>NW_018744239.1:0-1200000 GCF_001683475.1 Chenopodium quinoa | reverse complement strand
TCTCTATAAATAGCCTCCTAAAACTTCTGTTTTCAATCATCAACTCCCTATCAATTCTTCTCATCTCTCTTATCACCAACTCTCATCAAGAAATTCTTGATTACTCTCTCTCTCTCTCTTTTCTAAACTAGCTTTTCTCAAATACAAAATTTCGCATTCGCAAGATCTAGATACACCTAGCCAAGTTCGAAGTTGCTTTCGCCCTAGACGTGAAAGGTTTAATTTCTGAGGGTTTGGTCCCAAATCTCTCTTACAATTATTTAGTTTAATTGTTTGTTTTATATTTTCCTTGAAGTTACTAACGTGTGTATTTTGTTATTAGAAAGAGGTACGAGACATCCAAGTAAGTGCTTTAATTGTTTACATTATTATTATGATGTAGAAATCATGCTCATGGCGCCCTAATGATTGCACGTTAGTTAGAAAGAGCACATGAATACGAGAAGAATAAAGTAGAGACCTATTATTAAGACAGGTTCAATCTCTTTTAGGTTAAATTTGTACCTTCATCCCCGAACTTCCAGTCATGGTTCCAGACCTATTGGAGTTAACGACCTTTTGGATTGTTAAGGGGTGAATCCTTCACCTGTGAACGGTTTACAAGTTCCTAAAACTTGTTAGCGACTCTTTTACTCTAACTTCCTTCCCTTTGGGCGCCACCATGCTTAAGTGTATGATCACAGTGGGCTTCAAGTTTGGGGTAGTGCTTGAAATATTCCCTACACACCCAAATGTGTCTCCCTAAAACCAAAACCAGTGATGAATACCTTTCACGTCATTTGATTATCGAATAAAGTGAAAGTGTAGAAAGTCTAGTGATGAGGATGTTTTTATTAAAATATTTCTATTTCTGTTTTCAAAAAATATTTCTTTTCTTATTCTTATTTATGAAAAATAGCCAGTTCAATTTGGTTTGGTCCGTAATAAGGGTATAATAATAGTATAAATGGATTGGGCTCGAAAAGAGCTTTCCAACAATATATTATAAGCCCAATTCCGATGAATTATGAGGAAGTGATGGATTAAATTAAATTAGGCCCAATGATTTTCAAAGTGGCCCAATGATCTAGAGGATGGCCTATTATTTATTATTCCTAAATTGATTAGGATTGATTTTAGTCTTCTAGAAATATTCAGAAGGTTTTCTTGAATTATACTTAAATTAGGATTGATAATTATAAAGATGTTTTATTAAGAATAAAATACATTAAAATCTTATTTCGAAAACTGCTTGGACGCTTAGTTACCTACAACCGGTGTTGAAGGTAATTACGCGTGAAAAAGCGCGTTGACTTTTGGAACAGCGCGAGACGACAAAGTCGTCGCCAGGCGCTGACCTTCATCGCCTGTCGCTGGCCTTTGTAGCTTGGCGACGAGCCTGTCGTCTGGCGCTGACTCTTGTCATTTGCGACATGAGGTATTTTATTCCAAATATGATTTTCTTCGATCCCATGCTATTTTTCCTATAAATAGGGGTCATATCTCCCTGTTTTCAAATCACCGACATCAATCATCTCTCCCTTTCTCTCTCTAAAAGCTAGAAGCTTTCTTCCCCTCTCTATTCTTTTCTAAACCTTCTTTCTCTCAAAATTCCTCATACACTAGATCTAGACACACTTGTCCAAGTTCGAAGTTGCCTTCTCCCTAGACGTGAAAGGTTTGATATTTCTGAGGGTTTGGTCCTAAATCTCTATTTCCATTATTTAATTTAATTGTTTGATTTAATATTTTCCTTGAAGTTACTAACACGTGTATTTTGTTATTAGAAAGAGGTACGAGGCATCGAACTAAGTAATTTAATTGTTTTATTGATCTTTTGATATAGAAATCATGCTTAGATTATTATTTTAATTCCTAGTGTCATGTTAGGATGTTTTATTGCTTCCTAGTATCATGTTTAGGGTTAATTAATATTTCTAATATCATGTATGGTTATTATGATGCTTCCTATTTCTTTCTTAATGGCATGATAGTATCATGTTAGGGCTAAAGCTTTGATCTTTAATGTTTAGTGACATGCTAAGGTTTGTTATTAATCTTGTTAGTATCATGCCTAGGATCTTGCTATTATTCTTATGCTTTGTTATTAATATGATTATTTTAATTATAATTGTTATTATGATTATTATTATGTTGCTTGATAATTATTATTGTTATATCTTGATCACACCTTTTATGCATGTTTAAAGGGAATTGTGCTTGTAATCACGCTTAATAAGATAATTAATAATCTTGTTTAGGGCTAATATGATTATAATTCAAGTGATCGCTAATAATAGTTTTGTTTTTGCATTAATATTCAACCAACATAGACTAAACAGGTTTAGGGTTAATCTAATGATTGCATGTTAGTCTGAAAGCGCACATGAATACGAGTAGAATAAAGTAAAGGCCTATTTTTAGGGCAAGCTCAGTCTCCTTTAGATTGGATTTCTACCTTCATCCCTGAACTTCCAGTCATGGTTCCGGACCTATTGGAGTTAACGACCTTCTGGATTGTTAAGGGGTGAAACCTTCACCCTGTGAACGGTTTACAAGTTCCTAAAACTTGTTGGCGACTCTTTGCTCTAGCTTCCTTCCCTTTGGGCGCCACCATGCTTCAGTGTATGATCACAGTGGGGCTCAAGTGTTGGATGGCTTGAAATATTCTCGACACTTGTCTTCTTTACTAACAACCTTGCTTTCAACACTTTTAGGAATATCATCACAAGCTACAAGCATATCGTTAGTTGAATACACAAACATGGAATCATTAGCATTTAGAGACAATGAGTTTATGCACATAATTCCTTGCACATAATATAGAGACTCATGCATCGACTTGAGCTTAAAACTTTCCTTACTATTACCAACACACAAGGTAATAATGCCACCTTTAACATCTATTAAAGCACCCCAAGTTGCTAAGAATGGCCTCCCTAGGATGATAAGAATGTTGTCATCTTCCGCAATCTCTAGCACAATGAAATCTATGGGAATAGTGAACTCTCCTATTTTGAGGGGAACATCCTCAATTCTACCCTTTGGGAACTTAGTAGAATGGTCGGCCAATTGAAGTGTCATTGTAGACACCCAAATGTGTCTCCCCAAAACCAAACCCAGTGATGAATACCTATAGACACCCATTTGTGTCTCCCCAAAACCAAACCTGGTGATGAGTACCTTTCACGTTGCATCATAATCGAATGAAGTGAAAGTGTGGAAGGTCTAGTGTTGCGGATAATTTTAATTTCTTTTCTCTTCTCTCTGTTTTTGAAAACCTATTTTAAGAAAACAGCCAATCCAGTTTGGTTGATCCATGATATGGGTCCACTAATAGTATAGTTGGATGGGGCTTGAAAAGAGCTTTTCAATGATATATTATAAGCCCAATTCCGATGAATATTGAGGAAGTTATGGCCAAATTACTAAAATGGGTCCGGTTTGAGCCTTATGTGCGGCCCAATGATGTAGAGGAGGGCCTAATATGGATTTATCATTCCTAATGAAATTAGGAATGGTTTTAGTCTTCTAGATTCTTCTAGAAGGTTCTTTTCATTCCTAATTCAATTAGCATTGATAAATTGACTTTTGCTGACTTTTTGGAATTTTAATTAGAATAAAAGAGTGTTTTTAAGGAAAATACGATTTTATCCTCCTGTACGGTTAAATTTTATCTGATTTTAGAAAACGCGTCAAAAATATGGTTAGCGCCTAACGCCAGACATTAGCGTCTAGCGCTAAGCCTGGCGCTAGCGTCTGGCGCTAACTTCGTTTTTTCACGTCATAACTCTTGTTCGTTTTTCTATCTTTTTGGTTGATTTTCTCTATAAATAGCCTCCTATAAACTCCGTTTTCAATCATCTACAACAATCTATCATCTCTAATCACCTATTATCTAATTGTCTTCTCTCTCTAAGCTAAAGCTTTCTTTTTCTCTCTTTTCTAAACCACCCGTTATACAAAATTCCGCATTCACAAGACCTAGAAACACCTAGCATAATTCGAAGTTGCCTTCGCCCTAGACGTGAAAGGTTTTAATTTCTGAGGGTTTGGTCCCAAATATCTCTTTTAATTATTTAATTTAATTGTTTGATTTATTATTTTCCTTGAAGTTACTAACGCGTGTATTTTGTTATTAGAAAGAGGTACGAGGCATCCAAGTAAGTGCTTTAATTGTTTACATTGTTATTATGATGTAGAAATCATGCTTAGGTTGTTGTTATGATTCCTAATGTTATGTTAGGGTATTTAGATCTTCCTAGTATCATGTCTAGGGTAACTTTAATATCAAGTATGATTAAAAGTATGATGCCTTTTGTATTCTTTCCTAATATTCATGTTAGTATCATGTTAGGGCTAAAGCTTTGATCTTTATTGCTTAGTGACATGCTAGGGTTTGTTATTAATCTTCTTAGTATCATGCCTAGGATTTTGCTATTATTATGCTTTAGCGTTAATATGATTATTTTAATTATGATTATTATGATAATTTATGATTATAATTTTATGATTTTTGTTATTATTATTATGATTGTGATTATTATGATCATGATTATGATTATAATTATTATTATTGTTATGATTTATGATTATTATGTTGCTTGATATTTATTGTTATTTCTTGGTCACACTTTTTATGCATGTTTAAAGGGAATTTATACTTGTAATCGCGCTTAATAAGATAATTAATAATCTTGTTAGGGTTAATATGAATATAACTCAAGTGATAGCCAATAATAGTTTATTTGTGCATTAATATTAAACCAACATAGATAAATAGGTTTAGGGTTATCCTATTGATTGCATGTTAGTCAGAAAGCGCACATGAATACGATCAGAATAAAGTAGAGGCTTATTATTAGGGCAGGTTCAATCTCTTTTAGGTTGGATTTTTACCTTCATCCCCGAACTACCAGTCATGGTTCCAGACCTATTGGAGTTAACAATCTCTTGGATTGTTAAGGGGTTTAACCTTCACCCTGTGAACGGTTTAAATGTTCCTAAAACTTGTTGGCGACTCTTTTGCTCTATCTTCTTTCCCTTTGGACGCTACCGTACTTTAGTGTATGATCACAGTGGGGTTCAAGCTAGGGATAATGCTTTAAATATTCCCTAAAATACTTTCATGTCATTTGATTATCGAACAAAGAGAAAGTGTGAAAATTCTAGTGATGAGGATGTTTTTATTAAAATATCTCTTCTTTCTGTTTTTGAAAATATTTCTTTTCTTACCTTATTTATGAAAAACGTGAATTCCAGTTTAGTTTGGTCCATTATAAGGTCCAATAATAGTGTATTTGGATGGGGCTTGAAAAGACCTTTCCAACGATATATTATAAGCCCAATTCCGATGAATAATGAGGAAGTTACGGCCAAAATACTAAAATGGGCCCGATTTGGTTTTTATATGCGGCCCAATGATCTAAAGGAGGGCATATTATTAATTATCATTCCTAAAGCTATTAGGATTGATTATAGTCTTCTAGATTATGCTAAAAGGTTCTTTTAAATCCTAATGGAGTTAGAATTGATAATTATGTTTCAAAGAGTGTGAAATTGAAAAAAACTACTCCTTTTTAGAATCCTTGTTTTGTATGAAGTAGAATATATTCAGATTTTATTTTCTTGCCTCATATTCTTTATCCAAATTTTATATGGTTGGATATATCTTGAAATTATCTTTTGAATGATATATTATAATATTAAATCCGAGCTATAACGAAAAAGATATGAATGAGATACAAATTAAAACTCTATCCAAAACTGACACTGTCCTACTATTTCAGCCATATCTTTTTATCTACAAAATATTTTAATCTGATTCTAATTGTGTTAGAAAGTAGACTTCAAGAGATTTCCAACGACATATTATATGCCTTATTTGGACTTCCAAATCAAAAGATATGATAAAAACAAAACGCGTGAAACTGATTATTAGCGCCTGACGCCAAGCATTAGCGCCTGGCGCTAAGTCTTGGCATTTGGCGCTAATAACCAGCGTCTGGCGCTAATCGAGTTTTATTCTCGTTGAAACTTTGATTCATGTTTTTTATCCATCCGACTGATTTTCTCTATAAATAGCCTCTTAAAATTCTGTTTTCAATCATCAATTCTTATTCTTTCTAATTCTTTCTTCTCACCAATTCTCATCAAGAATCTTTTGATTACTCTTACTTTCTCTCTCTCTTATTCTAAACCAACCTTTTTACATACAAAATTCCGCATTCACAAGTTCTAGACACACCTAGCCAAGTTCAAAGTTGCCTTCGCCCTAGACGTGAAAGGTTTGATATTTCTGAGGGCTTGGTCCCAAATCTATATTTCAATTACTTAATTTAATTGTTTTGTTTATTATTTTCCTGTGTATTTTGTTATTAGAAAGAGATACGAGGCATCCAAGTAAGTTCTTTAATTGATTTATTGATATTATAATGTAGAATTCATGTCTAGGTTGTTATTATGATTCCTAGCGTGATGTTAGGGTGTTTTGATCTTCCTAGTATCATGTTTAGGGTAACAACTATAATTTCTAATATCAAATATGACAATTGTGTTTCCTACGATGCTTCCTTTATTTTTTCCTAATATCATGTTAGTATCACGTTAGGGTTAAAGCTTTGATTTTTATTGTTTAGTGACATGCTAGGGTTTGTTATTAATCTTGTTAGTATCATGCCTAGGATCTTACTATTATTATGATTTAACATTAACATGAATATGATTATTATTATTATGATTATTATAATTATGATTATTATTATGTTGCTTGATATATTTTATTTTTATTGTTTGATCACACCTTTTATGTATGTTTAAAGGGAATTTGTACTTGTAATCACGCTTAATAAGATAATTAATAATCTTGTTTAGGGTTAATTTGATTATATTTCAAGTGATCGCCAATAATAGTTTTATTTGTGCATTAATATTCAACCAACATAGATTAAACAGGTTTAGGGTAATCCTATTGATTGCATGTTAGTCAGAAAGCGCACATGAATATGATCAGAATAAAGTAGAGGCCTATTATTAGGGCAGGTTCAATCTCTTTTAGGTTGGATTTGTACCTTCATCCCCGAACTACCAGTCATGGTTCCAGACCTATTGGAGTTGACGATCTCTTGGATTGTTAAGGGGTGTAACCTTCACCCTATGAACGGTTTACAAGTTCCTAAAACTTGTTGGCGACTCTTTTGCTCTAGCTTCCTTCCCTTTGGACGCCACCGTACTTTAATGTACGATCACAGTGGGGTTCAAGCTTGGGGTAATGCTTGAAATATTCCCTATAGTCATGTTGGTTGAAATGAGCTCACCCAACTTAAGTTTCTTGAAAACGGAGTAAGGCATTATGCTAACACTAGCACCAAGATCACAAAGGGAATTTTGAAACAATTTCCCATTAATAATGCAAGGAATGGAGAAATTTCTGGGATCTTTCATCTTTGGGGGTAAGTCATTATGGATAAAGGCACTACAACACTCCCCCATACTCACCGGTTCAACCACATTGCAATCTCTCTTACCGCTCAAGATTTCCTTAAGAAATTTAGAATAGTTAGGCATTTCCCCCAAAACATCGGTGAAAGGAATAGAAAGATGGATTTTCCTAAGCATCTCGATAAATCTCCCAAATTTATCATCCAACTTATATCTATTGAACTTTTGGGGATATGGAAGTTTCGGTTTGAAATCCTCATCTTGCTTCCTCTCTTTCTCAACACTCTTCTCATTAGAACTCTCACTCATCTTGCTAGACTCATCTCTTTCTCTTAAACTTCCTCCTTGCTCACACTTCTTGACACCTTGTTCTTATTTTCCTCACTTGAGTCATTCCTCTTCTTATCTTCCTCACTCATCCTAGAAACTCTCTATAAGCACTTTCCCACTCCTTGTGGTGATGGAATAAATGGGTTTCTTAGGATAAATTCCTTGAGAGGGTAATGAAGAAGGGCTAGCAAAATCTTTCAAGGTATTGGCTAGTTGAGTGATTTGGGTCTCAAGAATCTTGTTATGTGTCATCATTTCGTTAAACTTCTTATCACTTACCGCCATGTAACTGTTCAAGATCTTTGTTTGATTTTCAATGATCTCCTCTTAGGTAGTCTTGGAATATGGGGGGTGAGCATAGGAATTATCACCATTTTCTTGAGGTCTTGGAGCAAATCTGGGTGGGGGTCCCCTTTGGTTGTTGTTTTGAAAATTGTCCCTATTTTGATTGCTCCAATTACCTCGGCATTGATTGTTGCCAAAATTTTGGTGCTGGCCACCAAAGCCATGAGATTAGCCTTGATTTCCATACCCTTGGCCTTGGTTTTGTTTACTATAACCTTGATTGTTGTAGTTATCAAAACCACCTTGTTGGTGAGCATTCCTAGTCCCAAAATTCTGTGGACCATCAAATCTTTGTCCATTGTTATTGTTGGAAATTAAACAAATTTCACTTGCTCACAATCGTTGTTTTCAACATCATCACAATTCTCAAAAGCATGTGGACAACTAGAGGAGTCATGGTCATAAGACCCACAAACATCACAAAAGACACAACCACTTGGCATATTACTTGAAGTAGAAGGAGGAGTAGAGTTGGAAGATGTACCTATCCCCTTAATGTGGGAGGTAAGACTTGGTGCAATCTAAGAGGCACTCTCTAGCTTGGCCTTGATCAATGTCATCTCTTTCCCCAAGTTTTAGATTTGGGAAGGCAAGTTATTGATTGCATTAAGATGATCAACCGAATAGACCCTTGAGCCACTCTTGCATGTAGACTCTCTCTCTCCCTCTTGCCAATCCATGTAGTGACAAAATACATCCTTAATTATATCTACTACCTCTTCCTTGGCCTTGTTCATGATCGGGCCTCCGGCTCCGGCATCAAGACATGACTTCCCTTGAGGACTCAATCCTCCATAGAAAATTTGTATGATTTGTTAGGTCGGGAATCCATGGTGAGGACATTCTCGTTGATACTCCTTGTATATTTCCCAAGCCTCATACTAACTCTCACTAAGATTTTGCTTAAAACTTTGGATTAGAGTTCTTGCCTCAACGGTCTTCTTTTGAGGGTAAAAACGAGAAAGAAACTCTTAAGTTACCTCATCCCAAGTTCTCAAGGAATTAGGTTTCACTTCCTTGTCTAACCACTCCAAAGCTCTTCTGATTAGAGAGAATGGAAATAGATTGATCCTTATGAATTCTTAAGAAACCCCATTGACCTTGATCGTATTTCAATATTTCTCGAACTCTTTGAGATGATTTAGTGGGCTTTCATTCTTGGCACCACTAAATTGCCTTCGTTCAATCATTGTTATCATTGTCGGCCTTATCTCAAAGTCATTAGCGGACGTTGTTGGTGGAGCAATGCCACTCTCGAATTTATAAGCACCGTGAGTTCCCAACTCCTTCAAAGCAACTCTTGGATTAGCTCCCATGCTTCCTCGATCCTCTTCTTCTCTTTCTTGATGAATTTCCTCTCTTCGAGAGCTTGGACTTGAAGAACGATTAACAACCCTTATCCTTGCTATGGTTATCTCAATTTCCTGATCAAATGGCACTAGAGTTCGTTCTCTTGACCTACGCATACAAAAACTCAAAGTAAATATCAATAGCACGGCTATAAATGTATCCTAAAAGAGGAAAATCTTTTTGTATTTTTGAAATAAAATGAAATAGACTCAACGACAATAGAAAACAACTACGCAATTCCCCAGCAACGGCGCCATTTTTGACGCGGGGTTGAGACTAGGTCGTTGAAACTAATCCTCCCTCGGTTAAAACTAAATTTGTAAACACTTAACAAACCTAAATACAAGTATAGATGCAAGTCAAGGGTCGAATCCAGAGGAATGGGGGGAAGTTAACTATTTCCTTGCCAAAGTCAAGCTATCTTGAAGCGTAAAAGGAATCTAGGTAGTCTAAGTTCAACTAAACAAACAAAGAAAACACAAAGTAAATCAATATATCAAACACTAGGGATTTAGGATCCACATATTCTTGCAATGGACACACACTAATCGGGTTGGAGATTGATCAATTCGAGTATTGCGAGGGAATTGAAGATAGATAATGCAATCAAAAGAGCTCAACAACCTATCTTCTAGGGGTCTAACTAGCGCCTACTCAAAAGACTCTACTAGGATCGTCACAAACCAAGCTCAATCGATAAACGTGAGCTACAAATCAATGGTCCGTATCAATGTAGGCACACAATGCAATCTAGCATGACAATTAAAGTTAGCTACTCTTTAACTAATCAAACACATGCACTAAATCAATCAACCAATTTAATCACAATGTTAAAACAATCAAAAACTCCAAATTAGCTATGATCCATCACTCAAACATGCTTCACCACATCCCTAGCAAGTAAACTACTTATTATCCATGGAAGAAATCAAATCAAAACTAAGCTAATCAACACATTCATCATCATCATTTCAATCAAACCGTATTCAATCAACTAACCAACAAATTTCAACAATCAACAAACAATTGAGATCAAAAACTAAAGATTGCATTAAAGTAAAAGAAATCCTTACAAATATTGGTGAAATAAAAGAAAATTGTGCTAAGAATCATCAATCATCAACCATGAATTTCTCTCTCTAAAAATCTAAGAAGAATTGTTTCTCTCTAAGAAAATCAAAACCTAAATTTCTACCAATTGATTCTCCCTCTAAAATTAGAAGAAAAGTCTATATATAGTAAAACTAACATAGAGAAGTTAGTTAGATCGTCCAAAAAAGACCCGTACAAGCGCGGCCTTCTTCAAGAAGATGGGCGGCCGCGCAAAAATGGGTACAGAACAGGGGGAACAGGATGCACGGCCGCGCCTGGGCCACGCACGACCGCGCCTTATTCGCGCATGCCTGCGTCTGGTAACAGGGCAGCCTCCTTCCCTCTCATTTTGATACTCCTCGTGCGCTCCACTTGTTGTGCTTGATGAACACGGAGCGTGGCAGACCCAAAATCACCTCAATGGTGGGTTAAAAACGAGAATTTGTGCCCCCACGACTTGAATGCACGGCCTAAGGTCAATTGGAATTTGAACATCTCCAATCTTGAGCTTCAAATTGAAAACTCTAGGCATCCTAATCAATGCAAGACTGGGGAAAAAATCTCGGGAATCCTTGGACAGCGATCTTAACCTGAAAAATGAATGAAAACAAACAAATTAAAGGGAAAAAGACAAGAAAAACCAAGAAATGCATGAAAATGGAAAATCAACCAAGTACAAACTAAAGAAATAAAGAGCAAAATTAAGGAAAAAAGAAAGAAAAGAGCTATAAAGGCAAAATAAAATCACCCTAAAAGAGAACAAATGAGTGTTATAAATGACACTCATCACCTTTCCGTTTCATCTACCATATTTATACCAAATAATAAATGTTTTAAGTAAGCTTAATCGAATCATGGCATATTGCATCCTCTCCTACTAATCATCCGTAATATGCATAAACCCTTGTATTGTTAGTTAGCACCCGACAAATTTAAACCTACAATAAGTCTATTGTGCACCCTGGTCCATCTAGGATAGCTGGACCACAGGTGATTGTTCAGATTTTATTACCAAATGTTCAAAAGTATGGACATGGTGCAGTGTTTAGATTTTTTTACAAAATGTTCAAAATTTGCAATTGTTCAGATTTTTTTACGAAATGTTTAAAAGTACAGGCATACATTGAGATTGTTCAGATATTTTTACTAAATGTTCAAAATTTGGGAGGTTCAGATTTTTTTTTTTAATTCATGTTCAAATTTTGCAATTGTCCAGATTTTTTTTACTAAATGTTCAAAAGTATAGGCGTGGTCATTGCGATTGTTCAGATATTTTTACTAAATGTTCAAAATTTGCGATGTTCGGATCTTTTAAATAAATGTTCAAAATTTGCAATTGTTCAGATCTTTTTACTGAATGTTCAAAAGTATAGGTGTGGTACATTGCGATTGTTTAGATATTTTAACTAAATGTTCAAAAAAAATTGATGTTCAAAATTTTTTTTTAAAAAAAAATATTCAAAATTTGTAATTGTTCATACTTTGTTTACTAAATGTTCAAAAGTATCAAGTAATCGTTCATAATAGATACGAATTGATCGATCGAATTAACTTCAACAAATTCAATTGATACTAGAATAATGATTTCATCTACAAATTCATCTCAAAATAAAAAAAAAATACATACAAATTAATTAGAACAGTAAAAATAATCAGGTAATCGATTACGAATTGAAATAAATCAAATTAGCTTTCACAAATTCAATTGATATTAAAATAATTATTTCATCCACAAATTCATCTCGAAATAAAAAAAAAAAAAAATTAATATTGATCACAATGAGTTCATAATAACAAACCTGGATTGATATCTTTGGGAATTTAAAATTTTCAAATGCAGAAATTTAATGGAAAAAAAAAATCAAAGAACTGAGGAGAGAGAAAATAAGGATTTGAAAAAAAAAAGAAATAAATTCAATAAAGAAATAAAAAGAGATTATATTAAAAAAAAAGAGAGAGAGAGATAGAGAGTTTTAATCCTGGGCACCGTGCCGTGCCGGGCCGCCGCGGGCCGCCGCGGGCCGTGCCTGGCGGGCCGCGGGCTGGTTCGTGCCGTGCCGATCGTGCCGGCGGGCCCAGGATTTCGTGTCGTGCCGTGCCGGCCATTTTCACAGGCCAGCCCACGGCACGGCACGGCCCTCGTGCCTGGCGGGCTCGTGCCGTGCCGGCCACGTGCCGGGCTGCGGGCTGGTGCAGTTTTCATATTTTATTTTTTTATTTTTTTTTTTTTTTTAATGACAACATTATTAATTAATAAGTTTATAATGTATATAAGTTATAAAATTATAATTATAAGTTTTATAAGGTAACTTATAAGTTTATAACTTATAAGTTATAAGTTATTAAGTTATGAATTTTATAATTATAAGTTGAATATTTATGTTTTATAATTTGTATATTCAATATTTATATTTATATATTTACTTTATACTATTACTTTAAAATTTAATGTTTATGATTTATTAGTAATTGGTATAATTTTATTTTTTTTAATATGAATTTACAAATTGTAACAAAACGGGGAAAAAAGGCAAATTGGACTTTGGATGTGAATAATGCGTACTTTATATTATTATTACTTGAGTTGAGAAAATTGTACAATGATAACAATGATAAAAATCATACAATGATGGTATTAAACAAAAATTGGAAAATGATAAAATTGATATTTTTAAAATCGTACAATATACAATAATTGTCTATTCTTCTTCTCCTTCTTCTTGCTCGTCTTCGTCTTCGTCTTCGTCTTCGCCTTCGCCTTCAAGGTCATCGGCTAGTTGCATAGATTGGGAACTAGCCGAACCCGAACCGGAAGCGGAGGTTCCTTCTTCGTTGTCGTTGTGGTCGTAAGAACGGTCTTGTGAGCGATTTTCCGCATCCAACCAATCTTTGAAACACACGCACATTTCTAGTGTTTCGGGTTTTAGACTTGTTCTTCTATCGTCTAAAACCCTTCCGGATGCGCTGAAAGCTCGTTCGGAGGCGACGGAGGAAACTTGGATAGCAAGAATGTCTCGTGCCATTGCCGCCAAAGTTGGATGCTTCGAGCTTTGTTGTTTCCACCATGCAAGGAGGTCGAGGCTGTTTATCTCATCGTCGTCCATGCCTTTGGTGAAGTCGTAACTCAGGTACATCTGCAACTCCGAGACGTCGCTTTGCGTTCTCCTGATTGATGAATCACCTGAAAACCTTGAAATCAAGTTAGTAGCTTGTGAAAATAAATGTTTGGCCTTCTTACTTACGTTTTTAGATGGTTGGGAAGGCCCTGAGCGAGGAACGGTGCCATATTTGGCTTCATAGACTCTATATAAAGCAAAAAACTGATCCTTCACATTAGTCTTATAGTTTTCTACATCATCGTCAAGAAACATGCATTGAAAGTAAATGTCAACTAACATAAATGTGTTTTCATACTTTTGCCTAGGATCTAATATGGAAGCAAAAATATAAATCAAAGGAATCTGACTATAATATTTACGCCACTTTTTTTCCATTGCTGGAAGATACTGATCATAATCACTTTGATCGCGATGATCAGCGAAAAGTTGGGCGAGTAAGCATGCATTAGAAAGAAAGTTTTGAGCACAAGGATTGTAAACAGTAGAAAAACAATACGTCATGTTATATAATAACTGTAAAAATTGCATATATCTTTCACAGTTATTCCAATCATCATCATACAAAGCATTTTGTGGAAATTTTTGGTTGTAAAATAATGTTAACGGGCCCTTGTACTCAATTGCCTTTGTTAACATGTCATAGGTGGAATTCCACCTAGTTGGGCAATCGGTTCTAATTTTTATTACCCTTATCTTTTGTTGTTTTAGAAAACTCTTCCATTCTTGGTATCTCATGTTAGAGCTATTAATAGACATAATAGCATCTCTGATTTTGCTGTAGTATGGGCCAATTGCCCGAACTCCATCCTGTACACATAAGTTAAGTACATGGCAAACACATCTAGTATGAAGAGCTTCACCGTCTAATAGTACATCGGTTAAGTTTTGTTTGATAAGATTAGCTGTGTATGTCATAGAGGTTGCATTATCAAAAGTCATAGACATCATTTTATCTCGAAGGTTGTATTCGTCTATTGCTTGCATTAAATGGTGAGCAATGTTAATGCCGGTGTGTGGGTATTCCAGCATTTTGAAATGTATTATTCTTTTTTGTAACATCCATTGATCATCTACCCAATGGCAAGTCACACATAAATAGTGATATTTATAACCACTATCCCAAGAATCGGCTGTTAAAGATACTCTACAGTTAAGGTTACTCAATTCGGCTTGTAACCGGACTTTGTACTCTAGGAAATTTTTCATTGCTGCGGAACGAACGGTTTTCCTAGAGATTCTTTTATGTTGGGGTTGTAGTGCTTTGTTAATGTAGGTGTTGAATGCGTCACTTTCCGAGAAAAGAAAAGGTTGTTCGGCGTGTACTATCATTTTTCCTAGTTCATCCCTATCCCTCTCATAATTGTATGTAAAGCCGTATGGATGGAATTGGGAAATTTTGGGCTGGGTTGGATCACTAGCTGGTTTTGCACAAGCTTTCATGTGTCTAGATAAGTGTCCCGTCCCGTTTTTGGTAACTGCCGTGAATACACTATTACATGTTTTACATTTTGCCCATTGTTCACCATCTTTACTTAGGACAAAATAACGCCATACCTCACTCCTTCGGTTTTTCAAAAGTAGCATCTCAGTTTCGGTTAACCATTCATGATGTGTGTATTGGTTAGTAGGGGGACTAGTGGGAGTGGCAGTAGAAGGGGTAGAACCGGAGGGAATTCGGGTACTTTCTTGGCTACCTTGGCTAGAACAATAGTTTTGTTGATTACCGATATAATTAGGTGGAAATTGGTATGGTGGTAGTGGAAATTGGTTTAGTGGTGGTGCTGGAAATCCCGACGTATTATATGGCTCATAGCCCGGGGGGAAGTAAATGGGGTCATTGGTTTGACTCGTAATTTGGGGGCTCGTTGTATTTGGTGGTTCCCTAGAACTACTACTACGGATAAGTCGGCCTTTCCCCCTAGACCTAGATGATGGGTTGTTCGATGCCATAATTAACAATTAATTTTTTAATAAAAAGTGGTTAACTATAATAATAATAATTAATAACAACAATTTTAACAATAAAATATCAATAATAATAATTAATAACAACAACTATAACAATAACAATAACAACAAAAATAAATAATAACAACAATTGTAACAATAATAATAATTAATAACAACAATTATAACAACAACAATAACAATTAACAACAATAATAATTAAACAAGATTATTCTAATAATAACAATAAAACAATAATAAATTTAAGATTAGTTTAGATCTTACAACCGTGCTTCAACGCTCCACTAATTACGATTACGAACTTTTTAATTTTTTCCGATATTAGGAAAATAATTAGAGAATTTAAGAGAATAATTAGAGAATTTAAGAAAATAAGGATTATTAGAGATTTAGAGAATATAAGAGATAAGAAGAAGAGATTGTGATTTTGTGATTTGGGAATGAAATGGAGGTGAGTATTTATAGAATTTTTGGCAAAAAACTAGCCGTTTAACTAGCCGTTGGCCCGCGGGCCGTGCCTGCGGGCCGTGCCTGTGGGCCGTGCCTGCGGGCCAGCACGGCGGGCCTTGCCCGTGCTCGTGCCGGGCCGTGCCTGGGAATTCTCCACCGTGTCCGTGGCACGGCCCGTGGCACGGAAGTCGAACTTCGTGCCGTGCCGTGCTTGACTTCGGGCCGTGCCGGGCTGCTCCGAACGGCGGGCCGTGCCGGGCGGCACGCGGGCCAACCCGGCCCGTGCCCAGGTTTAGAGAGTTTCTGTAAAAAAAAAAAAAGGAAACAAAATTTTGTAAAGATTGTGGGAAGAAGAAGAAGAGAATAAAGTTGTGTTTCATTATATAAAGTCGTGTTTTAATAGAGGTCTAGCTATTTTAGATGGAATAGGGTCCATAGAAGAATTTGTATTAAACCATAGCCAACTGTAGTTTTAGTTGGTTTATTAAACTAATACACTGATCTTAACTGCAATTATAAAGTAGTATTTCCGTTATATGATACATCAAGAAACACAATTAGTCAATGAGTAACGAATAATGAATGGGAAACTAAGCTAGTATCTCTTCGATCAAATCAACAATGTAAGTCTAAATTACATAGCAATATACAACAATATTTCTTCTATTTCCTTTCCTTTTTTAATAATTTATTTTACGTTAAAAAAGACTTACAAATTGAAAGACAAAATAGATGAAAAAAAATCAAGTTGCACGTATGGAAATATAAATGTAGGCTGCTTGATTATTAAATTACTCCTTCCGTGTTTAAATAAATGAAACATTTCCTTTAATTTGTGCATGTATAATAATACAAAACTTTGACTGAAAACATCTTTAATTATCAATAAGTAACAATTATAACAATTGAATATTGCAACAAATACACACATGACTATATACGTATTCTTAGACCAATTGACCATATTGGTATAAAAGTTAACACCCTTATGACAAATTGGTACAAAAGTTATTGTCGGCGACATATTGGTATAAAAATTAACATATGGCGACATATTGGTATATAAGTCAACAAATTGCGACATTTACCCCTATTTTCTCATCGGAGGATATGCGTATGTATGATACACGCGCTTAATTTTAGTGCTAATAACTTTTATTTGACATTTTGTTTTTTGTACTTTTCTCTACTTTTTATATTAATTTTAAAAAATTATGAAGTAAAAATCCAAAAAAGAAAAGTTGAAAGCCCAAAAGTGATGAGAAAGAAGTTAGGGGAAAACGAATAGGAAAGCTTGAGCAAAGGGATATAACGTTGAATGTATTGAGGGCGTTGGTCATTGAAGGATCACAAGGGTAGATTGTTCTTTTCTTTTTTTTTTTTTTAATAAAAAAAAACACTCATATATATATTTTTTCTTATAATATTGTTGATTTACAAAGTTGTGGGTATAATACAAATGAAGTAATAATGAAAGTTAGCGTCTAATAGTAATTGGTTTTGAAATTAAATAACTAATATTGAGATTTTGTTTATTGTTTATTAGTTCTTTGGGGTTTTATCGTTTGATTAATTTATCAAATTTATTGTATTGGAAGGGAAGAGGGAAAAATTATTATTTGGTGCTGAATAAGTATATTATGATAATAAATAAGATTGCAAAAGTAATTAAAACAAATTTTTGAAGTATACAACATGCTCTTTCATCCGAAGAAAAATAGGGGTAAATGTCACAATTTATTAATTTATATACCAATATGTCGCCACATGTTAATTTTTATACCAATATGTCGCCGGCAATAATTTATATACCAATATGTCATAAGGGTGTTAACTTATATACCAATATGGTCAATTGGCCTGTATTCTTATGCATATATCACATAAACATTAATTAGTCAAATTAAATTAGATGAATAGTGCAAAAAGTCAAAATATTTTATTTAATTTATTTAAACACGGAGGGATTACATGTTAAATGAAAATAATGTCTAATGGGTGTTTTTTGACTTTATTGGGATCTCCCTATACTTTAATTCTTACACTGAAACTCTATGTATGATTGAGATTGAGATTGAGATTGAGATTGAGTTTGAGTTTCGAGTTGATTATGTTGAGTATTAGTGTGATAATCTTAATAGTTTGTATGTGATCATACAATATGTCATCTTAATTAAGTGTATTTTTTTTACAATACATTTAAGTATTTAAGTGTTTGTCGTTCTTCCAAGACTGTGGGGGTGTATTAGAGAATATACATAATTCTCCGGGCATTATATAATACAACATTTTTTCGTAATTGTGTTAATAATGCCATAATGGTATCAATAGTTATACTACATTCTCCTACTCGTCAAATTAGGATTGTATATACATACAGTCTAGCTATATAAATATACATAAAGTTGTTTAGGCAAATCTCAGCTAGGACATCTAAGAATTTGCTATGTTTTGAGGGGTAATAACAATCATACTACCAATAATATCTAAATCAAATAAGAGCTATAATAAAGCAATAAATAATCAATAAGTAAGTAGTAAATATTCAATGAGAACAGGAAGATGAGATTAGAGACAATATACTGAGTAAGGACAAGCCTCCTTGTTCAGTAGGGACGCAGTTCCGTAGATAAAAGTAGAGAAAATTGTTTATATTGATTTATATGTGAGTGTACATGAGTGTTAGAATG
Source organism: Chenopodium quinoa (assembly GCF_001683475.1). Taxonomy (NCBI): domain Eukaryota; kingdom Viridiplantae; phylum Streptophyta; class Magnoliopsida; order Caryophyllales; family Amaranthaceae; genus Chenopodium; species Chenopodium quinoa. Next base: position 1,181,237 of record NW_018744239.1, on the reverse strand, counting down.
TTTAATTCTTCCTATTTATACCTAGGGATCCCTAGGGTTTACATAAATAATCAGAATATATTTGAAATGTGGAAGATTCTCTTGATTTATTTTGTTCCCTGTTCTGTAGGTGTATCTTTGGCAAGTATCTTCTTGATTGATGCTCTTGCTGCTGCTTTCCTTGTTTACTCCAATCACGCCGCTCTTGTTTATTTTGCTGAATCTTTGAAATTGGATTAATGCCCTAAGTATCCTGGGTTGTATGTAAATATGGGCCCAACAATTGCCCCTAATTTTTATTTTCAAGTATTGGAAGTGAAAATTACTTAAAGAAGCCGTTAGGGGGATTTTTCGAATTATTTCAACGGTTAACAAAAACGTTGAGCGTGGTGGAAGTTTTAAGGCAAGTTCCTCGGTAACTGTGAAGGGAGGTTTATTTCTTTCTTCAGTATTTATTGGGCGTGCTAGCTCTTGTTCAATCACTTTACTCTTTGTCCCAATTTTGATAAGGTATTTTCTCTCTCTTCTCTGTTTTCTTTGTTTTTCCTGTTTCTTCACTTTGTTGTCTTCTCTTTTGCTTTGTGATGGGTGATTCTGTAAGAGTGGTGTTTGCTGGGGTGGATGAGGGTTTTAAGAAGCCGACTTTGGTCGCGCAAAACGTCTTTCCTGCTAAAGATGTGTACCCTTCTACTATGACGAGGGAGGAAGTTCAGAATATCGCTGCCGTTGCGCGATTTCCTGATGGCGTTGTGGTGAAAATCCCGTCTTCTAGGGAGAGGGCTGACCGGTCTGCCCCTGGTTGGGTGTGCTTCTTCGAGTACCCCTTTGTGATTGGGCATACTTTCCCTTTTTCTTCTCTTGTTTGCCAATTTCTGTCTAAGGTTAGGGTTTCGCCTTGTCAGTCATTGCCCCAAACCTGGAGGGTTTTGAGAATTTTGGATTTGCTGAGTGCAAAATTGGGTTATCCTTATACTATTAGGACCAGTGGTAAGGTCGGGTTGGTCTTCATTTGAAAGATGGTGTTGGTCCTTTGGTGACTGACTTGGAGAAGGCGTTTGAAAAGAAGTGGTATCACAAGTTCTTCTTTGTGTGGATTGATTCGTTGGGTGATGATTGTGATTTTTTGATTGACACTGCTGAGGCTGAAGGTATTCTGTTTTCTTATTTTCCCGTGTTTTGCTTTCCTTCCTTGTTGATTCGGGCTTATTTGCTTGATGGTTTCAGTGAGTAAATTGAAGCAACGTTCTCAGTCTCTGTCCTTGATAGATAAGCTGTACGAATTGAGTGCGGACGAGAGATCCTTCATCAGATTGACGCAGCCTGAAGTGGTATTCAGATTAAGTCCTTGGACGATTCTGATTCTGAACAGAAAGTTGCTCCGACTATGTCTCAAGGTTTGTTTTTCTTCCTTTCCGTTCTGTTTGTGAAACTCATTGTTGTGCCAATCCTTGTAGGTGTGTTTGGTTTCTACGATTCTACTTTATCTCTGTTATAAGTTTTATTGATTCCTAGTTTGTTTATCCTTTCTGAATTGTTTATGTATCCTGCTGAGCATGCTGCCGTATTACCTGCTGTATTCCGTTTTGAATTTTGCCGTGTTTCTTGTAGATACTTTGAGGTCACTAAGGTCTCATGACCTTCTTAGCTCGTCCTCTCTCATAGGTCGCCTTAAACATCATTCTTCTCCTCAAACTACAGAGGTAGTTCCTCTCAAAACGGTTGCTCCAAAGAGCGGTCCTCCTCCACCTCCACCTCGCACTGGCCTTAAGAGGAAGTTGGAGGTGCCTATTGATGTTGACATTGCTGATTTCTCTTTTGATTCCTTGGCTCCGCATGTGGATACCCTACTGTTTCCGTCCTTCAAGGATCGTCAGTCCTCGCAGACTTTTGCTGACCTTTCTCAAGAGGCTGCTGTGCAGTCTTTCCAGGTATGGTATACTCCAAAAAAAAAAACAAAAATTTAATAAACATGATTATATCGGGTTACGCATCTCTTACTTGATTCCGTATTCTGCAGAGCCTTCAGTCTTGTTTGGGCGTACTGGGAAAAGTGTCAGAGTTTACTCGGGTGTATGAGGCTATGAAGAAGGAGCGTGATGCCCTTTCTGACAAGTACAAGGCTGGTACCGATGCTCTGAAGACTGAACGTGCTAGGCATAGGGAATGCATTGCTGAACGTGATGGGCTGAAGAGAACCTTGAAGGAGGCTGGAAACGAGGTTGTTGATGCTGCAGCGTATTACTTTAGGAAAGCTCGTCTTGAAATGATGGAGGAGTATCAGCAAGGAAAGCATGAGGCCTGGGATTATGATGCTGATAAGGCTGCCTTTGAGATTGCGTTTCCTGAAGGGACTGCTGCTCCTGGCTCATTGTTGCTGAGCTATGCTGATGAGGAGGTGAATTCTCCTCATAACAATGAGGTCAAGGATGTCCCAGAGAGTACGAAGTCTGTTGCAAAGGAGGTGGTCCCTGCTGATAACATGGACGAGAATTAGTTTCAATGGTGCTGTGTCACCTTAAATATTTTTAATTTTGAAGGATGTTTTTTTTACTGCCTTGGTGCAGTTGGATATTTTGTTTTGTTTTTATGCTGCATTGTTGTAGCTGGATGATTTGTCTATTTTGTTGCTTTTGCGACTAAGTGATTCTGCTTCTTCTGCTATGTTGAACTGTGTTTATATTTCTTATTGTATCGTTGTTGCATTACTGTCGTATTACAGTTGTATTAAGGGTGTAGTATTGCTTACATGTGTTTGCTTATTCTGCGGGGCAGTTGCCATCCTCGTGTTGATTTGTTTCCTGTAGGGACGAATAAGCACTACTCTGTAGGGACGAATAAGCACTTCTCTATAATGTTTGTTGCGCTTTTGCTTAGCAGTGTCGATGTTGTCCTTGCAAAACAAAATTGGGTGAGGGGTGATGTGTCTATTTTATATAGTATTTTACCCTCGTCCCTTGGTCATAATTAGTAGTGTTTTTGGCTCTTTATAGCCACTTTTATTACTAATTGGTGTTTTCTAGTGTTTTCGTAGATTTGGTTGACTTTTGCTGGGACTTACACTTTTGGAGTATTTTCCCGAGATATTCTGGAGCAATCACGAGCATTGTAGAAGCACGACCAGATTTTATAGCCCAGGGTCGGTTAGAGCCATCGAACCTGGGATTAAGGACTCAGTATAGGTGATACCGGGGCATTTGGATCGAGTATTCAAGACCCAAAGGGGAAATCCAGATTGGCCCGAAGAATTGGAGCCCCTTCGTAGTCCAAATAGTGGCCCAAGATAGCCTCCCGGCCAAAAAGGCTGGCGCCCGGAGGCGCGCCTGGCGGGGCAGGAGAAGCTAAGGTCGGCGCCCGGTGACGCGCCTGGCCTGGCGCGAGATTCAAATTGATGAGCAAAAAGGCGTTCTCGATCGGGCGGTGCCTCGCCCGATCGGGCGCGTGTAATTGTTAGGAGACGATTAGCGTCGTTTTAGTTTGTTTTAGTTTAGGATTTGTACGGAATATAAATACTCCTCCGTAATACGATTTTAGGATCTCTCTCTCTCTCTCTCTCTCTCTCTCTCTCTCTTTTGACACTTTCTTTACTCTCTTAATTGTTTTCTTAGATTCTCTCTCTCTTAAACCTTTGTTCTTAATCCATTCTTAATTCCAGATTCGTTTGGTAACTATTTCTCTTCTCTTAATCTTAGTTGTTTATTTTATTCCTTTAATCATGTCTTACTTTATTGCTTTGATTGGTTTAGTTTCTATTATGTTTGAGTAGTTCTATTTCTAGGGTTTATGGGGATCCATAAATAATATGAAGGGGTAATTTATTGTTGTTAATTATCAATGCTAGATTAATTTCCTATTGATTGATTAATGCTCTGTGACTAAATTAGGCCTGATCTTTTATGCATGAGTTTGACAATATTGATTCGAGATTCGACAGATGAGAATTGATGTTTAGGTCTAGTTTCAATAGGCAGGTTAATTTATAAATGGTTAGGTCGAGATTCGAAAGATGAGATTTAATACCGGTAAATTAATTGTGTGATTATAATACGTAGCGAAAGCCCTTTATAATTTGATTGATGTATGCATTGATGAATGATTATTATATTCAACCCTGGATTATTATTTATTGGTGAACCTATACCCTAGATCCTTTTATATATTATTTTCTCCTTATTCTTGATCTCCGTAGTTTAGTTTATTATTCAATTATAAATATTGGTTACTTTAGGGAATATATTTCAAGCATTAACCCCTTAGCTTGAACCCCACTGTGATCATACACTAAAGTACGGTGGCGTCCAAAGGGAAAGAAGATAGAGCAAAAGAGTCGCCAACAAGTTTTAGGAACTTGTAAACCATTCACAGGGTGAAGGTTACACCCCTAAACGATCCAAGAGATCGTCAACTCCATAAGGTCTTGAACCAAATAAGGGTTCGGGGATGAAGGTACAAATCCAACCTAAAAGAGATTGAACCTGCCCTAATGATAGGCCTCTACTTTTTTCAGATTGTATTCATGTGCGCTTTCTAATTAACATACAATCAATAGATTTACTCTAAACCTATTTATCTATGTTGGTTGAATATAATACACAAATAAACTATTATTGGCGATCACTTGAAATATAATCAAATTAATCCTAAACAAGATTATTATTTATCTTATTAAGCGTGATTACAAGTACCAAATTCCCTTCAAACATGCATAAAAGGCATGATCAAGCAATAAATAAATAATATCAAGCAACATAATAATAATGACAATAAAATTATAATCATCATCAAGATAATAATAATGATAAAAATAATAATCATAATAATAATCGTCATATTAAAATAATAATCATCAAAATAATAATAATAATAATAATAATATTCATAATTATAATCATTATAATCATAATCATGTTCATGTTAATATTAAAGCATAATAATAGCAAGATCCTAGACATGATACTAACAATATTAATAACAAACCCTAGCATGTCACTAAGCAATAAAAATCAAATCTTTAACCCTAACATGATACTAACAATCATAAATATTAGGAAGAACATAGGAGGCATCGTAACAATCATATTTAATATTAAAATTACCCTAGACATGATACTAAGAATATCATAATAACAATATAAACATGATTTCTACATCATAACATCAATAAAAACCATTAAAGTACTTACTTTGATGCTTCATACCTCTTTCTAATAAAAAAATACACACGTTAGTAACTTCAAGGAAAATAATAAAACAAACAATTAAATTAAATAATTAAAATAGAGACTTGGGACCAAACCCTCAGAAATTAAACCTTTCACGTCTAGGGCGAAGGCAACTTCGAATATGGCTAGGTGTATCTAGTTCTAATGAATGCAGAATTTTGTAAGTAAAAAGCAAGTTTAGAAAAGAGAGAGAGAGATAGAGAGATGGATTAGAGAATGGGAGAATTGATGATTGCGAATGAAAACTGGTTGTAGGTGAATATAACTGAAAATTGGTTGTTGATGAATGAAAACGGAGTTTTTAATACGTTATTTATAGAGAAAATCAGCCAAAAAAATAAAATTAAAAAAACAGAGCATTGGCGCACAGAAAACAGAGCTGGCGCCATCGCCAGCTGATTGGCGCCGCTCCAACATTAGCGTCGGGCGCCAATAGCTGGCGCCAGGCGCCAATGCCAGGCGCCAATGCCAAGCGTTTGGCGCTAACCCTATTTTTGACGCGTTTTCTCAAATCAGATAAATTTTGCCGTACAGGAGGATAAAATCGTATCTTTTCCTCAAAATTGTTCTTTGATTTTAATTAAAACTCTGTAAAGTCAACAAAAGTCAATTTATCAATGCTAATTGAACTATGAATGAAAAGAACCTTCTAGAAGAATCTAGAAGACTAAAACAATTCCTAATTGCATTAGGAATGATAAATCATATTAGGCCCTCCTCTAGATCATTGGACCGCATATAAGGCTCAAACCGGGCCCAGTTTAGTAAATTGGCCATAACTTCCTCAATATTCATCGAAATTGGGCTTATAATATATCGTTGGGAAGCTCTTGTCAAGCCCCATCCAACTACACTATTATTGGACCCATATCACGGACCAACCAAACTGGATTGGCTTTTTTCTTAAATTAAGTTTTCAAACAATCGAGAAAAGAGAAAAGAAATTAAAACTATCCGCAACACTAAACTTTCCACACTTTCGCTTCATTTGATTATGATTCGTCGTAAAAGGTAATCATCACCGGGTTTGGTTTTGGGGAGACACAAATGGGTGTCTAAAGTTACTTAGATAATTTAGATTATAATAATTAATTAGGAGTAGAAAGACTTGTTTCCCTGTGGAGTTTGACCCTACTTCCCTATCTACTTTAGTTAGAGCACTTAGGTAATTATTTTTTATTAGGGGATACGACTTTACCCTGTCAAAATTTTTCATGAACGGAGGATCTCACTTTCATGAACGGAAGTTAGACACCCTCCTCAAAAAGTATGGTGTCTAGCATAGGACAAGTTTAGCCTACCACCCCCAAACTAGTGGCCAAGTTGAGGTTTCTAACCGTGAAATCAAGGCCAATCTAGAGAAGGTGGTGGCAAATTCAAGGAAAGATTGGCGCAACAAGTTGGACGACACCCTTTGGGCGTACAGAACTGCATTTAAGACCCCTATAGGGACTACTCCGTATAGACTCGTGTACGGCGAAGCATGTCATCTCCCGATCAAATTGGAATATAAGGCATATTGGGCTATTAAGGAGCTCAATCTAGATGCAAAACTAGAGGGAGAAAAGAGGTTACTTCAACTTAACCAACTCGATGAGTTTTGGTTGACGACCTATGATAGTGCTCGAGTCTACAAGGAGAAGACAAAGAGGTGGCACGACAAGATGATCCTTCCGAGAGAATTCAAGGAGGGTGATAAAGTGTTACTATTCAACTCTTGACTTAAGCTTATCCCAGGAAAGTTAAAGTCAAGGTGGTTGGGTCCTTTTATTGTAAAAAGGGCCAATAAATTTGGTTCTGTGGAGGTTTTCGACAAACATGGTAACGAGTTTAAGGTTAATGGCCAAAAACTCAAGTTATATCATGAGGGGGATACGATCGGTGCAGTTGAATTACTTCACCTAAGCGGTTCCGATTCACTTTGAGTTTCACTGTGGTAAGAGGGTCGTGCGGGACCTAGATAAACCAGCGCTTTGCGGGAGGCAACCCGTATTTCCTGCTTTCTAGACTAATATTTTTCTTTACTTTTATTTCTACTTTTCCTTAGAGAGGTGAGGAGAGTGAGTTTTACCTTTCATGAGTGTTTTGTACAGGTTTTAGATCACAAAGTACGGAGGTTTTCAAGAGAACAAGGCGAAGAAAGAGAAGCTCCAGATCCGGGTACGGGCCCGATCGGGCTAGGCTTACCCGATCGGGCGCGCACCTAAGGTCCAAAGTTCGAGTTTATTTCGCCCGATCGGGCGAGGAGTCCCGATTGGGCGCGCTCCTGCCGTCAGATTTGAGCAAAACTTCGCCCGATCGGGAGCGCAATATCGATTTTGTCGGAGCATAATTTCGCCCGATCGGGCAAGGAGTCCCTATCAAGCGCGCAAGTCAGGGAAGAAATTGAGGAAAATTTCGCCCGATCGGCGAGGCCGCCCGATCGAGCGGATTTTTAGAGAAATCGAGTGCCTAAAAAGTAATATCAGGCGAAGCTCGCCTGATCGGGCGAGCGAAATGGCGATTCCAAGTTCCGTGTTCGCCCCTGATCGAGCGGGACTTTTCAATCCGGGTTTTGAACCCCCTTCTCCCTTTCTCTTTTCTTTTTCTTCCTTACTTCTTCTTTCTCCTTCACACTTTCTCTCTCTAAAACCTCCATTTTCAAACCTTCATCTACACCTTCAATCCAAGATCTCCTCAAATTCACCCGTCAAAACCTCAAATTTCTTACATATTCTTAATCCTCACACCTTTCGTACGCAATCCAAAAAATTCTGACTGGTGCCCTGTTTTCCTTCGTACGCAATCAAGTTATTCAATTTTTCCTACGGGACAGAACTAAATGCAACGTTAAAACGTCTATGCATATGCGAAAATGCCAAATTAATTACAGGAATATTTTTTCAAGAATCTTTCAAGTCTCATCCACTCATCTTAATTAAATACCGATCACTCAAATCGATAAATAATCAAGAATCCTCCCTAGTAGAGTCGCCAAATTGTAGGCGTCGCTCGAAGTGCGCCTACGTTAAAGCATGTTGTGAATATGCTTGGCACTCTTAGGAAGTAGGAATTGACATATACGATTAGGTACAAGGAAAGTAGGGAGCCGCCAACAAGTTTTTAAGGAACTTGTAAACCATTCACGGATCATAAAAGGCAACCATGAATAAAGGGACAACGAAGGCAACAACGATTGACCCGTGAAGGTTACACCCCATTCATAATCCATGAGATTACTAACTCCATATGGTTCGGAACCACGAAAGGAGGATCGGGGATGATGGTACAAAGTGTGTCATGGAGTCACATTCGCCCGTATTGGCCTCTACTCGATTCTTATAGAGAAAAGTGATTCCTGCGATCTCAAACGCATACAAACAAATATTCAATTCACTCCAAACTATTATTATGCTAAATTGGTTGAATATTAATGCAACATATAATTCTAAAATATTTGTGATCACTTGATTAAATAACAAGATTAAAAAGGAACCTAAATCGGTTGTCCAAATTATCTTATAAGGCGTTATTTTCAATTACATATTCCCTTTAACATGCAATGTTGTGATCATAAATAATAGAATAAACATTAATATTGGAAGCAATTCAACAATAATAGCGTTAGTCAAATCAAATATAAAATAACCTAATCATGATACTAGCAATAAGAAAATAAAATAAGAGTAATTAAATTAATTAATTACTCACATTCCGCGCGTTCCTTTAAATTGCTACATCATGAATAAATTAATAGTAACTTCAATAAAAATTTAAATCAAATGAAAATTAAATTAAATAAATGTAGATTTGATTTGGTCCAAACCCTCAGTTATTTGTACCTTTCACGCCTTGGTTTAAGGACAGAACCTCGGGTTAAGTATAGACTCCTTGGAGTGCTTAGGGGAATTATTATGGAAGAATAAGGAGGCTAGAAATTAGATTAAAGAGGGAGAAGAAAAAAAATTTTGGTGTAAGGTGAGAGAGAATGATTATTGGTGCCCCGAACTGCAGAAAGGGGGGTCCTATTTATAGGGAAAATGAGCAGAGGGAACACGCGGAACCCTAAAATGATAAAAACCCTAAAAAATAATACCGTGTCACGGAAAAGAGCACCATGACATGGTGATAGGCACCGTCAGACGGGGGAAGATCCCGTGACACGGGGAAAAACTGAGTGACGCGGGAAATAATTAGGTTACGGGAAGTGAAAACGCGTTTAAGGATTACGCGGAGAAAACACGGAGCGATCCCGTGGCACGGGATGTGCACCGTGACACGGGAAGAAATGTCGTGACACGGAATTTTCTCCTGTGGCACAGTGCAGTATGCCGTGTCACGGTGTAAAAAGTACGCGGAAATTACACGGAATATCCCCGAGTCATGGAATGGGCACCGTGACACGGGAAATTGCACCATGACACGGTGCAAAATCCCGTGACACAGGAGAAAATTGTGTGGAATTAAAAAAATGGGCACTGTGTCACGGGAATAAGCCCCGTGACACGTCAGCTTTTGACGCGTCGCTGCAATTTTGCTGCTGCGCGGTAATTTCAGTTTTTTACCCGTTTTTAAAATAATCATAACTTTTGATCCGTAAATCGGAATAAGGCATATAATATATCATTGGAAATCAAGTATACTTTCCAACCCAATTCGAATCAAGTCAAAATGATGTGTAGATTTTAATATATGACCGTTTTAGTGGAAGGATGTCGGTTTTAGGCCGAGTTTAGTGTTTTGCTCATATCTTTTTCATTATAGCTCGGAATTGGGCTTATGATATATGGTTGGAAAGCTTATTTAAAGGCCTATCCAACGAAATAATAATTGGATCAAAATTTTATATCCATAAAATCAATTTCTCTCAGTTTTGCGATGTGGACTCGAAAAGTGGAAAATACGTTATGGTTTAGGGAAATGAGCTAGAATTGGATTGGTTCATGAAATATATTTGATAGAACATGGATTTAAGAACTACAAAGATTAAATACTCAACTCGACCAATAATGGCGGTGAAAGGTGTTCATCAATGGGTTTGTGTAGGGAATAGTTTCAAGCCTTAAAAATCCCACTAGCTTGAACCTCACTGTGATCATACACTAAAGTACGGTGGCGTCCAAAAGGGAAGAAGATAGAGCAAAAGAGTCGCCAACAAGTTTTTAAGGAACTTGTAAACCGTTCACGAGGTGAAGGTTACACCCCCTTAACGATCCAAGAGGTCGTCAACTCGATAAGGTCATGAACCAAATAAGGGTTCGGGGATGAAGGTACAAATCCAACCTAAAAGAGATTGAACTTGCCCTAATAATAGGCCTCTACTTTATTCTGCTCGTATTCATGTGCGCTTTCTGATTAACATGTAATCAATAGGATTAACCCTAAACCTGTTTAATCTATGTTGGTTGAACATTAATGCACAAATAAATCTATTATTGGCGATCACTTGAAATTATAATCACAATTAACCTAACAAGATTATTAATTATCTTATTAAGCGTGGTTGCAAATACCAATTCCCTTTAACCTGCAATAAAAGGTGATCAAGCAATAACAATATAAAATAATATGCATATCAAGCAACATAATAAATAATCATAGATATTAGAAAGAACATAAGAAGCATCATACTTTTAATCATACTTGATATTAAAATTACCCTAGACATGATACTAGGAACCAAAATAACAATCTAAGCATGGTATCTACATCATGAAACCAATTAAACCATCAAAGTACTTACTTGGATGCCTTGTACCTCTTTCTAATAACAAAATACACACGTTAGTAACTTCAAGGAAAATAATAAATCAAAACAATTAAATTAAATAATTGAAAGAGAGATTTGGGACCAAACCCTCAGAAATTAAAACCTTTCACGTCTAGGGCGAAGGCAACTTCGAATATGGCTAGGTGTTTCTAGATCTTGTGAATGCGGAATTTTGTGTGACAAAAGTAAAGTATAGAAAAGAAAGAGAATAATCAAGAAAATCTTGATGAGAGTTGGTGAATGATTAAGAGAGAATTAGAGAATTAATGATTGCGAAAGAAAACTGATTGTTGATGATTTAAAACGGAGTTTTTAATACGATATTTATAGAGAAAAACATCCAAAAAAGATAATTTATCAAAACAGAGTCTGAAGATCGAAAAACCAACTTATTGGCGCCAGGACCAGTGGCTAGCGCCAGGCGCCAATGGCTGGCGTCTGGCGCCAATCCTGGTTCCAGGCGCCAAGGCCTGGGGTTGGACGCCAAACCGAATTTCAACACGTTTTCAAAAATCTGATAATTTTACCGTACTGGAAGATAAAATAATATAATTTCAGTCGAAAATGTTATTTGATCTAATTAAAACTCTGAAGAATCCTAATTGAATTAATAATGATAAGACCTTCTAGAATGTTCTAGAAGACCAAAACCATTCCCAATTACATTAGGAATGATAAATCATATTAGGCCCTCCCCTAGATCATTGGGCCGTACTTAAAGCTCAAACCGGGCCCAGTTTAGTAAATTGGCCATAACTTCCTCAACATTCATCGGAATTGGGCTTATAATATATCTTTGGAAAGGTCTTTGCAAGCCCCATCCAACTAAACCACTATTGGACCCATATCATGGACCAACCAAACTGGATTGGCTGTTTTCTTAAAATAAAGTTTTCAAAAACAGAGAGAAGAGAAAAGAAAAGAAAAGAAAACCTTCCGCAAAACTAGACCTTTCCACACTTTCGTTTCATTCGATTGTGATTCGACGTGAAAGGTACTCATCACTGGGTTTGGTTTTGGGGAGACACAAATGGGTGTCTACAGAAGCCCCCACTTTGACTGAGTTTGGAGAAACGCAAGTTTCGAAAACGAAAGTCAAAGTAACGATAGGGACGGAGAATGATTCAAAACGTTCTGTGATCCTAAATCACTCTTGTAACGCCGATACCTGCAAACTAGCGTTAGTTAAACAGATAGAAGAGTTAAGAAACGCGTATCTTGCACCGTCGAGCACACGTCTCTGAAAGTAACCGATTGTTGCTGTACTGTTGTTTTTGTTGTTTTGATGACCTTCCGCAAGCTAGAGAATGCCATCCTGCTTGAAAACTGCTACGCCCGTAACTGCTTCCAATATAGAAGATTGCTTCGCCCGAAACTATCCTCCTCCGTATTGATAATATTCCATGTCAAAGGGAATACCATCAAAGATTATTTCTCTTGAAACAATCCTTAGTTTTTTGTGACAACCCTCCACAATATAGGGAACGCCATCTTGCTGTTTGTTTTGACGATCTTCCGCAATCTAGGGAACGCCGTCATTCAATGTTGCTACATCTTGAGCCTTTTCTTGAATCATAGTGACAACCATTCCAATCATAGCAAAAGTCGTCGAAGACTGCCCATCTCGTGCTATCTTCTCAAATCTAGGGTAACAACCTCCACAATCTTAGCGAATGCCGTCGAAGACCGCCCATCTCGTGCTATCTTCTCAAATCTTTGGTGACAAATTCCACAATCTTAGCGAATGCTGTCGAAGACCGCCAATCTCGTGCTATCTTCTCAAATCTTTGGTGACAACTTCCGCAATCTTAGCGAATGATGTTGAAGATAACTTTACTTGAAGTCATCCTCAGTTGTTGCGATAATATTCCAAAGAAAATTACCGAAGACCAACACTTGTCGATCTTTAAAGCTCGCTCGAACTTTGTTTCCACTATGCCTGTACGTCGGCGCTTTCGTTGCTTTGAACCTATACGTCGGTGCCTTTTTCTGCTTTTGAGCCAATGCCTAGGCGCTTTAAGCTAAGTGAGATGATCTTTCATCAGGTCGATCACTTTACGTAATCAAGCCGACTACTAATCATGTCAAATTGCTTATAGGGGCTAACTGGCGTACCAAGGAACCCAAAATACATTGCAGAAAACTAGCACAACCCCAACAGGTGGCTGGCTACTTTGGCGTTGCTGAAAATCAATCAGCGCCAAACATATGGCATTAGCGCCAGGCGCTGGAATTGGCGTCTGGCGCCAAGCACAGAAAGTGACGCCAATGCCTAGGGACTGGCACCAGCACGGATTCTCCTTTAAATTCAATTTTCCGTTTTATTTCTTGCTCTGTTCGTCTCGAACGCTACGATAGGGTCTTCCCTGTTCTGCTGCACCTGTATTTATTTTGACTATAGAACTTTGCCAATCTCTTTAATCATCTTAGGGTTGACCTAAGGATTAACGTTGCTTGACTCATTGACTTGACACGACTTAAGGTATAAACTTGACTCACTGTTTGACTGACTCAAGGTTGACTCGACTCGAAGTAACATGACACGTGTGACTCATGACTCGTGTGTGCATAGTGTTGACTCAAAAATGCAGAAAAGCAAAAATTTTCCGTCATTTTTGTAGAGGGTACCGACTTTCTCCCGAAAAAAGAAAGACGCAAAAAAAGAATCGAAAGTTTGAAGATGCATGTTGAATGAGCTTAGTCAAATGTTGTTCGATACTATCTCTCAAGGTTCAAGGATTAATCCATCCTAGGATATCTCAATGGTTGACTCAATGATGAAAGTATTTGGGTAACTTAGGCACGGAGGCTAAGCACTTCATACTTTGTGATGCAATGATGATTACGATTGATGAGCGATTTTGATATGACAAGGCATGTTTCAGCGTTGTATTAAGATTTCATAACAAAGGGTTCCTAAGGGAAATATATTTGGTCATGTATGTGTGCAGTGTGTGAAAGTGACACTAAAGTTAGGTCGTAAGAGCTAAGTGTGTGGAAAAATATATTGTTAGAAGAGCCAAATAATGGTGACTCTTAGGCTAGGTAAGCTAATGATGTAGAGATCAAGCCCCCAAGTCTAGCTCTAAGTGAAAAGGGATGAGCATTGGAGATCCCTTGATATGATCATGGTGTAAGTGTGTGAATGTGAATATGAATGCATGTTTATTACGGCCGCACCTCGATGTGAGGTTGCCTACGTATCTGTTAGGAATCAGGCCGAACGTAGCTCTAGCCAAACCTCGCACAAGTGTGTGTATATCTCAAAAAGGTCTTTTAAGGGTTGTAACGTGGTTAGGCTAAAGGCTAAAGAAGAAGGGGATAAAGGCTCAAGACCCTAGATAAGCCCCCAAGGTTTGCAACCTCGCTTTTGAATCTTCGTATTTATGCTTGATTTTCTACTCTTTTTAGCTCTTTTTGCTTTAGCATTTATTTAATTTTAATAAGTGTGAGCAATCTCGATCATGCGGTCTATAACTCACTTGGCATTCATGTTTCTCAGGCACTATACCGAGCACTCGATAAGAGACGCAATCTGAGACGTGTTCTTATCAAAGATATTTTCATATCAAAGACATTGGAACACTTACCCTTTTGTACACTTGTTTTGGTTTTTTTTTTATTTTTACTTATTTTTTTGCTATTGCTTTCTTTTGAATTTTCTCAAGCTCTCTTTAGAATTGCATAAGTTGCACACCATCCCATCCCAAGGTAGATGTAGGTTGAAAAAAGAAGGGTCTATCGTTAGACGAGGCTCAAAGTGGTTTATGAAGAAAGGATGTGTAAATTGAAAGGCGAAAGGAGATATCATGTGGCTACAAGGGGTGCCTCAAATCATTGGTATACCTTGTGCTTAATTCGACATGGTTTTTTTTTTTTTTTTTTTTTTGTTTTGTATTTTTTTTTTGCAATGCAATGTGATGATCATATGCAAGGCAATAAATGCTCATTTTATTAAAAAGGAAAAAAGGAAAAAATCCTATAAAATTAATCTAAAAGAAAAGAAAAGGTGCCTATGCTAGACTTATTGGGGAAAGAAAAGATGAAAAAGAAATAGAAAAAAAAAGAGGTCACGAAATCTTGTCGTTGCAGCTCGCCTCTTGTCTTGTGTCATTTGTTTCATCATCACCCAGTCTTCTTATTAACTGGAGGCGTGGGAAGCTTGTTATTATCAATCAAATGTTGTATAGCCTCCTTTAGCTTCCAACAGCTCTCAGTAGTATGACCCCTACCTTGATGGTACTTGCAGTGTTCGTTTGGATTCCAACTAGGCAATCTCTTTTCAGGTGCGGGATCTTGAATAGGTCCAATGGGAGTAATGAGTCCTTTGGCATGGAGTCGATCGAAGGAAGTATCGTAGCTCATCCCAATGGGGGTGAAGTCTTTCCTTAGTTGCTTCTTAGATCCTTGGTTATCTATGGCTAAAACTTCACTGAGATCAAAGGTACTAACATTGTTACTAGAGTGGGCGTTTTCGGAAGAAGAAGGATTGTCATTCTTCTTTCCTTTCCAGCCACCGTGGTTACTATTGTTAGTAGCTTTTTGCTTTGCAAGGTCATCTTCGATTTCAATTCCGATGTCATAAACGGCCTTGAAAGTATTCAAATTGTGTTGATATTTTAGGTGCTTCGAATACTTTTCTTGGAGATTCTTGATAAACATCCTCACAGATTCCTTTTCGGTGGGGACCTCAATCATCTTGGCGGAAGTTTTCCTCCACTTATTAAAGAAAGAAGTAAAGCCTTCATTTTCTTTTTGTCTTAGCATCTCAAGTTGTCTATGATCGGTTTCAGCTTGGATATTGCACTTGTACCTATCAACGAAAGCGTTTGCTATCGATTCCCAGGTAGAGGTTTTCTCCTTGTCAAGGGAGAAGAACCATTGTTGGCAAACAGTTTCAAGAGATAGTGGGAACAGAGAGGAAAAACCTTCTTATCGATACCCTTAATGGTCATTATAGTTTCAAAAGCTCTTAGATGGAAGTAAGGGTTATCTGTTGCCTTGAATTTAGGGATGTCAGTGGCGTTGAACTTTTGCGGAAGAAGTTCTTTATCAAGCGAGACCCCTTGCGAGCTCATGCCTTGAAATTTATAGTTGCTAGATAGCTTGCTTAGATTCTCTTGCATGAGATCCATCCGTTGTTGCTTCATGGGATCATCGACCTTAAGTGTGAGGAGCTTCAGTGTTTCAGTCATGGTAACCAATTGGTTCCTAAGCTCATTGACTTCTTCTTGAGTTGCCATTATCTTCTTAGCCTTCCTCTTTTGACGAATCGGTTTATCAAAAATCTAGACCTGAATAAAGAAATTGTCCTTGATTAATCGCCCTTCTCTCCTCGACCAAGTACTGTGAAAAGGAATTTGGGGATACTTATTGTTAATTATTTGACTCAAACTTTATTCAACATGCAATGGATGGAGGAAGTGAAGAAAAATTGGAATAGAATGTGAAAGAAGAATGATGGAGGGATATGAAGAATTAGGAGTAGAATGTACCCCCTCAACTCAAATGACGGAAGAGACAGACTCATGCATGAACCTAAGACATGGTCAAGGTGGTGTGTACTCAAAGTGTGTGCTAAGACTAGTGAGTGTAGGTGACATGTTAAGACTCGTGTCATGACCATGTGGCTAGACTATGTGACCAAGACTCGAATAATGATCTGACAAGGTGTTATTGACAGCGGAAATTAACCGAATTAAATAGCAAACTGGTTAATTAGACCCTAGGTGATGACTCGACAAATAATCCGAACTGTCGGCCAAGCGACAGGACTGGCGTCACAATATGGTCATTGGCGCCAGAAAATTTAGTAAATGTCTGGCGCTACACACCATACAGTGGCGCTACAGCTCAGATTTTGGCACCAATATTGGAGCCTCGGTGTGGGACTGTTTTCGGTATTATTAGTCAACTGGGGTATGCCTAAAGTCGTACTAGGTCAATTCCGATTAAAAAGAAACTTTATTGACTCAAATTAATTAATTAATGAATTAATTAGGCAAAGTTCTTTAGTCATTAATAAGTTTATTTATTCTTAGCACAAGTCAAACAAACGGTTAGGAAAAATCACATAATGTATGCACAACAAATAATGCACAATTAGTCAAGTAGGCACAATATGATGCAATGAGTCTGTAACCTAACCACGGCTCTAGTTCTCTAAAATTCGGGATATGGTTTAGTCAAACAGGGTCCATGGTTAATTGTCCGGATGCACCGCGTAGAAGCCTAACCGTGAAGGGTTAACGCGTGTGGATAGGACACCGCGAGTTTTTAGGAAAAACTGACTTCCATGGTTTGGTGAATTCAACCTCTGAGATGTACCCTTTGTTTCCAGGAGGGTTCAATCGGGTAGATAGAGCATGAATTCCCAGAGGGTTATGTCCATATGTAGAACACATATGGGTTTCAGAAAAGTGAGAAATAATTCAATCAGGAAGTAGGATCGAGAAAACAATACGAAAACCCGGTCGAAATTAGAACGCATATTTCTGGCTCGGTATTGGGGGAAATTGGCGCCAGCAAACAGAGACTGGCGCCAACTTTTAACTGTAGCGCCTGGCGCCAATATTGGCATCTGGCGCTACGGCTAAAAGTGTGGCGCCAAGCTCTGGCCCCTGACGCTACTTCCCACATGCCTCAGCAGCTTTCTGTGCTCAATAAAATCATCCAGTTTTGCGTGGTGTTATTTCAGTCCTAGTTGTGAAAGACGTTTCTCAAATTTCCTACGTGTAAAATCCTATGTTTTTGACTCATTACGGATGGTCTTTCCAATGAGAACCTTTTTATGCATATGCCACAATGTTAATAAAAATTACGCACATGAAATACTTAGACCTTTTCAAGGATTACGCGGGAAATAATTAGGTTACGGGAAGTGAAAACGCGTTTAAGGATTACGCGGAGAAAACACGGAGCGATCCCGTGGCACGGGATGTGCACCGTGACACGGGAAGAAATGTCGTGACACGGAATTTTCTCCTGTGGCACAGTGCAGTATGCCGTGTCACGGTGTAAAAAGTACGCGGAAATTACACGGAATATCCCCGAGTCATGGAATGGGCACCGTGACACGGGAAATTGCACCATGACACGGTGCAAAATCCCGTGACACAGGAGAAAATTGTGTGGAATTAAAAAAATGGGCACTGTGTCACGGGAATAAGCCCCGTGACATGTCAGCTTTTGACGCGTCGCTGCAATTTTGCTGCTGCGCGGTAATTTCAGTTTTTTACCCGTTTTTAAAATAATCATAACTTTTGATCCGTAAATCGGAATAAGGCATATAATATATCATTGGAAATCAAGTATACTTTCCAACCCAATTCGAATCAAGTCAAAATGATGTGTAGATTTTAATATATGACCGTTTTAGTGGAAGGATGTCGGTTTTAGGCCGAGTTTAGTGTTTTGCTCATATCTTTTTTCATTATAGCTCGGAATTGGGCTTATGATATATGGTTGGAAAGCTTATTTAAAGGCCTATCCAACGAAATAATAATTGGATCAAAATTTTATATCCATAAAATCAATTTCTCTCAGTTTTGCGATGTGGACTCGAAAAGTGGAAAATACGTTATGGTTTAGGGAAATGAGCTAGAATTGGATTGGTTCATGAAATATATTTGATAGAACATGGATTTAAGAACTACAAAGATTAAATACTCAACTCGACCAATAATGGCGGTGAAAGGTGTTCATCAATGGGTTTGTGTAGGGAATAGTTTCAAGCCTTAAAAATCCCACTAGCTTGAACCTCACTGTGATCATACACTAAAGTACGGTGGCGTCCAAAAGGGAAGAAGATAGAGCAAAAGAGTCGCCAACAAGTTTTTAAGGAACTTGTAAACCGTTCACGAGGTGAAGGTTACACCCCCTTAACGATCCAAGAGATCGTCAACTCCATAAGGTCATGAACCAAATAAGGGTTCGGGGATGAACGTACAAATCCAACCTAAAAGAGATTGAACTTGCCCTAATAATAGGCCTCTACTTTATTCTGCTCGTATTCATGTGCGCTTTCTGATTAACATGTAATCAATAGGATTAACCCTAAACCTGTTTAATCTATGTTGGTTGAACATTAATGCACAAATAAATCTATTATTGGCGATCACTTGAAATTATAATCACAATTAACCTAACAAGATTATTAATTATCTTATTAAGCGTGGTTGCAAATACCAATTCCCTTTAACCTGCAATAAAAGGTGATCAAGCAATAACAATATAAAATAATATGCATATCAAGCAACATAATAAATAATCATAGAATTTAGAAAGAACATAGGAAGCATCATACTTTTAATCATACTTGATATTAAAATTACCCTAGACATGATACTAGGAACCAAAATAACAATCTAAGCATGGTATCTACATCATGAAACCAATTAAACCATCAAAGTACTTACTTGGATGCCTTGTACCTCTTTCTAATAACAAAATACACACGTTAGTAACTTCAAGGAAAATAATAAATCAAAACAATTAAATTAAATAATTGAAAGAGAGATTTGGGACCAAACCCTCAGAAATTAAAACCTTTCACGTCTAGGGCGAAGGCAACTTCGAATATGGCTAGGTGTTTCTAGATCTTGTGAATGCGGAATTTTGTGTGACAAAAGTAAAGTATAGAAAAGAAAGAGAATAATCAAGAAAATCTTGATGAGAGTTGGTGAATGATTAAGAGAGAATTAGAGAATTAATGATTGCGAAAGAAAACTGATTGTTGATGATTTAAAACGGAGTTTTTAATACGATATTTATAGAGAAAAACATCCAAAAAAGATAATTTATCAAAACAGAGTCTGAAGATCGAAAAAACCAACTTATTGGCGCCAGGACCAGTGGCTAGCGCCAGGCGCCAATGGCTGGCGTCTGGCGCCAATCCTGGTTCCAGGCGCCAAGGCCTGGGGTTGGACGCCAAACCGAATTTCAACACGTTTTCAAAAATCTGATAATTTTACCGTACTGGAAGATAAAATAATATAATTTCAGTCGAAAATGCTATTTGATCTAATTAAAACTCTGAAGAATCCTAATTGAATTAATAATGATAAGACCTTCTAGAATGTTCTAGAAGACCAAAACCATTCCCAATTACATTAGGAATGATAAATCATATTAGGCCCTCCCCTAGATCATTGGGCCGTACTTAAAGCTCAAACCGGGCCCAGTTTAGTAAATTGGCCATAACTTCCTCAACATTCATCGGAATTGGGCTTATAATATATCGTTGGAAAGGTCTTTGCAAGCCCCATCCAACTAAACCACTATTGGACCCATATCATGGACCAACCAAACTGGATTGGCTGTTTTCTTAAAATAAAGTTTTCAAAAACAGAGAGAAGAGAAAAGAAAAGAAAAGAAAACCTTCCGCAAAACTAGACCTTTCCACACTTTAGTTTCATTCGATTGTGATTCGACGTGAAAGGTACTCATCACTGGGTTTGGTTTTGGGGAGACACTAATGGGTGTCTACAGTTTGGTTTTGGGGAGACATTTTTAGGTGTTTGTAGAAACGTCAGTTTCGAAAACGATAGTCAAAGTAGCCGATAGGGACGGAGAATGATTTAAGACGTTCTACTATCCTAAATCATTCTGTATACGCCGACACCTGCAGAAAAATGTTAGTTCTACAGGTAAAAGAATAAAGGGATAGAATGCTTATCTGACACCCGTGTATCGGTGACAAATGACTTTGGTAGCTTCCTATGTTTGGAGAAATCCACCTGATGATGTTCGTTGAAATGCTTTCCATGCTTGAGAAAGCCGACTGATGAATTTGGTAGCTTTCTAATCATGAAGAAACCTACCGGATGATACTTTCCATGCCTGAGGAAAGCCGACTGATGAATTTGGTGTCATTCTATGCTTTAAGAATTCCACCGATAATGCCTTCCATGCTTGAGGAAAGCCAATTTGGCGGTTTTCTATACTTGAAGAAAGATCCACGGGATAATACTTTCCATGCTTGAGGAAAGTCGAAAGATGCTGAGATTGCAAGTCTCTGTGTATCGAGAACCTTGCTTCATGAAATGATGGTGGTTCGATTGTCCCCGAACGTGGGTTGTAGATGGTCCGCTTGTCCCCGGACGTGGGCTGTAGTTGGTTTGCTTGTCCCCGAACATGGGCTGTAAATGGTCCGCTTGTCCCCGGACGTTGGCTATAGATGGTCCGTTTATCCCCAAACGTGGGGTGTAGATGGTCCGCTTGTCCCCGAACGTGGGCTGTAAATGGTCCGCTTGTCCCCGGACGTGGGTTGTAGATGGTCCTCTTGTCCCCGGACATAGGTTGATTGTAAATGGTCCGTTTGTCCCCGGACGTGGGTTGTAGATGGTCCGCTTATCCCCGGACGTGGGCTGTAATTGAGACCTGCAAAATAAAATTTGCCAGGGGACTCGTATAGACTATGATTGACTTGACCAACTGACTTGACCAATTTTAACTTGACACGACATGACATGATAGGATTATGACTTGTGATTGTGTGTATGTGTGTGTGTGTGTGTGAGCAGACACAAGCAAAAGAAAATGCAAAAGCGAAAATTTTCCGTCATTTTTGTCATGAGACGAGTGGAAGGTACTGACAGGTACTGACTTTCTCCCGAAAAAGAAAGACGTGAAATATGATGTTTTGTTTTCGAAATTCCCTCAATAAAAAATTCGAAAAAGTTTTTGAACTTCCCCAAAAGAAAATAATGAAAAAGGGGAAGAAGTTTTAAACTTCCTCCTTGAGCAAGACGAAATGAATCGTATGGTGAATTGCTTGTCTTGAAAATAATGTATGCATGATGAATGTTCTTAGGCCAGGAGGCTAAGGACAATTACATCATGTAACACGATAGATGAATTAACTTAGGTCATGGAGCTAAGCATCATATATGGTGTAAAGAAACGATCTTGAACGTCACTTAGGTCTCGAAGCTAAGCACGTATTTAGATGAAGTGATTATTAAGTATTACATAATGAATGTTTCTTAGGTCAAGAAGCTAAGAACGATATGCTTTGTATAATTAAAAATCATTGATATATAAATGTTTCTCAGCACATTATGCGATGCACGAAACAATGAATATTGCTCAGGTCAGGAAGCTAAGCAAGTATACAACGTTTCTTCTAATGAATGTTATCTTGAAAGATGATGAAGCATGCGCGGTAAAGAAATAAGATTTCATGATAAAGGGTTCCTAAAGGGGAGGATGATATGGATATGGATGTGTGAATGAAGTGTGTGAATGTGATACTAAGGCTGGCTGCAAGGGTTATGGCGATGGAAAGAGATGTGAGAAGAGTCAAAGATGATGACTCTTTAGGCTAAGTAGGCTAAATGATGTGGGTTCAAGCCCCCAACTCTAGCTCTAAATGGGTAGGGGTAAGCATTGGATATTCTTTGACTCGATCATGCATGGATATGAATATGAATGTGGCAGCACCTCGATGTGAGGTTGCCTACGTATCCATTAGGAATCAGGCCGAACGTAGCTCTAACCAAACTTTCCACAAGTGTATGTACACCTCAAAGAGGTCTTTCAAGGGTTGTAATGTGGTTAAGCTGATGGTTTAAGGAAGAACGGGGTAAAAGGCTCAAGACCCGAGAGAAGCCCCCAAGATGTGTAATTGTGTATTTGAAAATTTGGACTTTGCAAGTTTATTTTCAAATTTTTTTTTTGTTTTGAATTTCTTTTTTTTTTTTATTCTTTTGAATCAATGTAGACAATCTCAGATCATGCGGTCCATCACTCACTTAGCATTCATGTTTCTTAGGCACCGTACCAAGCACTCGATGAGAGACACAATTTGAGACGTGTTCATATCAAAGACATTGGAACACTTGCCTTTAGACATTGTTTTATTGTTGCTTTGCTGCTTTTTTTTTTATTACTTGCTTTTTGAATGTTATATAATTACACATCTTCCAATCCCAGGGTTAAGTGAATGTGGGTTGAAGAAATGAAGGCCAAACGTTAGACGAGGCTCAAAATGGTTGATGAAGAAATGGAATGTGATTGAACGGTTAACAGGGAATGACATGGTTGCAAAGGTTCCTCAAGTCATTGGTTTACCTTGGGTTTAGTTCGGTAACTGATTTTTTTTTATATTGAGAATGAATGAAAAATTCTATGATCGAGATGTAAAGGAAAATTACTCATTTTATTAATGGAAAAGGTGAACGAAACACATGAAACATATAATAATTCAAAATGGAAAACCTATGCTAGACATGAATGGGGAATGGAGATGAATGATAAAGAAAGAAATCATGAAATCTTGCACGAAGGATCTGCTGTGCGCCTTGTGTTCATTACTTCTTGCCGCCTGGAGGGACAGGAAGTTTGTTCGCATCCACCAAGTCTTGAATGACATCCTTCATATTCCAACATTGCTCCATAGTGTGGCCCTTTCCTTGATGGTACTTGCAATGGGCATTGGGATTCCATTTGGCGCTCCTTTCTTCAGGTTTTGGGTCTGGAAATGGCCCAATAGGTGTGATCAAGCCTTGACTGTGAAGGCGATCAAAGGCCGCATCATAATTCATTCCTAAAGGAGTGTAAGTTCTTTTCTTCTTGGGAAATGGAGTATCAAGAGCTAACACTTCATTGAGATCAACTTGGCTTATATTGTTGGTATTATTTTCGTGCTTAGAAGACGAAGAAGAAGGATAGTCGTTCTTCTTGTTTTTCCAAGTGTTAATATTGTTACTACCAGCAGTCTTTTTAGCTCATCCTCGATATTGATGTCGATGTCGTATACAGCTTCGAAAGTGTTTAGTGGAAGAAATTTGAGATGTTCCCTATATTTATGAGTTAGATTTTGAATAAAGAGGTGAACCATCTCTCTTTCTTTGGGGGGATCTACCAAGAGTGAAGTTGTTTCCCTCCACCTGTTCGGGTAACCAGTGAAGCCTTCATTCTCTTTCTGCTTGAGAATGGAGAGTTCACGTTCAGAAGTTTTAGTTTGAATGTTACACTTGTAACGATTCATGAAATTGTCGGTGACATCTTTCCAAGTTTCAGTATGCTTGGCATCTAAGGAATAAAACCATTGTTGGCAAACATGTTCTAAGGAGAGAGGGAACACCGTAGGGAAGGGTGTTGCGTCCAATCCCTTAAGAGCCATGGTTGCAGAGAACGCCTTCAAATGGAATATTGGATTGTCAGTAGGCTTGAACTTTGGAATATCAGCAGTACAGAACTTTTCAGGGAGTCTGTCCTTCACATCCAAAGGAGTGGGAGGCCGTTCCACATAAGTGAAATCCTCAGAAATCTTATTCATTTGTTCCTTCAGTTTGTCAAGGGTGGAAACAGTGACCTTGTTTTGTTCCATGGTAGTGACCCTAGTGGTAAGGGTTTGCATCATGGCAGAAAGTGCCTCGATGGATTTGTTGATGTTCTAAATATCTTCTTTAGTGGCCATTGAAACATGACGAGTAATGGAGATGGCAAAGTTCTCTTTGAACGCCTATTAGATCTGAGAGATTGTTGCGGTAATGACTCGAACCGTATTAATCTATCCCTGTTCCTTGACCAAGTACTGTGAAATAAAATAATTCACTTAATTGTTTGACTCATTGCTCAAGATAGAAAAGGAAGGAAAAAAATAGACATTTGAAAACAGGTGAGAAAACTCCACTCATTTTTTTATTATGACGAAAAAAAAGGGTGCATGAACCTAATATACGATCATAAACGACCTGGTGCACGGCTCAAGTCGAAACATAAAGAAAGTGTGTGGACTATACTTGACTCGTGAGTGACTAAATGATGTTATAAGACTCGTGGTGTGATCGTATGGCTAGACATGTGAACAATAACCAAAATGACTGACACGAGGACCAAATTAACACGGAAGACTTAAAAAAAGCTGACTGGACTTATTTCAAGGGCACTGTGACACGGAAAACTGTACCGTGTCACGTGACAAGCTGCCGTGACGCGGTGGTTTTTTTTTTTTTTTTTGGAACTCCACTGTGTCACGGTGAAAATTTGCCGTGACACGGTAGAGTTTCCCGTGGCGCGGCAGATTTTTTTTTTTTTATTGCTGCAGGTCCACCGCACCACGGTGGACTGTGCCGTAACACGGTGGACATTCCCGTGTCGCGGCAACCCTTCCCTTTTTTTTCTTTTTTTTTTGCTAATTACTAAGTGAGTACGGTCCATTGGCAATCGTTAGTCATAAAATAATCCACCATAGACAAAGAAAGATCGTTAAGGTTAGGATCAAAACGACCAAACATAAAACACGTAGGCACAATGATGCAAAGAATAGTTCGCAACCTAAGGTCAAGTTCTATGTTCGACTATGGTAAAGTTTATTTGGTGTCAATAGGGTACCATGGTTAAGAGTTCGGACGCGTTAGCAAGGCAGCCTCCCTTGAGGGTGTATGCCAACGGGCGGCTCCGCGAGTTCGTGATGAAATCGAACTCGACTCCATGGTTTGGGTGGATTTAATAACTCGGATGAACCCTTATTGCCATGAGCATTTTTTGGTTGATAGAGATTAAATCCCCCGGGGCTAAGACATATGTAGAACACATACGTTTTTTCAGAAAAATTCGAAGGAAGTTGACTGTGAGAAGAGAAAATAAGCCATCGGATTGATTTTAAGACTGCCGTGACACGCCAAAAATTCCCGTGCCACGATACTGCACACCGTTAGACGGTGCACTGTACCGTGACACGGCAGATTTTGCCGTGGCATGGCAGTCAGAAAATCTGACTGGTGCCCTGTTTTCCTTCGTACGCAATCAAGTTATTCAATTTTTCCTACGAGACATACCTAAATGCGACGTTAAAACGTCTATGCATGTGCAAAAATGCCAAATTAATCAAAGGAATATTTTTCAAGAATCTTTCAAGTCTCATCCACTCATCTTAATTAAATACCGATCACTCAAATCGATAAATAATCAAGAATCCTCCCCAGTAGAGTCGCCAAATTGTAGGCGTCGCTCGAAGTGCGCCTACGTTAAAGCATGTTGTGAATATGCTTGGCACTCTTAGGAAGTAGGAATTGACATATACGATTAGGGACAAGGAAAGTAGGGAGCCGCCAACAAGTTTTTAAGGAACTTGTAAACCATTCACGGATCATAAAAGGCAATGACAGGGTAAAGTCGTATCCCCTAATCAAAAGTAAATACTTAAATCCTCTAACTACAGTAGATAGGGAAGTAGGGTCGATCTCCACAAGGAAACAAGTCTTTTTACTCCTAATTAATTATTATAATCTAAATTATAAAGTAACCAATATATTGTAATTAAAGGAAACTAAACTACGAAGATTAAGAGTAGGGAGAAAACAATGAATAAAAGGATTTAGGGCATAGGTTCACCAATAAATAATACTCCAGGGTAAAACACAGTAATCAATCATTGACATTGCATAAAAAACACGATTAACAGGCTCTCGCAATTTATTAATCAACATAGATCTAACAGGCTCTCGCAATTTACTAGATCTAAGTTCTTATTGAAAATAGCCTTTAATATCAAATTAACATCTGCTCGATTCATCAATTTAATATTGCTATACTTTTACAAGCCGCAATTGTAAAACGTTAAAACAATTCAATAAGAAATTATCATGCAATACTAATAATCAATAATACTCAATCATCAATGCATCAATCAACCAGATTGTAAAGGGCTTTCACTACGTATTACAATCACATAATTAATTTACCGGTATTAAATCTCATCTGTCGAATCTCGACTTAATCATTTATAAATTAATCTGCCTATTGAAACTAGACCTAAACATCAATTCTCATCTGTCCAATCTCGAATCAATATTGTTAAACTCGTGCATAAAAGATCTGCGCAAATCTAGTAATAGAGCATTAAATCAATCAATAGGAATTTAATCTAGCATTGATAATTAACAACAATAAATTATCCCTTCATATTATTTATGGATCCCCATGAACCCTAGAAATAAAACTACTCACACATAATTAAATCTAAACTAATCAAAGCAACAAAATAAGTCATGATGAAGGGAAATAAGATTAAGAGTAGAGAAATCGTTACCAAACTAATCTGTATTAATGGAAATAATCAAGAACAAGAGTTGAGAGAAGAGTTAAGAGAGAGAAAAGATCCTAAGTAGAGAGAGAAAGTCTAAGAAAGAAGGTCTCCTAATAATTCCGTACAAAATCGTATTTAAACGTTTTCTAAAACAAGAATTAAAACTAAACATCATCAGGTCTTCTAAAAACGCGCGCCCGATCGGGCAAAGGGCCGCCCAATCGGGCACGCCTTTTTCTTCGCGTTCTTCCCAAGCAGCATCGCCCGATCGTGCTAGATGCTCGCACGAATGGGCGCGCCTTAGCATGCACAACACTATGGTTTGCCGCGCCCGATCGGGCTAGAGGTTGCCCGATCGGGTCTTTACTCCTCTTGAGGCTTGGACTTCGATTGGGCTAGATTTCTCGGCCCAATCCGGATTTCCTCTCGAGTCTCGAATACTTGGTCCAAATGCCTCGAGATCCCAATTACCGAGCCCTTAATCACCGGCTCTCACCGATCCTGGGCTTCAAAAGTGGTCGTGTCCTTCTCGCTTCCGTAGTTAATCCATAAAGCTCGGGAAAATGCTCCAAGAGTGCAATTTCCTGTAAAATACAACTAAAACTACGAAAACACTAAAACACACAAATTAGTAACAAAAGTGGCCCAAAAGAGCAAAAAACACTATTAATAACGACCAAGGGACAGGGGTAAAACACTATATAAAATGGACATATCAGGCAACCACGAATAAAGGGACAACGAAGGTAACAACGATTGACCCGTGAAGGTTACACCCCATTCATAATCCATGATATTACTAACTCCATATGGTTCAGAACCACGAAAGGAGGATCGGGGATGATGGTACAAAGTGAGTCATGGAGTCATATTCGCCCGTATTGGCCTATACTCAATTCTTATAGTGAAAAGTGATTCCTGCGATCTCAAAGGCATACAAACAAATATTCATTTCACTCCAAACTATTATTATGCTAAATTGGTTGAATATTAATGCAACATATAATTCTAAAATATTTGTGATCACTTGATTAAATAACAAGATTAAAAAGGAACCTAAATCAGTTTTCCAAATTATCTTATTAGGCGTTATTTTCAATTACATATTCCCTTTAACATGCAATGTTGTGATCATAAATAATAGAATAAACATTAACATTGGAAGCAATTCAACAATAATAGCGTTAGTCAAATCAAATATAAAATAACCTAATCATGATACTAGCAATAACAAAATAAAATAAGAGTAATTAAATTAATTAATTACTCACATTCCGCGCGTTCCTTTAAATTTCTACATCATGAATAAACTGTTAGTAACTTCAATAAAAATTTAAATCAAATGAAAATTAAATTAAATAAATGTAGATTTGATTTGGTCCAAACCCTCAATTATTTGTACCTTTCACGCCTTGGTTTAAGGACGGAACCTCGGGTTAAGTATAAACTCCTTGGAGTGCTTAGGGGAATTATTATGGAAGAATAAGGAGGCTAGAAATCAGGTTAAAGAGGGAGAAGAAAATGATTTTTGGTGTAAGGTGAGAGAGAATGATTATTGGTGCCCCGAACTGCAGAAAGGGGGGTCCTATTTATAGGGAAAATGAGCAGAGGGAACACGCGGAACCCTAAAAAGATAAAAACCCTAAAAAATAATATCGTGTCATGGCAAAGAGCACCGTGACACGGTGACAGGAACCGTCAGACGGGGGAAGATCCCGTGACACGGGGAAAAACTGAGTGACGCGGGAAATAATTAGGTTACGGGAAGTGAAAACGCGTTTAGGGATTACGCGGAGAAAACACGGAGCAATCCCGTGGCACGGGATGTGCACCGTGACACGGGAAGAAATTCCGTGACACGGAATTGTCCCCCGTGGCACAGTGCAGTATGCCGTGTCACGGTGTAAAAAGTACGCGGAAATTATACGGAATATCCCCATGTCACGGAATGGGCACCGTGACACGGGAAATTGCATCATGACACGGTGAAAAATCCCGTAACACGGGAGAAAATTGTGGAATTACAAAAATAGGTACTGTGTCACGGGAATAAGCCCCGTGACACGTCAGCTTTTGCCGCGTCGCGGCATTTTTGCTGTTGCGCGGTAATTTCAGTTTTTTACCCGTTTTTAAAAAATCATAACTTTTGATCCGTAACTCGGAATAAGGATTATAATATATCATTGGAAATCTTATCAAGTCTACATTCCAACCCAATTCGAATCAAGTCAAAATAATGTATAGATTTTAATATATGGACGTTTTAGTGGAAGGATGTCGGTTTTAGGCCGAGTTTAGTGTTTTGCTCATATCTTTTTCGTTATAGCTCGGAATTGGGCTTACGATATATGGTTGGAAAGATTATTTAAAGGCCTATCCAACAAAATAATAATTGGATTAAAATTGTATATCCATAAAATCAGTTTCTCTCAGTTTTGCGATGTGGACACGAAAAGTGGAAAATAGGTTATGGTTTAGGGAAATGAGCTAGAATTGGATTGGTTCATGAAATATATTGGATAGAACATGGATTTAAGCACTCCAGAGATTAAATTCTCAAATCGACCAATAATGGCGATGAAAGGTGTTCATCAACGGATTTTGTTTTGGCGAGACATTTTTAGGTGTCTATAGGGGGTTAGTGACCCATATTGCAAAAAAAACACCTAGGTTGGAACCCGGATGGGCATAGAAAAGTTGTAGGCTCAAACCTCATGGACCTGGCCTATTTAGGGAGTCTAAACTGGGTGCAACCCGTGAGGGGTGACACTTGGTGGATAGTCCACCGACAATCGGGTAGGAGGGACCAAGCCTTCACCTTACCCAACCCGCCTTGACCAAATTTGAGAAGGGGAAGCCTTCCTATACATTTGAGATTAACAGTCAAGGTGAGGTTCAAGCACCTCACCCTTCACCACAACCCCACAAATCTCCCCAAGACCATTCACCCCCACACCATTCACAACACTACCCACCACCTCCACCCTTCACCTATGGCGTACCCACTTCCTCGGTCGACTATAACGTCGACCCCAATGCCCCTTATGACTTTTCGGCTTTTAGGAGTTAATTGGACCGTATAGAGATGGGGCAAGGGAGAGTTGAGGGTATGATGCAAAACCTAGATTCTAGGTTAAGCACCTTGGATAGTCGGGTAGGACACATTGAGAGGAACCTCGGGAGGGGTCTTTACCCCATGTACGATGACTATGCACGCCGAGGGGCTATTCCCCCAAAGGCATTAGTTCCCGACTTGTTCCAATACCCCCAAGGATGGTATTCTCACCCCGGTGCATTTGGTACTTATGTGGACTACTCTTCAGTCCATGGATATGGGGGTGACGCTCCTTTTGGGGGTATGGGGGGAAATGTGAACCCTAACTACTTTGCAGGTGGTTCGGGTTATGGTGGTGCTGGACCGAGCCAGGGTGGTGCCGGCTCGAGCTATGGAGGAGGATATGAGAGGATGGATGACGATGAGGAGTAGCTTCTCCTAGCTACCCTCTCAAGTCAATGAGGGCATTGCTTGATTTGGCTTGGGCGGAGATTTCTTGTATATATGGTAACTCTCTTTCTCTCTTCTCTATTCATTGCTTTCCTAGTGTAGTTTTTATTGCTTTCCTTTTTGAAAAAAATACAAAAAAATTAGAAAAACAAAAAAAAAATTCAAAAATACGTGCCAATGAATTGTAATTCATGCTTCCCTGTGTCCCACACTTAGAAAATATTGTTTTGATTCTTGGTATATTATAATGAGCTTTGTGAATTTGTTGATCATGATTTGAAGTTTAATTGTTTGGATACCTTAACATGAGTCAATTTTGGATTACCTTCTTCTTTAGATTTTCTCTCTCTACTTAGGATATTACTCTCTCTTAAATTCTCTC
Source organism: Chenopodium quinoa (assembly GCF_001683475.1). Classification (NCBI taxonomy): domain Eukaryota; kingdom Viridiplantae; phylum Streptophyta; class Magnoliopsida; order Caryophyllales; family Amaranthaceae; genus Chenopodium; species Chenopodium quinoa. Next base: position 1,150,367 of record NW_018744239.1, on the reverse strand, counting down.
TCAACTTTTGTTCTTAATTACTTTCATTAATCCAGATTTCTTTTGGTAACAATTTCTTCTCTTTTAATTTCAGCTATTTTACTTACTTGTTTGATTATGCTTTGCATTATTTATTTGATTAGTTTAGTTATAATGATGCTTGAGTAGTTTTATTTCTAGGGTTTATGGGGATCTAGTAAATGATATGAAGGGGTAATTTTGTGATTGTTAATTATCAATGCTTGGTTAATTTCCTATTGATTGATTTAATGCTATGCAATTAGGTTTGGCAATATTTAATTGTATGAGTTTAGCAATATTAATTCGAGATTCGACAAATGAGAATTGATGTTTAGGCTTAGTTTCAATAGGCGGACTAATTTATAAATGGTTAAGTCGAGATTCGACAGATGAGATTTAATACCGGTAAATTAACTCTGTGATTATAATACGTAGCAAAAGCCCGTTATAATATGATTAATCAATGCTTGGTGATTGCTTATTATGATTTACCCTGGAATTTGTTTATTAGTGAACCTATGCCCTAGGTCTTTTAATATTTGATTTTCCCCTACTTTATTTCTTTCGACCTTATTCTTCGTAGTATAGAACTTATTCATAATAATATTGGTTACTTAGATAATTTAGATTATAATAATTAATTAGGAGTAGAAAGACTTGTTTCCCTGTGGAGTTCGACCCTACTTCCCTATCTACTTTAGTTAGAGGACTTAGATAGTTACTTTTGATTAGGGGATACGACTTTACCCTGTCAAAATTTGGCGCCGTTGCCGGGGAAACGGTTTTATTTTTATTTCTAATTATTATTAGAGTCTATATTATTTTTAATTTATTTTTTTTAATTTTTTAATTTTATTTTTTTTATAAGTTGAAAATATCCATTCATATGTCACTACAAGAATTATATAATTTTTATGCAGCACCTAACTACTGTAGTTATCAACGTTTTTATCATGAAAATCCTGAATGCCCTTATAGTGAGTTTTTTGTGCGTGCTCTGGATGATTTTAGAGTCTTTCCATATACATATGATCATATTCGGAAATGATTAGTTGCTAATGAAAGTTATTGGAAGGCTCTTGATGAAAAATTTTACGGACACTATAATAATACAAATGTTATTGAGGATGAAGAACCCGTTATAGAATTTGTGGTTGAAAAATCATTGGTTGATGAATTTGTGATCAGAAAATAATTAGTTGTAGAAACGGTGTGTTGGACTTAATGATTTTGATGATGACACAATCTCACTTACTTACAAACTAATAAGTGCTTGATTGTCTAAGTGTGTACTCAGTTACAAAGACCAGGAGAATTAAGTGTCTCGTAAAAATACCATGAGGAACAAGAAGGCTAGAAGCAGAGCTATCCATATAGAAGAGTTCCCTCACATGAACTGGCGCTTTTGAAATGAAGACTGGAGAAGAGAAGGTTCCCTCAGGGAACAGAAGCTTCAGAGAAGAAGCCTCATCAGAGAAGAGAAGTTACTTCCAAAGAATAGGAAGCCTCGGAGTAGAAGCTTCAACAAAGACATGAAGACTAAAATATATTTTATATTCTAGGATTTATGTAAGTATAAGATATTAATTTGCACTCAAAAAATCTGTGTGGAATTGGTCTAAAAGATAAAATATGTGCATGCTAGTTTTTAGGAAAACTGTTGCTTTCTAAAAACGTTTATCCTTTTGAAAGGGATTTTATTTTATTCTGAATTTCGAAAATATCTTATGCAAAAAGATTTTATTTTATTTTCTTATTTTTGAAAATGTCTTTTGGAAAAATAAAATCACCATATTTTCCAAAACTTGCGGCCTACTCTCCCATGTTCTTCTTCAGTCATGGTTTTGCACATTGAGGAGTTCATGGTTCCTTAATTCAAGGGACATGATCTTCTTAGTGGGTATGAGTAGTGGCATGACGGATTTGCTGCACAAAGAGGTTTTTCCAATATGTTTATTGCTCTATAAATAGTCTTTGAAATCTGATGGAAAAACTCACCCTTGCTCACATAAGTTTTCAAGCTTCAAATCCAGTCAAGTGTCAATTCCACACAAGTTCATTAGAGTGCTCTTAATGTTCTAATACTATAGTTTGTTTATCTTTCAAGTTGTAATGTAGGGAATGGGGAAGTTCGAGTGAACGTTTGTGTATGAGAAAGAGAAGTGAGAAAGAGAAGAGAAAGAGAAGAGAGAACTGAGAAGTGAGAAGAGAGAAAGAGAAGAGAAGAGTAACAAGTTGGGTGACTTGTTCCTCAGGGTCTCAAGTTCGTAGAGGAATTTAAGTTTGAGTCTTTAGCTTGTAATAGGATCATTTGCCCTATTATAATGAAGATTCTTTTCCCAAAATCCCAAGTGGTCGTGGTTTTTCTCCTTGTTAGGGCCAAGGAGTTTTCCACGTAAAACCTCTCTTGCATTCTATAGTTCCTTTAGTTAATCTTTCAGTTCCTTTAGCTAACTTAATTTTAATTCCGCAAAAAGTTTGGCTAAATTCTCATACTACAATTCAACCCCTCCTTCTTGTAGTATTCTTTAAAACAACACGGTGGTTGATAATTCCTTTGTTGATGATGAGGTTATTTGTGAGGGTAAAATTTTAAAGTCATTATTGGATGATAAAGACAATGACTACCTCCATGTTTGTTCTATTAATTCTAAATTTTTAACGGAGGAAGTAGAAGGTTGTGGTGTATTTTCATCTCCCTCTTTTGATTTTTCCTTCTACCTTGAGTTCTCTTTATGTGCTCCTAACCTTTTCTTTGTAGGGATTAATGTGCTTGCAATTAAGCCCTATATAGTGTTTAATGAAATGTTTGCAGGAGCGTTTGATAAGTTACTTAAGGCATTGAATTCTTCCGATTGAGAGAAGGAGTATAATCGAGCGGGACCTTGATAAACTAGCGCTTTGCGGGAGGCAACCCGTACTTTTTTTTGCTTTATAGTTTAGTTTTTTTTTTCTTCTCGTATTTTTATGTGTGTGTTTTATTTTATTTATTTATTTTTTACTTTTAGAGAGGTAAGGAGAGTGTAACTAATGCTTGTGGGAGTTTTTTTTTTGGAACTGCACTCGTATTCGATCGGGCAGAGCTCGCCCGATCGGGTGCGCGTAGCGTCAGCAAACTTTTTCAACTTCAATAGGCCATAACTTTTGCGTTTCTTATTCGATTCTTGCGTGTGTCCTGTCATTAGAAAGCCCTTCCAGTCTAGTTTTCAATGCAATTAGAATGACTGTATTATAATTTATATATCAAAAGTTATGATCAGAATAGTGCACCTGACTCAAATTTGAACTTTTTCCCACTAACACTTTGTTTTTTTCTTGCCCAATTTTGTTCCAAAGAGATGCATTGCAATCCTCGAGGCTTTGGTGACATTGATGTGGTGATGATGAAGAGTAGTCACCTTGACTACTAGCTTCCCTTTAAGACAATGAGGACATTGTCTGATTTAGCTTGGGGGGGAGGTTCTCGTGTTCGTATGGTACATCTTTCACTCTCTCTCTTATCTTTTTATTTTTATTTTTCTTAGTATATATTTTATTTCTTTCTTAAGTTAGTTTTATTCCAATGAATTATGAATCATGCTTCCATGTGCCCCTTGATGAAAAATTTTCGAAATTGTTTTGATTCTTGGTTATTGATGATAAATATTGAGGATTAGTTGTTGATCATGATTTGATGTTTAATTGCCTTGAAACCTTAACATGCGTCAATTTTTCCCAACTACTTGTGAATATAGTGCTTGACTAGTTGATTTGGTAAGGAATGTGTGTTAGTTCCTGGTATGTCAATGACTTTGAGTATTGGTTTTTAACTTTGAGTAATGTTTATATGATTCATTATTATGCACATTGAGGAGGACGAAGGCATTTGTTCTTTTAGGTAACCTCCAGATGATTTTAGATACATTTGTTCCCTTCTTGCTACCCATGTTGTTGCCTTGACTTTTTGTTGTTTATTAGCCACATTACAAGCCTATTTTACCCCATTGGTTACTAGTCCCAAGCTTGGCTTGGGGGAGCTATTAGTGAGTGAGGTGAGGGAGTTTGTAGTGTGCTTATTATTTGCACAATTTGGGTGGGTTTTGAGAAGTTATTTTGTTTTTTATCATGTTTATTTTTGATGAGTTTGAAAGGTATATTTTCTTGAAAAAATAAAGTATGATGTTATGAAAAAAAATAGAGAAGTTCAAGAAAAAGAAAAAAATTAGTGAACTTCAATAGAAAAAAAAGTAAAAAGAAAAAAATTGTTCAATGTTCAAATGTTCTAGTTGGAGGTTGATCAAAAGAAGAGAAAAATTGAGCTTCAATAAAAAAATTCAAGTTTGGAAATAAAGTTTGTTTATTCACTCCACTTCTTCATTATTATATCTTATGAGTGATATTGTAAGAGTTGGGATTATTTATATTGATTGGAGTATATTTGGTTGATGTTAGAGTTGGTTATGTAGGAGATGTTGATCATTATTTATTTTGATCATGGGTTTTTACTAGGATTTGCTCCCTTAAGCATAGCTTTTCTCTCACTTGTTCCCAAATTTTTCCTACCCTTTACCCTAGCCTTACATTACAAGCTTTAAAGACCTTCCGACCTTTGTGCATAGAGTTGTATGAATGTGAAAGTGTTGTTTATCAATGCAAGTTATGACTTGACATATTTCGAGTCGACTAGTAGGCTGAGCGTTCATTGTTTTAAACACACGAGAGTATGAGATGGGTGGGCATTGTTCACAAATAAAGGGGTTGGTTGGAGAGCGATCGAGTACATCTTTTACTCGCCACATAAATGAGAGTTGAGTGTGTGAGCACTAGTCTTGAATTCTATATGCTCATTTGATGAGCTCTTTGCTTAGGCACATAAATGAGAATTGTTGGAGATGAATGATAATTAGGTGTATGAGATTGATTAACATTGAAGCATGTTCATTTGATTTATCTTGAGTCGTTTGTGCTTGATTTTGTTTATTGGGATGAGGGATGTTTTATATGTTCATTGATGAGCTCTTTGCTTAGGGACAAGCAAAGGTTTGGCTTGGGGGAGTTTGATATGTCCAATTTATATAGTGTTTTACCCCCGTCCCGTGGTCATAATTAGTAGTGTTTTTGGCTCTTTAGGGCCACTTTTATTACTAATTTGTGTTTTCTAGTGTTTTCGTAGTTTTAGTTGTATTTTACAGGAAATTGCACTTTTGGAGCATTTTCCCGGGTCTTCATGGATCAACTATGGAAGCTAGAAGGACACGACCACTCTTGAAGCCCAGGATCGGTGAGAGCCGGTGATTAAGGGCTCGGTATGAGATACCGGGCTATTGGATCGATTAATCAAGACCCGATGAGGAAACTTAGATTGGGCCGAGGAATTGAGCCCAATCGAAATCCAAGCCTCGAAGAAGAAGACCGGGCCCGATCGGGCAAGCATACGCCCGATCGAGCGGCTGCGCGCATAAGAACTCTCAAGGAAGAGGCGCGCACGATCGGGTGAGCGTAAGCTCGATCGGGAGCGGCACACCAGCAGCGGGCAAGGCAAAAAGGCGGGCCCGATCGGGCGCGTTTTTTCTCAGAGCTGATTAGATTAGTTTTAATTTTTTGTTTTGAGGAATGTTAAATACGAATTATGTATGTAATTTTGGATTACCTTCTTCTTTAGATTTTCTCTCTCTACTTAGGATATTTCTCTCTCTTAAATTCTCTCTCAACTTTTGTTCTTAATTACTTTCATTAATCCAGATTTCTTTTGGTAACAATTTCTTCTCTTTTAATTTCAGCTATTTTACTTACTTCTCTGATTATGCTTTGCGTTATTTATTTGATTAGTTTAGTTATGATGATGCTAGAGTAGTTTTATTTCTAGGGTTTATGGGGATCTAGTAAATGATAAGAAGGGGTAATTTTATGATTGTTAATTATCAATGCTTGGTTAATTTCCTATTGATTGATTTAATGCTATGCAATTAGGTTTGGCCAGATTTAATTGTATGAGTTTAGCAATATTAATTCGAGATTCGACAGATGAGAATTGATGTTTAGGCTTAGTTTCAATAGGCGGACTAATTTATAAATGGTTAAGTCGAGATTCAACAGATGAGATTTAATACCGGTAAATTAACTCTATGATTATAATACGTAGCGAAATCCCTTTATAATCTGATTAATTAGTGCTTGAAGATTGTTTATTATGATTTGCCCTGGAATATTGTTTATTAGTGAACCTATGCCCTAGGTCTTTTAATATTTGATTTTCCCCTACTTTATTTCTTAAAACATTATTCTTCGTAGTATAGAATTTATTCATAATAATATTGGTTACTTAGATTATTTAGATTATAATAATTAATTAGGAGTAGAAAGACTTGTTTCCCTGTGGAGTTCGACCCTACTTCCCTATCTAATTTAGTTAGAGGACTTAGGTAATTACTTTTGATTAGGGATACGACTTTACCCTGTCAAGAGGTGGCCGTGGGTTTCCCCAACGGCCCTCCGATGCCAAAGTCAATACTCGTAGTGAAAATAAATTGAATTGACAAGGTGTAAGTAAAGAGGAGTACCTTTCATGCTGATTTCGACTGTTGGAGATTTTTTTCTTTTTTTTTCTTCTTTTTTTTTTTTGCTTGTGTTCTGTTTTTTTTTTCTGTAGTAAAAAGAAACGAAATCGAAATGATGACTACATACCTTTGCTCTTCAGAAATGATAGAGCTTTAAATGTGATGCGTTCCAGCTTCTCTGTACCTCTTTTCCTTCCGTATTTCTGAGTATGTAGGCTCCACTACCTACTACCTTGATGATCTCATAGGGTCCTTCCCAGTTGGGTGCTAACTTCCCTGCACTTACCTCTCTGGTATTTTCATACACCTTTCTGAGAACCCAATCTCCCAACTTAAAGACTCTTGCCCTGACGTTCTTGTTGAAGGACCTTGCTACTTCTTGTTGATATGCTGTCATTCTCATTTTTGCATCTTCTCTTAGTTCCTCCACTGTGTCCAGGTTGTGAATTAGTTTTGCTTGGTTCCTTTCTTCTGTCATTAACCCGTACCTTGCTGTGGGGACTTCTACTTCTGTTGGGATTACTGCTTCACACCTGTACACTAATGAGAATGGAGTGTGGCATGTAGCGCCCTTTGGAGTTGTTCTGTCTGCCTATAATATGTTGGGCAATTCATTTGCCCATTTCCCTTTTGCTCCTTTTAATCTTTTCTTCATGTTGCCTATAAGGACCTTGTTACTCGATTCCACCTGTCCGTTACTTGTGGGTATCTAGGCGTAGATGTGATAAGAGAAATGTTCCATTCCTTGTAGAACTTCGTGGTCTTATTGCTGATGAACTGAGATCCATTATCTGTAATGATTTCTGCTGGTACTCCGAATCCACTCAGGATGTTTCTTTTTATAAATGAGATGACATGTTTGTCTTTGATTTCCTTGTACGCTTCCGCTTCGATCCATTTTGAAAAGTAGTATGTCATTGCTAAGAAGTATACTCTTTGTCCTGATGACAGGGGTAGCTTCACTATATCCTTTCCCCACTTCATAAATGGCCAAGGCGTCAGTGTTGGATGTAGCTCCTCTAATGGTTTGTGTGTCAAAGGTGCGTGTCTTTGGCATGCTAAACATTTCTTGGCGAACTCCGCAGCATCCTTTCTCATGTTAGGCCAATAGTATCCCATTTTGAGTGCTCTGTTGGCTAGATTTCTTCCTCCTGAATGGTTTCCTCATTCCCCGTTATGTAGGGACTATAAGACTTGTTGTGCTTCTTCTTTCTCTAAACATCGTAAAAAGGGACCTTCTGCAGATTTCTTGAAGAGTACGTTGTTGATCAAGCAATACATGGAGGCCTTCAGGGCGAATGCTTGAGCAGCTACTTTTCCTGTTGGTACTGTTTTGTCCAGAAGGTATTCCTTTAGTGGTGTTGTCCAGCTGTCGCCTTTTTTCCCTGTATAACCTATTTGAACTTCGCAGACGTTCATGGTTGAGTCTTTCTCTATGGCTGGAGAGAGTACGTGCACTAGAGGGATAGCTCCAAATTCTTCTGGATTGATGTTTGATCCCAAGTTTGCCAGGGCGTTTGCTTCAGTGTTCAGATTCCTAGATACCTGGTCTATCTTGAATTCCTTAATGAGTTTCTTTGTGACTTCTAGGTAAGCTATCATCCTGGTATCTTTTGCTGCATATTCTCCGTTGATTTGATTTACCATGAGTAGGGAGTCTGAAATTACCTCTAGAAGTTATATCTTCATATCCCTTGCAACGGTCAACCTTGTGATCAATGCTTTGTATTAAGCTTTATTATTGGTGGCTTTGAAGTTGCATCTTATTGCCTTGTCTCCTTGGGGTGAAGTCAGTACTATTCCTAAGCCTACACCGCGTATGTTCGCTGCGCCATCTGTATGGAGTATCCACTTCTGTGTAGCCTTTGGCTCCTGTAATTCCAACACTTCTTTTTGTGCTTCTTTCTCAAGGGTTGGACTGAAGTCTGCTACAAAGTCTGCCAAAGCTTGTGATTTGATTGCAGTTCTAAGCTCGTATTGTATATCGTACTTGCTCAAATGTAAGGCCCATTTCTCCATCCTTCCTGACATTTCTGGCTTTCTCATGATGGCTTTGATGGGGTAGTTGGTGCGAACACGTATGGAATGGCTTTCAAAGTATGGGCGTAGCTTTATTGAGGCAGTAACTAGGGCCAAAATAATTTTCTCTAAGGATGTGTATCTTGTTTCCGCGCTGAGTAGGGTCTTGCTTACGCAGTAGATTGGGAATTGTTCCTTGCCTTCTTCTCTTGTAAGGACCGCGCTGATCGTCCCTTCAGACACTGCGAGGTACAATTGGAGGGGCTCCCTTTCTTTAGGTTTAGAGAGAATCAACGGGTTGGCCAAGTACTCTTTTAACTTCAGAAATGCTTCTTCGTGTTCCTTCTCCCACTTGAATTCCTTGTTTTTCTTCAGTACCTCGTAAAAGGCTCTGTTCTTGTCTGAAGATTTTGAAATTAACATGTTCAGTGCTGCAATTTTCCCTGTTAGGCTCTGTACATCCTTCTTTGATTTTGGTCATTCCAGATCTAGAATGGCTTTGACTTGTTCTGGGCTGGCTTCTATTCCTCTTTGTGTAACCATGTATCCTAAGAACTTTCCTGACTGTACTCCAAATGTGCATTTTGTGGGGTTCAACTTCATACCGTACTGCTTCAGGATGGAAAATGCTTCTTTAAGGTCTATGACGTGCTCTTTTGCCTTCTTAGATTTAACCACCATGTCGTCTATATAGACTTCTATTGTGTTCCCAATTTGTTTTTCAAACATCTTGTTCACCAGCCTTTGATATGTCACTCCTGCATTCTTCAATCCGAAAGGCATTACTTTGTAGCAATATATTCCTTGACTAGTGATAAAGGCGGTCTTCTCTTGGTCATCCTTGTGCATGAGGATTTGATTATAACCACTGTACGCATCCATGAAGGATAGCAGCTCGTGTCCTGATGTGGCATCTACCATTGCATCAATATGAGGTAGGGGGAACGGATCTTTTGGGCATGCCTTATTGATATATGTGAAGTCTATGCAGATTCGCCATTTTCCGTTCTTCTTCTTGACTACCACTATATTAGCGAGCCATTCTAGGTATTTTACCTCTCTGATCTTTCCAGTCTTCAATAGGTTTTGGATTTCTTCGTTGATAATCTTGTTCCTTTCTGGCGCAAATTTCCTTCTCTTCTGCTTTACTGGTGTATGCATTGGGTCCACGTTCAGCTTGTGAGTAATTACATCTGGAGAGATACTTTTCATGTCTTCATGAGTCCAGGCGAATGCATCTTTTTCTTCTTCTAAGAAGGCATATATTTGTTGTTGGAGATCCGGCTTCAATTCTGACCCTACCTTGACCTTTTGATCTGGTGCTTGGGGTTCAACTGGACTTCTATGGCTTCTTGCTTTTCTGCTATGCTCAACTTCTCTTGGCGCAGTTGACCCTCTAATTGCTATGCTGAACTCTTTTCTGCTGATGTTGCTTTTAATGCAATCTTGTAACATTCTTTGGCCTCTTTAGGGTCTCCTCTGATCTCTTGAATACCCCATTTGGTAAGGAACTTAATGACTTGGTGGTATGTAGAGGGGATGGCCTCCATCTCATGTATCCAGGGTCTGCCTAAAATCATATTGTATGAGGATAGAGTGTCGATCACTAGGAACTTGACTTGTAGGTTGACTCCTTTCGCATAGGTAGCTAATGTGATCTCCCCACTTGTCTTCTTGGTTTCTCTACTGAATCCTACTAGCATTGTTGACTTATTGATGATGTTCTTTTCGTCTATGTTCATATGTTTCAGAGTATCGAGCATGATGATGTTTGCAGAGCTTCCGTTGTCAATAAGGATTCGCTTGATCATGCAATTTCCAACTGGGAGTGAAATTACTAAGCCGTCATGATGGCCTTCTACTGCGTCGCTTTCTTCAAACATAATGGGAATGTCTATTTTGGATTTTTCCCTTCTATCTGGTTTATCCTTATTGCTCTCTTTTGTGTATCGCTTTGCTGCTGAGTATGTTAAGCCGCACACTTCTGATCCTCCTGATATAAAACAGATGGTTTTGACAATTGGGGGCGGAGGTGGAGGACCTCCTTGCTTTAATTCTCTTTCTTTCCCTGGAGCTTTAGATCTGTCTGACATGAGTTCTTTGAGATAACCTTTCTTCAGTAGGTAAGCAACTTCCTTTCTGAGCGCAACACATTCATCGGTTGTGTGACCAATATCTGAATGGAAATCGCACCACCTGGACAAATCTTTCTTCTCTCCAGGCTTATCATTCTTTCTGGGCCATTGCACAGTATCCCCCATCTTATTCAGGGTCCTGATTACTCCTGCAGGGTTAAAATTGAAGCAATACTCATGTAATTTAGGTGGGAGTTCAGGATCTTCCCTCCAGTCGGAGAATTCTTCTTCAACAGCATTGACTGATCCTTCATCAAAGCGGGAACGTTGATATGGCTTAAATCGGTGATCTCTTCTGGGAAAGTTGTTTTTCCTTCTTGATTGGCGATCTGGCTCAGGAGTCTTTCGTGCATAGGTATCCTCTTTGAATCTGACTTGAGCCATAGCTTTGGCTTGCACATCTTCAAAGGTTGTACAGGGGTATTTGGTCAACTCCTTGTAGAGCTCACTATGGTCTAGCAGCCCTCTTCTGAATGCTTCGATTGTTGTAGGAGCATCACACTTGTGTATCCCAATCTTCTCCCTGTTGAACCTATTTAGATAGTCTCTCAAGGATTCACCATGTCTCTGCACAACACGGTACAGATCTGAGGACTGCTTCTCGATTTTTCTACTACTAGCAAACTGGATCTTGAATAGGTTCACCATTCCTGCAAAAGATCGAATTGTCCCATTATCTAAATTAATGAACCAAGTTAGAGCTGGACCTGATAGCGTGTGTAGGCGTCGCTCGAAGTGCGCCTACGTAAAAAGCATGTGTGAATATGCTTGGCACTCATAGGAAGTGGGAATTGACATTACGATTAGGGACAACGATTAGGGACAAATAAAGTAGGGAGTCGCCAACAAGTTTTTAAGGAACTTGTAAACCGTTCACAGATCATAAAATGCAACTACGATAAAGGGACAATGAAGGCAACAACGATTGACCCGTGAAGGTTACACCCCATTCATAATCCATGAGATTACTAACTCCATATGGTTCGGAACCACGAAAGGAGGATCGGGATGATGGTACGAAGTGAGTCAGGGAGTCACATTCGCCCGTATTGGCCTCTACTCGATTCTTAAAGTGAAAAGTGATTCCTGCGATCTCAAAGGCATACAAATAAAATATTCAACTCGCTCCAAACTATTATTAAGCAAAATTGGTTAAATATTAATGCAACATATAATTCTAAAATATTTGTGATCACTTGAATTAATTAACAAGATTAAAAAGGAACCTAAACCGGTTGTCCAAATTATTTTATTAGGCGTGATTTTCAATTACATATTCCCTTTAACATGCAAAATGGTGATCATGAAAATAATAATAGAATAAACATTAATATTGGAAGCAATTTAACAATAATTCCAACAATATAAAAATCGTTAGAAAAATAATAGAAATAAAAGGAACATAATTCTTACTTTGATTATGTTTGTTTGCAACTACAAAATAATAAACGAGTTAGTAACTTCAAGGAAATAATAATAAAACAACAATTAAATTAAATTAAACAATGTAGAGTTGATTTGGGCTAAAATTAAAACTATGCTTTTACCAAACATCAAGACTAATCCATGGACTGTTCAAAAATATGAATTTAATCAAATACGATTTTTTAAGCACTCTCGGGATTAAATACTCAACCCGGCCAATAGTGGTGGTGAAAGGTTGTTCATCATCGGGTTTGGTTTTGGGGAGACATTTTTAGGTGTCTACAGAAGCCCCCACTTTGACTGAGTTTGTAGAAACGTTAGTTTCGAAAACGATAGTCAAAGTAGCCGATAGGGACGGAGAATGATTTAAGACGTTCTGCGATCCTAAATCATTCTGTATACGCCGATACCTGCAGAAAAATGTTAGTTCTACAGATAAAAGAGTAAAGGGATAGAATGCTTATCTGACACCAGTGTATTGGTGGCAAATGAGCTTGGTAGCTTCCTATGCTTGAAGGAATCCACCGGATGACGTCTGTTGAAACGTTTTCCATGCCTGAGGAAAGCCGACTGAGGAGTTTGGTAGTTTTCTAAACCTGAAGAAACCTACCGGATAATACTTTCCATGCTTGAGGAAAGTCGGCGTATGAATTTGGTGTCATTCTATGCTTGAAGAAATCCACCGATGATGCTTTCCATGCTTGAGGAAAGCCGACTTGGCGGTTTTCTATACTTGAAGAAAAATCCACCGATAACGCTTTCCAATCTTGAGGAAAGCCGACTTGGCGGTTTTCTATACTTGAAGAAAAATCCACCGATAATGCTTTCCAAGCCTGAGGAAAGCCGACTGATGAATATGGTGTCATTCTATGCTTGAAGAATTCCACCGATAATGCCTTCCATGCTTGAGGAAAGCCGATTTGACGGTTTTCTATACTTGAAGAAAAATCCACCGGATAATACTTTCCATGCTTGAGGAAAGTCGAAAAATGATGAGATTGCAAGTCTCTGCGTATCCAGAACCTTGCGTCATGAAATGATGGTGGTTCAATTGTCCCTGAACGTGGGCTGTAGTTGGTTCACTTGTCCCCGGACGTGGGCTGTAGATGGTCCTCTTGTCCCCGGACGTGGGCTGTAGATGGTCCGCTTGTCCCCGGACGTGGGCTGTAAATGGTCCGCTTGTCCCCGGACGTGGGCTATAGATGAGACCTGCAAAATAAAATTTTCCAAGGGACTCGTATATATAGTGATTGACTCGACCAACTGACTTGACCAAGTTTGACTTGACCAAGTTTGACTTGACCAAGTTTGACTTGACCAAGTTTGACTTGACCAAGTTTGACTTGACATGACATGACATGTGTATGACTTGTGATTGTGTGTGTCTTGAGTGAGTGTGTGCACTGACACAAGCAAAAAATGCAAAAGAAAAAATTTTCCGTCATTTTTGTCATGAGAGGGGGGTACCGACTTTCTCCCGAGAAAGAAAGACGTTAAAAATGAAGTTTTGTTTTTGAATTTCCCCAAAATAAAAGTCATTATAAGAAAAGGGAAGAAGTTTTGAACTTCCTTGTTGAGCAAGACGAAATGAATCACATGGATTTTCTTCTTGTCATATTGAACTGCCCGTCTTGAGTATAATGTATGCATGATGTATGTTCTTAGGCTAGGAGGCTAAGGAAAATTACGTCATGTGACACGATAGATGAATGAACTTAGGTCATGGAGCTAAGCATCACATATGGTGTAAAGAAACGATCTTGAACGTTACTTAGGTTTGGAAGCTAAGCACGTATATAAATGAAGTGATCTATGAGTATCGCATAATGAATGTCACATAGGTCAAGGAGCTAAGCACAATATGCGATGTATGAAACAATGAACATTTCTTAGGTCTAGAAGCTAGGCAAGTATAAAATGTCTCTTTTGATGTTGTCTTGAAAGATGACAAAACATGCGCATCGTTGAAGTAAGATTTCATGATAGAAAGTTCCTAGAAGGAAAGGTGATATGGATATGTATGTGTGAGTGAAGTGTGTGAATGTGATACTAAGGATGGCTGCAAGGGTTATGGTGATGGAAATAGATGTGAGAAGAGTCAAAGATGATGACTCTTTAGGCTGGGTAAGCTAATGTGATGTGGGTTCAAGCCCACAAGTCTAGCTCCAAATGGGTAGGGATATAGAGATAAGCATTGGATATTTTTTGACTTGATCATGTATAGATATGAATATGAATGTGGTCGCACGTCAATGTGAGGTTGCCTACGTATCCGTAAGGAATCAGGCCGAGCGTAGCTCTAACCGAACTTTGCACAAGTGTATGTACACCTCAAAGAGGTCTTTCAAGGGTTGTAATGTGGTTAAGTTGATGGTTTAAGGAAGAAAGGGATAGAAGGCTCAAGACCCGAGAGAATCCCCAAGATGTGAAATTTTGAATTTGAAAATTTGGACTTTGCAAGTTTATTTTCAACTTTTTTTTTGTTTTGAATTTCTCTTTTCTTTTTTTTTTTAATTCTTTTGAATCAATGTAGACAATCTCAGATCATGCGGTCCATCACTCACTTAGCATTCATGTTTCTCAGGCACGGTACCAAGCACTCAATGAGAGACGCAATTTGAGACGTGTTCATATCAAAGACATAGGAACACTTGCCTTTAGACATTGTTTTATTGTTGCTTTCCTGCTTTGTTTTTTTTACTTGCTTTTTGAATGTTATACAATTACACATCTTCCAATCCCAGGGTTAAGTGAATGTGGGTTGAAGAAATGAAGGGCAAACGTTAAACGAGGCTCAAAATGGTTAATGAAGAAATGGAATGTGATTGAACGGTTAACAGGGAATGACATGGTCGCAAAGGTGCCTCAAGTCATTGGTGTACCTAGGGTTTAGTTCGGTAATTGATTTTTTTTTTTGTTTTTTTTTATTTTAATTGAGAATGAATGAATGAATGAAAAATTCTATGATCGAGATGTAAAGGAAAATTTCTCATTTTATTAATGGAAAAGGTGAACGCAACACATCAAACATAATAAATCAAAATGGAAAACCTATGCTAGACATGAATGGGGACTGGAGATGAATGATAACAAAAGAAATCATGAAATCTTGCACGAAGGATCTGCTGTACACCTTGTGTTCATTACTTCTTGCCGCCTGAAGGGACAGGAAGTTTGTTTGCATCCACCAAGTCTTGAATGACGTCCTTCAAATTCCAACATTGCTCCGTAGTGTGGCCCCTTCCTTGATGGTACTTGCAATGGGCATTGGGATTCCATTTGGCGCTCCTTTCTTCAGGTTTTGGCTCTGGAAATGGCCCAATAGGTGTGATCAAGCCTTGACTGTAAAGGCGATCAAAGGCCGCATCATAAGTCATTCCTAAAGGAGTGTAAGTTCTTTTCTTCTTGGGCAATGGAGTATCAAGAGCTAACACTTCATTGAGATCAACTTGGCTTATATTGTTGGTAGTATTTTCATGCTTAGAAGACGAAGAAGAAGAATAGTCGTTCTTCTTGTTTTTCCAAGTGTTATTAGTGTTACTACCAGCAGTCTTTATTAGCTCATCCTCGATATTGATGCCGATGTCGTATACAGCTTCGAAAGTGATCAGTGGAAGAAATTTGAGATGTTCCCTATATTTATGAGTCAGATTTTGAATAAAGATGCGAACCATCTCTCTTTCTTTTGGGGGATCTACCAAGAGTGAAGCGTTTTCCCTCCACCTGTTCAGGTAAGCGGTGAAGCCTTCATTCTCTTTCTGTTTGAGAATGGAGAGTTCACGTTCAGAAGTTTTAGTTTGAATGTTACACTTGTAACGATTCATGAAACTGTCGGTGACATCTTGCCAAGTCGCAATATGCTTGGCATCTAAGGAATAAAACCATTGTTGGCAAGCATGTTCTAAGGAGAGAGGGAACACCGTAGGGAAGAGTGTTACGTCCAATCCCTTAAGAGCCATGGTTGCAGAGAACGCCTTCAAATGGAATATTGGATTGTCAGTAGGCTTGAACTTTGGAATATCAGCAGTGCAGAACTTTTCAGGGAGTCTGTCCTTCACATCCAAAGGAGTGGGAGGCCGTTCCACATAAGTGAAATCCTCAGAAATCTTACTCATTTGTTCCTTCAGTTTGTCAAAGGTGGAAACAGTGACCTTGTTTTGTTCCATGGTAGTGACCCTAGTGGTAAGGGTTTGCATCATGGAAGACAGTGCCTCGATGGATTTGTTGATGTTCTCAATATCTTCTTTAGTGGCCATTGTAAGGTGATGAGTAATTGAGATGGCAAAGTTATCTTTGAACGCCTATTAGATCTGAGAGATTGTTGCGGTAATGACTCGAACTGTATTAATCTATCCCTGTTCGTTGACCAAGTACTGTGAAATAAAATAATTCACTTAATTGTTTGACACATTGCTCAAGATAGGAAAGGAAGGAAAAAAAAATAGACATTTGAAAACAGGTGATAAAACTCCACTCATTTTTTTATTATGACGAAAAAAGGATGCATGAACCTAATATACGATCATAAACGACCTGGTGCACGACTCGAGTCGGAACATAAAGAAAGTGTGTGGACTATACTTGACTCGTGAGTGACTAAGTGATGTCATAAGGCTCGTGGTATGATCGTATGGCTAGACATGTGAACAATAACCAAAATGACTGACGCGAGGACCAAATTAACACGGAAGACTTAAAAAAAGCTGATGGACTGATTTCAAGGGCACCGTGACACAGAAAACTGTACCGTGTCACGTGACGAGCTGCCGTGACGTGGTGGTGTTTTTTTTTTTTTGTTGCAGGTCCACCGCGCCACGGTGGACTGTGCCGTGGCACGGGACTGTTTACCGCGCCACGGGAAACTCCACCGTGCCACGGTGGATGCTAACGTGGCACGGGGATTTTTTTTTTTTTTTTTATTGGAAATCCACCGTGTCACAGTGAAAATTTGCCGTGACACGGTAGAGTATCCCGCGGCGCGGCAGACTGTTTACCGCGCCACAGGAAACTGTGCCGTGGCACGGGACTGTTTACCGCGCCACAGGAAACTCCACCGTGCCACGGTGGATGCTGACGTGGCACGGGAAATTTTTTTTTTTTTTTTTTTTAAAAAAAAAACTATAATTCTGAAATTCTACTTGTTTATTTTTAAAGGGAGGATACCATCCGACTTACTCCGAAAAAAAAACGACACAAAAAACAAGACTACCCTAAAATACGGTCAAAAAGTAGTGCACGACTAAAGAAAAAAGTGTGTGAACACGATATGTGAGTGATTAGGTGAGGATATGGACGCGTGTTTTGACCGTACAGCTAGACATGACACCAAACCGGACACAGCATCCACATACGTACGCACAAGAATCAAAAAAAGAATGACATGAAACTTTTCCTGGGCACCGTGTCACGGTGCAGACTGTCGTGACACGGTGCAGTCTACCGTCAGACGGTAGTGAGCCTCGTGTCACGGCACTGTTCACCGTGCGCAGTTCCAGGTCAGTTTTGTGGTTTTTCCAGATTTTAACCGATTTTATGTCTGTACTAATTACTATGTTAGAATAAAAACCCTCGGTCATGGGTTAAACAAAAGAGTAAACACATGAAGGTTAGCACCAAACAACCACATAGCATTTAGGCACGATGATGTAAAAAAAGTTCGCAACCTAGAGTCAAGATCTATGTTCAACTATTGGTCAAGCTTTGGGTGTCAAAAGGGTACCATGGTTAAGAGCTTGGACGCGTTAGTAAGGCAGCCTCCCTTGAGGGTGTATGCCAACGGCGGCTCTGCGAGTTCGTGATGAAATCGAACTCGACTCCATGGTTTGGTTGAATTTAATAACTCGGATGAACCCTTATTGCCATGAGAGTTTTTGGGTCGATAGAGCTTAAATTCCCCGGGGCTAAGGCGCGTGTAGAACACATACGTTTTTCAGAAAAATCGAAGGAAGTTGACTGTGGAAGAGAAAATAAGCCACCGGACTGATTTTAGGACTGTCGTGACACGGCAGAAATTCCCGTGCCACGGTACTGTGCACCGTCAGACGGTGCACTGTACCGTGACACGGCAGACTTTGCCGTGGCACGGCAGTCAGAAGATCTGACTGGTGCCCTGTTTTCCTTCGTGCGCAACCAAGTTATCCAATTTTTCCTACGGGACAGACCTAAATGCGACGTTAAAACGTCTATGCAGATGCAAAAATGCCAAATTAATCACAGGAATATTTTTTTCAAGAATCTTTCAAGTCTCATCCACTCATCTTAATTAAATACCGATCACTCAAATCGATAAATAATCAAGAATCCTCCCCAGTGGAGTCGCCAAATTGTAGGCATCGCTCGAAGTGCGCCTACGTAAAAAGCATGTGTGAATATGCTTGGCACTCATAGGAAGTGGGAATTGACATTACGATTAGGGACAACGATTAGGGACAAATAAAGTAGGGAGCCGCCAACAAGTTTTTAAGGAACTTGTAAACCGTTCACGGATCATAAAAGGCAACCATGATAAAGGGACAATGAAGGCAACAACGATTGACCCGTGAAGGTTACACCCCATTCATAATTCATGAGATTACTAACTCCATATGGTTCAGAACCACGAAAGGAGGATCGGGGATGATGGTACGAAGTGAGTCATGGAGTCACATTCGCCCGTATTGGCCTCTACTCGATTCTTAAAGTGAAAAGTGATTCCTGCGATCTCAAAGGCATACAAACAAAATATTCAATTCGCTCCAAACTATTATTAAGCTAAATTGGTTGAATATTAATGCAACATATAATTCTAAAATATTTGTGATCACTTGAATTAATTAACAAGATTAAAAAGGAACCTAAACCGGTTGTCCAAATTATTTTATTAGGCGTGATTTTCAATTACATATTCCCTTTAACATGCAAAATGGTGATCATAAAAATAATAATAGAATAAACATTAATATTGGAAGCAATTTAACAATAATTCCAACAATATAAAAATCGTTAGAAAAATAATAGAAATAAAAGGAACATAATTCTTACTTTGATTCTGTTTGTTTGCAACTACAAAATAATAAACGAGTTAGTAAATTCAAGGAAATAATAATAAAACAACAATTAAATTAAATTAAACAAAGTAGAGTTGATTTGGGCTAAAATTAAAACTATGCTTTTACCAAACATCAAGACTAATCCATGGACTGTTCAAAAATATGAATTTAATCAAATACGATTTTTTAAGCACTCTCGGGATTAAATACTGAACCCGACCAATAGTGGAGGTGAAAGGTTGTTCATCATCGGGTTTGGTTTTGGGGAGACATTTTTAGGTGTCTACAGCGTGGCTCCAAAGCCTTTGCACATGATAGCTTCCCTTATATCTCTAGGGATCGAGCTTGTCATCATTTTTTGCTTGTAGAGGGACACATGCTCATCAGGGTTCGTTGTTCCATCATACATGGTCATGTTGGGCGTGTTGAACCTCTTTGGCACCTCTACCATGGCGATCTCTTCTGAGAAGGGAGATTCTATATAGCCATCTGCTGCCTCTTCTTCCATGGGTTTCGGCATTCTAGGAATTTTGGCGATTTTGGCCTCGATTGCCTTGAGGTATTCTTTGACCATCTTCTCTACCTTTCCTTCTTCAGCTCCTTCCTGATTGTTCTTCTTGAGGGTTCCTGCATCCAAAAAGTCTAGATCCAGGGTTGCTTCCCTGTTTTTAGATCATTTTTCCCCGTTAGAGGTGTGAAAGGTTCCGGACATGTCAAGCTGCATGGCTATACTTTCAGTGCTCTTTCTGGTGTTAACGGTTTTAGATGCGACTGATTGTATTTGGCTGCGAAGGGCTTCATTTTGTTTGGTAAGACTGGTGAGTTTGGCTTCAGTTTGGACTTTTTGAGCCAGCAGTGTTTCGATTTGGCTTTTCTGCTGGTCTAAAGTTTGGCGGAATGCATTCATTCCTTCGTTAATTTCGGCTATGGTAAAGGGTACTGGTTGCCCAGTCATGGTGTTTGTTTTGGTTTTTGGCTAATTGGTAGGTTAATTGACTATCAGCCCCACGGTGGGCGCCAAATTGTTTAGGCAAATCTCAGCTAGGACATCTAAGAATTTGTTATGTTTTGAGGGGTAATAACAATCATACTACCAATAATATCTAAATCGAATAAGAACTATAATAAAGCAATAAATAATCAATAAGTAAGCAGTAAATATTCAATGAGAACAGGAAGATGAGATTAGAGACACAATACTGAGAAAGGACAAGCCTCCTTGTTCAGTAGGGACGCAGTTCCGTAGATAAAAGTAGAGAAAATGATTTATATTGAATTATATGTGAGTGTACATGAGTGTTAGAATGCTTAATTCTTCCTATTTATACCTAGGGATCCCTAGGGTTTACATAGATATTCAGAATATATTTGAAATGTGGAAGATTCTCTTGATTTATTTTGTTCCCTGTTTTGTAGGTGTATCTTTGGCAAGTATCTTCTTGATTGATGCTCTTGCTGCTGCTTTCCTTGTTTACTCCAATCACGTCGCTCTTGTTTATTTTGCTGAATCTTTGAACTTGGATTAATGCCCTAAGCATCATGGGTCGTATGTAAATATGGGCCCAACAACAGTCTAGATATATAAAAAGTGGATTGTTAAACACCGTCAACAAAAATGATCATCACTGTCAACATTTGGTGTAAATGGACAATCGTACCCTTACTACTTTACCACCCCTTATCCTCTCGACGAACCACAACCCCTTTCCATTGGCAATGACCACCACCACTCTGACTGGCGACCCATCACACCCTCCTCTATGACGATCCACCACTTCCCTCGTCGACGGGAAGGTGGTGGTTTAATTTTTTAATTTTTTTTTTAATTTCAGGCAATCGCAGTAACCGGGGTCCAAAATCGGTTACCGTGCGCGGTAACCATAGCACAAAATCGGTTATCACTCACTGTAACCGATTTTGGGCTCTAGTTGCCAAAAAAAATAACTACCACCTTCTGCCAAAGAGGGAAGGTGGTGGGTCGTCATTGAGGGGGATGTGGTGGGGTCGCCGGTTAGGGTGGTGGTGGTCGTCGTCGCAGGTCAATGTAGTGGTGGTGTTATTCGTCAATTGGGGTGATGGTGTCAAGGTATTAGTGATTGGTGGCAAGAGGGAATATAATGGTGAAATACTAAGGTATGGTTGTCCATTCACACACTTAATGTTGGTAGTTTTAAAAATTTTGATTGACGGTATTTAACACCCCTCTATAAAAACACTCCGGTAATACACACTCTATATGCACTTCTATACTTGTAACATTTTTCACTTTTTAATAGCAATATTCTAATTTGGTAGACTCTTACTATTCTTTAATCGACTAAAAGAATAATTTGGTTATAAGATATGAGTCTAATGATTAGATTAGACAAGTTCCAAACTAATTATAATTAATCAAAAGATATGCATGTGACAAGCGACTTAAGTAGTTGTGGGGAGGACAAGCTCAATTAAAAATAGTGGCTTTTTTTTTAATTAATAATAAAAGAATACTCCGTATTATATTTATATATAAAAGTGAAATAACTTCCTCAAGTATAGATATTGATTGTATAACTACCAGATATAATCATTAGAAGAAGGTAGAATACATTGCATTTGAGGATGTTAGTTGCCAACAAGAGGGAGGATGTCTGCTCTTAACAGTTAATTAGTTTGTACAAAACTATTCATTTGTTACATGCATGCATGTTTAATTGCTGAACATTGGCTCTTCAAATATTCAAAAGTTATTGTAAGAATTAAGCACTGCTTTAATAATAAATTAAACTTATTTCATCAATTTGAGCAATATTTTCTAGTCCCTTTTATTCCAAGAATAAATTCTTGTTGGATTAATTGTTTAATACTACTAGATTGGTATTTTAGGCAACAATTTTGAATATGTTCAACGGCTTGATATGTTTCTTTTTGGTCATCAATGTATATGCACATATAGCCTTCATATTCCTCCTAACTAGTACGAGTGTGATTAGTTACTCTCACAAGTTTCTCCATTCAGTTTAGTTTAGTTTAATTAATTTGCAATTACTAAACAATTACTTTCTCTATTCGATTGGGTTCAAAATGATTTTTCTTTTTATGCAAATGTGTGATTATTATATGTCCCACATTGAAAGATAAAGTAAAAAACTTTTACTTTTTAGTATAAGTGGAACACTCTTTTTATTGTGAGATGTTAGGGGTATACTTGGTGTAGAACAGAATCATGTGTATCTCAAGCCTTTCCCCTTTTTATCAACCTTATTAAAAAATAATAAATAAATAAATAAAAAACCTACTTAGCTGGCAATGAATTCCACATCATCACCAAGAAATTGAAGTTACAATTCTCATTGTTGGCATTTGCGTTTTGCTTCCTAGAGTGACCCAACTACCTATAGACCAAAACAAAATAACTAAACGGAGAGTTGTTTTATAGTGATCTATAAAAAGTGGAGAGGAGAAATTTAGACCAAATAGTTTATTGGTGAGTTAAAATTTAACGTTAATACTAAATAAATTAAATTATATATCCTCCGTTTAATGGTGAACAATTGGTTCTATACTTATCTTGACTCCTTAAAAAACTTCTGATTTTACTCGATTCAATATACCTGGACAACTAATTGATTAGACATGACTTAAATCTTAACGTAAGTATCACTGACAATCAAAGCCAACAATAAACTAAACAATTATTATTATCATTGTTATTATTAACAACAACTGAAACAACAGCAATATAATAATAAAGAAAATACTCCGCAATAATATTAGTAACAACAACAACATCAGCAATAAGCCAATAACAATATTAATAATATTGGTTATAATATTAATATTTGTCGATGATATTAATACTGAGATATTCAAGTTCAAATTTCAAATAAATATATGAATTTTTGTGTAAAGATTTTGAATTTCAATCAATAATAAACCTTAATCTTCTATAGTTCTATCTATAATTGGGAGAAAAGAAAAAAAAAAAACACTTATTGGACTAACAAAATGTCTACATTAATGATGTATGTTGTTTATAAGTATTTTCTAAGGATCAAAGTCATAGACCTTATGCCAATTGTATCATAATTATTGTCGATTAATGAGTAAAATAAGAATATATTTGCCGTTGATTTACATACAATTTGAGTTATTTCTGTTTTAGATCGATCACTTTGAGTATTAGGCCAAGTGATTTGAGATTTAAATTTAAGTTTGATTCATCATACTCGAGTAAAAATTGAGTGAATAATTTTATGTGATCATTTTCCTACAAGTTTATCAACCATGTGGCTCTCCTCCATTCAAGGCCAATTGAATTGAAAGGAATAAGAGGGAAATTTAATTCCCCTATCCTTCCAAACCTCTCCTATTTTGAGAGAAAATAAAGGAAATTGAAATTTCATATGGATCAAATCCCATACATTTCTTTCCCATTTCTTTCAACCAAATAGGGTGTCAAGTGTCAAAGGTGTTAAGAATATTTCCTAAAAAACAAGATCGACTAGGTTGTCTTTTGTATAAATTAGATACTTTATTTAGTAGGATAAGCTTTATATTGCCTTTAAATTATTACGGAGTATGTAATGAGCTTCATCTGATACATTACGTTATTTTTTTTTTCTTTCTTAAATTAGGATAATGCGTAAACAAATTACAAACAGAAAAAACTTCATAGAAAAACTTTTATATACACCCTGTTTACACTAATATTAGTGTACATCGAGCAGTATAAGAGTAACTTTTAGCTAATTGTAGGGTAATTTTTTGGCCTTTTTATGTAACTTTAAACATAATATAATTTTTATATAAATAGACAGCACAAAAAGTTTTATAAAGGTAATTTAATTACATTCAATCACTAACAATTGATTTTTAGTCATTTAAAATGTGATTATTTACTAATAAAACGTAGATAATTTTTATTTGTATTGGGTTACTTTTATGCATATTGGGGTAACTTTTGTTAGAGGACCAACTCAACCAAAAGCTTAAGCTAATGGTTAAGGCCCAGGAATATGTTTTATGCTCTATCACTCCCCCTCACATGAAAGGCCCTTTGGGCTTTGAAATGTGGATGCAACACAAGCCCACCCATAGATGGTGCTAATTAATTCCACTTTGAAGGAGGGGTGGATGAGATTCGAACCCGTAACCTTTGTGTTACGCTGGCTCCAATACCATGTTAGAGGAACAACTCAATCAAAAGCTTAAAAAAAACCATTCTAATGCTCCACTCCCTCCAAATTAAACCTTATTGGAGAATCACAATGCAATGCAATCTTTCTCACCACCACTTCAATTCCTACATTTGAGATGTTATATCCAAGATCGGTCTTTCGTTCCGAACGTCCGTCTCGCGGGGGCGTATAAAGGATAAAGATGATTATATCATCATTATCATTATTAGTTATTGTTTAGTATATGTAAATCCCTTGATTTACTCCTTAATTTTGACAGTCAAAGTATATCCCTTGTACAAGGTAACGTACCTAGTCACATATTGTATCTAGTCATAGTTTGGTATGTTCAATGTTCTAATCTTGTACTATATATACTCGTGTATATTCATCAATATAATCAAGCTTTCCAACATTTTTTTTCTCATAACTCTATCAACTTTTATACATTTCAGGGGTAACTTTTGATCATTTTAGGCTATCTTTATAAGGGATGTACATTGTACACCCGATTTTTTAAAAGTTTGTGAACTTCATAAAAGGATGATATAAGCAACAAGAGCCAGACAAAACTAAACGCTACAAGCTAAAGCTATGGTTTTGACAAAATATGCACTAAATTTGAGAGATTAGTTAGGTCTTGACTTAGTTTTCTTGGGTCACCATTGTTGTAGACCAAAGCAACACATAACATGGCAAAAAATGGGAAATGCTAATCATAGAACCTTAATGTTTAAATAGAGATCATGTATGATGTTAACTCATTATTAGGCAAAAGAGAACAATTTAAATGCTCATGTGATTTCAGGACCTACTTATATGACCCCATGTTCTTTGATTAATTTTAGAATAATGTTTAGAAGATTGAAATTATTTGCATTTGGGCATATTGTATCATCTTGTTATCGAATAATCATATGACCATACTTAAATTAATTAAGACTTTAAACATGAGCAACTTGTGGTCACATGGTTCTGCCTCACTTTATCCCTTGACTTCCAATTTTGTAATTGTGTCAATAGATTATCATTTTTGTTAGACCTTCAATTTAGGCATCTTTGGACTAGGTAAACCATAAGTCCTTCATCGAGCTATAATAATAAAATTTGTATGAGATATCGACATAGATTTACAGTAATTTATTGTAATAACACCAACGTGATTTTAATAGAGTTAAGGTCCGCTAAGTTTTTTCTCAAATTTAAGGAAATTTTGACAATTATCACCTTATGTTATGTCCATTTTAGCAATTACCAGCTTCTATTTTTTTTTTTTTTTTGAAAATTACCACCTTCTACTTTCAAAAACATCAAAAGTTATCACCTTCTTGCCCCCCAACTACCACATGACGTCATTTTAGGCCCATTTTTTTCCCTTCCCTCCCTATTTCCCTCACATTTCTCATTCCTATTTGGATTCTCATCTCCCCTTTCACTTTTTTTTCCCCCAACCCACAAATAATTGTTCGTCAATTTTGATTTGGAGGAGTGAATTGAAGTGTTTTTTATTGTTTGGGGGAAAAAAAAGTGAAAGGGGGTTGAGAATCGAGTTAGGAATGAGAAGTGTGAGGGAAATAGGGAGGAAAGGGAAAGAATGAGCCCAAAATGACGTCATGTGGTAGTTGGGAGGCAAAAAGGTGGTAACTTTTGATGTTTTTGAAAATAGAAGGTGGTAATTTTCAAAAAAAAATAGAAGGTGGTAATTGCTAAAATGGACTAAACAAAAGGTGATAATTGTCAAAATTTCCCAAATTTAATGAGAAAATGTTTTTTTTTATTTTTTATCAATGTGTATGCTAACGATAGGAATGAAACAATGATGGAGTAATTCCTAACCACCCTTGAGAAATGTTGGGGGTGGAGGCCATTACTACTTTTAGGAAAATAGACTATATTAAAATGTTTCAATCAATAAGCATTAAAAAGGAACACAAACATATATATTGAGCTGTTTACAATAACCACGATTTTGATATGTTACTAACATAATTTTTCGACAAAAAACCCTACAATGTTATACTTTCAATCAATAAGCACTGAAAAGGAACACAAACATTAAGCTGTTTACATCAATCACGTACGATTTTGATATTTAACAAAAACAATTTTTTGACTAAAACCCTGCATTGTTCCTTTCATATTGTTTTGAAAATACAGCTTAATACAGATATTCTAAGCTAAAGTAAAGTTGAGACCGACTGTCCAAGTTAAAATAATCGTTACTCCTTATTTACTCAATAATAAACTTTCATTTTATAACATTTTCATATTACTATATAAGTACATGACAATGTCAATATGACGATATGTCATGCAGTTTGATCAATATTCTTTTATATATGTCCACTTGAAAGAAACTCCTACAATGATAATAAGATTTGGCATAGGATTCTGCTGCCACATTTTCGCTTAAAATCCAATTAACGAACTAATGACAATTACAGGAAGAGGGGGCAAATGATCCAAGCCTCAGATATTGATGTTGGAATTAAATATATTAAACATCCGTCAAATAAGGAAACCATGACTATAATTAGAAGAAGCAGGTGATCTTAGCATTATTAGTACCATATCTTAAGCCTCAGTTATTGGTTAATTATGTGAGAACAGCCAAACCGTAGTTAGTTGATCTGGTGATCTAGAATTATTCTTGTAAAGTACAGCTAAGCTAGTGAGTGTCTCGGACAATGTCACGAGTTGTTATTTTAATAATTTTTTTATTTAAAGAGGAAATTTGATGTCATTACATAGAGGTAATTGCATGATATTTAGATAATAGATTTAATGCAAGCTAACTAAGATATTGATCCGTTCATAGATAGTGTTGAGAGAAGATTATCCTAGTGTTGAGAGAAGACTATCCTAACTCTTTGTATACCTTTTCTTAAATAAAAAAAAATAATAATAATAATAAAATTTAAAAATTAAATTAAATTAAATTAACATAAACTCTGCAAGGAATTGAACTAGCTAGCTAGGGTAAGAAAGATGTTTACAATACTCATGTCACTTATTATTCCATCGTTCTTGAATGCTCTAACTCCTCCAAGCAGTAACTTTGAAGAAAAATTAAAATATAATAAAGAATCAGTAAAAATTCATTTCAATAAAAAGAATTTCAATTAAGTAAAAGTGATTTAAGTTTAGCCAAAATAATTTAATTCGGAAAATATAAGGTGAAGTGTATATATAGGGTCTTCGTATATTGTTACTGTGGAGTGTTTTACTAGTTAACCAAATGTAAGATTAATTGTCAAAAATAATACGTAGTACAAACTTTGAGCGATCCGCTAAAAACAAGTTAATTGTTTTTATTTATTTATAAATAATATAAACTTTGAGAGATGTCCTCTTTAAACAAGTTATTTTACCTATAACTTATTTAACCGGTTAATTTTTTTTATTTATCTTAAAAAGTTTTTTAATAGTTTTAAAAAAAATATACAATGTTACACGTTTCATATAGCTTGTTCATGAGGTAACTAACTAGTTTTAACATGTTATAAGCGAATACCCCTCAAAGTTTGTATTATTCAAAAATAATTAAAAAAATTGACTTGTTTAAGGCAAACTGTTCAAAGTTTGTATTATTTTTGACAATTTTTTTTATTATTTAAAAAAAAAATTTACTGGTAAAAAAATAGTATAAATTAAATTTACAATCACAATTAAAGTGCAACAATAAAATTATTACAAGTTTAGAAGTACAAGAAGTATTAATATTAATAAAAAAAATTACAAAAGCTAATGTAACGAAACATAATATTCTCTATATAACAAAATATCTCATAATCTAATATCATATCATATATAACTAATATATAAAGCTAAACTTTGAGTCAGGCGACAAGACAGCAACACTTGGCGTTTTCACTTTTTGTCAAGTGTTGCGCTAAGTAGGATAGAGTTATTTTATTTTATTTTTTTTGAGGGGGTAGGATAGAGTTATATAAAATTCAATTTGTAGGATAAAAAAATTATTTTATAATTCTATTTTCAATCAAATTTGGATAATATTTTAGGATATATTTTTGACCAATATTATTATTATTAGTCATTACATGTCTACTACATAGTTTAGATTGTTACAAAAACACATCAATTCCTAACTAATTTTGTATCAATGATATGTTTTAAAATTTGACATATAAATTAAAAATTTATCTTAAATTCAATAAACAATCCGGACATCGCACGAGTACAAAACTAGTATATATATAAAGAGGAGTTTTTCCCCGAGTTTTTAAAAAGCCATGTAGGATTTAATTTTCTTAGTGTGCCATGTCGGATTATAAATTTAAATTGTACCCAATTAAATAAGAGATTATTAATTTCTTTTACAATTAAATAATTCAAATGTCACATAAGCAAAATTGACGAATGAGATTTTAAATTTTAATTAATTAAATACAAAATATTATCTTTTGAAATTAGGAATTTAATCTAATATTTTAAAATAAATATAATAACAATTTTAATCATATAAATATGAAAAATATTTTTTTAAAAATAGTAAAATACTAACAAACCGTGCATCGCACAGAATTTATCTAGTTAAATTTATTTTTAAAATGAAGTACGTTTAAAAAGAACTGGTAATTTTTTAATTTTTTTTTTTGAAAAAAGTCCTAAATGACACTAAATTCCATTAATATAAGCCATACGACATCTACAATTGACAATGAACGATAATAAAAACGAATTTAACAAAATCAAATAAGAATTAATCGGGAAAGGGCTAAGAATCCAAATACATAAATATAACAATTCGGCATATTCTCGATTCGTTGTCTCATACAACTTTTTAAGTGGATCCACTGTTGCTTCGCAATTTGTGAGAAAGTAAATTCTTGTGCTGATTCTGTAACCTGAATCCGAGCCACAATCAATAGTAGCCCGCACAACCGGAGATCAAATTAAGCACAAATAAAACCTTGTCTTTCGAAGGAGTACGAAAATTCTTGTCTTTCGAAGGAGATCGAAAAAACCTTGTCTTTCAAAGGAGATAAACCCTTTCTTTCGAGGGAGACATTATTATAACCTAAAACAAAAGGCTTAAAAGAAAATAAAGATTGGGGCTTTCCACCGGTGAAATCCGATGAAAACCCCTTTAAAATTGACAATGGAGACTAGGTTTAGGAGATAGAAGATAGAAAAGGAGGCTAGGGTTTTACTATGGTCAAAATTATTAGTATATTAAAAATAGTAAATCGATTTAAAACATACGGAGTATCATTGATTTCGAAATGGAGGGAAGTAACAAACAAACAAAAATGGTACTTTACTCTCGAAATTGAGAGGTTATATAAACGGAGGGTTGAGAGAGATTTAGAAGTGTCTCGCAGGGTCTTTCAAAAAAAAAGTGTCTCGTAGGGGTAGATTGGTCATTTCATGCAGGATTTAAATTTTGCCATTTTAGATTCAGTGGTACAAAATACACTCTTAGTGGTACAAAATATAATTTTAGTGGTATTTAAAAAAGTTCAAATGTCTAATTAGGCTGTCAAATAATACCACTTTAGCCCAGTGGTACAAAATACACTCCCAATGGTACTCAATGCGGTTTTAGTGGTACTTATAAAAATTCTCAGTTGGACAAAATATACTCTCAGTAGTTGTGGTCCCATTTTTTTTTTTTTTTTTTGACGTTTTTGCACTTAAAACCATTTCTGAAAAGTTTTAGTGGGGCCTATTCCACTTTTTTCACTCTTCCTATCTCTCTCCTCCTTTCTCTCTCTTCTTTTTACTTTTATGTTATTTTAATGGTTGTGACTTGTGAGACACTTGCATTTGTCTCACACCCCTCTATTTATTTCCTCCTAAACTGAGGCATCTATATGACTTTTTTTTTTTTTTTTGTATGACTTGCCTCTTTGCCAGCATCACCACAGTCCACAAACCGGGATCCATGTGGATTTACAAATTGTAATGTCTGCCACGTGGTCAACAATATACCTACATTGTCGCTTCCAAAATATTAACGGAGGTTGCTTAAAAAATTTCATGTTTGGAGTCAACCTTGTAATTTTCAAAATTAAACATAATCACTATATATATATATAAATGCAATAGATAGTGGGTTCTAATTAGGGATGTCAGTGGGGCAAGATAAGTAGGAGACCCACCCCATTCCCGCCTCAATGGGGCGGAGATGGGCCTCGGTTTGGCGGGTGGTGGGGCGGGGATGGGGATTAAAACCATACCCGCCATGGGTGATGGGGCGGGGGTGGATTTTAAGTTGTACCCGCCCCATCCCCGCCCTGCCCCACCAGCCCCCACTTCGTACCCGCCCCATCCCCACCTCATACCCACATCTATATATCTTTTAAAGCAAAATTACATACTTTTATTCTATTTATTAAATAATTACATGAAATACAATATTAATTATAATACTTTGTACGACACTTATATTATAACACAAAAATGTGTATAGAATGTTTTATTTTATAATTTGTATTAATTATGTAAGATTGTATGTTTGAGATACGGATATTAGGTAGATCTTGGGTGGGGATTAGACGGGTCTTTGGTGGGGATTAGGTGGGGATGGATATCCAAGTGGGGGTGGGGCGGGGATGATTTTGGAGTTGTACCCGGCGGGGCGGGGATGGGGATGAAAATTGGACCCGCTGCGGGGATGGGGATGGAGATGGGGATGAAAATATTAGGTGGGGATGAGGATGGGAAGGTCAACATCCGCCCCGCCCCGCCCCATTGACATCCCTAGTTCTAATAACTTGGTTGGTGCAACACATAGTGGGTTCTAATCCTACAACAAGCACTTTTGTAGAGAGTATATCATACTTCCTAAATATTTTATTACTTGAGGCCTGTTCACATTTATTTAATGTCAGTTTAGTTCATCTCCAATCAATTCAGTTCAACTTCTAATTAACCTCTCTCATAAAATAGTCAGCTCAACTCAATTCAGTTCAGTTTCAAGCAGTTCAATTCAGTTTCAGTTTCAGTTCAGCTCAGTTTAGTATATGTGAAAATGTCCTTGATCCATTTCTCCTTAGCACATATGGCAATGCAAATATTTGATCAGTTTTATCTATAATCATCAATAATATAAGTTATAATAATTGAAAATTAACTAATAATCTATTCATTGAGATGATTCCAACAAGTACCCACAATAATATTATATTTTTTCTTATATATAAATTACAAACATTAGTTAATGTAAGTCATATAAATAGTACACGCAAAAAGTGCAAGTGGAGCAAGTAATATAATACAAAGTAAGTATATAACAGAGGATTCTTCATCTAACAAGGACAAATTCTCTTGCCTTCTTGCCTCATGCAAGTAGCCATTGCACCAGCTAGCATAACCCAGCCTCCTCGCCCACCACCCAGCCACCAGGCCTACCACCTGCCCCACTTTGTATTCTTAACCGATAGATCCTCTAAAACCTATTCTTCTAAACAATGATGTTAGTTAATTAATTTCTAGTACCTTCTAACAAATTTATTAATATAGTTTTACATCAAGTGACTACTTGACTAAACTATTAACTCATGTAGTTTTTCCAAAAAAAAAAAAAAAAAAAAAAAAAAAAAAAAAAAAAAATTAACTCGTGTATTTCCTCTTATACGTATATTTTTCTTTACTTGCAAGTTGCGATACTTTTCAATGTATACTTATAACCAGACGGATACATTTTTTTAATATAAAAAAAATAAAAATAAAATAAAAAAATACTCTGTACTTCTTATAAAAGTATAAATTAAAGGGAATCTAATATAATCTCACTATATTTTTCCTTAAACATACATAGATTAACAAATGTAGTCATAATAAAATATATACATAAATACATAATGTATAAGTTAACATGTTGCAAATAAAGAAGAATTTCTATGAAATATTAGCTGTGAAACAGAAGAAATAAACTTGATACTCTCTTAACATGATTTATAAAATGGTAAAATTAAGAAAGAATAAAACACAAGTCAATAGATAATGCATAGATGAAGGATTACACAAGTGGTTAAAAAGTAGGTAAATCATGACTTTAAGCTTAATCTACGCGTCAAATATGAATGGATAAAATCATAAAATTCATGAAATGTGTAAATACTTACTCGTAGTTAATAAAAATAAAAATAAAAAAATGTATGCTTAAAACATGATCGATGATAACTCGTTTTACTCCGCCCCATGCACACAAGTCCACCACCAGCACGTCAGCACGTGCCTTTTCTGCCGACTAACCGTTGTTTCTGCATCTCTTCACCTTCTATTCTGCTGCATGTTCTTCTCACTACAACTCCTTAACTCATTATTACTTCATTATTTTCACTTATTTATCTATTTTTCAGAATTATTAGTTTAATATGAGAAAGATGTAAGTGAATATGTATAAATAAACATGCAGTGCACGTACTATAAATCAAACTGATTAGCTTGATGTAAACCATGATTGTTTTGGTAATAATGAAATTGGAATATCATTCATGCAAATTGAATAAAATTATGTTACTTAAATGATGTATAGTCTCAGTTCCATAAAGTTTTCATTTATTTTTGGTATTATTCCTTATTTTGTGAGAGAGATAATATTTTACACCATTAGATCAATAACTTGATTCGCATACACTATGAATGTACAAACCATACGATCGCTTGTAAAAGAACAAAGTAACTCTTATAACAGTGACCGAATAAGCCTTGTAATATTGACCGAATTGAATAACCTTTACCCTGTAACGTTGATCGAGTAGTCAATTAGGAGAGTAACATGTAGAAATAAATGGATTCGTTACCTAATAATTATATATACCATGATTAAAAATATAATTTATCTTACAATTTAAATTTCAAATAATTTTTTTTTCAATTAGATTAATTTTATATCAAATTAAAGTATTACAGTCGAATAAACTCATAATATGTACAACTACAATTCATATTCAAGATTTAGTTAGTTACTCCGTATCAAATAATTGTGATTATTCAACTTAAATCATTTTCTTATATAATACTCCAAGAAAATATAATTTTGAGGCTGATAAACTATCTACGAATACAATTCAAATTTGATATTGGGTTACTTCAAATTTAGATGTGTCAAAAACTAATCTATTAAATTCGATTCAATCCAAAAAAAAAAAAAAAACTCGATTTAAATTCTACTCGTATGAACACAATAATTTACTTCAAATTTAGATGTGTCAAAAACTAATCTATTAAATTCGATTCAATCCAAAAAAAAAAAAAAACTCGATTTAAATTCTACTCGTATGAACACAATAATTTAGCATGACTTAACTTTAAATAAACTCAATTTGATTAATCTCATCAAATTAGACCCTTTATATCCGAATTAACACCTCTATATTTTTTTCCTTTGATGTTTAAAGAGTAATTAGGACAAGTGATGAGAAACAATCCCAAAATCTCTTAAAATCGAGAGAGGTGCTCTAACCATTTGAGCTACTTTTTGGCTCTCACTCTCATCAAATTATATAATTTGTCAACGAATTTTATTTATTTATTTATTTATTTATTTATTTTGTTGACACAATGGCACGACCCCCCAACACTGACGCTACATTGTCGCCTAGAAGGCCCTCATTGTCAGCACCAGCCTTCAATTCCCCGAACCAACCACTTTCTTTACTCTCTTCTTCCTCATTTATTAGTCAAACTCATCCAATTAATTTTACTCTTTACTTCGTACTTTCTTTTTACCCTTCTTAATTCCTCCTTTTTTTCTCGCTCCACTTCTTTTTAGTCAACTCTTTTATTGAATTCATTTTATTCCTCTCTTCTCTCTCTTATAAAACAACCCCATTTCACAGTCCCCCTTCATTGTATAGCATCCCCCCATCATTTTCACAAAAAACCCAAACCTCTTTAAAGAAAAAAAAAAAACCAAAAAAAAATCACAAAAATGGATGATGATACATTCTATTACTCTCAAGACACCGATCTTGATTTAAGCTTTACATCCACCACCACAGATCGAACCTTCGGGTCATCAAGCGCGCGAAGCAGTTTAGCTCGCAGCAGCTTAACGCTCAGTTTCAACGAGCATATTTCAACTGGCGCATGTACCACACACACCCACCACCAAAACACTATCCGTCCTCACAGACGGGAAGACCCGCACTGGTCAGCTATCCGCGCAGCCACAAACCTCTCACCCGACGGCCGTCTCCATCTCCGCAACCTCAAACTCCTACGCATCCTCGGCACGGGCAATCTAGGCCGTGTCTTCCTATGCCGTATTAGAGATTACCACCATTCTAGCCCAAATTCCCATTTTGCCCTTAAAGTCGTAGATAAAGATTCTTTATCTCCGAAAAAAATCTCACATGTTCAAACCGAAGCTGAGATCTTATCAATGCTAGACCACCCTTTCCTCCCTACGCTTTACGCGCACGTGGAGGTGTCCCATTACACGTGTTTATTGATCGATTATTGCTCGGGTGGAGACCTCCACTCGCTGCTTCGTAAGCAGCCGAGCTACCGATTACCGGCCTCGGCGGTGAAATTTTACGCCGCCGAGGTTTTGGTAGCGTTGGAGTATCTCCACTCGTTAGGGATAGTTTATAGAGATTTAAAACCGGAGAATATCTTAATTAAGGAAGATGGTCATATTATGTTGTCTGATTTTGATCTTTGTTTTAAATCTGACGTGACGGCCAAGATTGAGAAACTTGAAGGTCAAGTTAATCGGACGGGTAGGATTAAATCTAGGAGGAGTAGAAGGATTGATCGGACGATGGGAGATGAGTTTGTGGCGGAGCCCACTGGAGCATTCTCGAAGTCATGTGTTGGGACCCACGAGTATCTTGCGCCAGAGTTAGTTAGTGGTAAAGGTCACGGTAACGGCGTTGATTGGTGGGGTTTCGGGGTATTGATATACGAGTTGTTGTACGGGACCACCCCGTTTAAGGGGGTTAATAAGGAGGCGACTCTAAGAAATATAGCGTCGTCTAGAGACGTGAGATTTGGTTACGTGGAGGAGAGAGATATCGAGGATGATAAGGATATGGCCGCGGCTAAGGATCTTATTGAGAAGTTGTTGGTGAAGGATCCGAGTCTCAGGATGGGTGCTACTAGAGGGGCTGCTGAGATTAAGAAACATCCGTTTTTTAACGGTGTTAAGTGGGCGTTAATTCGGAGTTACCGTCCACCTGAGGTGCGTGGAGGACTCGTGAGGAAGAGTAAGAGTCACGTGAGCGTGGTCCATAGGAGGAAGATGTGGTGGTGGCGGAGTTTGAATCATTTGTTAAGGAAAAATAAAGGGTCTAAGGTTTCACATAATAATAGTAGTATCAGTTGTGGTATTGTCAATAATAATTAGTAAAAGTAACATATAATTAGAAATCTTTGATTTGTATTTTACCCTGTTTTGTTAGATTTGAGGAAGAGATTGAGGCTTTGTATAAAAAAAACAAGTGAGATGTTTGATCAATTTTGTGGGTTTTGATACGTCCACTTATATTTGAGGTAGTTTTTACGAAGATTTTATGTTCTTGTATATGATATACGAAAAATTTACACACAAAAAAAAATAAAAAATAAAAAATATCGAGATTATTTTTCATTAATGGATCTATATATTCTTTGCTTAATAATTTTTTGTTACAACAAGTTGATTGATGCATTAATGAGCATCATTTAGCCATTAATATGCATGTTGTTCATTTTTGGATCTGAAATTTAAAATTTTCTATGATTTGTTGTCAATATGCAAGTTGATCTCATCATTTGCACCATTCTACAGTTATTTTTACAAGTATTAGAGTGGATAACCTTATATTAGCCGATGTAACTCTTTCTAGATTGTTAACTATATTTATGTATATAGAAATTATATGAAATTATACATATAATAGCTTGGCTTTTCCTTAAAAGACGAAAATATAGAAAGTATATATATATCAATATGATATGGTAGACTAGAATTAGTCTATTACTCTGAATATGGATATATTATGAGTTGGTTGTTTTAAGTTTAGTTTGGACAATGCTTGTTTAGGACGACTAGAGATGGGTTAACACCCACGCTAATTAGGCCATTACAGCCAGTCATTGGAAATTTTGTTGGACAACCGCGCCTGGCTTGGTAAGCTGAAGAGTTTGAACAAAATTGAGGTGTTTAGAGCTCCCTTAAATCTTACAACATTTGTTCATCCTCTTTAGGGGTAATGCCCTAATCTACTATATCATAGAAGTATTCAAATAAATCAAGAATATGCTTTAGAATGATAATTAACATATCATAATAGAATTACAATAACAATAATCTAGATTCTTTCAATGATGACAAATTTAATTAGTTGACTTTTCATTTCAAGCACCAACTTTAATTATGCAAACAAATTTTGCAATTGAGTTAATAATTTGTTCAAGTTGAGACAAAAAAATAATCTCTCTCGAATATTTATTAGGAATTACATATAATCACAAAAATATTAGCGGCAACCCCTTAACCATATCCATATCCACCCACATACCCGCTGGGTACATATCAAATTCATACGGAACTAGGTGGATTATAAACCTAAATCCATACCCGCCCAATTACATACCAATATTGCTGATGCTAACGCAAGTGCAAGTTAGTCCTACAAACATCACCATTATAAGTCAAACCTTGCGACACATAATCCTTAACACTAGACCAAGTGTTACTTGTTTAAAAATATGCCGCAAAATGATACATTAGATAAAATATTGTTAAACTATCTCATACTACAGGTTTGCCACATTATAGTCATATGGATACATGTGTGTAAGTGTAACCATATACGAAGTATAAGAGATTTAATACCCCTGTCGCAAATTAACTTATTGTTACTCTACCTCATATATACCAAGTGTTGGCCAGTTTGCCACTTTATAGTCATATGAATACGCGTGTATATCCACATGAGATTTTATACTTTTGTTGCGATATAAACTATTGTTAATCTACCTCATATATATACTACGTAGCAAAATTTTGCCTCTATTATTATTGATTTCATATGAATATGAGTGTGTATTCAATGTATCCTCAAGATACTATATACCTTTGCCACGATATAAATCATTGTTAATCTACCTCATGCTACGGGCAAAATTATGCCGCTTTGATTGTATTCATATGAATAAGGCATGGAAGACGGATTTTTTCAGGATCAATTGATTTCAACTCTGAGGCATGTCGTTCAAAGAATGTTGCTCCATAACATGAGTAAAATAATGCATTTACTTTCTCTGTTACTTAGATGCCAATCAAAAGAAAAGGTTTACCATTTAGCCAACAAGATAAAGTACCAATTTATTGACCTCCTTACCAACCAACCATTGTATTTGAATTCCAAGTATTTGCAATATTTGGTTACTCATTTTCAGGATGAGTACATTGTACTTGACTTATGAACAACATTAATGCTTTAAAATTGAAAGCATTGCATATTTGTACAATTCAGTCAATTAATCATCAATCACTTTCAATATTGCTGGAAAATAAAATGTAACTGATTAGTAGTTCAATTATTTTGTTAGTATTATTTGTGGTATCAATTGATACAAAACATAATAATGTTGCGGAGTACTCGTATTTATTTTCTTATACTATACTCTCTCCGTTTCATATTTATCTTCAACTTTTTTTTAACTATGCAGATTTCTCAATGCAAATCTTTGGCCATAATTAATTACATTAGAAAAATCTAATACTATT
Organism: Chenopodium quinoa; assembly: GCF_001683475.1. Lineage (NCBI taxonomy): Eukaryota > Viridiplantae > Streptophyta > Magnoliopsida > Caryophyllales > Amaranthaceae > Chenopodium > Chenopodium quinoa. Next base: position 1,112,372 of record NW_018744239.1, on the reverse strand, counting down.
TGACAATAAATTCAAATTAAGGGGTTGATTGAGAAATCTTTATGTTCTTCTTAAAAAAAAAAAAAAAAAAGAAAGAAAAATCTTTATGTTCAAGGTAATAAGCTTTACTAATAAAACAAAATCGTTACCAAAATTTCAGATTATATCACCACATTTTAAGTAAATCAAACAATCATTTGATTTTCAATAACAGAAATCTTGTCTGATTGGAACAATAATTTGGATATACTTTGGAAGACAATACCAAATGGGCTTCCATGTACCAAACATTCAAACAATCTTGATTGATACTCGTAATAAAGTGTTTTAAAAATATCTTGTAACCAAAAAAAAAAAAAAAAAAAAACCTATTCCCTCTATTTTATGTGGAGTAATAAAGTCCATGTATCTAATTTCCCAAAATGTTATGAATGCTTTTGATAATTTTATTTTTGCTTTTACATAATTATACTATAGTACTCCCTCCGTTTTATAATGTTAGTCTCATATACTATTTTGGGCATTTCAAAAAGATCTACCCATATTGAATATATTTCGTTTATAACTTATATTTTTTGGAATTAATTGATTATGGATTGATGACATGACTCTAAGTAAAAAAAAATTTGCTTTAAATTATGCAATTATGACTTGTGCTTTCCTAATAAAAATTCAAAAAAGTTAAATAAGGTAAACTAATTATGAATTATGTTGTACTTTAATGTTAGATTCCTTATATATTAGTTTTCTTATTTTATGTGATTGATTCCATATGGGACTAACATTATGAAAAGGAGGGAGTACCTTTTTTTATATAAAAGGAAAATTTGTCAAAAATAACACCACCTTTGAGCGGTCTTCCCATAATAGCACCACCTTTTGATTATTCCAGAATAACACCACCTTTCACATGCATTTTCCAAAAATAAAACAAAACCGGTTGGTAACCTGGTTTACAGGTTACTTATGACACGTGTCACAATCTCATTGGTTAATTCTTTTTATTTTTAATTTTGATTTTAAAAATAAAAGAAAAACATAAAAAAATAATTTAAAAAAAAAACCTTAAAATTAAAAAAAAAATATCACCCTTCCAACCCAGCTTCCCTCTACCGGAAAACACCAGCCTCCCCCAACCTAGCCCCCATCTGCGGCCTCCCACGAGCCTCCCCATTTCCTCCATTTTCGCTCAAGAATTAAAGTAGGCGCACGACCCTCCCCTTCCCTTCCTCACCTGATTGAAGTTGTACTCTAAATTCTCCATTGAAGCAGCTTATTTGCGTTATGTTCTCCATTGAAGTAGGCGCATCAACCAAGTCGTCAAATTGAAGCTTCAATTCGACAATTAAGGGCATTTTTTGCTTTTTTCTGGAATTCGACAATCAGAAAAGGGGATTGAAGGGGGTGCTAGAAAGGGCTCGGGAAGGGGAGGGGGTGCAAAAAAGGGGGTTTGGAAAGGGAGGAGGGTGCTGGAAAGGGGGTCAGGAAGGGGAGGGGTGCCGAAAATTGGGAAGAGGGTCGGGGAGAAGATGGTTTCAGGTGGGTGGTCTGGTGGATGCCGGTGAAAGGGGTGGGCAGGGAGGATGGGAATGTGGAAGAGGGGATTTATTTATTTTTTTTAATTTTTTTTAAATGTTTAGGTTTTTTAGGTTTTTTTAAAAAAAAATTAAAAATATAAAAATATAAACCGACCACTCAAATTGGGACACGTGTTCTAGAATTACCTGTAAAATAGGTTGCCGGTTTTTTGTTTTATTTTTGGCAAATTCATGTGAAAGGTGGTGTTATTCTGGAATAGTCATAAGGTGGTGCTATTATGGGAAGACCGCCCAAAGTTGGTGTTATTTTTGACAAATTTTCCTATATAAAATACCCAAAAATTTCTAAAACGGATTTTTCACCAAATGCCCCTGAGTTATTTTTTTATTCACCATATATCCACGAAAATTTTCAAATTCACCATATATACACTTGAGTTTCACAAAAAATACTACCAAATGCCCAAATGACTAATGGCCGTTAACTCTTTTAGTCATTAAGGGGTAAATTTTCCATGTGGCAACCTTTGATTGCCTAACATTTATATTAATTATATTTTAATTTAATTATTTTATTAATTATCAAAAAATAAATAAAATAAAAAATAAAAATAAACCCACCCACCATAGCCTAGCCTCGCTACCACCCAGCTCCGCCACCACCTTGTCCCTGCCAGTTCGCCTGAACCCCCGCGCTGGCGCTAGCCAAATCCAACACCCCACCTACCGGTCCCCCTTTGCTTCCCCTGAACCACCCATTCCCCCAATCCCTAAAACACCTTCCTTTCTCCCTCGAAAACCCCTCCCCTCCCCACCGCCAACGTCCACACCACATCCCCGCACCGGTGAAACAAAATCGACCCTTCATTTTCCATCTCTATCCCCAAACCATCTCAACGAAACCCCAAACTAAAAACCCCCAAAAGCAAAACCCAGATTTTGAATTTTAGGGTTTCGATTTTTTTATTTTGGGGATTTCGTGAGTGGTTTCGAGGGTGGGAAAGGATTAAAGGATGGCTGTGAGCAGTGGTCAGCGTCGGCGGGGGAGGGAGCAGGCTATAGGGGTTCGTTGATTTTGGCACTAGAGCAGGAAGAGGTTGGGTTGTGCTAAATGAGATAGAGAGCTTTACATTTAGGGGTCTCAGGGAGGGGTGAGGATGTTAGGGAGAGTTTGTCAGCGGGGAACGGGCGGGCCGGTGCCGGCAGCGTTGGCTGGCTAGTGGGGTTTGGGGTGGTGGATGGGTTTTTCTTTTTTGAAGTTTTTTTAAAAAGTTTTTTTCTTAAATTTTTTATAATTAATGAAATAATTTTTATAAAAAATAATCAATCAGGGTTGGTCGCATGGCATAATTAGCCCTAATAACTTACAGAGTTAACCACTGCTAGTCATTAAGGGCATTTGGTGACATTTTTGTAAAAGTCATGGGTATATGGTGAATTTGAATATTTTCATAAGTATATGGTGAATAAAAATAACTCAGGGGCAATTGGTGAAAAATCTGTTTCTAAAATTTCTAAGGTACACCGGGTGCACCATATGCATGATACACCCGAAAGAACACTACACGTCTACAAATACGTATAAAGAACACGGGTAAAAAACGCGAGCTTGATCATTATCCTTGAGTTGATCATTATTGTAAGCATCGTTTGAAGTGTGCCTACGTTAAGCATGTGTGAATATTCTTGGCACTCATGGGAATGGGAATTGACATATACAATTAGGGACAAGGAAAGTATGGTGCCGCCAACAAGTTTTTAAGGAACTTGTAAACCGTTCATGATCATAAAAGGCAACCACGAATAAGGGACAACGATAGGTAACAACGATTAACCCCTAAAGGTTACACCCCATTCATAATCCATGAGATTACTAACTCCATAAGGTTCGGAACCACGAAAGGAGAATCAGGGATGATGGTACGAAATGAGTCTTGGAGTCACAATCGCCCGTATTGGCCTTTACTCGATTCTTATAGTTAAAAGCATTTCTGTGATCTCAAAGGCATACAAACAATATATTCAATTTGCTCCAAACTATTATTAAGTTAAATTGGTTAAATATTAATGCAACATAGTATTGAAGAATCCGGTTATCGACTCGGCAGGCTTGCTTGCTTGCTTTGTCCGCTATCCTTCATCCCATCTGTCTTGTCCAGGCTGTTTCTAAATGGCTGCTAATGTTGCTATCTAACCCCCTGACAGGGTAAAGTCGTATCCCCTAATCAAAAGTAATTACCTAAGTCCTCTAACTAAAGTAGATAGGAAAGTGGGGTCGAACTCCATAGGGAAACAAGTCTTTCTATTCCTAATTAACTAATATAATCTAGATTATGAAGTAACCAATATATAAGTTGAATATGAAACTAAACTACGAAGATTGAGAATAGGGAGAAAACAATATAAAAAAAGATCTAGGGCATAGGTTCACCAATAAATAATACTCCAGGGTAAAATATAATAATCAATCATCAATGCATAAATTAATCAGATTATAAAGGGCTTTCGCTACGTATTATAATCACACAATTAATGTACCGGTATTAAATCTCATCTTTCGATTCTCGACCTAACCATTTATAAATTAACCTGCCTATTGAAACTAGACCTAAACATCAATTCTCATCTGTCGAATCTCGAATCAATATTTGCCAAACTCGTGCATAAAAGATCTGTGCAAATCTAGTCACAGAGCATTAAATCAATCAATAGGAAATTAATCTAACATTGACAATAACAATAATAAATTACCCCTTCATATTATTTATGGATCCCCATAAACCCTAGAAATAAAACTACTCACACATAATTAAAACTAAACTAATCAAGACAATTAGAGGAGGCATGATCAAAGAAAGAGAATAAATTACTGAAATTAAACCAAGAGTTATATAGAGAGAAAATAATACTAAGAGTTTAAGAGGAGAGAGAAAAGAGTTAGAGAGAGAAAGTCTCAGAAAAATTAAGAAAGAGTAAAAAGAAGGTAAAGAAAGTACTAAATTCGTTTTACGGTGAAGTATTTATACTCCGTAAGAATCCTAAACTAAAACAAACTTAAACGACGCTAATCGTCTCCTAACAATAATACCAAGGTGCCGACCTTTGCTTCTCCCGCCCGGCCGGGCGCGCCTCCGAGCGCCAACCTTTTTGGCCGGGCGGCTCTCTTGGGCCACTACTGGGCTACGATTGGGCTCCAATTCTTCGGGCCAATCTGGGTTTCCTCTTTGGGTCTTGAATACTCGGTCCAAATGCCCCGATATCACACATACCAAGCCCTTAATCACCGGTTCGATGGCTCTAACCGGCCCTGGGCTATAAACTCTGGTCGTGCTTCTCCAATGCTCGTGATTACTCCAAAATATCTCGGGAAAATACTTTAAAAGTGTAAATCCCTACAAAAGTCAACCAAATATACGAAAACACTAGAAAACACCAATTAGTAATAAAAGTGGCTCTAAAGAGCCAAAAACACTACTAATTATGAACAAGGGACGGGGGTAAAATACTATATAAAATAGACACATCACCCCCACCCTTAGAGCAATATGAAGCAAAAATGCCCTCGCCCGAGAGGTTGCGGTCAATATAAAGAATACTATGCACGTACATTCACAGATCATATCACTTGTAAGTATGGACAGGAAGATCCAAATCATTTGGAGCAGGTTCTGTAGAAAAAGCATCGAGCTTTCTTTTATTCCTCCAGCTCGTAGTCTCCATAATTCTAAAATAATTGTGATCACTTGATTAAACAACAAGATTAAAAAGGAAGTTAAACTGGCTGGTTATCCAAATTATCTTATTAGGCGTGATTTTCAATTACATGTTCCCTTTAAACTTGCAATATGGTGATCAATAAATATAATAAAATCAACATTAATACTAGAAGCAATTTAAAAATAAATCGTTAGTTAAATCAAATAATAATAAACCTAATCATGATACTAGCAACAAGAATAAAAAAAAAGAGTAATTGAGTGATTAATTACTCACTTTCTGCGTTCCCTTGAATTGATACATCATGAATAAATTGTTAATAACTTCAATAAATAATAAATCAAATTGAAATTAAATTAAATATAAAGTAGAGTTGATTTGGTCCAAACCCTCAGTAAATTATGCCTTGCACGCCTTGGTTTAAGTATAGAACCTCAGGTCAAGTACGGACTCCTTGCAATGCTCAAGGGATGTATGGTGGAAGAATAGTGAGGCTAGTTTTTAGGCTAAAGAGGGAGAAGAGAATGATTTTTGGTGTAAGGAGAGAGAAAATAATTTTTGGTTTAGAAGAGAGGAAGAGAGAATGATTTGATGCCCCAAACTCCAAAAAGGAGGGGGGTATTAATAGTGGAAATGAATATGGGGATGCGCGAAACCCTAGAGCTGTAGATAAAGCCTAATTTGGGCGTCGTGATAAGGTCAGTGTCTGCCATGACATGGTCAGTGTGTACAATTTTCCAGAAATGCGACCAGGTTTATAATCGCATGACAAAACGCGAAAAATATACGGAAAATCAACGTGACATGGTGAATATTACCGTGTCACGACAACAAGCATCGTGCCACGTCATCTTTTTCTGCGACGCGACATTTTAGCTACTGGGCGGTAATTCTAGTTTTTTATGCGTTTTTAAAACTATGATAACTTTTAATCTGTGAGTTAGAATAAGGCATATAATATATTGTCTGAAAGCTTATCAAATCTAATTTCCAACCCAATTAGAATCAGGTCAAAATAATTTGTAGATTTTAAGATATGACCATTTTAGTTAAAGGGTTTCGGTTTTAGGTCGAGTTTAGTGTTTGGCTCATATCTTTTTTTAAATCGGAGTTGGGCTTATGATATACCGTTGGAAATCTTATTGAAAGGCCTATCCAACCAAATAATTTTTGGATCAAAATTATAGGGCCACATAATCAGTTTCTCTCGGTTTTGTGATGTGGACACAAAGAGAGGAAAATATGTTATGGTTTGGGGAAATGGGCTTAAAATTGAGTTGGTTTATGAAATGTATTGAATGGAAATATGGATTAAGAACTCCAAAGATTAGATACTCCATACGAAAAATAATGGCGGTGAAAGGTTGTTCATCGTCGGGTTTGGTTTTAGGGAGACATTTTTAGGTGTCTACAGAAGCCCCAACTTTGACTGAGTTTTTAGAAACGTTAGTTTCGAAAATAATAGTCCAAGTATTCGATTGGGACGGAGAATGATTTAAGACGTTCTGCGATCCTAAATCACTCTGTATAAGCCGATACCTGCAGGAAAAATGTTAGTTCCACAGATAAAAGAGTAAAGGGATAAAATACGCATCTGACACCAGTGTATCGGAGCAAACAAGTTTGGTAGTTTTCGATGCTTGAAGAAATCCACTGGATGATGTTTAATGTGATACTTTTCATGCTTGTGGAAAGTCGACAGTTGATATAATCGCTAACTTCTTCGCCTTGAGAGATGGCAACAACCGACAATTTTCCATGCCTGAGGAAAAACTTGTCTGATAATGAGATTGCAAGTCTCTGTGTATCGAGAACCTTGCGCCGTGAATCATCTTTGCCTGAGAGATGATCACTAAAAATGATGATGGTTCGATTATCCTCGAACGTGGGCCGCAGATGGTTCGCTTGTCCCCAAACGTGGGCTATTGATGGTTCGCTTATCCCCGAACGTGGGTTGTAGATGGTTTGCTTGTCCCCGAACGTGGGTCGTAGATGGTTGCTTGTCCCCGAACGTGGGCTATAGATGGTTCGCTTGTCCCCGAACGTGGGCTGTAGATGGTTTGCTTATCCTCGAACGTGGGCTGTAGATGGTTCGCTTGTCCCCGAGCGTAGGTTGTAGATGGTTCGCTTGTCCCCGAACGTGGGCTATAATTGAGACTTGCAAAATAAAATTTGTCAAGAGTGATTTACTTGACCAACTGACTTGAAGGATTTTTTACTTGACATGACATGACATGTGTATGCATAACTTGTGGTTGTGTGTGTATGTGTATGATTTGAGTGTGTGTGCAAACACAAGCAAATGAAAATGCAAAAGCAAAAAATTTCCGTCATTTTTGTCATAAGTGGAGCTTATCGATTTTCTCCCGAAAAAGAAAGATGTGAAAAATGAAGTTTTGTTTTTGAACTTCCCTCGATGAAAATTTTAAAAAAGTTTTTGGACTTCCCCAAAAGAAAAAGATGAAAAAGGGAAGAAGTTTTGAACTTCCTCGTTGAGCAAGACAAAATGAATCGCATGGATTGAATTGCTTGTCTTGAAAATAATGTATGCATGATGCATGTTCTTAGGCCAAGAGGCTAAGGACAATTACATCATATGACATGAGAAATGAATGAACTTAGGTCATGGAGCTAAGCATCATATATGGTGTAAAGAAACGATCTTAAATGTTACTTAGGTCTTGAAGCTAAGCACGTATAATAAACGTTGCTTAGGTTAAGGAGATAAGCACGATATGTTTTGTATGATTACAAATCATTCATATATAAATGTTTCTCAACATATTATGCGATGCGTGAAACAATGAACATTGCTTAGGTCAGGAAGCTAAGCAAGGATATAATGTTTCTTCTAATGGATATTGTCTTGAAAGGTGATGAAACATGCGCGATAGTGTAGACACCTAAAAATGTCTCCCCAAAACCAAACCCGATGATGAACAACCTTTCACCGCCTTTATTGGTCGGGTTGAGTATTTAATCTTTGAAATGCTTAAATCCATGTTTCTATCCAATACATTTCATAAACCAATCCATTTCCTAGCTCATTTCCCTAAACCATAGCTTACTTTCCACTTTCCATATCCACAACTCAAAACCGAGCTGAACTGATTTTATGGCTAAAATTTTGATCCAATTATCATTTGGTTGGATAGGTATTTCAATAATCTTTCCAACCATATATCATAAGCCCAATTCCAATTTGAAACGAAGAAGATATGAACCAAACACTAGACTCGGTCTAAAACCGACACCCTTCTACTAAAACGATCATATCTTAAAATCTACAAATTATTTTGAACTTATTTTAATTGGGTTGGAAATTAGACTTGATAAGATTTCCAATGATATATTATATACCTTATTCTGAGTTACGGATCAAAATTTATGATGATTTTAAAAACGCGCAAAAAACTGGAATTACCGCGCAGCAGCCAAAATGCCGCGACGCGGCAAATGCTGATGTGTCACGGGGCATATTGCCGTGACACGGTGCCCCCTTGGTGTAATTCTGCCTTTTCTACACACCGTGTCACGAAAGTATTGCCGCGCCACGGGATTTTGCACCGTGCCACGGTACGATTTCCCGTGTCACGGTTCTCATTCTGTGACACGATAATGTTCCGCGTACTTTTTTCTACCGTGACACGGTGTACTGTACCGTTCCACGGTGGATAATACCGTGTCACGGTATGTGTGCCATGTCACGGAATCTTCTCGTGTCTTTTCCGTGTAAACCCTTCACTCGTTTTTACTCCCGTAGGTCAAATATTTCCCGCGTCACTCTAATTTTCCCCGCGTCGCACTAATTTCCCCCGTGACACAGTAGAACCTGCCGTGTCGCGGTAGCCTTTTTAGGGTTTTATCTTTTTTGGGTTCCGTGTGTTCCCTCTGCTCATTTTCCCTATAAATAAGACCCTCATTTCTGCAGCTCCGGGCACCAAATCATTCTCTCTTCCTCTCTTTTACACTAGAAATTATTTTCTCTCTCTCTCTCTCTCTCTCTCATATTCTAAGCCTTAAACCTATATTCCTAATTACACCATTCTTCCCCTAAGCACTCCAAGGAGTCCATACTTAATCCGAGGTTCCGTCCTTAAACCAAGGCGTGAAAGGTACGAATAACTGAGGGTTTGGACCAAATCAAATCTACTTTTATTTAATTTAATTTCCATTTGTTTTATATTTTTATTGAAGTTACAAACAATTTATTCATGATGTAGCAATTTAAAGGAACCCGCGGAATGTGAGTAATTAATTAATTTAATTACTTATTTTATTTTATAATACTAGTGTCATGATTATTATTATTATTTGATTTGACTAACGTTATTATTGTTATATTGCTTCCAATATTAATGTTCGTTCTATTATTATTGTGATCACCATATTGCATGTTAAAGGGAATATGTAATTAAAAAATCACGCCTAATAAGATAATTTGGACAACTGGTTTAGGTTCCTTTTTAATCTTATTGTTTAATCAAGTGATCACTAATATTTTAGAATTATGTGTGCATTAATATTCAACCAATTTAGCATAATAATAGTTTGGAGAAAATTGAATCTTTGTTTGCATGCCTTTGAGATCGCAGGAATATTTTTCATAATAAGAATCGAGTAAAGGCCAATACGGGCGAATGTGAATCCATGACTCACTTCCTACCATCATCCCCGATCCTCCTTTCGTGGTTCCGAACCATATGGAGTTAGTAATCTCATAGATTATGAATGGGGTGTAACGGGTCAATCGTTATTGCATATCGTTGTCCCTTAATCGTGGTTGCCTTTTATGATCCGTGAACGGTTTGCAAGTTCCTTAAAAACTTGTTGGCGGCTCCGTACTTTCCTTGTCCCTAATCGTTGTCCCTAATCGAATGTCAATTCCCACTTCCTATGAGTGCCAAGCATATTCACACATGCTTAATGTAGGCGCATTTCACACGACGCCTACAGGTAGGGAAACAAGATTTCATGATAAAGGGGTTCCGTCCTAAGGGAAAGATGATATGGCTATGTATGTGTGAAAGAAGTGTGTGAAAGTGATACTAAGGTTGGCTTCAAAGGTTATAGTGATGGAAAAAGAGTTGTGACAAGAGTCGAGGTGGTGACTCTTTAGGCTAGGTAGGCTAAATGATGTGGGTTCAAGCCCCCCAGTTTAGCTCTAAATGGGTAGGGATAAGCATTGGATATTATTTGACGTGATCATGGATGGATATGAATATGAATATGGCTGCACCTCGATGTGAGGTTGCCTACGAATCCGTTAAGAATCAGGCTAAACGTAGCTCTAACCGAACTTTGCACAAGTGTATGTACATCTCAAAGAGGTCTTTCAAGGGTTGTAATGAGGTTAAGCTGATGGTTTAAGGAAGAAAGGGGTAAAAGGCTCAAGACCCGAGAGAAGCCCCCAATATATGCAATTGTGTACTTGAAAATTTGGACTTAGCAAGTTTTTTTTTTTATCTTTTTTTTTTTGAATTTCTTTTCTTTTCTTTTTCTATTTTTTGAATCAATGTAGGCAATATCGGATCGTGCAGTCCATCACTCACTTAGCATTCATGTTTCTCAGGCACAGTACCAAGCACTCGATGAGAGAAGCAATTCGAGACGTGTTCGTATCAAAGACCTTGGAACACTTGCCTTTTAGACATTGTTTTATTGTTACGTTGCTGCACTTTCTTTTTTTTTCCTTGCTTTTTTTTCTTTTTTGCTTTTTAACGTTACGCAAATTATGCATCTTCCCATCCCAAGGTTAGGTAAATGTGGGTTGAATAAATGAGGCCAAACGTTCGACGAGGCTCAAAGTGATTGATGAAGAAATTGATATGTGAATGAATGGTTAATGGGGAATGAATGAGTTGCAAAGGTGCCTCAAGTCATTGGTGTACCTTGGGTTTAGTTTGGCGATTTTATTTATTTTTTTATTTTTTTATTTTTGTATACATAAGAAAGCCATGATCGAGATATAAAGGAATAATGCTCATCTTATTGATGGAAATGGTGAATAAACAAACACAATGAAAATCTATGCTAGACTAATGGGGAAAAGGGAAATGAAAAAATCATGAAATCTTGCATGATGAACTCGATATGCCCCTTGTCTTCATTAATTCTTGCCGCCTGGAGGGACAGGAAGGTTGTTTGCATCCACCAAGTCTTGAATGACCTCCTTCAAATTCTAACATTGCTCGTTGGTGTGGCCCCTTCCTTGATGGAACTTGCAATGGGCTTTGGGGTTCCACTTGGCGCTCCTTTCTTCAGGTTTTGGCTCTGAAATGGCCCAATTGGTGTGATCAAGCCTTGACCGTAAAGGCGATCAATGGCCGAATCATAAGTCATTCCTAAAGGAGTTCAAGTTCTTCTTTTCTTGGGCAATGGAGCATCAAAAGCTAACACTTTATTGAGATCAACTTGGCTTATATTTTTGGTAGTATTTTCATGCTTAGAAGAAGAAGAAGAAGGAAGGTAGTTCTTATTGTTTTTCCAAGTGTTATTATTGTTACTACCAACAGTCTTTATTATCTCGTCCTCGATATTGATGCCAATGTCATACACAGCTTCGAAAGTGTTCAAAGGCAAGAACCTAAGGTGTTGCTTGTACTTGTAAGTTAGGTTAAGGATGAAGAGGTGAACCATATCCTTTTCTTTAGGAGGATCTACCAAGAGTGCAGTTGTTTCCCTCTACCTATTAAGATAAGCGGTGAAGCCTTCATTCTCTTTCTGTTTGAGAATATGATGGAGAGTTCACGTTCAGAGGTTTTAGCTTGAATGTTACACTTGTAACGATTCATGAAACTTTTGGTAACATATTCCCAAGTTGCAATGTGCTTGGCGTCAAGAGAATAAAACCATTGCTGACAAGCATGCTCTAAGGAGAGAGGGAACACCGTAGGGAAAAGTGTTACGTCCAATCCATTGAGAGCCATGGTTGCAGAGAACGCCTTCAAATGGAACATTGGGTTGTCAGTTGGCTTGAACTTGGGGATATCAATAGTGGAGAACTTCTCTGGCAGTCTAATCTTCATGTTGAAAGAGGTAGCTAGTTGCTCCACATAGGTGAAGTCCTTAGAAATCTTGCTCATTTGCTCTTTCAACTTATTAAGAGAGACCTTATTTTGTTCCATGGTGGTGACCCTGGTGGTGAGAGTTTGCATCATGGCAGTGAGTGCCTCGATGGACTTGTTAATGTTCTCAACATCTTCTTTATAAGCCATGAGTTGAAAGTAAACTAGAGATGGAGATGAACTTCGTGGAGATGATTGTGGTGGTTTCCTTTTGCACCTCTTAGGTATAAGATGTTGTTGTGGTAGTGACTCGAACCGTATTAATCTAACCCTACTCCTTGACCAAGTACTATGAAATAAAACAATTCACTTAATTGTTTGACTCATTGCTCAAGATAGGAAAGGAAGGGAAAAAAATAGACATTTGAAATCAGGTGAGAAAAACTCCACTCATTTGACGGAAAAGGGGGTGCATGACCCTAGTATACAATCATAAAGGAATTTGCACTACTTGAGTCGAAATAAGAAAGTGTGTGGAATCTACTTGACTCGTAAGTGATTAGGTGATTATAAGATTCGTGGTATGATCGCATGGCTAGACATGAGCATGTCGTGAAAAACGAAGGACGCAAGGACCAAATAGCTCGGAAGACTAAAAGACAAACTAACTTGATTAATATTGTCCAATTTTAATGTTTATGCTATTTACTAGGTGAAAACGTTCCATAGGCAATCGCTAGTCATAAATAAGATCAACCACAATCAAAGACAAAGAACACATGTTAAGGTTAGCACAAAAAAACAATCACAAGAAACTAGGAAGACGAGTGGAATTCTAGAAGAATTAGGACTCATGGGTATAAATAAATAAATAAATAAAAATCTATAATCCTATGTTATACGAGTTGGCGCGGGTTAAAGGACTTTTTTGTTTTGTTTTGAACGGGGATTAAAGGACTTGGCTAAGACTAGCTTGACACGAAAAGATATAAAATAAAAATAAAAGGTTGCACACTAAAAGACACCTAAAGTGGACAGACTGTAGTATATCGACTATAACTTTTGATCCGTGACTCTGATTGTGGCAAAAACAATGCCAAATAAAAGATAAAACTTGGGGCTACAGATCCATTGGTAGCACGACACGTAACTCTTTCTAGAACATCGGCTATGACCAAAACAAGTTGACTCTTGTGCAATATACAGGAATAAAAATCCGGGTGACTCAAAAATTTTTTAAAAATTCTATGACTCGACTAATAAAAAAAAGTTTGATAAGAGAAAAACAAATAAATAAATAAAAATTCAAAAAAAAATGCATATATAAGCACACTGTCACGCATGATGCTATGAAGTTCGCAACCTAAAGTCAAGTTCTATGTTCCACTATGGTCAAGCTTTTGGGTGTCAAAGGGTACCATGGTTAAGAGTTTGGACGTGTTAGCAAGGCAGCCTCCCTTGAGGGTGCATGCCAACGGGCGGCTCCGCGAGTTCGTGATGAAACCAAACTCGACTCTATGGTTGGGTGGATTTAAAAACTCGGATGAACCCTTATTATCATGAACGTTTTCAAGTTGATAGAGCTTAAATCCCTTGGGCTAGTCACATGCGTAGAACACGTACTATTGTGACAAAATAGGTAATTTAAAATGCATATGCATATGAGACAATGCCAATTAAATCGCAATACAATTCAAGAATCTTTCAAGTCTCATCCACTCATCTCAATTAAATACCGATCACTCAATTCGATAAATAACTAAGAATCCTCCTCAGAGGAGTCGCCGAATTGTAGGCGTCGTTTGAAGTGCGCCTTCGTTAAGCATGTGTGAATATTCTTGGCACTCATAGGAAGTGGGAATTGACATATATGATTAGAGACAAGGAAAGTAGGGAGCCACCAACAAGTTTTTGAGGAACTTGTAATCCGGCAACCACGAATAAGGGACAATGATAGACAGCAACGATTGACCCGTGAAGATTACACCCCATTCATAATCCATGAGGTTACTAACTCCATATGATTCGGAACCACGAAAAGAGGATCAGGGATGATGGTACGAAATGAGGGGAGTCACATTCGCTCGTATTGGCCTCTACTCGATTCTTATAGTGAAAATAATTCATGTGATCTCAAAGGCATACAAACAAAATATTCAATTTGCTCCAAACTATTATTAAGCTAATTGGTAGAATATTAATGAAACATATAATTCTAAAATATTTGTGATCACTTGATTACACAACAAGATTAAAAAGGAACCTAAACCGGTTGTCCAAATTATCTTATTAGGCGTGATTCTCAATTACATGTTCCCTTTAAAATTGTAATATGGTGATCAATAAATATAATAAAATCAACATTAATATTGGAAGCAATAAATCGTTAGTCAAATCAAATCATAATAAACCTAATCATGATACTAGCAACAAGAATAAAAATAAGAGTAATTATGTGATTAATTACTCACTTTCCGCGTTTCCTTGAATTGTTACATCATGAATAAATTGTTAGTAACTTCAATAAATAATAAATCAAATTGAAATTAAATTAAATAAAAAGTAGAGTTGATTTGGTCCAAACCCTCACTTAATTCTACCTTTCATGCCTTGGTTTAAGTATACAAGCTCAGGTCAAGTACAGACTCCTTGGAGTGCTTAAGGGATGTATAGTGTTTAGGCTAAAGAGGGAGAAGAGAATGATTTTTGGTGTAAAGAGAGAGAGAATGATTTTTGGTGTAGAAGAGAGGAAGAGAGAATGATTTGATGCCCCAAACTCCAGAAAGGAGGGGGTATTTATAGGGGAAATGAATATGGGAATGCACAAAACCTTAGAGCTATAGATAAACCCTAATTTGAGCGTCGTGACACGGTCAGTGTCTTCCGTGACACGGTCAGTGTCTGCCGTGACACGGTGTACAGTTTTCCAGAAATGTGTCCAGGTTTATAAGCGGGTGAGAAAACGCGGAAAATACATGGAAAAATCACCGTGACACGATGAAAATTACCATGTCACGACAACAAGTGTCGTGCCACGTCAGCTTTTGCCGCGACACGGCATTTTAGCTGCTGTGCGGCAATTCCAATTTTTTACGCGTTTAAAACAATGATAACTTTTGATTCGTGACTCAGAATAATGCATATAATATATCGTTGGAAAACTTATCAAGTTTACTTTCCAATTTAATTGGAATCTGGTCAAAATAATTTTTAGATTTTAAGATATGGTCGTTTGAGTGAAAGGGTATCGTTTTTTGGGTCGAGTTTAGTGTTTGGCTCATATCTTATTCGATTTAAATCGGAATTATAATATACTGTTGGAAAGCTCATTGAAAGGCCTATCCAACCAAATAATGATTGGATCAAAATTATAGGGCCACATATTTAGTTTCTCTCGGTTTTTGATGTGGACACGGAGAGAGGAAAATATGTAATGATTTGGGGAAATGGCCTTAAAATTGAGTTGGTTTATGAAATGTATTGAATGGAAAAATGGATTAAACACTCCAAAGATTAGATACTCAACCCAACAAATAATGGCGGTGGAATGTTGTTCATCATCGGGTTTGGTTTTGGGAAGACATTCTTAGGTGTCTACAATTATTTTCTTTGGGTATGGATTGTATGTTCTTCACATTATAAAGTTTGTTCCTTAATATATGTAGATAAAAATTGTTCTTTGGATTTCAATAATAAAAATTACTCTCTGTTTTTAAATACTTAATCCAGTTCTCCATACACAGAGATTTAATATAAATTAGAGAAATTAATAAAATAAGAAAGTAGTAGAGTAGGTGAAAAGATTAAAAATTATACAAAGCAAAAGTAATTAAAAGAATTAAAGAAAAGAGAATATGAAATTAATAAAATAATACGTATGATTTATATTGAATCCACTAGTTAAACTAAATATTGTAAAAGTTTTTCAAATAAGAAAATGAAACAAGTATTTAAAAATAACAAGAAGTGAAAAATAAAGCGAGTGTTTCCTTCAAAAAAAAAAAAAAAAGCAGAGTGAGTATTACTAGTAGTATGCTCATGTTAGTTTATTCCTTTATATACTTTTAGGTATTATATTTATTTTTGTTTCAAATAAAGGTATTATATTTAATTTTTTTGGACAGAATATATTATATATATTTTATTATTTTGATATTTTCTTTTATCCCATAATAATTATTCATACTTGAGGACATTGGCTTGGCAAAGGTGCCTAAAATAAATGTATAAAAAGTATGTTGCGAATACATAAAGCATTGCCCAAAAAAAACAGAGCATTCCGATAATAACAAACCAGCTGATCCCTACACAAACAAAATTTTCAAACCTTCCCTAATCCCCTCAACATTATATTCAATCAAGCAGTACTACTAGAATTTAATTGCGCCACAAATAAGCACAACACACACAGGGAAGCACAATTTTGATTCGAACAAACCCAACAGTCTAGAGCACAATTGGTTTAGCATATATGCAATTGTCTTCCTCTCAACTGGATATGCTTGAACATTGCCCTTCCTCAAATGACTTCACATGGTACGGACAGGATGGCATCACATCAAAACTTCAGCTAACTCCTACGTGATTGCAATCCCCAGGATTAAGCTCATCGCCTTCTCATTCCTCGTCCACGACCGCCGAATCCACCTGCACCTCGTCCTCTACCTCCCATAGCAGCAGCATCACCTTGAGCACTCTCTGACTGCATTACACGAAGAAAAAGAAAATCACTTAATACTGTCCCACAATAATCTGGATCCTCAAAAGTTAAACACCTTCCCTCCTAAAATTGACAAGGCCCCTTGATGTGGGGACGTCAACATCAAAGCCTGGCACTACACTAACGTACGAAGCAGCTGGGCAAGAGCTGTAGCTAGATAGGACAAAGAACCAGTCATTTTCCCCAAGTGAGAACAGTGCATGTGTAGATTGAAGTGGATTTGTGCTACTACTCAAGGATAAAACATAATTAAGTGCTCGAAATATCAACAAGACATGATAATAATAATAATTAATACAATGAATAATCAATCATCAAAATATTAAACAGCAAACCAGTAGCGGCACCAATATCATGATTTTGTACCTTGGGATTCTTCACTGTCTCATCAACACTCAAGACGAGACATGCTGCCTCTGTAGCCGCATTAATTGCATTAATCTGGAACAGCATAATGTTAGCACAATAAAAAGAAAAACAATTTGCTTTGTCAAGCACAAACAGAAACAATACATACTTTAACAACTGCTGGCTCCCAAACAAAATTGGCAAAGGAATCAGCTATGCCTCCAGTGTTGATGTCCACCCCATAATTAGCACCCTCCCCTACAAATAAACAGTATAGATTAAGCTACTATTCAACAATTTAGCAGACTTAATCTTTTTGAGATATTATAGGGTCAAACCGTCAAACATAGATATAGAAGCAACAGTACCAGAGGGAAGTGCATGCTTCTGTCTCAATTTGTTCAGCACATCTGTCGCATCAAATCCAGCATTGTCACAAAGTTGTCTTGGAATTACCTGATATAAGGAGAAAATGCATGTAAAGGGAGAAGTATTCTAAAATATAAGCAACCAGATTTAAGAAAATAAAATCTTTTTAAAAAAAAGGTAAAGGAAGATGGTAAAAGTTTGCAACATCTTTTACGAATATACTTCCTCTGTCCTTCATGTTTGAAACAACTGGGTTAGCACAAAGATTAAGGAATAACTAAAAAGGGGTAGGGTGATCCAGCTTTACCCATGTGATTATAAGAAAGGAGATGAGAGAAAAGCTAATAGAATAGGGCAAAGTAATAAATTCAAATGTAAAATGTCTCCCAGAAGAGAATTTTTGCAATAGATGAGAAATTTCTACAAAAGGCAATTGTTGCAATAATTCAAGGAAGTATAGAAAAAGAAGAGGAAAAATTTATGGCACATCCAGAACTAATATCTATAGCAAGTTAGCAACACAATAATGCAATAATGAGAAGCAAGAAACGAATGGAGCTGCAAAGTCTCCAATGCAGGTCATGCCTCCATGAAGGAAAAAAAAAAAAAAAAAAAAAAAAAAAAAAAAAAAAAAACACCATCTATATAGGAAAGAAGCTTTTCAAAGCGATTAGAACAGAAGCAAGATCAGGACAAACCTCCAAAGCTTTGGCATAAGAGTTTATGAAAAGCTGAGATTTTCCTGCTATAGTCCTGGCATGCTGCCTTAGGTGTCGGCTTATTTCCATCTAGAAATATTAAATCCCAAGTCAGCACAGAAAATGATACTAGACTACAACAGAATTAACTCTCTTGTAATATTACATACATCTATGGCCCCACCACCAGCAACCACTGTAGAGTTCTTAACAGCTCTTCTAACTATCATAATAGCATCGTGCAGGCTGCGCTCAGCTTCTTCAATGAACTGAAGTGGCACAAGCAATTAATATCAACACAAATAAGAGAACATAGCAAAATTAAACAGCATACTAGGCAGTCCACCACTCACCTGATCAGCTCCACCACGAAGAACAATGGTGGCTGTATGACCAGAAGGACATCCACTGAAAATATTGAACCTCTCATTTCCAACTTGCTTCTCCTCAAATATCTCACATGTTCCAAGAACCTTTTCAAAGTCCAAGGTTACTCAGTATACAAACAATTTTAAATCTCTTTTATATGCTAATGGAAGCAAACAAACTAATCACACCTCATCAATTATATTGTTGACTGATGTTTGGACAGTTCCACCAGTTGCAGCAGCAACACGTTGTAGATCTTCCTCAGCAACACGGCCAGCACAGAATATATCTCTATCCGCAAAATACTACATATAAGGAGAATTCAGCATGGCTGTGAGCTAATATTAAAATCAAACTGTAAAGCATTCAACTACAACATCACTCAAAATGAATACATACCAACTAGGACACAGACAAAATATGAAATGGATGCAGAAAATGGCAACAGCAAAGTAGTAAGATATAGATCCAATATAGTACAAATACAATTAAATTTTATTTCCCCCCTGGTAATCAATCTACATTTTAGATCGAATAAAGCACAAATTGGGTACTAAACTTTGGCATTTGTTGCAAATTGGGTACTAAACTTTCAGTTGTCGCAAACTAGGTACTAAACTTTGTATTGAACCTGCCTGAGTTTATTAACTTTCCAGCAAGGTTACTACAGTTTATTTTATTTTTTTTAAAAAAGGTAAATTATCCGCTTCCTCTGCAAAGGAGCAACAGGTACTTTAACAAGGAAAATGCCTGCTTAACACTATGTTTGGATAACAATAGTGAAGGGAAAGGGAAGGGGAGGAAAAGGGAGGTGAGGGGAGGGAGAAGGTGGCCTTTAATTTTCCTACCAAATCTCTCCAACAATGGAGGGATTTGGTTTTAAAAGGGGAAGGAAAATGAATCCTCCCAATTCCCTCCCCATCCCTCCTTGCATAAGGTATCCAAACAAAGGATGGTGCATCCTTTCTTTTCTCATCTCTTCCTTTCCATCCATTCCTCTCTATCCAAACATAGTGTAACTCTTGCTGTAAGAATGGTTGTCAACATTTTTTTCAACACCATATTAGAGTACCAGCTTTCGTTTTGTTTACCAATCCATCTGACAATGCTACATTTCAATTCTGGCCAAATTTAGCTGCTACTATGGGCCTGTTGTGATTTACTGAACTAAGTTGAACTGAATTGTATGTGAGAAAAGGAAATTAGGAATTGAACTGAACTAAGCTGAGCTAAACAGAACTGAAATTAAGCTAAAGAGAACAGGCCCTATATAGTGATTTTAGGATGTCTATGATGCACTTACTGCTTACTGCTAAGTGTGCTAAATAGCATTATTTATACTTGATACATGTAACAGATTTGCACTATCTTCTCCTGCAGTCCCTATTACTACTAAAAAAATGCCAATTAACAATAAGGTTAGAAATAGCCATTAACAACGGTTGTCAACTGCAGTAGATGCAAGCGATGTACGAGGGGATCATTCTATAACAGTTGGGAGGAATCATGTCACTTGTTTCAATTTTCTTTCCTACATGACCACTGTCTTCCCTTATATAATTAGTGACAAAACTTAGCAACTTAGTATAATCGTTTCAGCCTATGTCTTAAATGCTTTGGTTAACTGGCTACAACTGGTCAACAATGATCGGTACAAAGTTTAGTACCTAAATTGCAACATCACATAGTTGAATACTCAATCTGCAACAAATGCCAAAGTTTAGTACCCAACTTTGTGCTTTACTCAATTTAAATCTATCAGAAAATGTTTCTAAATATAAATAATAAGAAAATGGCAAAAGCAAATTTAGCACGTACCCTATTGCCAAATCCATAAAAATAGTTACAATGTGCTTGGAACCCAGAAATAAAATGAGAGATGCTCCGCTCCACAATAAAGAGAGATGGCAAATTTTAAAAAAATCACCAAGAAATTATTACAATGTCGAAATTATAATAATAAACAGATGAGCAAGGGGAGAGAACTTTTTATGTATTCAATCCATTGGAAAACGTACTACATAGCAACAAATCTATGAAAGAAAGACGTACCAAGTGACACTAGACACATTATAAACTAAAGGAATGCAATGATCCAAACTAAATTCATGAAAATAGTTTATACATAGGTTCAGATGTATGCAATCCAACCCTTGCTAGTAAAAGGCTATTTTAGAGGATATATCCAATCAACAAATCACCCACATAAAAACATTAATTATAGACAAAAAAAAATGTACGTTACAAATTTATAAACAAGTTTAATTGACTACAACTTAGAAAGTAGCTAACAATGATAACCAAGTGATGAAAAAATAGACTACTTAAGAATGCTAGGAAGTGACAATACAAACAGCAATAGCAAAAATACAAATGTATTAATTTAAATATCGGTGAGTTAAAATAAAATAGAATATGTAAATGTACAAAGTAATCCCTATCACAACATAAGAAAAAGAGGGAGAAGGAAAGGATGGGAGATGATACACAACATTCACCTCTTGTGATCATGCCACTCTTTCTTTACAAAAAGTCATGCCTTCTATAAGCTCTAAGTAGGGTAAGTCCTACCACATCATCATTGATTATTCTTAGGTCTACCTCTTCTTAACATCAAAATGCCTACTCCGTCTAACTGATTACAAATACATGTCACCTCCCAAGTTATCTCTTATTGTTCCATTGTTATGCTATCTTTTCTAGTATGATTGTACCTCCAAGTATTTCATCTTCACCACCAAGTAAATGCAATATTGAGTTCTCTTGACCAGTTACAACTTAACCCTATTATGAGTAATTTAATAGCTATACAATATTATTTGCGCCTAAATTTATTTTGTCACCAATCACCTTATAAAATATTGATAATAACATATAGCTACACTAAACTAACGATGAAACTTACAATATCTTCACAATCCCACATTCTCAAGCATAATTAACCTTAAGCAATATAAAATTTAAAACCAATATCCATCTTAAATATTCATTGGCATCCCTCCTCCCTAGTTCGGCCCTTTTTAAAATTCTTTGCCTCTTAAGGCATCTTCCACAGTTCTAACATGACATATATTGTATTCACTTGTCACATAGGTCACATAGATGAAACCCAGACATGACAGGTTCCAATGGATTGCAACGAAAAAGGGATTCAAAACTTGTCTATCAAAACTTGAAAGAGTATTGCTCAATTTGGTCTTATTAAACCAGGTTATCAGGTAAACACATTACAAGAAAAAGATAAATAAAAACATCAAAAAGAGTCCCCAAAAGTCAATACCTGTGTTGCTAGGTCTCCAATTGCCAACCGTGAAAGAACAATTTTAGCACCAGTCTGCACACATTTGTCTAATTTGTCATAGATAATATTCCATTCTGCATCAACAATTGACTGATATTGGGATGGATCTGAAAGCCTGCAGTAGAGAGGAGTGAGTATGAAGAAAAGCAAATCAATACAATATATCAACATAAATTTATCAACCACATCTACCTTATCTCTGCATTTTCTTTCTCAGATTTCAGTTCCAACTCAATGTTCAACAGAAGTATCTTAGGTGAAACAAACTTCTTAGGCTGTTGTTCAAAACCAGCATAAGAAAACGTCTTCTTAAATGCTACACCGTTGACAAGAAATGAATCTCGCATATTGCCTCCAGGTACCTACATGAAAACCCAGCCATATTAGCCCCATCCACCATCAAGGCACCCAGAAAATGTTAACAACAACTCATTTGAGCATATAAAAAGGGTCAAATATGTGTACATGTTCACACATGTATTTGTGTGTGATATATGTAAGAAAAAAGAATATAAGATCATTAAGCAGTATAGGAGCAAGTGATTGCTGAAATTTGTGAGTGGTTCCTTAAGAAATAAGGTGAGGGGAAGTGTAACTTCTAACAGAAGTCCAGAAGCTGGTCACATTTTTCTGAAGGGCAGCCTGTCATTGGCGCCCCTTCTTTCAAAATTCAAGGTCATTTCACTAAGTTCCTTCAGCATGGTTTCAAAACTCAGTTTTATTTAATCTTCCATCCAGACCACAGATTGATTTGATTCCCTGGCGTTGTATTAATCTGAATGTAAAGAGGGGTACGGTAAGGTAATAGCAGCAATTACTTGTGCACTTCAAATGTCTTCCTTAGGCAATAAAACTCGTGAAAGGAGCTAATAAAAATATTCAGGTTTTGCAAGATAGTCAAGTGGGCACTCCTACAGAATGAAGCAGTTGCTAGCATTCATACTATTGCATTTACTCAATAATATCTTTGTGGGTCAGTGGGTCTAGAGTAACAGTTGTTTAATCTGGAACAGACTTCAAATCAACAAGATCTAAATTGAGAAGTAGTCCACATTTGCATAATTAAATAACGCTTTATGAAACCCCATAGACCAAAACATTTAAGAATACAACATCCACTATAGAGCTACAGAGATGCTGGATGCACTATTTCACTTCACCATAAATCATATTCCTACTTGCAACTGCTGACCCAAAACAGAGAATTTGCCTCCACGATAGCTCCAACTGACATAAGACCACATCACAAGCACACTAGAAATTTCTAGTTTGAATCTACAGTTCACAATAATAATTGTAAGTAACGAATGACCATAACCAAAAAACGACCTGGCTAGTTTGCATAAAAACTTAAGAAATTCATTGATAACAGAAAAGAAAAATAAAGAAAACATCCAACACAAAAAGTAGACAACCAAACAGCAATATAGGTTAAATAAGGTCATTTTTCAAACTTATCAACACAGCCCTCCAAAACCCAAACCTAAAATTATACACTCTCCTGGAGTTTTTTACAGACAGAAAAAATAATCAAATAATTACCTTTTTAATTCCAATCATGCTCAACCTGTCATCAACTCCAACAGCAAGAACCGCATCAACAACCATGTTTGCAAAGAAATCTTTTTCTCCGCCAATAAGCTTTGAGCTAAGTGTTGTTGCTGCACACTTCGCTAATAAGCCTTTCTTTTCTTCTAAACTCTTTCCTTCAATACTAACAGCCAAATCTTTAACCTTCTCAATAGCCTGCAAATATATTAAATTTCCAGAGAATATTAATTTAAGTATTAGACTCATCATGTAACAACAAGAAGATTAAACTACAACAATAATGCCAAATCACGATGCAATACCAATTGGGAAGCAATTCGATAACTTCGAATCAAATTCTGTGGATGGACTCCATCTTCAACAAAAGGCTTTGCCTCCTTCAAAAATTCACCAGCTAGTAATACAACTGTTGTAGTACCATCGCCAACCTAAAAATAACATGTTTATTAATTAATATATGTAAATAAATCATCCAAATTCACATAACCAGAGAATAATCCAACCATTTGATTGATTTATCAATATAACAAACAATCCAGGTTATTATGTAATTGTATATACCAAAAATGAAAAAGATGTTTTAAAGCAAACTAGATAATTAAAATGAATTCCACTTAAACTTAGTCAGGTAGGGTTGAATAAATCAAACAATGCTCACTTCAAATAAATAACACCATGAGAAAATTGATGAAAAAGTTTCAAACAAAAACCATTATTTTAAAAAAATGAAATCCCAACCTACTTCCAAAATTATATACTAATCATCAAACTTGAATCAATGAAAAGTTTGTAAATTTCATTCCATCTACTTCCAAAACTTATACAATTCTAACTCCAGCTCAATTCAACTTGTACTAGTATAAATGCAAAGTATTTTAAACAAGGGTGTATCATAAAAACGTCGAAAAATGAAAAGAAAATGCCTAGAGCAATCAAAACACCAACCCCGAACCAAACCCTAATATTAACAATTATAACCCAAATAAACCCTAGTTCTAGAATAATCAAAACACCAACCCCAGCATCACTTTTATTAAATTAAAAAGCAACACTTCATCAGAATTAAATCAGTAATCTGTTAACATACTTCATTCATCCACTTCAATTAATTAAACAATCAATCTAATCACTAAATCTAGCTAAATTAACACAAATTAGCAAAAATGCAACACATTTCAACAAATAATATCTCCATAACTTGACAAAAAAACTTAGAAAAATTAGTGAAACGAAAAGGGGTACCTCAGAATCTTGAGAACGGGCGATATCGACAAGGATCTTAGCAGCAGGATGAATAATATCAAGAAGCTTCATAATAGTAGCACCATCATTAGAAATGGTGGTATTACCTTTATCGTCATGGATGAGTTTGTCCATACCACGAGGACCTAGAGTAGTGCGAACAACATCGGCGATACCAGTGCAAGCGTTGATGTTGCTAATTAGCTGCGCTTTGCCTTGCGAAGTGTCAGTGCCTTCTTTGAGGAGTATGATCTGGGGCTGCATCATCGCCGCCATTGTTGGGGAGGAGAGAGAAAATGAGGGAACTAGGTTTTGCAGAGAGTAAGGAGAGTGCGAGTGTATGGGAGAAAACGCAGGTTTGTTTGGTTTTGTGTTTTTTGAATGAGAAGGTGCCGGTTATTTCTAGATGGGAATTGGGGGTGTTCAATTGCCTAACTAGTTTTTGGCGAGGGCTATATTCCGGGTCATGACTAGTAACTAACATTACTATTGTAGGATATGTTCGCTTCTAACTTGAATAATGTACTTCTTCCCTTTTTAAATACTTTTTCAATTTCTCTATGCGTGGAGTTTTGCGAGAAATTGGAGAAAGTTATAAAAATATGGAGATAGTGGGATTGGTGGAAGAATAAAAAAAATGTAAAAAAACAAAAGTAGTGGAGAGAATTAGAGGAGAGAGAGTTTATGTTGGGTCCACTAGGTGAGAGAAAGGAATTAAAGATTGTAAAAGCTTTCCAAATAAGGAAATGGAGAAAGTATTTAAAAACGGCCGAAAAAGGAAAATGGAGCAAGTATTTTAAAAACGGAGGGAGTACTTATTACTTACTCAATCCGTTTTTAAAATACTTGCTCTATTTCTTCATGCGCGGAGTTTTAGGAGAAATTGAAGAAAGCAATAAAATATAAAGGTAGTGGGGTAGTTGAGAGAATAAAAAATTTTAAAAAGCAAAAGTAGTGGAAGAATAAGAGGAAAGAGAATATTATGTTGGGTCCACTAGGTGTGAGAAATGAATTAAATATTGTTAAAGCTTTCCAAAAAAAGGAAATGGAGCAAGTATTTAAAAACGGCCGAAAATGGAAAGTGGAGCAAGTATTTAAAAATGGAGGGAGTATTGTTTAGTAAATTAAGATATGAGCGGACTAGATCAGAAACATTCAAGATCAAAACTATCAACAAAAATTATGAAAATTACATATTTCAAATGTTCAGAATGAGACGAATCTAACAAGATCCATTTTGATGATGTTTTTCTTTATAGATTATTATTAAAATGTTGTCAAAGTTTAATCAAATTATTAAATCAGATAAGGTAATAAAAAATTCAGATCAGATCTTATGAAAATCAGATTAAATCTTCTTATTTCATGTGAAGAGAACAAGTCCTTAGAGGAGAATTCTAAGGGCATGGCTATACCACGTTTAGTCCCTCCGTAGGTTGTTTTTAATGTTTTTAGTTTAGCTTTTTTTTTCTTTTGCTTTCTTGCCTCTTTTGATTCAAAACAAAAAAAAAAGGGTTGTTAAACGTCGCTCCCATTTTACATATTATCGCTCGCATTTTTATAAGGAATTTCCTTTTTTACCCCTATCATATAAATACGGGATTTCCACTCAACGACTCACATATTTCACTCTCTAACCTCATTCACTGTCATTTTATCTCTCTAAAAATTTAGAAAATTAAAATCTGAAAAAAAAATTAAAAAAAAAAAAAACAAAAATCAAAACAAAACAACCACCACCAACAACCACCACTTGAAGAACGAGGCAAAAGGATGGCTGAACTGAGGCAAATTAGGGTGACCTACAGCGGCGGCGGTGTTAGCGGCAGCGACGAACAGGTAACCCTCAAATAAAAAAAAATAAAAAATAAAAAAACAGAAGTGGGACTTCCGCTAAGAATTTATGAAAGGACCTTAAAGGATCCGCCTTATCCGCCTGAAATTTCCGGAAAACCCAAGGAGGATCTGGAAATTCCAAGCGGATCCTCCAAGGTTCTTCCGAAAATTTTGGGCGGAAGTCCCAATTTCTGATTTTTTAATTTTTTTTTCGTGAATAATTATTATTATTATTATTATTATTATTATTTATTATTTATTATTGTTGTTGTTGTTGTTGTTGTTGTTGTTATTTCGATGATTTTTATTATGATTATTTTTATTATTGTTGTTATTATTATTATTAGTAGTAGTAGTAGTAGTATGTTATTGTTAGTATGATTTTTGTGATTATGATTATTGTTGTTGTTATTGTGATTATTATGTTATTAGTATATTTTACAATTTGTGCTTGGTATGATTATTTTTCTGAGTATGATTATTGTTGTTGTTATTATTATTATTATTTTTGTTAAAGGTGTTGGTATGAAATTAATTTATTTTAATATTATTTTTTGTAGTCCAACTTTAAGCAAGTAGTATTTTTTTGTAATTACTACTGATATTTGATGTTGTACTTATTTAATGTAGATCGAGGGTTTTGGTGCTCATCATGCAATATCACGACGTTTGAATGCGTTTGTTAGGAGACAGTCATCTCGTTCGGTAATGACCGAGTCACCGATTCAGCACGAGCAGCAATATGGGTCTACTAGTGGTTGGTCGGGAGACCAACAGTTAGGAAGTAGTCGGCCCATGTATTCGCCAGGTGGACTACCTACATCTGACGAGGAGGACGAAGACTCAGCTAGTTATGCTGGTGACCGTGATGAAGAACCGGACCCTCGGGATTATCATATGGTATATAGGGGTCAGCATGGGAGATTTGTTGGTAGTCAATTGAGTCAGCCTACTACCAGCTCGACAGAGACATAATTAGTGTAGGAGCCGATGCCAGGTGGTCCAGAGGATGGGGCTGTTATCCCTAGTTTTGCTGGTCACGTGGCACGATATATATGAGTCGGGCAGGATCGAAGTGTTCTGCGGTGTTTGAGTAGGTCAAAGTTGTGTTCTGAGTTAGTTAAGTGGCAAGGTTGTCAATCAGTGGAGAACCTCAAGTTGATTGATGCCAGTTGGTTATCTCACTTACCCGGGCTTATGTTTAAAAAACTTAATTGGCCGTTGATTTCTGCTTTTGTTGAGAAATGACAACCAGATACAAACACATTTCATATGTCATTTGGGGAGATCACGATCATGTTGCACGATGTGTGCAGCATTCTTGGGCTACGTGTCCATGGTAAGATGGTCACCACTACACCTAGCACGGACGTCTTATAGAACGCGTGCTCAGTTTCCATGGAAGGCATGGAAATGACTCCAGATGATTTGAGTGAGATTTGCAGCACAAAGACGATTTGGCAGGGTAGTGGGGTCTTAACTGATAAGATTATTGACTCGACGTTGGAGGCTCAGAGGCAGTTTAGTGTACATTATACTGCGTACTTGTGGTTAGTGCTTGGAGGTTCACTGTTTAAAGACAAGAGTGGTAACCGTACGCATCCTTCCTTCCTCCACGAGCTATGTCTTGGAGATGTCCCTATTAACGAGTACTCTTGGGGCGCAGCTACACTAGCTTACTTGTATTGGCAATTAGGTACGGCATTGACAGGGTAAAGTCGTATCCCCTAATCAAAAGAATTACCTAAGTCCTCTAACTAATGCAGATAGGGAAGTAGGGTCGAATTCACGGGGAAACAAGTCTTTCTACTCCTTAGTAATTATTATAATCTAGATTATCAGGGTAACCAATGTTGTTGTAATTAAAGACTATACTACGATGAATATGAGTAGGGAAAATAAAGTAGGGAGAAAACAAATATTAAAAGGCCTAGGTCATAGGTTCACTAATAAACAATAATCCAGGGTAAAACATAATAATCAATCATCAATGCATCAATTAATCAGATCATAAAGGGCTTTCGCTACGTATTACAATCACAAAGTTAATTTACCGGTATTAAATCTCATCTCTCAAATCTCGACCTAACCATTTATAAATTAATCTGCCTATTGAAACTAGACCTAAACATTAATTCTCATCTCTCGAATCTCGAATCAATATTGTCAAACTCATACAATTAAGCCAGGCCTAATCTAATTGCATAACATTAATTCAATCAATAGGAAATTAATTAAGCATTAACAATCAACAATCATAATTTATCCCTTCATATTATTTATTAGATCCCCCATAAACCCTAATAAACCCTATAAAGTAAACTACTCAGACATAATTAAAACTAAACAAATCAAAGCAATTAAACAAGTCATAAGGAATTGAAGGAATAAAAATACTGAAATTAATAAAGTAGAAATCGTACCGAATCGACGGAATTACAAAACGGAGTTAAGAACAAGAGTAAAAGTCTATAGAGAGAAAATCTAAGTAGAGAGAGAATAATAGTAAGAGTATGTAAGAAAAAGATCCTAAACTTGCTTAATAAAATTACATTTATACTAAGCAAGAAATCCTAAGCTAAAAAAAATTA
The DNA here is from genome assembly GCF_001683475.1 of Chenopodium quinoa. NCBI lineage: Eukaryota > Viridiplantae > Streptophyta > Magnoliopsida > Caryophyllales > Amaranthaceae > Chenopodium > Chenopodium quinoa. The sequence continues at coordinate 1,083,106 of NW_018744239.1, read as the reverse complement.
AACCGGAGCTTAAAATTATGACCAAGACACGCGCCCGGTCGGGCGCCACACCGTCCGGCCGGGCCCGCCTTTTTCCTCGAAACCTCCTCTCGCGCCCGGTCGGGCGCGGCCACCGGGCGCTGCTGCCTCTTATTCTTGACTCGCCCCGCCCGGCCGGGCGCGCCTTCGGGCGAGGCTTTCTGGCCCCGGGCGGGCACACTTGGGCACCAAATGGACTTCGATTGGGCCCCGAATCTTCGGCCCAATCGGATTTCCTCTTTGGGTCTTTGAAACTTGGTCCAAATGCCTCGGAATTTCCAATACCGAGCCCTTAATCACCGGTTTGATAACTCTAACCGGCCTTAGGCTTCAACAAGTGGTCGTGCTCCTCCAATGCTCGTAGTCGCTCCTCGAAAATACGGGAAAATGCTCCAAAAGTGCAATTTCCTACAAAACTCAACCAAAACTACGAAAACACTAGAAAACACCAATTAGTAATGAAAGTGGCTCGAAAGAGCCAAAAACGCTACTAATTATGACCAAGGGATGGGGGTAAATCACTATATAAAATAGACATATCAGGCATCACGGAAAGATGCTGATTAGATCGCTGGTTGTCTCACGCTTCTGCAAGCGTGGATTTACGAGTACTTTCCGTGCTTTCAGCCTCAATAGGGTACCTTGACGAGGGGCCTTAATATCCCCAGTGCGTCTACTTGGGATGTTGGAGCGGGATATCCTAGCAAGAAGTTGGAGCGCCTATTATCCTTCGTACTAGACTTGATGTGCTGACCACCTTGAGGTTAATTGGATACCGTACGAAGTTGATCCTGCACTAAAAGTGTCGTCCACTTTATTCATTGACTACATCCAGTACCGTAACATCATTGAGTTGTACTTGCCTGATCGAGTGGTTCGACAGCTTGGATTCGTGCAAGGCATTCCTAGTAGCATTATCAGGCCAGAGAAGGCCAAGAGGCCGACTAATTTAACTATGTACCGGGTAGACTTTGGCATTGAGATGACATCTGTGATGTGGAGGAGGTTTGTCCCTGGTGAATCTTTTAATGTACTTTTAGGTGCCCTCACCAAACTTAGTGCCGGAGCTTCTACGGTTGCGCCTGGTTATATGCAGTGGCTGTACATATTTTCTCACCCTCGTGTATCTCTAGGTTCAAGAGTAACAAGTAATCTACCTGAGAGAACTAACACGGATTATGTAACTATTTCTGTTTATTATACTATTAATTAGACTTTTAATAGTTGTTGTGTATATATTATGTTGTTGTCTGATTTGCAGTGGATGAGTCGTTCCATGGAGATTCACCAAAGAGCACTGGGTGAGTATCCTCACATGTTGCGCGAAACTAGGACAATGACTGAGCAGCTTGTATTTGATTGGAAGTCAAAGATGGGGCTGTAGTTTACTCTGTATTAGTAGTAGTGGTTGCATTTTTTATTACTTGTTCGAACTGTTTTATATTTCTTTTTTATTCGACATGTAATTTATGAACTGGACACTTTTTGTTTTTTTTTTATTGCGTGTAATGTAAGATCTTAACTAACTTAGTGAAAGTTCATTAAAAATTACATTAATAATTACATATAGCTACAACTGTTCAAACTTAGTGAAAGTACATTACAAACTACCTAACTAATGCATCCCACATGTTCCTTCTAACTTCATATTGTTGATCCCATCCATCAACACTAGCCTCGTGGTGCTCAGACCATCAACCGGTGATTGGCGGAAGGGGTGGCTCAGGCGTAAGGTCAAGACGGATGAAATGTGACCCACCAATTATAGCAATCACGAACTCTTGACTCGGTGTCCGAACCCCACTTCGTGCCCTCAGCGGTAACACTATGATGCATGGATAGTAGCTAGTTGGTACCAGGCCAACACCCAGACAAATCACCCTTGCGTTGAACCAAGTAGCAATTGGAAATAAATCTTGAATTGTTACCATCCAATGTCGCTCCCCAACAGCCCCACCATCCCATCGAATACGCTCTATGTTCATCTGTAGTCGTCCAATCCCGTAAATTCGTTCGTACAACTCAGGTTGACCGGTGATCTCGTTCGATATTGTTTCCCGAGCGTCAAACCACTGCGCCTGATCACCAAAGAAGAAGTCAGCCACACAACAAAAACCACAGTTCCCATCACCAATGACATCCTTCCACGACGTGATGTACGGCAACATCGGACCCGAAAGCTGGTTCAAATACCTGCAATGACTAATGTCACACGGATTTGCTGCACAAAATTAAAAATCAAATATTAGTAAATCTACAAGATGAAATACATTTAATTATTAAAACAATAGTTGTTTAATAGTACCTGTTTTTGTAGACACCAAATTTTGATCCCTATTTTCCATACTTTCTTTTTTTACTTTCAATTAACTAACATATTTTGTGTAATTTCATAATTATAATAACAAATTTAATTTTTCTAACATCAACTGCAATAGTTAGACATAAGAGACAAATTCAAGTAGTGTTTATTTATAATTTTGGAGTATACAAAACCCTTACAATTTGTACTCCTAATTTACGAATAAAACACGAGGTTAATTTGAAGCACAACTCGAACCTTGTACACTCCGTGCCAAAAACTTCAAGTCGTCATTTATTCATGATTATGAATATCATTAACGCCATTAGTAGCACCACTAACTCCATAATCAAAGCTAAATATAAATTTAACACTCGATAATGCTCGTTGAGTGGAGATGGAGCTTGACAGTTTTGGTTGTCGGGAGCCATGGAAACCGAAGATGCAAAGCTAAGGGGTGTAAATTTTAGTAGATAATGGGGTGAATGGTGATTACGGATAATGGAAATCTCCCTTTTATAGGGAGTAAATCTTATCCGTATTTTTATCATATCCCAATCGTGTAATTTTTTAGTCTAATAATAGTAATAATGTTATCTTTTAAAAATGAAATAAAATCAATGTTATTACCACTGGCGTATGTAACAATTATTCCGTTTGACATATCTTGGTCGAGAGTATCAAATATTGACCCTTTAATCTGTACAATTTAAAAATCGTATCACTTTCTAACCCTGGATAAAGTTTAGCACTATTGATTTCATGTATCCGATTGTTATTATTATTTTAATATTTTCCATCACCTTTTAATACATAATAACAAAAAATTAAAAATGTGCATGGAATGTCTAAGAAACAATGACAAAAAAACAAAGATGCATTGAAATGTGCATGAAAATGTGATAACAAAGAGTAAAAGTCACGGTTTAAGTAACAATAATTAAATAATAATTAAATGACAATCACTAAGAAACAAAAAAAATGCATGTAATGCATGCATGGTAATTGGTAATTGCAGTAAGTCACGGCTCCCCCTTTGTATTTTTTTTTTATTTTTTTTTGTTGTTTAACTTCCTTAATTATAACTTGTTTTAGTTCCACCATTTTACTTTGTTAATAACGTACTACTATCCCATTTTTTGAACCTCCCCTTTCTCAATTAACCACTTAGCCTCCGGACCATCCTTAATTGCTGCTATTTTGTTACGCCATCTACGAGCAATGGTGCTTAAGTGAAAAAAGGTAGTATTACGGTCACCATCCTTATCCACTCGACTCTCAATTTCTGGTTCCATAAGAGCTCCTCTTGAGCAAGCACCTCATCAAGTTCCTTTCTCAACTTCGATTCTAATTTAATCAAGTCCCCCGCTTTTTGAAAGGCAAGGGCACGCTACACACCTGCTGTTCGAGCTAAGAGGTTGCGTTTTTTCTTGAAAATATTGTGAAAAGTGGTTTTGTTCCAATCTTGTAATTCTTCTGCTAATTTATGTAAGTGAGGCATCAAGGGAGCTTCCTTATCCCACTTACTCTCTACAATATCGCAAAAATTGTCGTGAGTCATCCAAGCAGCTTGGAAGCGGAAAGGCCGGTTAATCTCTGAAATCGGAGCAAAGCCATTAAGGGCAAGACAGGGCAATGATCTGATTGAACCGCAGGTAGGTGCTTAACATCAGCATTTGGAAACCTCAAACTCCATTCACCGTTACAAAGTGCACGATCAAGTCTCACACTCTGCCAAGTTTGTACAATCGTACCTCTAGATCACATATGAGAGGCACCAGAGAACTCAATCTCAAGCAAGCCCACATCTTCCACCCACTCATTGAAACGAGCAGCTCTTCGAGAAGTCTCCGCACAGCTGGAACTTCTTTCCCACTAATATCAGGTATCATTAAAATCCCCTGCTAATAACCAAGGGAGGTTATTAGAATTAGCATGATCCTTTAATTCTCTCCAAAGTTCCTGCCTCTTTGTGGGATCCGGGCTACCATACACCACCGTGAAATACCATGGTATACCATCAACCCTCTTAATTTCCATAGTGATGAATTGATTATGCTTAGGGATTGGTTCAACTGTGACTAACTCTCTCCGCCAATACACCCATATGCCACTGTAGGCGTCGTTTGAAGTGCGCCTACGTTAAAGCATGTATGAATATGCTTGGCACTCATAGGAAGTGGGAATTGACATACGATTAGGGACAACGATTAGGGACAAGGAAAGTAGGGAGCCGCCAACAAGTTTTTAAGGAACTTGTAAACCGTTCACGGATCATTTAAGGCAACCACGATTAAGGGACAACGAAAGGCAACAACGATTGACCCGTGAAGGTTACACCCCATTCATAATCCATGAGATTACTAACTCCATATGGTTCGAAACCACGAAAAGAGGATCGGGGATGATGGTACGAAGTGAGTCATGGAGTCACATTCGCCGTATTGGCCTCTACTCGATTCTTATTGTGAAAAGCATTCCCGCGATCTCAAAGGCATGAAAACAAAAATTCAATTTGCTTCAAACTATTATTAAGCTAAATAGGTTGAATATTAATGCAACAGATAATTCTATAATATTGTGATCACTTGATTAAATAACAAGATTAAATAGGATCCTAAACCGATTGTCCAAATTATCTTATTAAGCGTGATTTTCAATTACATATTCCCTTTAAACATGCAATATGGTGATCAATATAATAGAAATCAACATTAATATTAGAAACAATTCAACAATAATAGCGTTAGTAAAATCAAATAATAATAATAATCATGATAATAGCAACAAGAATAATAATAAGAGTAACGAAGTGATTAATTACTCACTTTCCGCATTTCCTTGAATTGCTACATCATGAATAAACTGTTAGTAACTTCAATAAAAAAAATCAAATAAAATTTAAATTAAATAAAAAGTTGAGTTGATTTGGTCCAAACCCTCAGTTAATTATACCTTCCACGCCTTGGTTTAATTATAGAACTTCGGGTGTTGTATGGACTCCTTGGAGTGCTTAAAGGATGTATTATAAGAGAATAGGGTGGCTAGAGTTTAGGCTAGAGCAAGAGAGAGAGGAGAGAATGATTTTTGGTGTAGGGAGAGAGAACGATTTTTGGTGTAGAAGAGAGGAAGAGAGAATGATTTGGTGATCAAGCTTGTTGGTGATTGAAAAAGGGGTGATATGAGCTCTATTTAGAGGGAAAAAAGAGGGGTCGAAGAATTACGATAAGATCCGAATGAAATCGGAATAAAACTCGATAGACAGCAATTTTTACGGTTTTTGTTTTTATCATATCTTTTGATCAAGAAATCGGAATAAGATAAATAAGATATCTTAGAAAGCTCTTGAAGTCTAAATTTTTAACCCAATCGGAATCAGATTAAAATATACTGTAGAACAAAAGATATGGCCGAAATAGTGGGATGGTGTCAGTTTAGGATAGAGTTTCGTATTTCGCTCATATCTTTTTCGTTATAACTCGGAATTAATATTATAATATATCATTGGAAAGATAATTTCAAGAGCTATCCAACCATATAAGAATTAGATAAAAACTATGGAGCACGAAAATAATATCTGACAATCTTTGAACGTCTTTCAATTCGAATAGAATTAGGACTTTTAAAAAGAAAAGTTTTATTCAATTTCAAATGCTTTAATCTTATCTTTTCAAAAAGGATAATTAAAATATTTAAGAAACTTATAGAAGCTTCTAATTAATCCTAATTGGATTAGGAATGAGATTAAATCCTTTGGACCCTCCACATGATCATTGGGTCGTAGGTAACGTGGGCTTAGGTTCGGTTTGGATTCAGTTTAGTATTTTGGCCATAACTTATTCGTTATAACACGGATTTGGGCTTATAATATATCGTTGGAAAGTTATTTTAAAGCCCCATCCAAATATTTAATAATTGGACCCATATTATAGACCTAAATAAATTGGTATAAACGTTTTATAAGAAGGACACGAAATGAATGATTTTTATGGACACGAAATGAATTATTTTGGGTTTAAAGGCACGAAAAAAAGGAAAATAAGTTATGGTTTGGTGAAATGGGCTAGGAATTGGATTGTTTTATGAAATGTATTGGGAATGAACATGGATTTAAGCACTCTAAAGATTACATACTCAACCCAACCAATAATGGCAGTGAAAGGTTGTTCATCATCGGGTTTGGTTTTGGGGAGACATTTTTAGGTGTCTACAGCCACCACTGAAACCTTGAGCATCGACCCTTATATGGCCATTATACCCAATCACATTCGCAATTCTTTCCGCTTGAGCACCCCCCATGTGAGTTTCAACAAGCGCCACTACATTAGGTTTATGCACCCTAATGATTTCTTTTAAAGCCAAAATAAATTCACGACTTCTTGCTCCTTGTACGTTCCAAACCATACAAGAAATTGGCAGAGAATTAGAGGCTAGATTTGCAAGGTTTGCATTCATTGTATCAATTGAGAAATTGGGGTTACTCAAATAAGCTTCTTCCATTAATCGAATTAATCGATTAATGTCAACTGGAATTTGGAGATAGACCACCAGTTATGGTGGCTCTAGCATCGGTTCCACCCAAGTTTCCATCCGGACCTCCACCACATGTGTCAGGGGGTCTGCTATGGTCAAGAAGGGGTTGTCCATTGGTTGCCCCACAAAAAGAGTTTTCTCCGGTGGGATTTTGAGTGAGATCACCTCCTGCTGTAAATCTCCATACTCTTGTAAGCTTTTTATTTCCTCTGTTTCGATCACTATAGTATCCTCCTGGGTGACTTCTTTGTTTGACTCTTCTATAGGCTACTCTACTCCAAAAAAGAAGTTCTCTTTTCTAGGAAAAATATTATTACTTTTTGTTTCTTTTGTGACTAGAATTGGAATTTCATTCTCAATAGGCTTCAAGGGATTTATTTTTTGGTAAGCGATTTTTTGTGAATTAGATTTTCCATTCACATTGCCTTTTTTTTTATTCAAGGAATTATTAACCCCTGCCTTATTCACTCCCACTTGGAAATTAATATCCTTAGCATTATTTTGAGAATTTTCCCCAAGATTTACCATAGGAATAATCTCATTATTTTTGGAAAAATATTGAGATGAAAATATCTCCATATCTTTTGTATGTATATCTTCCAAATTAATATCTTTCTGTTGCTCATCTTGTGCCTCACTCTCCCCATTTAGTGCCTCAAATCTCGACCCTAAAGATTTTTGAAGATTCTGTTTTGAAATTTGTTTTGGCGCCCCTGCCTTCTCATGATTTTTTGTAGCCTGACCACCACCTTCTTTGGTGGTTTCCGGTGGTGGTTTATCAGTCTTTGGAGTTCTCTTCCTCACCAGCTTCTTAACCAACATCCATGATCCAAAGACATGTTCCTCCTCTGGTCTTGGACCTTTATCAATCACCTTTGCAATTCCAGGTTCATGATTAGTAGCAATCACATTATTAACTTGATAAATTACTGTATCTTCATTCATATGTGTAGATTCGCACTGATCTTCCACATGCCCCAACATACCACATTTGTGGCAAATTAACTTGATACCCTCATACTGAATTCTCCAAATTTTTCCTTTTAGCCAAAACTTTGATAGCAAGGGTTTTGATAGATCGATCTCCACACTCAGCCTTGTGAATTGCCCTCGTTCAGCATAATGCAGTAGATTTATCCACCCTAATAACCTTACCAATCTTGGCACCAATTTTCTTGAGTAACTCTTTATCAAAGTATTCAACAGACAAGTTCAGTGTCCGGACCCAAGCTGTCAAGACTTTAATGGAAGCTTCTTCTGGTATGAAATTAGGAGTCCATTTACGAATGGTTAAATACTTATCATCAATCAACCAGGGACCTTGAGTTAACACAAAGTTATAATCCTCTTGATTATTGAACCTAGCAATGAAGTATTTGCACCCAATGTCTGTAAGAGACATTTCTCCCTTCAATTGCCATTTTCTTTTTAATCTCTTCATTAATCCGATGTACCCCAGACTACCATCAAACATACGAATGATGAGGATATTTCTCCAGGGGCGACGCATAGCCTTCTTCTCTTCTTTTGTGAGTAAAATGACAGGGCACCTATCATTTCCCACAAAGTCTTCCAGTGGCTCATCATCGTCCAAAACAACATCTTCATCATTAGACAGCTGAATGTTATTAGCAGCCATTGCTTCCAATTGAGTATCCCTCAACATGTCTCTAAAAGATCTTTGATATTTGTCTACCATGGTTGCAGCCTTTCCATGGTTATTTGGATCTCCTTGCATCCCCAAACCTGGTTGTTGGGTTCCCAAATCAATCTCCATATCAGGGTTTCCTTCATTCTCATTCCTATTGAAAATTTCATGGGTGATTTTTCGTTTTGTCTTTTTGTTGGAATGAGCCACCTGGTCAGAGGCCTCCGGTGGGATGAGTGGTGGGAATTGGGAAGGCTTTTGCACAGAATTCATTCGAGAGAAATTTTTTTAACAACTAGCTATAATATTCAAATATATTTTGTTTATCATGCATGGTAATTGGTAATTGCAGTAAGTCACGGCTCCCCCTTTGTATTTTTTTTGTTGTTTAACATCCTTAATTATAACTTGTTTTAGTTCCACCATTTTACTTTGTTAATAATGTACTACTATTTCATTTTTCATCTTCTTCCTTCCTTTCAAATCCTCACCAAAACACCATTACAGCTATACCTTCATGACTTACTTCTTTTCTCTGTTTCATACACTCAGAAATAACAAGTGTAAGTATGCATGCTATTTCTCTTCCTAGTTATTGCAATGACGATAATGTTTAACAGTGAAAGAGTGGCTCTAAGCAAAGATACCTCTGCCATTACCATTCATTTGAAATGTCAAATCCCTACAAGAAAAAGAAAAAGAAAATGGTAAGCCATGGTTGTAATTTAGCAACAAAAATCAGAAAATAGTGTGATATGACAATACGTTGTATCACTGAGCTGTGCTTATTCCCAAACAGTAAGGTGATATGACTACCCACAATCAATGGCAATCAACATTTTTCTCCTTGTTATTTTCTGATAATTGGGTTTTGTAATAGTGTGATTTTGTTAATGGTAAGTCTGAAATACGAAGAGTAAGTACAAGGAAATACACTCTTCAAAGAAAAGTAGTACCAATTAACAATTGTATTAAAATTATGTTAGTACTTTTTTAGTCATTAATAATATTGTCATTTGTTCAGTCAAATTAATTAAGTTTTGCATGAAGTAGTAGGCTAATTCTATTTCATCAACCTCATTAAGACGAATTTTGGTTACAATTTCTACCTAACTCTTGTAATCGTACGTATTTATTTCGTATAATAGTATAATCTTTGTATTTTAGCTCCCATTTGCTCCCATATATATGTACACCCCACTCTTCACGAGAAGGGAAAGAGAAAAAGAGATCGAAGAGAGCGGCTAAAAAAAAAACTCATAAAAGAAGTCTAAATTATTTAGATATAAAAAAAAAAGTTAAAATTTTTATTTTAAGTTAAAAAAAAAAGATTGTAGAAAGACTTGGCCTCAAATTAAATCAATCATTTTGACACTACTTTTACTAATTCCTCGAGATAGCTACTCAAAGTCAAAGGTAATATTTTCTTTCTTTTTATTTGTGATTTCGTATTATTTTTCACATACATTTACTAACTTTTCTACTTTTGTGTGTTCCATAACCTCATAGGGCACTATACGTGCCGGTTTCCTAATTTGGAAACCAAGTGAATTTGACCAACCGCGAGTGAGTTTGAGAGTGAGTATACATGATTTGTTTGATTTTTTTCCTTGTATGTATCATAATTATAATGATAATTGTACAAAATGCATAAGGAAGCTCTAAAGAATGAATGATAGAATTCTAGCAAAATACCATTTTTGACCACTTTATTTTTTATTATGTAAAAAACCGTTTTTAATAATAAAATTAAGAAATAAAATTTTCACAGTAAGCTTATGTATTTAGGAGTGTATGAGACTTGGAATTTTATAAAAATAAATTTTAACCAACCCACAAAAAATCAAACATTAAGGCTTAGTAACACCACAAATTTCTTACTACAGGTCTGTCCATTTTCCAATTTCGACCAATATCCTTTTTTAATAATAAAATTAAATTGACTACCTAGAAAGTAGATTCCTTAAGCTTTGTAAATTCGGGTCACACGTTCTCATAGGATAAATACTCTATTTTTTTATGATTTTTACAAAACAAGGTATTAAAATGTTAAACTGATTTTAGGCTGTTTTTCCCAACCAAGAATATTTTTTTTATTTGGCATATCAAATGACTTCTAAAAAGGGAGAATTGTCTACAGAGCATCTACATGTTTGTCCTTAACATACCATTAAAAGGATCATACCAATTTCGAAGTACTTTGACCATTATCACCCAATTCCCCATGAACGTCCCAAACTGGAGTGATTTTAAAGAAAATTCATTACCTTTTAATTCAACTGTTGGATGAATCCCAATTGTTGATATGTTATAGAAGACTTGTAAACCTTTGCAAAGACCTATCATAACTCAAATCCGACCATTATAACATGAGTTATGGTATCCGAAATATTAGAGAAATTTTAAACCCTTAAGAAGTTTAAGGAAGAAAAGAATTAACATCATTATATAATTTGTGTCACCCTATATACCTCAGGTACTTTTTTCTTAGAGTATTTTAAATTAAGGAAGGTAAAAATTACTCATGTCTCAAGTTAATATTAATCCAAAAAAAAAAGACACATATGTATCCCTTTAAGACTAACACTTTTTTTTTTTAAAAAAGTCTTCTTTATCCTATGGCTATATGAAAGGAGCATTATAAATAATTTATTTATTTTAGAATAGAATATCTTATAATTTTTAAAGAAATCTTGTTTAAGTTTTAATTCCATCACCGTTCGGAAGAGCAAAATTTCCTTATGCATTTCTTAATAAAGAGACAACTAAATTTTAATTAAGTGAAATATGGCTTTGCATGCTTGTATCATTTTATTAATAAAATAAATCTTTCGAGTTATGGTTTATGGCTTATATTTAAATAAGAGGGTAAAATTGAATATTCAATCATGATAGGTTATAAGATGATCTATTTGCCGCAGAGAATTATACTTTTAAAGTTTTATTATCTCTGATAGATCGCTTACGTAATCTAACATGATTAAGGTTTTCAATTCATTACCTATCATTTAGATTTAAGCCATATGGAATGTCCATTTTGCATAAGTTAATTTCATACAATCCAAATACGTTTCCTTTGTATTCTTCTCGATTCATATCAAATAAAATGCCCTTTTTAGCACACTCAATTAAGCCCATACAATCTCTTTTTGGAAGTTGATCAACCCTAAATAAAGCCGTTAATTGAAACCATTTTACAAACAAAAAATCATTCTCCTCAAAGAAACTCCTATGGTGTTGCTGATTCTAGTGACTTCCTCAACCTTGACAAATTGACCTCTATCTTGAAAGCAAGATTTCTTAGCCTCATTCAAATGACCCTACACGAATCGACCACCCCTCCCCCCCCCCTAAAAAAAAGAATCTTCTTGAAACCTCATATGAAATTTTTGACCATCTATAAATGGACGTTCGTAAGAACTGCGTAGGGTTTTGATTTGGGAGTGGATTTAAATCCCACAATGAACGGTACGTAGGGCAACTTTAATGCTCAAACCCACCATACATCGTAAGGTTTAATTCATTTTTATTTTACATTTGAGTGTGTTGACAATGTGGAAACTTTCGTGTTTTTATGCATTAGTTTAAGAAAAAGTATGTGAATAACTATAACCAATTAACAACGTACCAGTAAGAGCATGTTCGTTAGAACAGAGGAAGAGACGAGTTCCAAACATTCGATCTTCCTAACTTATACCCCGTACCTAGATCTCTAATTTTCCTAAGACCGTACTTATATAGTGCCTCAACTAATGGAGTCAATGTCGTTTTCTATTTGAAAATAATCATAAATAAAAAGACCATCTGTAGGGAATATTTCAAGCATTATCCCAAACTTGAACCCCACTGTGATCATACACTTAAGCATGGTGGCGTCCAAAGGGAAATAAACGAGAGCAAATGAGTCGCCAACAAGTTTTAGGAACTTGTAAACCGTTCACAGGGTGAAGGTTACACCCCTTAACGATCCATGAGATCGTCAACTCCAATAGTTTGGAACCATAACTAGTATTCGGGGATGAGTGTACGAATCCAATCTAAAAGAGAAAGAACTCGCTCTATAAAATAGGCCTCTACTTTATTCTACTCATATTCATGTGCGCTTTCTGACTAAAATGCAATCATTAGGTTAACCCTAAACCTATTTAAGCTATGTTGGTTGAATATTAATGCACAAACAAAACTATTATTGGCGATTACTTGAATTAAAATCATATTAGCCTAAACAAAATTATTAATTATCTTCTTAAGCGTGATTTCAAGTACAAATTCTCTTTAAACATGCATAAAAGGTGTGATCAAGCAATAACAATAATATATATCAAACAACATGATAAGAACGATAATTATAACAATCATTATAATCATAACAATAAAGCATAATAACAATAGCAAGATCCTAGGCATAATACTAATAAGATTAATAACAAACCCTAGCATGTCACTAGGCAATAAAGATCAAAGCTTTAGCCTTGACATGATACTAACATGCTATTAGAAAAGGGTAAAAGCAACCTAAATTTGATACTCAAAAGCAATAAAAACATCCTAACATGATACTAGGAATTAAACAAATCCAAACATGCTTTCTACATCGAAATAATAGAGAAGTTATTCAAATCACTTACTTTGAAGCCTCGTACCTCTTTCTAATAACAAAATACACGCGTTAATAAACTTCAATAAAATAATAAAATCAAAAAATTACATTAAATAATTGAAAGAAAGAGTTAAAAAGTTTAGACTGAATTTGGGACCAAAACCTCAGAAATTATCAACCTTTCACGTCTAGAGCGAAGGCAACTTCGAACTTGGCTAGGTGTGTCTAGATCTAATGAGTGCGTAATTGTGTTTGTAAAAGGGTTGGTTTAGAAAGAGAGAGAAAGAATAAGCTATATTGCTCAAGAGAGAAGAGAGAGAATTAGGTGATTGTTGATGGTTGTGGATTGATGATTGAAAACGGAGGTCCAAGGACCCTATTTATAAGAAAATAGCCCGGATACTGATAGAAAAGAGTCAGAATTTGAATCGGAATAAAATTGGTTCTGTCACGCGCGACAGAGCCTGGTCTGTCGCCTGGCGACAAGTCTGTCGTTTGGCGTTGTAATAGTTTGTTGCAGATTTTGTTTATCATATCTTTTGATCCAGAAGTCCAAATAAGGCATATAATATGTCTTTGGAAAGCTATTGAAGTCTATTTTCCAACCCAATTGGAATCAGAATAAAATCTTTTGTAGACAAAAGGAAAAATAGTGGAAGAATGTCAGTTTTAGATAGAGTTTCGTATTTCTTTCATATCTTTTTCGTTATCGCTCAAAATTAATATTATAATATATCATTGGAAAGATAATTTCAAGATCTATCCAACCATATAAAATTTAGATAAAGATTATGAGGCACAAAAATAATATCTGAATGTCTTTGAAAATCTTTAAATTCGAATAGAATTAGGACTTAAAAAAGGAAAGTTTTTATTTAATTCAAATTCCTTAATCTTATCTTTTCAAAAAGGATAATTAAGATCTTTTAAAAACTTATAGAAGCTTCTAACTAATCCTAATTGGTTTAGGAATGGAATTAAACCTTTGAACCCTCCACATGATCATTGGGTCGTAGGTAAAATCCGATTTGGGCCCAGTTTAGTATTTTGGCCATAACTTCCTCATTATTCATCGGAATTGGGCTTATAATATATCGTTGGAAAGGTCTTTTAAAGCCCCATCCAACTACACTATTAGTTGATCCTTATCATGGACTAAACTAAACTGGATTGGATGTTTTTATAAATAGAGCAGTTTTTCAAAAACAAAAAGAAGAAATTTTTTATAAAAACAACCGCAACACTAGACTTTTCACACTTTCACTTCATTCAATTATCATTCGACGTGAAAGATATTCATCATTGGTCTGGTTTTGGGGAGACACAAATGGGTGTCTACAACGTCTCTATTCGGGCAACAATACAGTGGCGACTCTGATTTCTTTTTTAGTCAAATTATCGACTTACGTGGGATTTTGACTTCTAATTTTAATTAGTCAAAAAATGGGTACCACAGTTTCTTGGTCACCACCACGTTGAGTGTATCGACGGGTTACATGCTCGAAATAACTTTGATCCCGCCTGGTATCATTGTTCATCCGTTGACCACGAACATTAAGGTTTACATGTGGTTCTTGCAGGTTTGTATGATCCGGATGCAACTCTTCCTCAATGATGCGAGATACATTTTGAAGCACAGCAGGATCACTATACATGACCTCATCAACCAAGGAACGAAAATGTGCAGCCTACTTAGTCGAATCGTTAACCAACTCAGGAATGTTAACACTATCACCAATAACCAAAGTCTTCCATAAAGAATGAATTTTCCTGTTATACGAGCATGTATGTGCATCTAGCGAATCATGAATCTGGCAAGCACATGGTACACCATGGGTCACACGCATTGCACATCCACAACGTTCATAAACCTAGTAACTCAAATCCCGCATCCTTTTCGTCTCACCATCAAGTACTTTCAAGCAATGTTGAGACACTTTGCCATTTATACGTGACAGTGGCAATTGTCTGTGCATCTCACCAATTTTAGATCAAAATGCCTCCAAAGCATTACGAATTGCAATGATTCAATTATCAATATGATAATGGACTCATGCCCATACGGTATCCAAAGAACCTGCCATTGATTCAGATTAGTAAAAAATTATAATTTTTTATTGTAATTAAAATTACGAAGTAAAGACAACAACTAATATAGTAAAACAAATAACCTGTGGATGATTCAAACCACGTCTTCACTGCTGAATGTTGGCTCTCAACTCTACAGTTGCTCGTGTTACCAAAGTGAAGAACTTGGTTCGTCTAGTATGTCACAAATTTGGTTTTGTGACAAAGCCATGTTCCCTCAACATATTGAATCACTGCCGGAAAACTTGTCCACCTTGCTTTCATGGTAACTAGAGCATCATCATAAGCCGTCTCGGTTGTTTCATCCATGATACGTTTCCATTTTCCATTTTTAAAACTCTTATCAATCTTCTTGTTTTTGAACATTGCGTCACCTTAGCCTCCACATCTTTGTTAATGTGCCATCGACAGAGTAAATGCGACGTCCCTAGAAACACTTTTCTCAAAGCCGCACAGAGCCCAAGTTCGCGGTCTGACAAAAATACCGACGGCTCATCATACCCAATCAACTCCCTTTATCTCTGCAACACCCACTGGTAGCTAGTCGTGCACTCATTGCGCAGGAAAACATAACCAACTAGGAAATTTTGGTTTGTCGGTGTCACACCTACTATCTCAAAGAACAACATCCCATATCGGTTGGTCTTGTAAATAAAATCAATACCTATTACATGTGGGTATGTGCGGAGTATGTTGACCATGATCGGGTGCACCATAAATGCATGTTGCAGGACGCCAAGGTCATCGGCCATGACCTAGTAAATGTACTTACTCTCTCTCGCCAAATGAATAAAATGCTGAACAACTCCTCCTCCTTCAGACATCTCCATCCTCAAGTCATTCCGGCAATTGTAAATGTGCCTGATGTTTGGATGATCATCAAGAAATTGCTCTGCAATAGTTGCCATGATGTTACGGGGCGCAACCTTGGACTTTGTCTTGTCACGCACAACCTGTTTTGCACCCGGGCTCATTCCGATAACTTTACGATGACCCTCTAGATACACAATCATTGGGTGGTTATGTGTCCCGGTGTGTTCATTTTTCGCACAGATCTTCCAACTAATAGTGGTGACTTCATAAAATGTCTTGATGTAAAAAGGACAACCATTAGCTTTGGTTTTTGTGTCCTTCTGTATCGCGTTCTCCAAATCTCTCGGCTTGCTCCTCCGTGACCAATCACATCTCAAATATTGATACGGCCGACCATCTCTGGTTTTGTTGTAAGACGATTTCACCAAAAATAAATCCCAAATTTATGAAAACAGCATCCGCCCATGTAACTGCATCCTCAAACGTTGGAAATAACGTATTCGTGACGAATTTCCCATTATAATTCACACCGTCACCGCCGTCATCAGATTCCAAATCCTATGCAAATTAAACAAAACAATGGTCTAAGACATTATGTTCTTTTTTATATTATTAATAATAATATTTATAAAATATTATTTCAACTAATAATATCACTATTCACAAAATAATATGAAGTAATAATTATAACATTATTAACATTAACACTAATTACAAAAACAATAATAACATTAACATTAATTATATAAATTATTAAAATATTATTAATAACCACATTAAAATTTTAATACTAATAAGGATACTAAGTCAATAAATTTAATTAATTAATAACAAAAAAAATTAATAAAATTAACAATACCAACATTAATACTAATAACGTCAATAAAAAAAAAACTTGATACACTAGTTACAAAACAATAATAACATAATTACTAATCACTCAAATTATCAAAAACATAATCACAACAACAAACAAACACAAAAAATAAACAAAGTAATTTAATTAATATATAAAAAAATGGAAAAGGGACATCCGCCCAAAATTTCAGGATGTCCAAGGTGATCCGAAAATTTCAGGCGGATCCACCTTAATTGGGACATCCGGATTTTTTGGGCGGATGTCCCTTTTCTAGAAAAAAATCCTTACAGATTCTTCTGACGCGTTCTCCGACGTACGAATGTCCCGGTCGTTCATCATCCAAGACCCGTCGCTAAAACTTGATAATTTTAAAAAAAAAAAACGATTTTTGGTGGTGGATCGAAACAAGTGAATTTGGAGGTCGTGGAGACCGATGTGGTGGGCTCGGGATTCACGTGGTACAAAATTTGGGGGACCGTTTGATATAATAATGTGCATGACCAACAAAGTCCTCTTTTATATAACAACTTGCATAAAGGGCATACTTGTCCATTCAAGTAAAAAAAGGAACATTAGTATGTACGTAAAATGGGAGCGACGAATAGTTGTTCACAGTTTGTTTTTTTTTTACACAATTTACTACTGGGTACGGAGTATTGTATATTAAAAGTAAAATTTTATACTACTACTTGTAAAATAACCTTCGTTTTTAAAGTTGACAAATTCTATATCAGTATATCACTTTTGTTAACACACTATCTTAACAATTAATATTTTCACTTATCGATTTAATTAAATTATAAATAGTGGATATTAATAAAAATATACATTGGACAATAAAAATAAGACCCCACATGACTATATTTTATCGTATCAATAAATCACAAAAGTTAGTCAAAGTGAAGTTTATGAATAGTGTTGTTACACCTAAAATGATTTTTTTTATCATCTTGACTTAAACTCGTTGGCTAAGGGAAGATAGAATTTGAAACCATGTCAAAACTTAGTCTAACAATGAGAGTATGATTGAATGAACGAGGCCCAGTTGGAAAGCCCAAAAAGAAGAAAGAAACTGGTTATAAAGCCAATTGAGTACTTCAAACTTCAAAAAAGATTGGCGCCAAAAGCCATAATTATGTAGTGGTAATCGGAGTTAATGGAGTAAACCGCATCAAGTTTGGTTATAAATAGGAAGAAACGCTCAAGAAAAAAAACAATAAGCATTTCATTTTATTCAAGCTTTCTTCTTAGCTTTCTTAGATTTCCCTTGGCTTAGTAGCCAAGCGGTAGTTTAGTTCCTTAGCATCTATTAATTGAAGATCAATCATTTCTTCCCATTGT
The DNA here is from genome assembly GCF_001683475.1 of Chenopodium quinoa. Classification (NCBI taxonomy): domain Eukaryota; kingdom Viridiplantae; phylum Streptophyta; class Magnoliopsida; order Caryophyllales; family Amaranthaceae; genus Chenopodium; species Chenopodium quinoa. The sequence continues at coordinate 1,064,904 of NW_018744239.1, read as the reverse complement.
ATGAATATGCATGGAGGTATGTACTTTTCCTTCAACTTGTATAACAGTAGCACTGACTTTATCTTTCAATTAATTAATGGAAAGCATTTGTATTTTTTTGTCATATGTCTATCTACTCGATTCTTTAGCAATCTAACTTGTTTGTTAGACTTCTTTAAGGACAACTTCTTTACTATTTTATTGTGTTACATTTATCTTTCAATTAATTAATGGAAAGTATTTGTCTCTTTTGTCATATGTTTATCTACACGATTCATTAGCTATCTAAATTGTTTAGCTTCTCTAAGGACAACTTCTTTACTGTTTTATTGTGTTACATTAGCGAGGTTATTAATCTTTTGAAACTAATAACAGTAAGGGCGAACCCTTAATATTTTAGAGCAAGGTAGGGTATTTGTATTGTTGGCTAAGAACAATATTTACTTTAACAAGTGTAAAAGTCAAATGGTGTTAACTAAAAAAAACGGAGGACGTATAAATATATTAGTTATATCTATTTTAAAAATATTTTTTCAATATGTGAAATAAGTACTCTTATTATTTAAAATATCAGCGCATTTTCATATGTCCGGCCATATGTCCGGCCAACACACACCAAAATAACTGAAGGGGTAAACCCTGACTGACCGAGTAACCCATGATCGATTAAGAAACCCCTAACCGAGTAACCCTTGGACCTTAGTTGAGTAACCCCTAACCGACAACCAAGTAAACCTGACCACACCGTGTGGGCGGCTGCATATGAAACTTTGTGTTTAAATATATTTTTCGAATCATTATTAAGCATGCATCAAAATTCATATATGTAGACACCTAAAAATGTCTCCCCAAAATCAAACCCGATGATGAACAACCTTTCACCGTCATTATTGGACAGGTCGAGTATTTAATCTTGGGAGTGCTTAAAATCCATGTTCAATCAAGCACAGCTTACAAATCAGTCAACGGATCAGTCCTAGTGTTTTAGTCAAAGCATAATCCAACTCACATTTTAGCCCAAACACCTTTTAATTCATTTTGTGTTATTTATTAATTTAGCCTGAAAAATAAATAATAAAAACCCTAAGTCTAAATAAGCCCGGAATTTTGTAACGACACCTAAATATCACGTACTTAATGATTAAGAAATAAAGTTAAAATGAATCTGGATGGTTTTCAGAAAAAATCAAATACCGTGTCACGGTAGAAATGCCGCGCAACGACATTTCAATCCGTGTCACGGTATCCAGCGCCGTGACGCGTCATTTATTTAGGGTTTCTTTGCGGCGCCTTTTTATGTCTAGGGTTCCATGCTTCACCCTACTCATTTCCTCTATAAATACGAGGCTGATTTCCTCTGTTTCGGGGTGCCAAAAATCATTCTCTCTTCCGCTCATATGCACGAAAAATCATTCTATCTTCTCTTTTTATGCTCTAGCTTAAACATTAGCCTAACCTATTCTTCCACAGTACATCCTTTAAGCACTCCCCAGAGTCCACACTTTACCTGTAGTTCCACACTTAAACCAAGGCGTGAAAGGTAGATTTGTTTGAGGGGTTTTCCCTAAATGAACTCTAGTTTATTTTAACTTTATTTTTTTAATAATTTTCCTTGAAATTACTAACGCATTTATTGTTTTATAGTTGTAAGCAAACGAAATCAAAGTAAGGAATCATGTTCCTTTTGTTCTTATTATATTTCTAGCGATTTTTATTTCGTTTGTCATATATTAATTGTTGGATTTATTGCTAAATTGCTTCCAATATTAATGTTGAATTGTTATTATTAATCACCATATTGCATGTTTAAAGGGAATATGTATTTGAATATCACGACTAATAAGATAATTTGGACAACCGGTTTAGGTTCCTTTTAATCTTGTTGTTTAATCAAGTGATCACTAATAATTAGAATTATGTGTAATATTCAACCAATTTAGCATAATTATAGTTAAGAGCAAATTGAATCATTGTTTGTATGTGTAGGCGTCGTTTGAATTGCGCCTACGTTAAAAGCATGTTGTGAATATTCTTGGCACTCATAGGAAGTGGGAATTGACATAATACGATTAGGGACAAATAAAGTAGGGAGTCGCAAACAAGTTTTTAAGGAACTTGTAAACCGTTCACGGATCATAAAAGGCAACCACGATTAAGGGACAACGATAGGCAACAACGATTGACCCGTGAAGGTTACACCCCATTCATAATCCATGAGATTACTAACTCCATATGGTTCGGAACCACGAAAGGAGGAACGGGGATGATGGTACGAAGTGAGTCATGGAGTCACATTCGCCCGTATTGGCCTCTACTCGATTCTCATAGTGAAAAGTGATTCCTGCGATCTCAAAGGCATACAAATAAAATATTCAATTCGCTCCAAACTATTATTAAGATAAATTGGTTTAATATTAATGCAACACATAATTCTAAAATATTTGTGATCACTTGAATTAAACAACAAGATTAAGAAGGAACCTAAACTGGTTGTCCAAATTATCTTATTAGGCGTGATTTTCAATTACATATTCCCTTTAAACATGCAATATGGTGATCATAAAAATAATAATAGAATAAACATTAATATTGGAAGCAATTCAACAATAATAGCGTTAGTCAAATTAAATACAAAATAACCTAATCATGATACTAGCAATAAGAAAATAAAATAAGAGTAATTAAATTAATTAATTACTCACATTCCGCGCGTTCCTTTAAATTGCTACACCATGAATAAACTGTTAGTAACTTCAATAAAAATATAAAGTAAATGGAATTAAATTAAATTAAAAGTAGAGTTGATTTGGTCCAAACCCTCGGTTATTTGTACCTTTCACGCCTTGGTTTAAGGACGGAATCTTGGGTTAAGTATAGACTCCTTGGAGCGCTTAGGGGAATTATTATGGAAGAATAAGGAGGCTAGAAATTAAGTTAAAGAGGGAGAAGAGAATGATTTTTGGTGTAAGATGAGAGAGAATGATTATTGCTGCCCCGTACATCAGAAATGAGGGGGTATTTATAGAGAAAATGTGCTGAGGGAGCACACAGAACCCTAAAATGATAAAAACCCTAAAAAAGTATCCCGCGACACGGCTAACTGTACCGTGACATGGGAAGTCCCACCGTCAGACGACAAACTTTCCCGCGACAAGGGAAGTCCCACCGTCAAACGGCAAACTTTCCCGCGACACGGTACATTTTTAGTGTGACGCGGGAAATTTTCAGAAAACGGGAAAGAAAACGCGTTACGGGTTTACGCGGAAAAGACACGGAATGTCCCGTGACACGGCACAGGTACCGTGACACGGAAGTATCCACCGTGACACGGTACAGTACACCGTGTCACGGTATGGGAGACGCGGAAATTACACGGAAACAGCTCCGTGTCACGGGGAATCCCACCGTCAGACGGTGTAAATTCCCGTGACACGGTGGAAAATGCCGTGGCGCGGGAGTTATTTAGGTACGAGGAACGCAAATAGGACACGGAATAGCCCCGCGTCACAGCAAGGGCAACGTGTCACGGGGATTCCCACCGTCAGACGGTGCAATTTCCCGTGACACGGTGGAATTGCACTGTGGGCGGTGATTCCAGGTTTTTACCCGTTTTTAAAACCATCATAACTTTTGATCCGTAACTCGGAATAAGGTATAAAATATATCATTGGAAAGCTTATCAAGTCTACTTTACAACCCAATTCGAATCAAGTCAAAATGATATGTAGATTTTAAGATATGGTTGTTTTAGTGGAAGGGTGTTGATTTTAGGCCGAGTTTAGTGTTTTGCTCATATCTTTTTCATTATAGCTCAGAATTGGGATTATGATATATGGTTGGAAAGATTATTTAAAGGCCTATCCAACACAATTTGGATCAAAATTTTATAGCCATAAAATCAGTTTCTCTCAGTTTTGCGATGTGGACACGAAAAGTGGAAAATAGGTTATGGTTTAGGGAAATGAGCTAGAAATTGGATTGGTTCATGAAATATATTGGATAGAACATGGATTTAAGTACTCCAAATATTAAATACTCAACTCGACCAATAATGGCGGTGAAAGGTGTTCATCAACGGGTTTGGTTTTGGGGAGACATTTTTAGGTGTCTGCAGTATGCCTTTGAGATCGCAGGAAATACTTTTCATAATAAGAATCGAGTAGAGGCCAATACGGGCGAATGTGACTCTATGACTCAATTTGTACCTTCATCCCTGATCCTCCTTTCATGGTTCCGAACCGTATGGATCGGAGTTAGCAATCTCATGGATTATGAATGGGGTGTAACCTTCACGAGTCAATCGTTGTCCCTTATTCGTGGTCGCCTTTTATGATCCGTGAGCTGTTTACAAGTTCCTTAAAAACTTGTTGGCGGCTCCCTACTTTATTTCTCCCTAATCGTATATGTCAAATCCCGCTTAAGCTTCCTAAGAGTGCCAAACATATTCACACATGCTTACGTAGGCGCGCTTCGAATGACGCCTACAATATCTAAGGAGTATGTAGGATCTTAAAATTATTAGTTTACTTCGTTTTTCAATTGTTATAAGAAATTTCTTGGAAGGGATATATTAATGGGAAAAAATCCATAGCTTAAAAGTTCAATAAAGTTGTTGGTTACATATTTTAAATAGCTTTAAATTAAATTTTAGGTATGAGCAAATAAAAGAAATGAGATTAATTTTGTTATTTTAGATTGTTGTTAATTATAAAATTATATTATTGAACATTAAAACATGAAATTTATTAACATAATTGACTCTTAATAATATATAACATTGTTGACATAAGTTGTGTCATTGGTCATGAGCAAATAGTGGTAATTAAAGGTAAACTACAATGAATATAAGGTCATGGGTTCAATTATCAATGCTTACAATTGTTAATTTTTGTTTGAGGAATAATAAATAGTGATCTTTAATAATATGATATGGCGCCACATCAATATAAACTAGTGTGTGGCCCAGACGTTGCTCTGAGGTGCTACTTTATTTAAACTTTGTGAATACATGTATAAAGGTATTTAATATTTATCGTGACTATTAATTTTCTTCTTTTTAGTTAGACCTTGTAATTTATAATTATATACATTAATTTCGTATTTATGACATGGTTGATAATTGACTTAGATGGTTGAATTATCATCCTTTTTATAAGAGGTTGGGTGTTCAAATCTCTTATATAGAGTAATGTTGGTTGATTGGGTAATGTGACATAATGATTAAGGTTGATTGAGTGGTGATGTGATGTAATGAAGGGGTCTTAGGAACTACGTGTCACATAGATAAACATTCTTAGGAATGTCTTTTAGTATATTAAACTAGTTTTTGGCCCAGGCGATGCTCCGGATTATTTTTTGTATATAAAAATTATAACAAAATAAAGTGAAATATATTGGTGGTTTTATAAAAATAATATCATTTGTTAAATATTTTAAATATAATTAAACATCAAAATTCATTATTTGATATGCACCAACATAAATGTTATATTGTATCAATTTGTTTTATTTGTTAAAGGGGTTTATTATTATTATTATTATTATTATTATTATTATTATTATTATTATTATTATTATTATTTTTATTATTATTATTATTATTATTATTATTATTATTATTATTATTATTCAGCTATCATAATAAATTATTCCTTTGAGTAAACATATTTCGTGGTTAAAAATAAAAAACCTTTAAAGTTGCTTTGGATTTTTGGGTTATATATTTTAATAAACTGTAACCTATATGAATTATGGTTGAGTAACTAAAAGAAATGAAATTGATTTTGCAATCAAATTGTTGTTAAAATATACGCATGCATATAAGTTCACAATAAAAATTTTAGAATTTATTTATGAACATGAATAACACTTTTTAATACAATTTTATCATCATAAGATGTCACTGGAGCAGTGGTTAGTTAAAGTTTAATATTAATTAATATGAGGTTATGGGTTCAAATATTAATGCTAATAAATTTTTATGCATGAGAAAACATTACTGTACGATTAGTAATAGTAGGTGACATGACGACACGTGGCAAGATTGGCGACATGTGGCAAGATTACAATCCTTGCCATTGAGTTTTAATATATATATTGATATTGATATTGATATTGATATTGATTGATTGATATTGATATTGATATTGATAATGATATTGATATTGATATATAAAAATATAAGATAAAGCAACACAACACTAATTATGATTGTATTTAAGGACTTGCTTGAAATATTCAAAAGCCTCTATATTATTGCTGCGGAAATTCAAAAGTCTCTAAGTACTACTAACAAAGTAACAAAAAGGCGCCCAACTGAACTTGCCCCACCAAACCGAATGGAAAAAAATCAGTCCAATCTTTGGGTTGAGTAATTTAAAAAACGAGTACTCGGTCTGGTCTCCTTCAGTCCATAACCTTTTAAAAAATGATCTTGGGCGGTTAAATCAATTATTTTTTGTTTAAAATCATAAATTAAAGCCCTTTAATGTTTGACTAGTTTTTGGACTTTTTTTTTTAAAAAAAAAGTTATAGCAAACTAAGTAAAATACAAATGTTGATTAGTTACAATTATTTTGAAATTTGTGGTTTTATAATAAGAAGTACCATTTTATTTATGTATAGTAACTATTATTGAGTAGCGGAATTCATTATTCAATATATATGGTAACTTAAATATTATTTTATATTAGTTCTACCTTATGGGGGTCTATAAAATCCCATTATTCATTATTCAAACAATTCACTCAGCCATGGCCAAGTTTTTGTGGGGTCAAAAGACTTCCAAACTGATGCTCCACTGGAAGAATTGAGCTTATATTATGTGTTTAACGATGTTATGTTCTTCTTGAAGACAATGGTAAAGAATTATTGAAGTACCTAACTCTCTTCTTGAAAGGGTGATGAAGGCAAAGTATTTCCCGAATTACTCTTTTCTTTGAGCTTCGTTAGTAGTTTATCTTGGAGGACTATATTGGGGTCTAGATATTTAATTGAGGATGGAATGATGTGGAGGGTGGGGAATGGTTCCAATTTTGATGTTTGAAGTGACTCGTGGCTTGCGGATCGGATTATTGTGGTTGTTTAGCAACTAGTGAAAGGGTGGCTAAGATTGACAAGGCAAGGTCCAATATCTTATTGACTTCGATACAAAGGACAAGAATGTGAGCTTGATTGAAGAGTATTTCAATGAACGAGATTTCAAAAGCATTCTCTCCATCACTTTGAGCAATATTGAGTTGCAAAATGACATAACGTGGGCTTAATCAATGAATATCGAGCATACAGTTAAAACAACTTATATGTTGGGTAAGTAGAAACGTAACATGGATGATTTTCATAAGCTTTTGTTGATATATGGTCTTTGGATGTCTCTCCAAAAGTATGGCACTTCTTGTGGAGGTTATGCGCAAATACTCTCCTTGTGCGTGATCTTTTACATAGGCGCCACATGGAATCAGTTGGGCGCCCTTGGTGCCAAAGCGTAAGAGAAAGTGTTGAGCTTGCTATACTTGATTTCCTGAAGACCAGAGAGCTTTGGGAAGACTATGGTTGTGCGAGTATGACTAACTAATGTAAGGGTGAAATTTGTGCGATATGGTGGAAAATTGAAGGAGATTGGATGCAATTACGAGACATAAAGGGGCTTTTTTGGCCCGATGCATTTGGGGTGAGCACAATCACAAGGTGTTTGATAATATAGTTACCCCAAATGGTGTCCTCTTTAGAATGTATGCCCATGTTGGTAAAAGAACATGGCAAGTATTTAGCAGCCGCAACAAAAGAGAAAGAAAGTTCGAAAGTTTGGCAGCCTCCCCTTCCCGATTTTATTAAGATTAATACATATTACATATGCTTCTTTGTCAACTGAGGGATGGGAGGGCTTGGGGGGCAATAGCTAGGGATCATGAAGGCCACATTTTGTAGTGCATTCTGCAACACGCATTTGTCGAGCTCACTAGTCACCGCATGGAGCTGGCTCCTAGACTTGGCCACATATATGGGTATGAAAGGGAATCATCCTTGAAACTGACTGCCAACTCCTCGTAAAAAGGCTGAACAAGAGTGTTGTTTTCCTTTCGATTTGACACAGTGCTTGATGACATTTTATAGTATTGCTCGTCTTTTATATCTGTTAGATAGTCTCATATATAAAGAGAGGACAATTTTATAGCCCATCATCTTGCAAAACTTTTTCCGTTTGGCCATGAGCAAGTGTGACATTGCTCCTTATGTATTGATGGATAATTTATCATCATTCATCTATGTAATCCTTTCTCTATTCACCCAAAAAAAAAATAAAAAAAAAATAAAATAAAAATAAAATACGTAGTAGATAAAATGAAGTTTCACCGTTGATAATATTTAGATCTAACTGTTACATTACATGTCGTGCCATTAATCTATATTTTCATTTTTATGTTTTTTTGGCCCCTTTGAAGCTTTTCACTTCTACGCTGCACCTCTCTTTCTCTCTCTCCTCCATTGAAGCGTATTTCGAGTTCTCCATTGAAGCGTATTTCGAGCTCTCTTCATCATTGAACCAGCTTCTGCGGTAAGCTACTTTTTCCTTTTTTCCTTTCTATAATCGAATTTCAATTTCATAATCTAGGGTTTGTCGTTAATTTAATTGTCAGTATAGTCAATTTAGGGGTTCTTCTAAGCTGTATTATTGAACAATTTATTGCTTGTAATTACTGAGCTATGAATGATTTTAGTGAGCAATTTTGTTGATACTCTTAAGCGAGAAGAATTTTATGTGATTTTGGAGCCTAATTTGATAATTGAATCAAATTTGGTTGCTAGTGTGTTGCAAGATTTTATTTATAACCCTTATATGTTAGGATGAAAGTATAAAATTGGATCTTTTCTCCCTAAACCCAGGCGGTCGCCCCGCCGTTTTGGCACAGGGACGGGTAGAATTGGAATCGGAATTGAGATTATCTGCATTTTGATTGTTATCATTATTAATTGACAAGAATTAGTTCATTATTTGATATAAATTAATTGGAAGTCTGCAGTAATTGATGTTTTACAGTGTTATCACATTGTGTGTTTGATGAAACCGGATTATTTAATCTTAACCAAACACCAAAGCCAATGAATAAATATCAGAGTGAAGATGTAAAATAGGGTGGATTTGACTTTCTAAAATGTTATATTCTTGTTTGTGAAAAGAAATACTCTCTTTAATCCTCCTCTACTTCAAGCGAAATTTGAAATACAGAACTCCATGATAGTGAACAGAAAACTCCTCGATTGCAAGCATGTCAGCAAAATTCCCTCCATCACACAATTTTTTTAGTTTGTATGAAAGATTATTACTTTTTATGTTTATTTTTGATTTATTTAGTACGCAATCAGTGGTGCCCTACCACTCTTTAAGTCCTGGTTCCACCACTGCTTTCAACCATCTTTTGTCATGTATTTTCTCCACTTATCTATTTTGTATATTTTCTATTTTTATTTGAATTTTTTTGTTGATTTTTACTATCTTAGTCACATGTGAGGATTATGGATTTTGCCTGATAGGATGATTTTACTGTTGAAATCTTGTTGTTAAACATATTCTATTGGGTTTTTTGTTGACTTTGTTTTGTTGTTGTTATATGTCTGATTAGTCTATGCCCTCTGCTTAATTGTAGTTGAATAATCATATTATCCTCTTTCCAATATGTTACTCCCTCCGTCCCTTATCTACATGCCTATTTGCCATTTTCACGGGAATTAAAGAACTTAAAGATTCCTTAAAACCCATAATTGGGAAGTGCAAATGTGCATGTGAGGTTAGAGAGGGATAGAGAGAAAGAAAATGTAGTTGGTAATTATTGAAGAGATAGAGAGAGAAAGTGTTAGAAATGATGTCAAAAGTACAAAAAAAATAAAAGAAAATTGATGACAACTCATCAATAAAAGGGAATATTGTTAAAAAGTACATTCTTTAGATAGAAATATAGGCATATAGTTTTGAAACCCCCAAAAAGGAGAGTAGGCGTGTAGATAAGGGGTGGAAGGAGTATTGATTGAATAATATGTTTTGGGGTGATTTGTCTTTTTAAGGAGGGAGCAGAGTAGAAAAGGGCAATAAAGGGCATAATAAAGTTTTGTTTCATTGAATTAATTACTATATATAATCTATGAATTTGATTGAATAAGAAATTTGAGCTCTGGAGGAAATATTGGCAGTGTTGGATTAGAGGTCAAGTGAGAGAACTTGATCTGACATTTTAATACTTGAAGATGAAAAGAACCACAATACAAAAAATGCCTAATTGCACAATTAGAGTCGCACATCAACACAAATGCACAAGTCAAATTCTTACAGCCACCAAAAAAAAACTTTAGAAAACCACACATGACCAAATCAAAAATCAACTTATTCATACCAAAAATCTAAACAAAAGAACAAAAAACGAGGGAAAAATTAAAATACAAAAATGGAACTTGAAACGATGGCCTTTTAATATAATACTTGAACAAGATTTGAGAAAAAAATTTTAGTAGAGAAAATAACTAAAAAAAAGCCCTAGAAATTTATAAGTCAACTGGATTAGGTCATTTTGTTGGATGAGAAAATGGTGTATTAGGTTAGATTCTAACCCCCCTGATACGTTATGAAGTTTGATGATTAACATGGCCAATCATTCAATTTATTTTGGCATGAATCTGTTTCTGACCATTCTGTGTTAGGATGGAAAACAATAAAATGGGCTTTGTCTTCCTGTGTGCCTACCCTCCTGACATATCTTAGGATGGGTCTAAATTTTGAAGGAAGGTGAGCTGAGTGAGAGAGAGAGAGAGATAGATTATAAAAGGTTATATGAGAGGTAGATGAGTAGATAGAAGGGTTTAGGGGTAAAGGGGAGAAGGAAGGAATTCATTTTTTCGTTATTTGGATCACAATTGAGTCATTGGGAGATGGAAAGGGAGAAAAGAAATTGAAGAATTGGGAAGTGAAATTTAATCTTTTGTAAAACAATTCTTGCTATCCCAAATGATATCAGCCTTGATTAGTGCTCCAACAAAAGAAAGTGACAATAGTTAGATCCCTACCTTATTAACCATGTTTTACTAGCCCACCCTTGGAATGACTTGCACCTTAATTAAATTGGTATGATACTTGAGCTAGAACAAGTAAAATTAGATTTGTTAACTAACATGTCTGGACAGCAAACAGAGACAATACAACTGCACCATTTTGTCAACACAGGTGGAATGTGGAGCATTTGGGTTGTACCCCTGCTAATTGCTAGGTGCTTCGAATGCCACAGTTGTTGCTGCTGTAAGATCCAATTCCCACTTTCCAATCAGGGTGTATCAGTACATGTATTGTTTGATAAGAAATGAGGATTTGTTTACTTCTAATCCTTTTCCCCCTTTCCTTAGTCCAGTCCAATTATTGTCTATATAACGGTAAATAGATCCCATCCTTTCCCTCCTCTCTGCCCCTTCCATTCCCTCCACATTTTTTGATATAAAACCTCTTGATTGTTATATACTTTTTATTGCTTTTAGCAAGTAGTACTACATACATGAACTTAGAGGAATCTCCTTGGGCTTATTTTGCACATTTAGTTGACTCTTTCTTTTTAGGTTTCAATGAATTCGTTTCCCTAGTATGGGCATTTCTTTGATATTGGAGTACAAGTGTAGGTCAATGGAGGGTAAACATTGCTAATTATTTTATTTTACTGTATTATTTGATATGCATATTTGTTTATTGATTTGAAAAAATGATGACACAGGAGTTGTGGTAGATCTTAGAATCATAACCAAATTGCGTACCATCATTGTAGCTTTTAATTATATGAGGTTTATTGTGTTTTCATGTCTCTATTAAATCAATTTTAACTCACTGAAGATTTTGATAGGAAAACATATTTGTATTGTATTTACTTTGTGTTAGTTTTGGTTAATTCTCTTGGAAACGAAGAAATTACTACTTCCCCATTGAGGAAATATTAGATTTGTCCTTGATATGCTTGAAAATTTAGTTTGATAACTTGAATCAAGATTCCTTTTTTTTTTTTTTTTACTCTTTTTGGAGGAATTAGCATTCCTAATACTTGTGTATGTGAAAAAAATTTCAATTTGCCAACAGTAGGCAATTTGGTTTTAATGGTTTTGCTAACCATTTAAATAAATCCATTTTTATGAGGTGGGAACCATTGATTCGTAAAATTAGAAGTCTTTAACAAATATTATTGTGATAAAAAAACGAAATCTCTTCTTTTCTTCTTTGTTACCAATCTTTTGCCTGGCTTAAGCTTTGATGCTTTGTCGTGATTTTTGCTTAGTACTAGTATATCTTAAGGGTGAAGTGTTAGAATGTTTTGATGGTAGCCTTTTTTATTTGAATTGTATCATGTATTAATTTTTTAAGGAATACAGAGAGTTGATAAACCAGACTCCTAGTTTTTTAAAGACGCCTTCCTGTTGGCTGTTTATTTATGTTTGAAGGATTTTCTTAATCATATGGCTAACAGGATTATAGGAGTTCTTACAAAGACAACCTCTAGAGCCTAAACTGGCCCATAGGGCTGTATATGTCTTCATATACTCTGCTTGTGGCACTTACTAATTCTCATATTTGAATGTTGTTTACTTTTGATGGAAGGCTATTTTGTAGTTTGTCTAGATAACTCTCCACTTTTTGGGCTGTGGGTGATGCGTACCTTCTTTGGTAAAGATGACATAAATAGGCTCTCAATTATGTTCTATGATGCATGGAAACGTGAAAATTCATCGGCGTATCGTTTCAGAAACGTTTTACGTTTTGAAACGCGTTTCGAAACGCATTTGAAAGTTTCCTGGCTTTGTGAAACGTGTCACACCATTTGAAAGTTTGGAAACCTTGGGGAAACTTTATCAAGGGTATAAAAAAGCGTTTTTCCTTTAAAAAAGCAATTAAACCTTGGTGATTTGGGGTTTATTTTTGTTTTAATTTGAGAAAAAAGGGAAATCTTACAAATTACCGTTATCGTCATTGTTCATCTGCGTGACTCCCGTATGGCCGTATGTAGAATATTAGGAGTTGGAGGAAAAGCCTAAACTACTTTGTCTTATTATGATGAACAAATTTTAGTTTTTATTCGCAATTGATGATCTTTAATTGTCTGCATATATATTCTTATTGCTTGAAAGAAGAGAAATATGAATGATAGTGGGGACATTGTATTAGAAGACAATTTTTTAGAAAAGAGAAAAAGTTTGGTCCTAATCAATTGGTATTTTATTCTAAGTAAATATCTTTATTTATTTATTATTTTTTTGTTTCTCCATTTCTCATAATCTGATAATATTCGTTCCTCGATTCCCGTTTCCTCGTTTCCGTGCAACCTATATTATGTTCTATGGTGCTAAATATTAATGTTATTTGCACCATTGTACTTGTATCAGAATGCGTCTTTTGTAAAGGTGTATGTCGATCTATACTCCATGAGAAGCATTCCTTATTTTGAATATGGTTATGCTGTTGGGATAGCTGTTTATGTGCTGGTATGGTTGCATGCTTGTTCTAATCCGAAATAGATTAATTGGTATTATTAAGTCCCCTGGAGGTAGACTGGTAGACAGGTAGCTAAAGACTTATGCTTGCCTTTTGAATTATACCATTGCAAATATGTCCTTCAGCCTTCACATTATCTTACTATCAGTGCCTATGTGGTGGTTTGAGTTGGGTTTATCATTTACATTGACTCTATTTTATCACTCCTGAGTCCTGACCATTCTTAATGTCTTTGGATTTACCAGCGAGGCTGTTATGTAATTGTCTATGCATCTCCCTTAACCTGGATTTCCTTTTGCTGAAGAAAATGAGTTTGACAATATCAGATGTTTCACATTATATTTAGCAATAGTGTTTGGGATTACATTATTCTTCTTAAGTCTTTTTATAGTTCTATGATGAGTAACGCATTTACCTCTGATCTTTCCCCTAGGCTGGAGCCTTGTTGTTAGCATTGACATATTGACTATGATGAATAAGGCATTTACATTTGATCCTTCCCCTAGGCTGGAGCCTTGTTGTAGGCATTGACATATACTGACTATGATGAGTAAGTCATTTTATATCTGATCTTTCCCCTAAGCAGGAGCCTTGTTTTTGGCATTGACATATTGATATAATGTGGTAGCTCTTCGTAACCTATAACCTAACCAGATTGCCCAGGAGTTAACCTATATACAGACATGGGACTTTTTACAAATGCAGCATGTTGCTAGAGTAGCTTTAGTTCTGAGCCCTTTGCAACCCCTTAAAACTCATCATGGCTAACTTGATATTGCAAATGATATTGAAATTTTCAGGTTGCTGTCTTTTCTTCTGTTTTGCTTTTTAGTGAATAAATTAATTAACAGCATTAATTCTTCACAATTTCCTCCATTTGCTTATAATTTGCTCACTTGGCTTTACATCAATACCAATGTATCCCATACATTATGTGAGGGAAAAGGTGAGTTGTGATAGTGACATGCATGCAGTGTATGTGAGAGTAAAGTGGTGGTCCATTGTCTAAACATGGTAAGTTTAACGAGTGTAGATTTAAGAAGAAATTTTCAAACAAGCAAAGTTAGTAAATTACAACAACAACAAATAACAGGGGGAGCATGCTACAGGCCTATAGCTCCGTATTTAAAAAAAAGAAAAAAAAAAGAAAAAAAAGAGTAAAGCTAGTAAATTAAAAAGTACATTGCTTGCTTTGTTTGGAAAGATGGCATTTTAATTTCCATTGGTATGGACGTATAGTAGCACTAACACAACAATGGTGATTTTTTTTATTATTCTATTATTATTTTTTTTCCTGTAACATTTTTACAGCAATTGTTGCATTGTTGTGTGTGCGTGCGTGTTGGGGGAGAGGGGGGGGGGGGGTGAGGGAGAATATTCATGCCTTTAATGGTTTTCATATGAAATTTGTGAAATTTTTTAGCTAGATCCGGAGCTTTTTTTTTTATACATATATAAATAACAACTAGGGTTTATATGGTTCTACGTGTTTTGTTTTTATTACTAGGCTGTATCAATCCATTGAAATCATTTTCCTTTTGAATTTTGTTCTGCAGATATTGACACCTAGCCCTACTGCCCATGTGATGGAGATAACTAGTGAGACAGTGATTAAAAAACCGAAGCGGTTGACATCGGTCGTCTGGAATCACTTTGAAAGAGTAAAGAAGGCTGATATATGTTATGCTGTTTGTGTACATTGTAATAAGAGGCTAAGTGGGTCAAGTAATAGTGGAACAACACATTTGAGAAATCATTTGATGCGATGTTTGAAGCGATCCAATTATGATGTTTCTCAGCTGCTTGCTAAGAGAAGGAAGAAGGATACCACCGTAACTCTTACAAGCTATAACTTTGAAGAAGGGCAGCCAAAGAATGAACATATTCCAGTTGCCGCTATTAAGTTTGAGCCAGGGCCTAAAAGGGAAGAGGTTATTTCTATTGGGAGTACAAAGTTTGACCAAGAGCGAAGTAGGATGGATCTTGCTAAGATGATCATATTACATGGTTATCCTTTGGCCATGGTTGACCATATTGGCTTCAAAGTTTTTGTGAAAAATTTACAGCCAATGTTTGATATTGCAACAAACAGTTCACTTGAGCTGGACTGCATTACCATATATGAGAAGGAGAAGAAGAAAGTTTATGGGACCATAGGCAAACTAAGTGGCAGGATTAGTGTTGCTGTTGATTTGTGGAATTCACCTGAGAATGCTAGATACTTGTGTCTTACGGCCCACTACATTGATGAAGAATGGAAATTGCAGAAGAAGATACTAAATTTTATCATGATTGATGCTGCTCATACTGAAGATATACACTCTGAAGTGGTTATCAAATGTCTGATGGATTGGGACATAGAGAGGCGCCTTTTTTCCATGACATTTGGTGATCTTTTCACCAGTGATGATATTGTTTCCAGAATTAAAGACCATTTATCTCAAAATAGGCCTCTTCTTAGTGATGGTAAGCTGTTCGATGTGCGATGTGCAGCACATGCTCTGAAGTTGCTGGTTGAAGATACTATGGAAGTACTAAGTGAGGTGATACACAAGATTAGAGAAAGTATTTGTTATGTGAAAAGTACGCAAACAATGCAGGGGAAGTTCAACGAATTAGCCCAACAAGCTGGAATAGATAATCAGAAGAATCTACTAGCTGACTGTCCTACACGGTGGAACTCGACATCTGTGATGCTTGAAACAGCACTAACATACAGAGCCGCTTTCTCTCTATTGCAGGAACATGATTCTGCCTATACAGTAGGTTTATCGGAAGAAGAGTGGGAATGGATGAACTCTATTATGGGCTTCTTGAAGCTTTTTGTTGAGATAACCACTTCCATTACCAGCAATAAATCTCCTACATCGAACATATACTTCCCGGAAATTTGTGATGCTCATTTACAGCTTATTGAGTGGTGTAAGAGCTCTGATGAATTTGTCAGATCTATGGCTCTGAAAATGAAATCTAAGTTTGAAATTTATTGGAATAAATGCAGTTTGTCATTAGCCATAGCAGCTATCTTAGATCCCAGGTTCAAGATGCCATTGGTGCAGTATTACTACCAGGAAATTTATGGTAGTAGTGCAGATGACCACATTAAAGAAGTCTCTGATGGGGTCAGGGAGCTTTTCAACGAATATATGATTGGTTCTACATCAGTTTCATTTGATCATGGTGTTGGAAGTAGTTCCAGTGGTATGGGGAGTGACTCTAGGGATAGATTAAAAGGCTTTGACAAATTCCTGCATGAAACTTCACAGGGTAAAAATTCTGTTTCAGACTTGGATAAATATTTGGAGGAACCAGTCTTTCCTCGTAATTATGATTTCAATATTTTTACATGGTGGAAAGTTCATACGCCAAGATATCCTATCCTTTCCATGATGGCCCAAGATGTTCTTGGGGTTCCCATGTCAACTGTCACATCTGAGCTAGCTTTCAGAACTGGAGGCAGGGTTCTGGACCAGTATCGTAGCTCTCTAAGTTCAGATACTGTGCAGGCTTTGATATGCACACAAGATTGGCTGCGAACAGAAGTAGAAGGTATTATATATGATTAAATCATGTTCTTTTAAAGTGTCCAGTTTCTGTTTACTGACTGCTATTTTGTTTCTGTACTAGAATCCAGCCCAAGTATTAGTGCTGTGCCTTTGTGCATTGAAGCCATCTAATGCTCATACTATGGTATGTGTTTCAACTTGGTTTCTTTCCAATGCTATTGCTTGGACTTGTTGTGATTACTCTCAACCCCACCCCTCACCCCCCCCCCCCGGGCCCCCAACTCCTATTGAAGTCTCGTGCTGTTGGTGATTGTTGCTAATTTTTTGAATAATATGATTGAATCGCCTTATCTTTAGAATTGTAAATGCAATGCTAAGAACATACTTTCATTTGTAGGGTCAGATGGCACAATGCGTACAAATCTGCTGTAGGTGCACAATTCAGATTTGCTTGTCTGGACTAAACTTCCGATGCTATTAGAATTTAGATTTAGGTAATTGCTTTCTGCGGGTGGGAAGCGATTTGTACAAATTGCTCCTTTTTTCTAACCATTGTGGAGAAAGAAAATTGAATTAGCATTCTAAAAGAAAATTTTAATTTGATTATATCTTTCTTTTCTCGTGCATTGTGATCATGTTATTACTGGGTATAAGTAACTACCCAGAAAGACCAGACGAGGTGCAGCTTTTAATAAACGCAATATATTACATGAATACTCAGTATTTGTTTGCCATTTTCCAATTACTTAATTTCTCTTTTATCCATCTTAAGTCTTGCTACTCCTTCCACCACATACATGCAACTTTTTTTTTTGTTTTGTTTGTTTTGTGTTTCTGGTCGCCATTTCACAAAATAAAAAATGTGCCCTTTCAATTAAAAATTAAAAAAAGTTTTTTTTATTTTTTACAAAAAATAAAATAAAATAAAGATAATAACATTACTACTTTTACAAAAAAAAAAAAAAACCCTATTTTAACGTCAATAGTAAATTTAATATAAAGTTAATTTGTTGTTGTAGTTGTTGTCGTCTTTTTTTTATTTTTTATTTTTTTTTCTATAGAAAACATATAAAGATGTAAAGAGAAGACAATTGTTTAGTTGTGAGAGCTTCTCCATTGCTAAGCAATTCCCTTTTGTAGCTAGTTTATTCTCCAATGGTTAGCGAGTAACTTGTTATTAAAATGAGCTCAATATCCTTAACCAGTTAAGACATACACGCTATAATGCGTTTGTGACTTTGTGTGCAACATAGAAGGTTTTATGTCTTCATTAAGTGCAATTACTAGATATATAAATGGATCTAATTATGGAGATAAAGAAGTTCGTTTATTTGAGTCGCCGTTTTATCATAGCTAGAGGTACTAACGATCTTTGGGCTATTAAATAGGCTAAAATCCAATTGTACAGACCCTATAAGCTCACACAAAGGGCTAGATTGAGTATAAGAAGAAGAGGCCCATGATGGGCCTTCTCTCTCTAGGTGGTCGGCTATATAGGTAGTATTGTACATTGCAGGGTTTGGGCTTTGCTTCCTAATTTAAATATAATATGATTATAAATAGACAGGGTGCCTAGAGTTGAACTTGAACATAACATTCAGTGATCATTAGAACAAATCCTAATTAGCAAACACAAGCCAACCCCTCTCTCTCTATCTCTCTCTCACGTCCGCACTCCTCATTGCACCGGTGGTGGTCGATTTTCCGCAAAGGTGGTGATTGTGGTGCATTGTTCCTTCATTTGACCTATATAGCATTGGTGGACGGCTTGTTCGAATCCCGTGGACTAAGTAGAGGAGCAACGCTTTGAGCTCTATTCTCTCCCTAATTGATAGTCAATCGCAACGTGGAAATCACGCTTCAAAGGTATAATTATGTGATTTCTCTTGTGTTATGCATGTGATCCTATTTTATGTGCGTATGAATGAGATACATGAAATTCCGCTTAGAGTACTTGAATCCCTACAGTGGTATCATTTAGCCTCTTGCATGAACGCATTTGATCGTAATGATACGATTATTTTGAGGTCTATGTTCATAATTTTAGAATCTATTAAGAGGGATAAATAATTTAATTATGGGTCAATTATTATTTTAAATGTGATTTAATGTTTGGAATTGATTAAATGTGATTAGAATCTATGAGTCATACTAGTCTATATATAGCATAATAATAATATCATATATTATAAAATTGACACATAATAAAATCACTCAACATGCTTGCCTCAACTAAATTATCGTATCTTCTTAATTAAAGCAACAGAATTCCTAAATATCATATATTTTTTATTCCTAAAATATCTCATGTTTTTAATTCGTAATTAAATATCGTATATTATTTATTAACATCTATAAAATATCATATATTCTAATTTGGTATGAGATAGAATCAAATCTTATTTTAATTTAAAAAGATAAATCATATTTATTCTCCATGATTATCCTAACTTATTTAGGAGTTTCTATCATAAATACTAGTCAATCAAATAATTTTAAGATCAATTTTTTTCCTAAAATAATTATGGGACAATCAATTATTTAATCAATTATTAATCATTACCATTAATGATAATTATTCCATAATTATTTTAGAAAATTTTTAATTTTAAAATTATCTAATTAGCTAATATTTAGGATAGAATCTCCTAAATTAGTTAGGATAATCATTGAAAATAAATATGATTTATCTTTCCAGATTACAATAAGGTTTGATTCTATCTCACACCAAATTTAGAATATGTGATATTTTATAGATGATAATGAATAATATATGATATTATCTTATTACGAATTAAAAATATGTTTTTAGGAATTGCGTTGCCTTAATTAATAATATTTGAATTTTAGTTTAGGCAAGCATGGTGAGTGATTTTATTATGTAACAATTTTATAATATATGATATTACTATTATGCTATATACAAACTAATATGGTCTATAGATTCTAATCACATTTAATCAATTCCAAACGTTAAATCACATTTAAAATAATAATTGACCCATAATTACATTAATTCTCCCTCTTAATTGATTATAAAATTATGAACACAAGCCTTAAATTAATCTTATTATCATGATCAAATGCGTTCATGCAAGAGGCTAACTGATACCACTGTAGGGATTTAAGTACTCTAAGCGGAATTTCATATATCTCATTCATATGCACATAAAACAGGATCACATGCATAACACAAGAGAAATCACATAATTATACCTTTTGAAGCGTGATTTCCACGTTGTGATTGACTATCAATTAGGGAGAGAATAAAGCCTCAAGTGTTGCTCTTCTACTTAGTTTTATCAGGCGTGAATAAAAAAAAAACCTTTGATGCATGATTATATAAGCCCCAAGCGTATGCTATATAGAGTTGATAGGGAGTGAGTGAATACTTACTTTTACTAGGTGTGATGCCCTTAGGTTAAGTAAAAGCTGGACAAATTTTATTGATTGTCTTAATTTCATGGGCTGAATAAAATTAATATGAAAAGTGATTCATAATGTAAGTATTGGGTCAAAATTAGACCTAATCATTTTAGGCCTGATTTAATTTTAAGCAGAAATTTTTGGCTAATTTGTTTTTCCCATGAGCCTTGGACAATATGGACATATATTTTTAAGCATTTTGGTTTTTTAGGCCGGTTCCAAAAACTCACTAATCACATTTCAATAATGCTGGGTTTCGGTGTTACTTTTTGGCCCAAAAATTGGCCCCGACCCAACCCAACCAAGCGAGTCAACTATTTTACCCTTGTCCTGGACTTAAACACCCTTTGATCAGCTCTAGTTAAAATGTGACTTTAGTGCCTTCTAATTTTTTTTTTCCCAATATTATAGTAATCTTTATATTCAAAATAAATTAAATTATTATTGTTAGTATTGCCTTTGTAGCAAAATAAATCTTTATTTAGTTTTAAAAACGTTAAAAATCAAGGTTTTAGAACATATCTAATTGTTTTTAGAATAACATATATAAGTTTTTGGAATATGGATTTAAAAAGTCTAATAACATGAAATTTAAATAAGTTTAATTTCAAACAGAATGATGAAATTTGTCAATAATTTCATTGGTTTAAAGAACATCACTGATTTCCTTTAATTAAAGATAAATAAGCTTACAACTTCTTGATCAATGGAGTATAATTAAGGATGGAGCTAACAAACAAAGGAGATTATTTGAGAAGAATACTAATAGGTGATGGAAACAAAATTATATATTAGAGCTATTTAATGAATCGAATTTTAAGGGCAGGTTAACATTTACTAAAAATTTCAGTTCAGTTCATTTCAGTTCAGCTCCAATCAGTTCAGTTCAGTTCAGTTCATCTCCAATCAGTTCAGTTCAGTTCAGCTCTTAATTTCCCTCTCACATAAAATATTCATTTCAGCTCAATTCAGTTCAGTTCTGTTTAGTTCAGCTCCAATCAGTTCAGTTCAGTTCAGTTCAACTCCAATCAGTTCAGTTCAGTGTGAACAAACCCTAAGTCATAAAATTGCTCTAAGTTATCTCATATAATGTCCTATACATATCACTAAATGCATAGTCGCTGACACTTAGCATTCCAAAAATTCGCCAAATGTTGTTCCACATACAATGACAACCAACCACATGCTGATACATGGTATATATATATATATATATATATATATATATATATATATATATTTGCAAGATACATGATAATTGAGTAAAACTAGTTCAATGCATAGGTTGAACTTTTTATCAAAATCATATGAGTAATTATTATAATTACTATATTTTTTGCTAAAATACTTATTATAATATAAGATATTCTCTTACAAATTATTAATAAGTTAAACTAATAAATTATATCTTTCCTTTTTGCAGAATATTGATCTAATGTGAATGAAAGTAAAATGCATTATGATTTGAATAGTTAAAAAAAAAATTGGGAGATTGATTAAAAAAATGATAAAAAAAACTAATGCAACCCTTCATGAAAAAAATTAAATGAAAATAAAATAAATAGTTTACAAATTAAATTATAAATTTAAAAACTAATAAAAATGACAAATTATCTCAACTTTCATAAATAAAGAAATATCTAAATGTTCTTAAAAATTATGGACAAATAAGAATGTGAAAAGTGGCATACGAAGACAAAAAGTTTCAATTATTAAATATTAGTATAGATTCGGGAATAATGATAAAGATAGATGTTAGTTTTATATTTGATAAATTTCCAATAATATTGCATAGAAGAAAATTAAATCTTAATTTTTTTTATACGGGAAGAAATAATATCATTAATGAATACTCATATGACATCTACAATAATAATAAAGATTTGTAAAATTACGAATTTAGAGAAATTAACATAACTTGTACAATCAAAATCATAACTAATTTGCATATTTGCATAGCCCACACACACTCTTCTGCTTCAAACTTGACGCGAATAGTGATTTTCAAAGTCATTACATCTTTCGAAGTAGAGACCTTTGCAATATGCACTAATGTTTTGATCATACAGTTGATGACAAATCTTAAATCCATATAAATCCACATCACCTTCCTTATAATTATCAGAATCCTAAAAATTAAATCCCATCCATAGATGAGAATTAAAATCCCAAAAAATTGAAAAAAATCCAAAAAAAAATTAAGAGAAACTCTCACAAATGGAGAGAACAAAGAAAAGCAAAACAAAACAAAAAGTAGCAAGAAATTAACTGAATAAAATTAAAGAAAAAGAGTCGGAAATAGTCTAATTTTCGAGGAAATTAGACCCTGTTCTTTTGAGTTTCTAGTAGGCGGAGCAGAGTAGGGTAGATTTCAGCAGAGCAAAAAAAAGTAGAGCAGAGCAGGTGTTAGCAGATCAGACAGAGCATATTTCACTCAACGGAGCAAAGTGAAGCAGGGCTCAGCAGAACAAATTTCTGCAAAGTATTTTCCCTCTGTCAACAATTCCTCCTTTTCACTCTACTACCGGAAAAGTTTAGCTAACTAGCAAGCAATAGAGTCCGCATCTAACATTTTTGTCAAGTAATTTTTACAAAATATATTATTTTCCAAATCTATATAATCTTTAGAAAATAACAGTGGTATTAAATTTAAGATAGCATTCAAAGGTAAATTTCCTCAATTTTATTTTCAATTTTTTTTTTCAAATTTCTTCGAAAACTTGTTTTTGACTTTTTCATTGATTTATTTTTCAAAAATATATTGCATTACATTACATACTATCTCCGTTTTGAATTAGTTGCAACTTTGAGCTTGACACGAATTTTAAGACGAAGTCCCTATTTGGTAATTGGCTGGTAGTTGCTGATTTATATTAACTGATTTGACTAGCTGGTTATAATTAGATGATTGTGTAAAAATGTTTGGTAAATAGCTGTTAATTGTTAAATGTGTTAGAGTATTTAAGAGACAAAAAGATAATTGTTTAATTTCCCAAAAAAAAAAATTGTTTAATAAGCTAATTATAAAAAGCTCTTACAATGAGCTTTTTCTAAAAGAGCTTTTCAGCCCAAAAAGCTCCTTTTAATAAGCTATTTACCAAAATAGATTTTTTAATTGGTCAAACATTTAATTGGACAAAATAAGCTTAAAGCACTTTACCAAACACACCCAAAATTTCATTATGGTTGATCAATAGTAAATTGGGTATTTTTTGGAGAATCTGCTGTTGAAAATGGGTTTTGCGAACCGATGGGTCAAATTGGTGATGGATTGTGTTTCAAGGGTTTCTTATTCTTTCATCATTAACCGCATTGTAGTAGGGTCGGTCCTTCCATCGAGGGGACTGAGACGGGGTGATCCTTTGTCACCCTATCTCTTTATTATGGTGGCGGATGCTTTCTCGGCTTTGATAAAAAAGTGTCGGATCACAGATTAGTTCATGGAGCGGGGGCTAGTAGCAGAGGCCTGAAAATCTCTCATTTCTTCTTTGCTGACGACAGTCTGCTATTTGCAAGGGCCAGCCGTGTTGAATGCTCGAAGATAGTTGATATACTCAACATTTATTAAGTAGCTTCCAGTCAGAAAATTTACTATGAAAAATCGGAGGTCTCTTTTAGCAAAGGCGTAAGTGTTTCGAAACAGGAAGAGTTGGTTGATTTGTTGAAAATGAAACTGGTTGTCAAGCATGAGAAATATCTCGGTATTCCTATTGTTATTGGAATATCCAAGCGAATGGTGTTTGCGGCTTTGAAAGGTAGAAGTTAGAAAAAGTTGCAAGGCTAGAAAGGGAATCTATTGTCGAGAGCCGGGAAAGAAGTGTTCATTAAAACTGTAATTAAAGCCATACCGACTAATTTAATGGGGGTGTACAAGCTTCCTAGTAGTGTTATTGAGGAGATTCGATCTCTCTAAAGGCAAGATTTTGGTGGGGGAATTCGGATTCGAGGAGAAGGGTTCATTAGCTTAATTGGGAGGCTATGTGCAAACCAAAGTGCTTAGGTAGAATGGGATTCAAGGACATGGGAGTTTTCAACAAAGCACTAATAGGCAAGAAATCTTGGCATCTTGTTGTTCACCTTGAGTCTCTATTTGGGCGAGTCATGAAAGGCAAGTATTTTCGTAACTCTGATTTTTTGGAGTCATCTCTTAGGTACAATTTCATCTACTCTTGGGGAGGAATCTGAGGTGCCAAGTCTCTTCTGAAGGAGGGGTTGATTTAGAGAGTTATGAGTGGCTCAAAAATAATTTTTTTTGAGGATCCGTGGCTTGCGGATGTTAGAGGGAGGTTTATGATCTCTCCTAGTGTGGATGGACTGACCATGGTGAAGGATTTGATCGATGCTGAAGCGAGGGATTGGAATTATGAACCGCTTTCTGCTAATTTTGTGGAGAGAGATATCAGATGCATTTTGGCTATTCCACTTAGTCATCGTAATTCAGAGGACATATTGTCATGGGCTTTCTCCAAGGATGGCGCATATAGTGTCAAAACCATTTACATGCTTGGTAAATCTTGTGACTTGGATGCTTTTCACCAAGTATGGGTCGATATTTGGGGGCTTGATACTATCCCCAAAGTCAAGCACTTTTTATGGCGAATGTGTACTAACTCTCTGCCAACCTGCGAGTTGCTTTACAGAAGGCATATGAAGGAGTAAGGCTCTTGCCCCTGGTGTGCGTCTACTGCTGAAACGCTCCACCATACTTTCTTTGATTGCCCAGCCGTGCAAGACCTGTGGAATCAATGTGAGTGCCCTGATCTTGCTGTTATAGACCCAGATTTTTACTTTAAAGAAACCCTTTCAAGTTGGAAGCATAACAACTCTAAACAATGTCTTGTTGGGGTTGCTCTGCTATGGCAAATATGGTACCGCAGGAACGAAAAGGTCTTCAATAATAAAGAAGTATCTCACCTGATTGTACGAGATAGGGTCTTACGCTTGGTTGAGGATTGTGGTAAGTACACTACGAAAGTGTATGGTTCGGTTTGCGGAAGCAAGTGCAACAGTCCAAAGAGCTAATTGCGAGTGGATCCTTGGCTCGGGTTTGTTTCCGCGGTGAGTCGGACTCACCAAACCCCAACAGCGGTATCAGAGCCCCGCTCGTTTATTTTTATTATCATGTTTTTCAAGGTTATTTATGGTTTTTTTCTGGTTTAGTTGCTAATTAGATTAGTGGCTCGATTTTATTAATATTAATCCCGTTTTTAATGCGAATTTTGGCCCAAAACCCAGATTTTCGCCCAAAAATAGTGAATTTTGGGTGGAAAAGGCGTTTTGGAAATGGTTTCACCCCTATGGAGTTGTGATTTTAGCCAAATTCCGACCAAAAATGCCTTTTTCGAGGGATTTTTTGTTTTTGACGAAAAATTTTAAGTCTTTTCTTACCTTGAATTTGATGGCATAACTTAGTGATTATGTACTTGATTTATTTGCATTATTTTTCTGCAATGTTAATCTCTTTAAAGCATATTTACTTGGTAGTATTTAATGCTTAAAAGATTTATTATTTTCACCTAATTGCAAACTAATTGCATTGTAGTGTGGAAATTTTGTTTTTGAGACTTCCAAAGTGTTAAAGATTCAATCTTTAATTATGTTAAGTGATTGAAATTTAAAAGTCACTAAATTCCATAAATTTTATGTTAAACTTTGTTGTTTTAATCATTTTGGATTGATTGGAAACATAAAATTTCAAACTTTGTGATAGAAATTTGGTTATCTTCATATTGGAAGATATAATTTTCAAGGATTCACAAATGTTTGTAGTTGGATTTTTCATTTGAACATTAAAGTTCATATTTTTCCAACTCCCTTTTACTTTGTCAATATCTCAAGATTAATTTAAATTGATTAAATTTAAAGTGAGAAATTTCCTTATTTATGTTGTTGCACCAAGCTAAACCAAATTAATTAAAGAATGGTTCTCGGAATTATTTTGGTTCTCGGATAATTTTAAGTTAGACTTGTTTAAATTTTTCATTTTTGCTCATTGAATGAGTTCTAAAATTAATTTAGAATTAATAAAATTGTCACGTAAAATTTAGGATCAAAGTCCCGAGGCTATGGCATGCAAATCAAGGCGAAAGCACCCTTGGCTAGCCGGGCTGCATAGCAGCCCGCATGTGGCTGCCTAGGGGATGCCATGATGATGCGTGCGGCCAATGGCGTGGCTGGTGCGCACAGCCGCATGCAAGCAGCAGCACAACAGCAGCACGCTGCCTGGCTGGTGCGTGCTGTGGTGCGTGCCATGATGGCTGCTGTGGCGCGGCTGTTGGTGCACGAGCATAGTGTGCTTGGGCTTGGTGCATCCTTCATGTGCGGGGGCAATGCCGTGGCCATGCACACATGTATTTTGGCAATTATATTTTGCAAATTTTGCCGTCTTATTTATTTTAATTAATTTTGTTTATTTTAATTAAAATTTTAGAGGCTAGGCCTCGGTTTTGAGCAGCATTGGAAAAATTTATTTTGACAAGTTTGGGTTCTACCGGCTTAATTAATTGGATTAATTAAGATGGATGCGGAATTTAGTGGGAGCTTCAATTATTAATTACGTCAATTACATAATCAGTTAAACAACTTTGACTAGTTTTAATTAGGCGTGTTAATCGGATTAACTACCTAGATTATTTACTAGTGCGCGCGTTTGTTTAATGCATTATTACTTGTATGTTGGTGTAAAATGCATCGGCCATTCACATATAGTGAATGTATGAATGAAATGTATATTCTCTCACAGGTTTTATGAAATGGAAACTAGTGGGACCCGATTAGGATAGAAAATAAGGAATACGTGCCGTGATGTTTTGTAAATCTAATTACGATCTACGCACCGTTGAGTATTTTGGTACCTTAATATTTAGATTAATCCTAGTCGTAGATGCTAGTAATTGAAATTTTGGTTAAAGTCTTGAAGACGGAGTTTCTTGGAAGACGATGCCTTAAAGTTGCAAGTGAAGACCTTTTGAAGACTTGAAGAATTCAAGTGGTCATGCTAGTTGCCAATATGCATCTCATACTTATGCTTTATATATTAATGCTTGTGCTTGTATATATGAATGATATGATTAGATGCAAGTGTAGGTTTTCAAAATGTGTAGGTCCCTCATAATATTGAGTAAAACTTGCCTTTCCAAAACAACACTTACTATCCGGAAGAGGGTGATGGTGGGCTACGCCAAAGCGAGGTACCATCGCTTCTCCAAGGAGGTAAGGCACACCGGGTGTGCATGTTGGTTTTGGTTGAACTCATTGGTATGAGTGAGGAGTCCTCACATACCGTGGCAAAAGAGATACATCGTCAAGATGCATTGGATGCGACGATTATCTAACCAAGAATGGCTTAGATCCATTAGCAAGGCAATGCTTACCTTGGGATATCAAGTGTTAGGACAAGCCAAAGCATGCCTAATTACTCTTTGATCCCTTGGATCTTGGAATCGCCTTATTTTCGCCAAATAGGGACTATTTTTATGCGTAAATAAGACGTTTAATAAGATTGAAGTGTGCATGAATGCTTTTAAATTTCAAACTTATTATGCTCTTGATAAATGGTTATATTTTGCACTTATATTTGTAGTACTCTAAACCAAATAATGTTGTTTCCATGATTGGTAAAGGAAATCCTTGAGAATAGTTCTCAAAGAAAGGATAAGCATTTCTAAAATACAATTCTCATAAATGACTTTTATAACAAAATCTGAAAGGACGGTTGGACATCATGTATTCAAAATACTATGAAGTTTTGATAAAACATGAGGCATTGAGTTTTAAAACTCAAATTGTCAATATTTGACAACCAACGTATCTTTTCGCTTCATACATAAATGAGTAGGACTCGTTGATGTAGTAATTCAAGCATGAATTAAAGGAAAAGATGGAACTTTGTTTTACGGCGCACTAGGTGCTTGATTATGCCTAACAAAGTGTAAAAGTCAAGGCACTTAAAGAAATGGATCTTAAAGTAAGATTATGAGATATTGTAGGATAAGAAATATAGGAAAGAAGGAACGAAGAAAAGGAATTAGATTCCATCTCAACTCATGAGTTCATGTTATTGTAGTTAACTTAGCAATTCGTTATCTTCACAAGTATTGGATACTGCTTGAGTGTTCCACTTTGATAGTGACCTTAATCCATTGAAGTTAAGCTAAGTTATCGACTTACAAGCTTAGAATGAAGCAAGTAGAGCTACATAAGTTGTAAGGTCGTATGTTTTGTTTAAAGACCTTTTAAGCAAAAGGCTGGAAGGAATAACGATTATTATTATGTTCCATAGTCAGCAAATGATCCGTTCACACACGGAAAGAGTCACATTCAAAGTTAAAGTGCAATAGTTGCGAATTTATTTGATTGGCATGGTTATCCAAGCGTTGAGTCAAGAAAGCTTGATTATAAACAAACATTTCCTTAACATGAAAAACTCACTAAGTTCAAGTCATGGGCATGATTTGCGTTCCGAACATCTTCAAAGTTAAAGTGCAATAGTTGCGAATTTATTTGAATAGCATGGTTATCCAAGCGTTGAGTCAAGAAAGCTTGATTATAAACAAACATTTCCTTAACATGACAAACTCACTGAGTTCAAGTCATGGGCATGATTTGCGTTCCGAACATCTTTAGCAATGTCACATCGACAAGAACGTACTCAAGGTTCTATTAGATAGGCTCTTGATAATTGATCTATTAGGAATCGTTCTAAGACAAGCAAGTCTTACTTGTTGAAACCGACAAAGCAAAGAGCTATTGTTCTTGGTATAGACAATTGACTCTAAAAGTTAAAGAGCATTCAATTACTTCAACGGTTCACAAAGAATTTGAAAGGATATGGCTATATTCATCAAATGCGAACAAACTTGACATGAATAGCTCAAGAGTCTAGTGAAGTACGGAATCGACTTGGCTAGATATCAAAACGTCTAAATTAGATCAAGCGATGTTTACTTGAGCCAAGCGTGACCATCTCAAAGATATGAATGGAAATTTTCATAAACAACTCCACAAAGAACATAGCATGTCTTCACGGAGATCTCGATGTCATTTGAAAATGACTCGAACGATAATGGTTCACATCCCTTCCTATAAAGTTCTTAAAGATTTTCACAAATGACTAATGTTACACTAAACAAAATGTCGAAGCTAAGAAAGGACGCCATATTTAGTTATGGAAAGAAATAACTTCTAAACGTCTTTTCAAGTATATGTCTAAGGCTCTTAGTTTCAGTGAGAGTTCACTGGCTTAGTGGGAGCTAAGTGGCTTAGTGGGCGTTCACCGGCTTAGTGAAAGCTAGGTGGCTCAGTGGGAGCTTAATGACTCAATATAGGCTAAGATAGCTCAAGTGGGAGCTAACTGTTTGTTTCACAACGAACTTTTACCCAAAGATAATATACATGTCTCTTTGTAAGCATTCAAGTGAGACTACATACGGGCATTACCTCCACAACCTAATTGAGAACATAATGTTTGTTTCTCTAAGTGGTGTCTTTCTGGAAAGTAACACATTTCCAAAATGACAAGTGGGAGGAAAATGAACTCCATGACCATCGAGCTTAGCAACAAACTAGAACTGAGAATCTCAGAAGACCTTAAAAGGACTTCGTGAGAATGCTTGATCAAGAATACTCAAAAGGACTTTACAAGTGCCTTAAAAGAGAATTCATTACTAACAAAACATTAGAATTGTTGGAGTAAGATCAACATAATAAAAGGGTTTTGGAAGCGCCTTAAAACTCAGTGTTTGATGCAATTACCCCGTATAGGTATAGATTCACCAAAGGCTTGGATTGAATCCTATAAATTTCTATTAAGTTAGAAATACACCTAAGACTTACAAACATACTATTTACTATTAGATAGTAAAGGAATAATGTCTTGTAAGATAGCTACGACAAATCCAAATTCCGAATAATGGTTAGAGGCAATGAAAATCCGAAACAGACCCCATGTTTGAAAATCTTGTTTGAAACTTGATTAATTTGCATGAAGGGTGAAAGACCCATCGATTGCAAATAAGTTTTCAAGGAGAAAACTGACAAATGTGAAAATGTATATGCATACATAGCTAGATTGGTTGAAAAGGATATAATTAAATTCACGGAGTTGATTTTAATAAAAACCCATTCACCAATCGGAATGCTTAAGTCTTTTCATGATTGATCTAGCAAAATTGCATATATGAAATATGGCAAAATAGATACAAAAATCGCCTTCCTAAAATAGGACTTTGGAAGTGACTATGAGATAGTCTAAGAGTTTTGAAAATCTAAATAATGCTAGATTTGAAAGCAAGCTCAAGGAATCCGTTATGGGATTAAAGGAAGGATTGCTTATAGGAATTGGAACATGTTTTCTCATAAAGTTAATAAGAGGGTTGACTTATGGAGAAACATAGAAATTCTGATGAATAAGAAGTTTAGTGGGAGCAAAAGTAAATGTCCAACGAGAAGTTTCTGAACTCTATTGTGAAATAACTGTCAAATGCTAAATGCTTAGATTTGAAAGTATTTTCGACAATGGACCAAGCTAAAGGCGATACTTAGTACATATTGGGAATTAAGTTCTATGGTGTAGACTTAATTAAATTTTTAAATGAGTAAAGGAATTTACCATGTTAAACTTGAAGGACTTTGAAAGGCTTTCGACCCATATGAATAAAACTAAGTAAATGTTTGAACTAAGTATAAGCTAGGCTAAATACTAAGTCAAACAAGAAAGACTCTAGTAAGAGACTTTCAACCATATCACATAGCGAACAATTTAGCAAGACTCATTGTAACTGAATGAGCTAAATATCACATGGATGGAATAAAATTGAGAATCATTCTAGAATTAAATCCATCATGTAAAGCTATAATATGGAATCGTCACAAGACTTACTTGCTTAGAGCATGTGAAGTACGTATGTAACACCAATTAACATTATTCTAAGTGTTAAATCATTAGATTATAGTCAAGAACATCCAAAGCACTTGGATGAGCTAGAGAATGAGTTCTTGACGCATGGAAACGAATATAATTTGAGCATTGATGTTGCAAGCACAAACCTTAACAAGGATGAAATCCTTAACAAGGAAGCCATTTGTTAGCACGAGGCAAGAAGCGTCGTGGCTTGAGAATGGTAACTTGGATGTGCATCCATGTATAATGTGCGGAAATTTAAGGTAAATTTCCATGATCACAAGTGATTAGAGTATCCCAAATCGTTGTGAGCCGTTTGGAGTAAAACCCAATCAAAGCATCATCAAGAAGTCTACTAAAGTATATGTTGAGAATATTGTTGCCTTAAAGGCAATAATAAGGAAAGATGTTAAATGGAAAGTTCGTTGTTGAACGTTGATGATTGTAGGTTGTCAAGCTGAAGGTCTCAAATCATAAAAATGAGTGGGAGCCATTGCTTGGACAATAAATCCTAAATCACATGTAATCCATTAACACTCTCAAAATTTTATCATCTTAATATGGAAGTGGTGGATAATGAAGATGCTAAGATTTGCAAAGTAATTATAACTAAACCTAAGCAATAAGTGAACGACAACATTCACAATTGCATGAAAGAAATCAAGCATATGGGTGTGATTTCTATGAATGTTTTATGAAGAGTACTACTCTTATAGCATTTGGAAAAACCATTTATCATAAGATGAAACGTTGTGAAGTTTCATAGTGGAATAAAATATTTCTAAATATTCCACAAAAACTATTTAATTGTGGTTTAGAATTAAATACTAAGTCCATTCGATTTTGAGAATATTCAAAATAGGGTATCAAGACAATGTCTTGGATAAAGAAACACCTATTAAGTGAACATTGAATATTTTAATAAAAAATTATCCCTAATCGAGGTCATTTATATGGTGGACGATTAATGACCAATAGAGATTAGTGTGTAGTATGATTTATAGCACTGTTTCTTGTGTTATGAGGACATAAATCATTTTCACAGGTATTGGTTTAGAACCATACTAGATCAACCTATGAAAATACTTTAAGAGATTCAAAATCGTCATAAGTATATTTCTCATTAATGTTAACGGAACTCTTTTCCTTGACCATGAGTAATGTGAGGTCTCTTGTTTGGGTACTAGCCCGTTTTTTATGTCGGTCAAACGTCTGCCGTAATTGGGGATTATAACGACGGCTATCAGGCGGCTAGGTCCTCTTAGTAAGAGAAGCTACATTACAAGCATGGAAATGTCCCCCTACTAATAATAGGGAACATGTCTTGTTGTTAACAAGGCCTCTCGAAGAGTGAGACTGTGAAAATGCACGGCTGTGCTCAGATGGATTTTAGAAATCATCTGTTTATTGACAGTCAAACTCGGATTTCGAGAAACACTTCTGGACATAATAGGGATGATGAATAATCTTACTCTATAGTTCATGAAGAGACATAGGAAAGGGGCTATACACTGAAAGCTCACTTGTCCGGAAGGACAAGTGGGAGATTGAAAGGAATGGTGTCCTTCAAACAAGTGTATTATTCTGATAGTGGGTTCAGAATTATTAGAAAGCTAATATATTCAGTAAGGTCAAGTGAACGGAATGTCTAGGTGGAGGTTGCTTCCGATCAGTAATATTAATGCATAATTAATATTACAACTTAATCTTGACTGAACCCTTCGGGTTACACCCATAACAGTAAACGAACCAACTCGACGAATTAATTCGGAAGAAATTAATGAGTCGCCTGAGTATTAAATATTTAGACGTCGGAAATTCGAGCTTAGAGCGTCGAAAGTCGAGTAAAAAGTTTACTAATGGCGAGATGCGCAAAATGATAATAAATCGACAATATTCCCAAAATACCCCTAGCATCGGAATGCCCCGAGCATCCGAATGCTAGGGGCATAATATGCTAGCACAGGTGGCTAGCATGCGCACCATGCCGAGCAATGGCTGGCTTGCTGGTGCATGCTAGCGCACCATGGCTAGCAGCAGCAAGCATCGCAAGCTAGCAACAGCTAGCAGCCGCAAGCACACCAAGGCAGCAGCTGCTAGCAGCCCGCACATGGTGTGCGCGACATGCTAGCAGCAGCCCGCACTTGGAGTGTATGGCTTGCTAGCCACAGCAGCAGCCCGCATCTCCAAGTGCGGGGCTGGGCTACGGCTGGGCCTAAGGGACGGGTAGTAGGGCCGAAGCATGTGGGAAGTAAATGGGAAGCAAGTGGGTGAGGGACATGTGGCACAAGGAGAGTATTGAGTGGGGAGCAAGTATGGTCCCCTACTCTCCAAGTGGTCCTCACTTCCCTTTACATGTGTTAGTGACACTTGTAGATTTATTATTAGTTTGCATATTTATTTTAATTTAACTTTAAAATAAATTGTGGAATGTCATGATCCCACATTGATGGGATAGAGATTCCCACTCTTACTCTTCTCTATAAATACCCACCTTGGGTTTTAGAGAAGAGTGCTTGAGTAGGAGTTCAATAGAGCATTACATTAGCAAAAACTCTTAAACTCATGTAATATTCGGGTTTCGGTCGGACCTCGCTAATCTCGAGGTAATGGACCTAAAGTCGCTAGTAGTTTTTGCGGGTGGATTTCCGTGGGAGGCTCTCGTACTTTCGGAGCTAGAGCTTTCAAGTAAGAGCCCGTCTTTAAGGGAGAAGCACGCTTCATAGGTATATTCCAATTTTACCCTTTTGTATTTATTTGTTATGCTTTATGGTTTTATTAATTGCGAGTGGATCCTTGGCTCAGGTTTGTTTCCGCGGTGAGTCGGACTCACCAAACCCCAACAATCATGGACTTCACTTATATCGTTCTGCTCCAACGAGACTTATTTCTTACACAGATGTAGATTGGGGTGGATGTTCGGACACACGGCACTCCACTTTGGGGTATTGTGTTTATTTGGGTGATAATCTGTCTCGTGGTCTACAAAACGACAAGCTACTCTGTCCAAATCCAGTGCCAAAGCAGAATATAGAAGTGTCGCTAATGTTGTTTGCGAGTTATGTTGACTCCACAATCTACTTCTTGAGTTGCATTGCCCTATTCGACGGGCATCTTTGGTTTATTGTGATAATATTTCCGCCGTTTACTTATCTTCTAATCCGGTACAACACCAACGTACCAAACACATTGAGATGGACATTCATTTTGTACGTGATAAGGTTGCTCTTGGTCAGATCAAAGTCTTACATGTTCCATCTTCATATCAGTATGCGGATATTTTCACAAAAGGGTTACCTCGCCAACTATTCCTTGATTTCAGAGACAGTCTCAGCATTCGACCTCCTCCCGCTTCGACTGCGGGGGTGTGATAGATAATAGGTTAATATTATCTTGTGAACATTCTGTAAAATATATCTTGTGTAATTGAGGTTATCTCATGATTAGGTTGTACATCCTATATGTATTGAATTAATGAGAAAGCCTCCGGAAAGGAGAATTACACAATTCTACAATTTTTAATGGTTTCAGGGGTCATATTAACCCTTAATTGGTCTAAATTCATCTTGGAATTTGCAAAGGAAATACCTCGTTTTATGTGTTAATAAATATCTCGATTTGCGTGTTTTAGCTAATGAGATATTTCTCGACACGCAAATTAGGTATTTCTGTTATTTTTTTTGCAAATTCTGAACTTAATTTGGATCCATTAAGAGTAAAAATGACCATTGAAACGTTATCCGGACAATTTTTGTCAAAAAATAACAATACGCAAAACAAGGTATTTCGTTATTTTTTAGCGAAATCCAAGCTTAATTTGGTACCTATAAGGATAAAAATGACCCCCAAAACCTTACCCGAGCAATTTTTACCACAAAAAATAACAACACACAATACGAGGTATTTTCGAAATAATAATAATAATAATAATAATAATAATAATAATAATGATTAGAATATGAAAAAAAACATTTTTTATTAAAAAAAAAGTTGGATGGAATCTGGCAACTTTTGGCCGGAAATTTTCATTTATGGTGCTAAGTGCACCCAAGCTAATACTTCACGGTCTTTTGGCTATGTCTCTTAGTACAGGGTGATGAGTTCACCCAAGCCATATTTCAGAGTATTGAGGCGTTTTGCCTTGATAAATTTGTTTAAATTTAAAGAATGATAATTTTTTATACATATAAAATTTAATCATAAAATATTTTTTGTTTTGTTTTGTACGTACAACATTAGATATTATTGGTTGAAATACAATTAGTATTATAAACTCCTGCATCACGGTACTCCACTACTCCATATCCAATATTCTTGAGTTATTTTGCCTAAGTCTTATGTTATTTTGCTTAAAATCTTGTGTTATTTTGCTAAAATAATATGTTATTCACTTATTTACTTTAACATCATGTATAAAAAAAACATGCATTTATTAAAATACCACGTACTTATTTAAAAAATAACCTATATATAAATTGAAATAATAAGAGGTTCACATCAAAATAACATGAATTTATAAATCTGGAGTATAGCAAAAAGATCAATGTTGTAAAAAAAAAAATAAAAAAAATAAAAAAAACACAACATGTAAATATAAAGTAACATATACTTATTTTAAAATAACATATATATAAATTGAAATAACAATAATTTTGTATTAATTTTTTTTTTATAAACCTGGAGTACCATGCATACGGTACTCCAGGAGTAGCATAGAATTTGCGAAATACACTATTAATCTAATGAAGCCCGTGCGATGCACGATTTGTTTAAATTTTTTAAAACATCTTTTTTTTTTTAATTTATGTGCTAAAAAATTCCTAATATCAAAAGATAATATTTTATATTTAACTAGTTTAAACTTAAAAATCTCATTCGTCAATTTTGCTTACGTGACATTTTTTTTAGGGACATTATTTGAATTATTTAATTCTAAAAGAAAATAATAATCTTCTATTTGACTAGGCTACAACTAAAATTTATAATTTTACATGACGTGCTAAGAAAATTAAATCTTATGTGGCTCTCTAAAAAATCGGGAAAAAACTACCTTTTATGTATATATATATTAAATTATTCTTTTCCGAAATTTAGCTATAAAAAACTATACACAGGCTCTCCTCTAACCGTTTTAAATTTTTTTTTTAACAGTTTTAAATTACGAAGTAATATTTAGGTCTTTTTTTTATAGATATTATTTTTTCAAAAAATAAAATATTTTAGGTAAATACTAGTATTTTATTTTTTATTAATTTTTTTTTAAGAAACATATCTTTATTATGTGATGATACGTTTCCTAGCACGGCTAAGACTATGACTATCATTATTATTTATATGTGATCAATATATAGAGAAACACTTAGGTTTTGAATTTAGCTTCCTATTTTCCAATCCCTCGGGATTCTTGTTTAAATCCCATCGGTTCCGTTTTGTTTCATCAAATTTCCCATTCTTTTTCTTAATTTCTCATAATAAATTGAAAATTTTGAATAATTATAGGAATAATTAGCATATCATATCATATCATATCATATCGATGGGAAGCTTAGTTATCATAAGCAGAGGATTAGTGGTATCAATGGCACTGTACCATAGTTTACGAAAGATTAGACTATGGTTTATGAAATCGAAAGATCCAATGACTGATGATACTGACCAATTCGACCGTCTACCAAGTGATGTAATGGTAACAATCTTAAGCAAACTCGACATTGTTACCCTTTGTCACTGCACGGCTGCCTCCCGTAAATTTAATCCCCTAATCCCAAGAATCATAAGGGTTCATGTTCAATTGGATTATTGGAGGCACGAAAACGATCAAAAGCTGCATATCGTCACATAAAATTCCATTAAGGTACCGCCCTTTTGCTGTTCCCCATAATTTCCATTCATCGTCCCAAACACAGAAATCCTCAGCAAATGTTGAAGACAATTGTGAGTAAAGACATAGGTAATAATGGGAGGCTGACATTACGTAAAGAAGACAATCCCAATCATGAAATGGGTGCTAAGTTTGAATATCGATCCAAGTTTTGTTATTTGCCTATGGAGTTGGAATTGTACTCTTCTGGTTCTAACCTTAAAATCAAAGATATATGGCTTTGGTTTCAGTATCACGGCGATGTTGGTCATGATAACAGTTCTTATCATGGCTTGCTTGAATAATACAGACTATCCAAGAGACGAGCTTAAGGAGGTTGTTACCAAGGTACTTAGCCATGCCGATGATACATTGAACATGAACCCTTATGATGAGAACATCAGTGTTCACTATCTCCCAATATATTAAGTTATTTAGTATTGATTGGATCATGTCAAATATAGAATGGAACTATGTTAGGTCTATGATATTTGTATCTTTGATTCACTTAGACCTTAGTTTATGATATTCCAAGTATTTTAATACTTTCTGGCTTCTGATTTTCCTTATTGCTTATTGCTTTTCGACCAACTCGTATCAATATATTTTATGCAGCAACAAGTCACCTCCATTGTATATTCGCCACACCTGTATTGCAAGTAAAACTTGATTGAAGTACTGGTCCATAAATCTGAGCTTGACCCCCACCAAAAGCAACACAGTAAAGCGTGAATACGTATGTAGGAATTGCCTGTGACACCACCTGGATGAGTACTTCTTTGCCCGGCTTTGATAGTAGTTTCTCTTTTCACAATTCAGCTTCTTCCATATTCTCTCCTTCAAAATTGATACTTAATATTTCATATCCTTTTTTGTAGGCATACCGTATATAATTATCTTTAATAGGGGTAAGTGCTTCTCTAATATAGATTGATCAAATAGTGTGAGTTATAGTCGTCATGATACAAGATGATAATCGAAATTCATGACTATTAGAATAAGTTAGCAACTCTTTAACTGTCAGACATGCCTTGTACTAGGCTCTACAATCATTCTAATTATTCATTATGCCTATAGGTAGCAAGAATCAACAGCGCTAAAAGAATGGAGACTAGGGTATAAGGTTAGGATTTTGAAGTTCATGATACGGACAAAGATGCTTCAGCTAATCTTGTTAAAAATGAGACGACGTCATCTGAAGATCCTATTGTGTAACGAGCACTGGTCCGAGTTCTCCCGACAGCACAGGAAAAATAGTCATCTTTCTTAAGGTCCAGCACATTCCAGGAGGTCTTCTCTGATGATTGCTTCCGTGAGACCCCGCCGTTGCTATGATTTGTCATCTTCTCTGAGTTTGGGGTTGAACGTTGGGTCTTTCCATGCGATGCTTTTGATCCACCTCTATTGGCTGGAGGCTTTGGTGGTGGTCTTTCAGGAAACTTTGAAGTATCAAATGCTTTCGTTCTTGGGTGGTTCCCATTGTCAGAGGGAAGCTCTGGCTCAAAAAATGTGTACACATCTTCGTCCTGGATACAACCAAATAACATCTCAAATTAATTCCAGTAAATGATGTTATTATCTGAAGGCTGGGGAGCATAGTTTGAAGCTAAATGTTAAATTCATATTCAACAAAAAAAAAAGGAAAATATATGCACACAGGGTTCCATCAAATATAGCAAGTAAGAGAAGACTCTAAAAATTGTTTCATGACTCATAGTATGGATAACAAGTTGCCCACAACTGCATGTTTAGCCTTCAACGTAAATGTAAAGAGGAAAATGACAATTTATGAAACATGAAGCAAATACCTGTTGGCAATACAGTTTCGCCCAGATGAGAAGCAATCATGCTAGATTGCTAGCAATAATTATTTCAGATCTATTTCAAAGGAGTTTAGAGAAGAAATACATAAAGGAAAACCACGAGGCCAGGTTCTATAACACTAATAGGTGAGGAATTAGGAGTGAATTTCCTTAGTAAATAGGCAAGGAAGTTAAACCATGAACTACTCCTGTAGTCCCCATCATACTTTATTGCATGAAAGAATATGGTAAGCTATATAAACGTGTGAGAGAGAATAGAGGGACAAAGAAACAATGAACACGAGTGCTCACAAATTTCATCTTTGGTGCTTTCCAAAAAATTGGAAGGAGGTTGAAAAGTGAGGCGTGAAAGAATAGATGTCCTCATCGAGAAAGAGTGATGTGAAAGAAGCTAAGATTTGTTATTAAAACCAATTATAGGAAAATTTTGTGAAATCAGAGAACAAGTCGGTGGCAATAGCCTCAAAAATAGGACTTCTTAAGATAACTTGATGCTTTTTAGTATTTCTATTTGCAATTACAGATACAATGAACTTTTCTGACAACCGGGAAGAATTTGCTGTCGCATGTGCATGTTGAAACCCTAACTTCTACAAAGACACGTCTGCACCATCAACCTATTCCTGACTGGGGGTTTAAAACTTTGGTTTACTTGTAGACTTCTACGTATCAAATAAGGGCATTTAAACCTCACTGACCAAGCATAAAAGGGCAAATAGGTCAATTAAATCATTCTTTAAATAAGCTTACAAGAGACTAAGAACATTTGTGATGGGGTTGCATGGTCCTTACTCAATAGCCAATGCCTTTGACATTATGGTGATGTATGTTATATAGATAAACAAATAGAATGTCTCAACTTGTTCCCATAAAAACTTCAAACCTCACATAGTGACACCCCCTTTTTGTGTGTCTTGGCTTTAAGCAAATTGATTAAAAAAAAAAAGAGACACACAAAAAGAGATCATTGGCTTTAAGCAAATCAATTATCATACTTAAAAGATGGTCTAATAAAGAGTAACACAACAAATACAATGTACTTATAGACTTGGCACTGAGCAACTTGTTACCTCTGTTATTCATCTAGACATCTCCAAGTATAACAGCTCATTTGATGTGTAACTTACTTTAGTCGTTTAAACTATAATATGAGAAGTTACTGAAAGATTAATATACGAGGTATGTGATATAAGTCGATTCAATCCTGCTATCATTACTTAGGAGAATAGGTTGAACATGAAATCATATCACACTCATCCTGTTTTACTGCTGGAAAGCTAATAAATAGTACAAAGTAGGATCTCTTGAACAGTAAGGTTTAATGAAGGGGCAGTTAGGACCCAAGAAATTAAAAATTCAGTACAATTTTTTTTTTTCCCCAGTTAGCAACCAAGAAAAATGCTGGGATCAAAGATTTGGATTTACCTTCTCAAGAAAATGACCAATGCATAAGACATAATCAATTGGTGATTTCAATGGTTTACTGTGCACTATCTCACCCAATATGCGATCAATAGCAGAGCCCTGCATTAAGAAGCACAATGGGAAAGATTATATATATGTAAATGCCTTCCCACAAATGGATATCAATAAAGCAATGGTAAATTTTTAAATAAAGAAAAATCACCTTTGTAACACCAACCGGTCGAACCTCAACAGACCTACTACCTTGCACAACTTCTACGGATGCATTTGAAATAGGGCCAGTCCAAAGATGCTGCAACATATC
This sequence comes from Chenopodium quinoa, assembly GCF_001683475.1. NCBI lineage: Eukaryota > Viridiplantae > Streptophyta > Magnoliopsida > Caryophyllales > Amaranthaceae > Chenopodium > Chenopodium quinoa. The sequence goes on along the minus strand of NW_018744239.1, from coordinate 1,024,174 downwards.
TCTTGCTTGTAATCTTCCAAACTCGAAATCTGCAGAAGCCGAATCATAGTTTACATTAAAAACAACAACAACAAAAAAATAAAAAAATAAAAAAATAAAAAAAAATAAAAAAATAAAAAAAAACACAAGTTTTGAAGAGAAGGCAAACATACCAGCATATTTATAATTCCATACAAGAGAGGTATCACGAAGCTCAATAGTCGAACGAGGAGTTCTTTCCTTGAAATACTCAAACACATGCTACACAAACAGTAATCAAACAGAAGTGATTATAGAATTTAGACATTATATACATACATATAGAGCTCAGAAGACTGAAACTTTCAATCATGAGGCAGGGACAAGAGGCAGTACATATACACTGGGAATCCAATCCAGATTCAAATGCTCAGGCATCGTCGTCATCCAATCTCCTCTTCTTGTATGCCGTAAGAACATTCCATGCTCTGCTGCCAACCACATGTCATAGTCTCCAAAATTCTAGACAAATAAGATAATAACCAGAAATATACATGTTAGGATTAAGAACCATGTCCAATCTCATGTCTAACATGATGACAACTTGTTCCTCAAATAATAGCAAAATGGATAAAAGTTTACTCTTGTTAGACTACAAAGCATTTCAAAGAAGCAGGAAAATAAAGTAAAAAAAAAAAAAGAAAAAAAAAAAAAGATCTGAGGATAAGTTAATACATTATCTAAATCAATTCTGCGACTTCCACTGAGGATCACGATTGTTGATTTTGGGTCATTGCAGAGCACACTCAGAGGACCATTCAGCTCTGGATGCAATTTAAAATTCATGTCTTTCACTTGGTCTCCACCCCTTCTACAAGGAGTATCAATTGCTTCAGTCAATGCAGCATTAAACCCCTGAAATTAAGAAGACACGTCAGTTAGGTCAGCTGTAGTAGCTCAATGATAATTTCTACATATCTGTTTACATCCAATGGTTATGGAAGAGATGGACTATTAAAAGATGGACCTCTCTAAATAAAGATCATAAAAATAATTGTATAATACCCCGAAAGGTACTCTACAGTTAATTCTTCTTGATGCAGAGCAAACGATTCCCATTACTCATAAAGTCTATAGACAAATTACTTCAACATTGACTACAAAAGAATAGCATTCTGAAAACACGACACGTGAGGCACCTCCAATTGACTTAGGAAAAAGTAGTGCGCTTTTATTAATTACGTCCATTTCTGTGGGTTGCAGGGTTGGAATCAAAAACAAAAAGCTGCATTAAACTCTAGTGAAAAGTTAGAGAAATGAAAGCTGAATCTATGGGTGGCCCTTTATATATATATATATATAGCAAGGAACGTAAGAACAGTTGTATGATACTCCCTACGTCCCACTATGAAGTGCTTGTATTCTAAATTGGGCATTCGGGTGTCCCAATATTAAGTGCCAAATTCTTTTAATAGAATCTTTTTTTCGGACATTTTACCCTGATGTCCCAATTTAATTCCTCAGTATATCCCAAAATTCCCACCCACTTTTCCTTTTTGTAATGATTGCACGGTACTTTGTCCCTTTTGGTTTGTACTTATGCACATAAGACAAAACAATTTAATGAGTTGGCATATATCTATTTGCTTTATCCATTTGCATTAAAGCTTGTGAAAAATGAGAAACGAGTACTTAAAAGTGGGGTGTAGGGTGTTTAACATTTAATATGCACAGATGACGATCCAACTAGCAAAAACAGCTTGAAACAAACTTGCAGTGAAATTAAGCAAAAAGGAAAGTGTAAACAAAATGCAAACTGTACAATACCAGTATGAGTAGTCGATTGCTACAATTCAGGAAATTGTTCACAGCACAGTCAACTGGAAGTACAGGGCGAATTTGTGTTATCCTCAATTGAGCCTCTACAACTGTGTCATTCAGCTCACTACAAAACACCGCAGCAGTTAAAATGATTAACAATCAAGTCAGAATTTTAGCAAGCTCAAATTCCCAATTTTCTTTTTTCTTTTTTAAGAGCTGGAAAAATGGAGTATAGAAAAGAGGACAAGCTGTCCTTTAATCACAAAACCAAAATTACATATCAAACCAAAACTTTTGTATCTCCCTAATTGAGTAACTTGTAAAAAGCCCCAGCCATCTTAGCGCATAACAACACCAAATATGTTACTTTGTCCCACAACAAATCAGAACACAAGCATGAAAAAGTTTTCTTCTCCGAACACAAACATCACATAACTGCCATAAAAGCATTGCAACACAGAAAATCCGTCCATTCTCTTATTTCATTGACATGGGCAGATTCAAGGGCAATCTTCCCAGGAAACGGCCTGTACCATGAAAAAAAAATCCTTAATAAAACTCATTAATTTGTCACAGATAGAGAGGTCCTTTGTTTTTACTATAACCTCATTTGAACCTTCTCTATTCTTCTTCCTTTTTCCCTCATTAAACTTCATTAAGAGTTTCTTTTATTTCATGCATCAGTTTGGAGCACATTAGCTAGAAGGAATGCAGAATGTCAAAGAAATCAGTGTGAAGAACATCATTTCAAATACCAGCCTACCAGGGCAATGATAAGTATTTATCGAACAACAAAGATTTTCACCACCTCATCTTTAGAGTAATTGGATGAATTTGCAAGCGTACAATGAATGAATTTGATGCCCATGGAAATTTTACACTAGTAATAAACTAAAAGCATAAATGAATCTAAATTCACATACCTTACAAAAAATTCAGCCCACTCCTGAGCAGTATGCTCTGTAACATGTAAAAAGTTAATTTGGTGCCTTTTCTCTCTCTCTTCATCTGACATATTTAAGGCTTTACCAATTGCAGCAGCTACCTCTGTGATATTCCACGGGTTTACCAAAAGAGCTCCAGCTCCTAAAGATTGTGCAGCTCCAGCAAACTTTCCACATAAAAGAATAAAATTGAACTCAGCCATTAAGGACGAGAAAAAGGAACATAGCTTTGGGAACAGCCTATCAAGAATAAGGGAAGCATTTTCTTATAATGCCTACATTGGCAGGTCACTCGGTTTAGCGATTGGTAAATTCAAACTTCCAAGGTATATTTTTACATCAAAATTTTTTCATGACTAGATTCAAAATATATCTTTTTCTCACCCTTTTCTTTTTAATAAACTTCTCCTTCTGTGTGTGTGTGTGTGTGTGTGTGTGTGTGTGTGTGCTCGAACATGCATTTTCTGAGGGTACCAGATCAAATTGGAGTGTATGAATTAAGTTAACGAAAGGCAAAGCAATACACGAGTGATACAGCTGAGAGGCACATATTCAGAGGCTAATCACTAGATTCATCACTGATAATATTCAGAACTAAGACTAATTTTTAGACTATGTGAGATTTCATCCCTCATAAGCTTATACTTGAAATTCAATGATTATTAACCAACAAAAAAAAAATTTATGTGTTTGATATGACATTAATTTCTGCTAAAATGGTCAAATCAACCTCAGAAGTCAGAAGTGTCCATCCCCTTTGTTTCAAGTAAAATGAAATGTCGGGGTTCATTTTGGTACATGAGGCATGCATATAATATTATGTATCTATACAAATCTCAGGAATTACCTCACTAAGAATGAGCACACCCTTTTTTTCATCTTGGCAAGCCACAAACTCATAGCTGACCAGATTCATGCCATCTCTCAATGAAGTGACCAGTGCTACATCTGTGAAGAAATGGTTTGTAGTTAGACGGTAGCTGAAACTTGATATAGCTTGTACAGAAAAGTGATCCTCCTTACTCCCTAGTGCCATGTGAGCTAATAGCTTAGCAGTAGTTTTCTTAGACCTACGAGATAAATATACTTCTGATCGATATTCAGGGTTGGGTGGGAGGATCAAGTGTACGTAGCATGGTTGTGCATTAGATATAGATCAATTTTAACCTATATAAGTAGCAAGATAGACATAGTAGACATGTATATTATTGTGAGTTCAGGGTCCTAACCAGACCAAGCAAAACCGTTAAAGTGTTAAACAGCTAAGAATATATTAAGGAAGAAAGAAGAAGGAATATAGATTTATATGGAGGAAATTGAGAAAGGAAAAGTAACCAGCAATTTGGTTTGCTGCATTTTTATAGTTTATCTTATTTAGTATAGGGAGAGTTCAATACTCTCAAGTGCTTGAAATATAAAATTAGATTTATCTGAACAACTGCATCAACAATGCCTTTCTCTTGATCTTCATCTTCAATTAAGCCATTTGTAGCACCATGTGTTTTATAAAGTTCTATGGAAATAATTACAAATTTGTAGATGACAGGCTAAACCTAAGTTGACATTAAAAAACAATTCTGCCTAAAAGTGTAATATGTTAAACGAATGCAAAACAGAACCTCGACTGTTGCCTTAGTCCCAGTTGTTCACTTGTAAAGGTGCATTATACACATGAATTTCTTGTCCTGCTCTACATTATGCATGAGATGGGCAGAAAGTACGCCTAAATGAACAGTCATCATAAAGGAAGGCGAGATGATTCTATCAAAGTCAAGATTGTCAACCATGCCAACCAAATTACTGTAAACCATGTTTCAGGATAGTACAGCAAGTCTTAGACTTTAGCAACAAAATCTGGCTTCTCAACCAAATATTAAATATAAAAACCTCAACAAACACAAGGATAAAACGTGGACCAAAAATTTAAAAACCCAAGAAAATTTAAATACTTAAGATGTCAGTAAGAGACTTGTACCAGTCACTGCATATAGAGCACAAAGGGCATGGAAGTCCAGAGAACGATCCTGCAAATAGATCATACACCTACTTCAGCTTTGAGTAAAAACTAAAGGCAGAATAATTATATGCCACAGATGTATCCAGCAAATTAGGCTAAAGAGATTTCACAGGCCCAGCAATTTCCTTTAAAAAATGAGACAAATACAGAAATGTATGCTTGAGTGGATACATAAGTTTTAATATTTCCAAAATTCCAATCAATAGTATTATAACCACCCCATATGATAAGTTTATGTATGTTACAGAACACTAACCTGCACATAGTTGTGAGTTACTGCAACACCCAACCCTAGCCAGCACATAACTATACATCACATCGACTAGGTATACACAGGAGCACAGTAGCTCACTGCTTGCTACTCTAGCTTCAGCTAGTACACGTTTGTGGTCAATGGACAATCTTTATAGAAAGTCATATCTTAGTTTAAGATGAACTAAGGCTTAAGAAGATGTCAGTCGTATCCTTCTTAACCAAAGGGGAGGGCATCAAGTAATAGAAACTTCTCACTTGCCAAGATGCAAAGAGCAATCTTAGTATGACAAGTGATAACATATGAATGGCTAATCAATATTTGAAGATTTAGGAGATATCAAACCTAAGGTTGGCGGTAGATAGACCAACATTTGGCACGTCAAAAATTTCTTACATTTTACTTGAGGAAATTATCAGTACATCACTTTCACAACACTCTCTTTTCTTTCTCTCTGAACTCCTCTAACACTTTTTAACGAGAGGATTGACAGGGGTAGCTCATGTGTGTTACGAAGCAAGGTGTGTCCATTTGAGATATACTTGTATGTTTGAGTACTTTGATTTTGTCCCTCTAGCTGAACGATGGTCATACTCATATTACTTTGATTTAGACCTACTGAACTTAATAAGATTTTCATTGCAATTCCAAAATATCCCTACAAAGTTTTACCTAGTCATCGATGCCTTCACAAGTATCATCTATTAAACCAATTAATTTCACTTTGTTCAATAGGGTAACAAACAACAGAATCTAAGCAAGAAGCACTTCTCAATTTTGGTCCTAAATCATAGGACAATGTAAGGAAACTACAACCTACACAACATAGATGGTGTACAGCATAGACAGAGAATGAATTATGGGAAAGCATATCAAAGTAATTAACCAAGTTAAGAAACAAGCAGCTTCTTTTTTGTGTCCTATTCTAATATATATAGTCAGAATAAATTCAATTTCATTTAGAGAAACCAGCAATGTGAAATTTCTATCCTCCGTAGCACAATAACAATATGGTTATCAAGGACTGGAATCCAACAAAAAGCTTCAATACTTAGTACAACATTGATTACATTGTTCCTGGTAACCCAAAATGATATAAATCATACAGAGATATCAAATAATGAAAATAAATACTACACAGATATTGCAGGTGTATATAAATTTTTTACCCCAGATAAGGGCACAAACATTGCATTTTTACAGAAAAACAAAGCCTTTTCAGAGGTTAAATTGGAAAATAATAATTAAGGAAATAGATTAGATATAATCCCAAATCCAATGGCAACTCAAGCATCTTATCAAGGATTATTGATACTACATACAAAAATAAAAAATAAAAAAATCATACTACATATTAAGGGTTTAATAGCAGACCAAATGATGTATAGGAACACGGGATAAAGTTCCAAATCTCCCATTAATGCGTCCAACTATTTCATGAACTTGGCTCGTAAGTTTTTGATCTGCAAAAAAAATAAGAAAAAAAGAGAGAAGATAAAAAATACACACCAGAATGTAGTCATGGAGCAATAAAAAACATCAACTTCGAAACTCATGGAGCACAGATAACAATCAAACAACATTACAAAAATACAGGACCACCTTTACCAGGAATATGCTTGTTGACCCATAATTTCGACGTTAACCCCTACATCACCACCCCACCACCGCACTTACACCGGCTTTGCCCCCTTACCACCCTTTCAACCCGATATCACCACTCGCTAGCCTAGCACCACCTTGCCACCCCTCTCCTACCCCTATACACCCAGCCGCCCATCCCCATCCCCCACCTGCCCTTCCCCTTACCCCCCTACCCAGCGAAACTCTAGAAAACTCCTCCCTTTCCCCCAAAATCCTAGACCGTTTCCCTCCCTGCAAAACCGTCAGCTGCACTGCACCGCCCCTCCCCTCAAGTCATTAAAATGATTCCTACGTCTGCATGCAATAGCTACCCCGAGACCCTCAGTCACCCCTTCCCCATCCCCCACCGAAAGAGATGCGAGAAGGAAAAAGAGAGGGAAGAAGGTTTCGTTGGTGGGGAAGGGGAAGAGGTGGTTGTATGGTGGTCTTCATGGAGTGAGAGCGGTGGTTTTCCGAGTGGTTAGGGTGGTTTTTAGGTCGGTGGGTGGGTGGTTTTTGGGTGGTTAATGTAGGGTTTTGGGCCACTGAGGATGGTTTAAGGTTGGCGGCTGGCAGGGCAGCAAAGCTGGAGCAGGTGGCGGTGGCGGTGGCGGTGGCGGTGGTGGGGTGATGATGTAGGGGTGAACGCCGGAATAGTGGGTCAATGACCATATTCTGGGTAAAGGCGACAAAAAATTTGAAATCATATTTGTTTTAATAAAAAATAAAAAAAAAACAAAATTACAAGGTGGTTTGTGACAAATTTTCCTATAAGAGAGATACACACACGTAATGTTGTTTATATTAAGTGCCCTCAGACATACATGCATATTTACACTTTTTTATTTTCTTAAGTGGGGCGTAGGAGGTGGGAGAAGAGGGGAGGTGTTGTTAGAGCAGGAGCTTACATTCAGGAACATCTGTTCTTGTTGGAACAGCAATTTGGAGAAGAACAACTCTATCCCGCCAGTAAGGATTTTCCTCCAGAAATTTTTCAAAGGCGAGTATCTTTTGTGGAATTCCTTTTATCATATCAAGCCGATCAACACCTAGCATTACCTGCCACAGTGAAATCATATAACACTAGAATGAAAACTTGTGTAGCATAGTGATAAATAGACACAATTCAAATAGACGATTAGGAAGAAGATAATAAGCAGTAGCAGCCTAGGATTGGCATAAATAAACTACAAACCAGGTCCCAAGATTAGCACATATGCACTAAATACCAGACTTATAAACACTGCACCAAAGTATTGATTAGCCCTTTGCAGCACCAATTGACATTATCAGTCTGGCATGGTGTTATCTGATTCACATATACCCCCACCACTCAGCCCCAAGTAATGATTGGAAAATTTTAAATTATTACATTATACAGTACACTAGTATAAGTTTGAGAAAGTTAACTAAACTGGGCAGTGAATGTTGTTCCTGTACCCATTCTATGCAGCAGACATACTGCATTCCAGAGGTCCAGGTAACACTGGCCTTGTGACAGGAATGTATGATTAAGACTGAGTTTTATAATCCAATGACATCCTCAATACAAAAAGTCCAACTTCTTACAATGACTATTATCTCTACCACCAAAAAAAGCAATCAATTTTGTTGGCAAGTAGCATTCAGGCAAAAAAAGGCGGGTGGAAGCAGAACAGATCTTCAAAATTAGTAAATGGAGGATTTATCCAAATCTGCCTACAAAAGCTCACCAATCATCTTATGAAATTTAAGTAATTCCTCTTTGTTGTACATCAAAGACATCTGAATCTCAACATATAACGTGGAATCTGGTTATTCATTAAAATGAAACACCTATACGATGCCAATGATATCAACTGATCAAACCAATCAGATTGTAACTCTCTCCTAAAGCTAAATAACAGCTTATGCTAGGAAATGAGGCTGTCTACTGGACTCTACTCTGTCTACAAAAAATTGTACTTCATAGCTCTCTTCTATAACTCTGTAACAGCTTATGTTATATTGCAAGTAAACGCCCTTGTTATACAACAATTCTTTATTACATACTTCATCAAATGTTTATGCTGCACTTGATACACTTTTTGTAGTACAAAAAGAGATGATTCCACACAAATTCATTAACTTAATCAAGTCATCTAGAAAATTACAGGAGTTGGAAGTCGCCAAAAAATTAAAATGTTATAAATGATTCTTCACAAGAAGACACTGAACTGAGCTCAAAATAGACAACCTACCTTCCGACCAGCAAATCTTTCCATTAATTCCTTGATATGCTCTTGAACTTGAGGAACTTCAAGTGCTCGAATGAAACGATCAGAATCGATCCCAATAGGAAACTGAAAATTATCAACAGAAACAATAAAATTTTTATAAAATGAAATTAGGCAATATCAAAAAAGCATGATGACAGCCAACTCTAAATCAACAAGCTAATAAAAAAAACATATAGCTTGAACATACAGCAGCCACACGGGTCAATCTGCCTTGATCATCCTCTACACCTTCAGGTGTGCCTTCAAGCCCAAGAATACGAGTGCAAGCACTAACAAAGTGCCTAGCATAATCATAGGTATGAAAACTGCAAGGAACAACAATAATAGTAGAGTTAACAAAATTTGAACAGTAATGCAACTTAAATGTTGAATCTTAATAGTTTAATCACTAAAGTCAATATGTACACATAAGTATCCAGTTGATGCCCAAATATAATTTTCTGCTGTCAAAAAATACATTTTTTACTGCACCACTTCAGAAGACCAGTTTGTCTGTTTGTGAACATATAATCTACAACCAGATATTTGTAGAACTTCTGTACACAGTCAGAGCTAATAATATTACCAAGGCAACACCCCCTATCCCTGAATATGTGGACGTATATTCCCCTTAAAACCAATGATGTATAACAACTATTTGACAAAATGACCTATTTGTGACTACATATATATATTTGACAAAATGACCTATTTGTGACTACATATATATATAATTCAAATTAGCATTAACACTCCCCAAATTACTAAAATGATGTAATTTAGAGATATCAACCTGTTGTTGTGCTACTAAAAACACCTACTTTTTACCAATATACAGTTTTTTGCACTAAGCCAGGATAGATTTTTTACTATAGAATTTATGAATAGTGTTGAAAGTCAAAATGAGCAGAACTAAAAAGAACGGATGAAGTAGATGATATAAAACTAGGATCAGATTCAAACTTGTGATATATATGACATGGACCAATAAAAAAAAGCTTGTGCATGTAAAAGATATATACAGACAGCACATTAACAAAACATAGTGATATAAAAAGGATGACTAACCCGACCAAATCAGCAGCAAGAACTGCACGGAGCAATTCTGAACGAGATGGCAAGGTTCTGTGGATTTCAGAGGAAGGAAATGGGGTGTGGAGAAACCATCCAACTTTCATATTGCTGTTATGCTTTTTTAGGCACTCTGGGAGGAACATGAGATGATAATCATGACACCAAACAACATCACCTTCTTCATAGTGCTGATTTACTACATCAGCAAACATTTGATTCGCCTTCTTGTAAGCAGCAAACTGAGATTGAAAACTTCTAGTGGTAGCAAGCCTATCCTCTTGAGGTAGACCAAGATAATGAAAAAGAGGCCACAATATGTTGTTGCAGTAACCATTATAATATTGATGCACTATCTCTTCATCTAGAAAAACAGGTATACACCTCTGCAATCACATGAGAAAGCTCATAAAGAATAGCACAGTAATACTAGATGTCATGCAGAAGGAATCCTCACAAAGAAAATTATGTAGTACATATGATCCAGTAATCAGTCTAAATAACAAACCTTCTCTGCAAGAGCCTTAGTGAGAGCTTTTTGTCCGACTTCATCAGGAACATTAACACCAGCCCATCCAATCCACCTTGCCTCAAATTCCTTAACACCTTTTGCATATCATTCAAAATTCTAATAAATAATTGAGCTTCAGGAAGCTTCCTACAATATAGTTCCATGCACATAATTCCAGAATTGACACTGATCAAAATGAAAGTGTAAGATTACCTAAAAGAGCACTAACCAGCCCTCCAGCACTAATTTCCAATGACCAAGAGTCTTCACCTCTCCTAACAGCAGATACCGGTAAACGGTTAGCAACCACTAACAGCCTTTGTGTAGGACTTCCAGCCACAGCATCTGCCAAGTATTTTTCAACATGCGAAAAATCATGCCCACCACCAGGCTCGGGGCTATTGTTATCCGGAAATTCATTGTTAGCCCTGCTTGTTCTCTTTTGCTGCCTCAGTTCCAGTAGCCTGGATATTCTACTCGACGGTACATTCGAATTACCATTATACTTGTTCCCAGGCATATGCTCAATCTGTAACCCACAATAACTCACCACTAGGAAAATTACTACATTTATGATCTAAAGCAATGAACATTCAGCTTTCACAGATATCTTATCTTAGTCCAAAATCAGCACACAATCAAATAATACTAGAGGCTGTTACATAAAAATTAGCTGCTGTAATGAATTATGAAAAACAGCACACAAGAAATCCTTGAAAACCCAATTAAGTTTGCCCTCTTGTACTTTCAACAAGTATCAGTTTTCACGTACAAGAAGACCTTAATACAAAGACAGAAGAAACTAAAAAACCAATTAAATGGGTTCCTGTTAAATTCAAATAACCCGAAAATGATCCAAACCCGAAATAATTCGATATGCTCTGCACTCCACCCGTTAGACAAGTCTATAAGGAATCATTACTATCACAATATTCTCAATAAAAAGCTCAAATATACAGTTGAAACAAAACATAATTTACAGCACTCATGAAATTTAAAAACAAAAATTGAAAATTTAACTGTAATTAAGTAATTAACCAATGATCAATAAAAACAACAAATACCCACCACATAGAAACACCTATAAAACAATACCCAATTAAACAAACATCCAATATAAACCTCTAATAACCCAAAAAAGAAATTAAAATTCAAGTAAAAAAACAAACACCCACCTCAAAAAAATGCATATAATATAAAATTAACAATGCCAAAAAACTAAGCAACCAAAAAAAATTAATTTAGGTCTCACCCTAGGAGTCAAAGCGCCAGAAATTGCTGTAAATTAGTTTGATCAATTCAACAAAAGTTGAAAAATTGATCAAACCCCAGAAAAATTGAAGAACATTCAAGAATTGGGAAGCGAATATAAATTAGTGGGTGTCAAAAAAAAGAAGAGAGAATCTGGGGTGGCAGAGAAAAAAGCAAAAGAAGAGAGCATAAACATAATATGAGAGAAAATGGGATCCTCGTGTAAGCTTTATACGGTTCCAATGGAAAGAATCAAAGAAGCCATGCATGAGATACCACCATTTTTATTTTTTTATTTTTATTTATGGAGATTTTATATGAATGAATTGAATAAAAATATAAAATTGATTGTGTTCTGGGAAGTGTGTTATTGTTATGTGACGTATACATTTTCCATTCTAGGAACTTTTGATTAACAAAATCCTAATTTTAGGTCAAATAAAAAACCCCTCTTTTTTAGTATAATTGGTTTTGCTTAATTTGTACTACTATGTTGGATTGTTGGTAATTATACTGCCATAAAAATGTGAAATAGCAAGGCGAAAGGTCTTATGTGCTCTGCCCCCTTTCTTCACCCAAAAAAAACAAAAAGGTGGATATACACAAATACATAGCACTGTCAAACGGTTTGACAGTTCGGGTTTGGTTCGGTTTGAAATCGGTTCGGTATTAAATCGGGTCGGTATTAAATCGGTTTAAATGTCTCGCGGGTCGGTTTCAGTTCGGTTTAAATATTTAATGGTTCGATTCGGTTTCGGTTTAATCTTGATCGGTTTTAATTCGGTTCGGGTTGTAAACAGTCCGGGTAGTAAACGGTTCGATGCAAACGGGTTGCGGTTTGTTAATGGTTTGGTGTAAACAGTTTTTATCCCGGTTCAAACAGTTTCGGGTTGGAAGCGGTTTCGAGTTGGAAACAGTTCGGTTCTTTTTTGGTTCGGTTTATAACTGGTTCGGTTTTTTTCGGTTCAGTTTATAACTGATCCGGTTCTTTTTTGGTTCAATTTATAACTAGTTCGGTTCTTCTGCGGTTTAACGTTATTCGGGTCGGTTCCATTCCGAGTTTACTAAATTACGATTCGGGTCAGTTTTCGGTTTCAAAAAATCAATTGTTTATCGAGTCGTTTGGATTTGGGCAGTTAAATGGTTTTGGTTTGAAATTTGATAGTATTTGCTGGTTAACAAGTTTTATATAAAGTAAAGACTTCATCATTTCATATTTAGGCATCATATTATAAACAAATTCACATTGATTTTATAAATGTATATCATGTTCTGTTTCAAGTTTAGTCATATTGATCTTACTAGTGTATTACGAAGTAGATTATAAAAGTTAGTGAATTAATGTATTATTGTTTTACAACTAGGTTGTTATATGTTTCTTATTTAATCATTTAAATACTAGTGTCATAGTCATGATTTGATGAGTTCTTATTAAATGAAAATTTGCAATTTGATAATTCGATACTTGATTAATCAACAAGACTGATAATTATGGCTCGTTTATCTTTATATATTTTCATGAAATTATGAAGATATTACAAAGTAGTTTGATTTGTGTAATGAAAGAAAACATTAATGATTTATTAACAAGGTAATATTGATTAGTTCAATCGATCGTATGTACACATTAACGCATAGCATCTAACCATCTTATAGTTAAATACTTCGTATGTATTAGTACAAAGTTATAAATTAGTGAACATTATTTTGATTGGATCAATAACTCGAGCTGTTGTTTTAAATTAAATTAGGATCATTGTTCGTGTAGTTTAAGTATAATGATCCACACCATCTCTAACTATTATTTTAATACTCCATCCGTCCCTTTATTTTGTCCCTTTGTCATTTTTGGGGTCAAACTTTGAAAATATTGACCATAAATTACCACTAATCTATAAAACAGTAAAACTTAATTTTGTCACGAGACTCATGAGTCATGACTCATGACTTCATGAGTGATCTTTTTAAATTTGTATCATTATATATTTTATTAATATAACGTTTTTATAATTTTTACTTGTATGAAAATAAAGATATACTACGTAGATGTTTTAATACGCGTCTTGGAGACTGATCCCGATCAAATGAATACACAACACACAAAACATCATCTAATCAGTCTCAACCATAGATCAAAAACAATCTACGGTTAATTTTTTCTCCCACAACACACACGGATCACCACTCTCAACCATAGATTAAAAACAATCTACAGTTAGCTTTTTTTCCCCACAACACACACGGATCACCATTCTCAACCATAGATTAAAAAATCAATGGTTAGATTTACATCTCAACCATTTTGATACCCTAATTCCACTTTCACTTTCACGCCTCCTAGTTCTTTCTCTCTCTCATCTCATCTCCTCTCAGATCTCACTCATTCATTCACGGCGCCTCTTCGTTTGTCGTCTCTCTCATTCATTTTCAATTCTCCCTAATTCATTCACGGCGCCTTTCGTTCGTTGTTGCTGCTCATCGGTGTTGTTGCTGCTCTAATCCTCGCTTATCAGTGTTGTTGCTGCTCTAAACCTCTCTTTTTTTGTCCAGGTATGATATCTCTCTTCCTCGTACTTCATGCAACTGATTTAATCTGATTTATGAAGTAGAAGAATTAAAGTTGTAGTTGATTTAATGAGTATATAATTGTATAATTGTAATTTAGTGGTTTACTGTATAACTCTGATTAGTGGTCTATCTTAAGTTAGTTAGTATTTGACGGTTGTATTTCTTGACTGATTTGCATTATTGTTTGCATATCAATCAAAATGAATCAAGATTAAAGAATTGAACAGGAAAGAGTGAAAGACCAATAATCAAATTTGACATTAAAATTTAGGTTTTCTAAGCTACCACACTATATAACATAGGTGTCCACTACGTTTTGCATTATTATAGTTATAATTCCCCTTAATGAGTATATAATTGTATAATTGTAAGTTAGTGGTAATAGTATATAATATGGGTTCATCTTATTTAATTTTCTAGTAGTTAAAAATTTAATGGGTTGCTACTGAAATTTGATTATATGAGTTTATTAGCGTTTATAGAAAAATAATATGGGATTAATGACTTTTCACTCTCTATTCTATTTGTTGGTTTCACTATTAAGTGTACATCTCAATGTAATGGGTTTTCGACTCTTAACTAGAGTGTAAAAAGTACCTAAATGTGTTAGCATTGATAGGGACAATTATTTGTTATAAGGCTGAAATGTGTTGTTTTGATCTTGTTTTTTCAGCAATGGATCAAGGGTATGAAAATTATGATGAGGACAGACAAGATTATTTAGAAACTTCAGATTCTCAAAACACTATTCAGAATCAAGATTCTTCTCAGCAACAAGTCACTACCACTAGTGGTAGTAAACGTGGACGAACATCAGATGTGTGGAGGCATTACACCTTTTTTGATAAGATTGTTGGTCTTGCTCCGATAAGATATGTGCGATGCAATGTTTGCGGTAATGAATATAAAGCACCAGGTAAGGCTGGTACTTCCACTTGTAAAGCTCATACTAAGGCATGCATGGGTAAAAATATACATCATCCTGCAAATCTTGAAAGTGTTGTTGATCCTACGTTTAATCAAACTCGTCATTTACAATTGCTTGCTAGAGCTATAATTTTAAATTCCTATCCTTTAAATATTGTGGAGCATCATGGCCTTAGGGAAGTTTTTACGAATCTGAATCCTAATGTGAAGCATGTGTGTAGAAACACTATGTTGAAATATTGTATTGCTGAGTATGATAAGTTTAAGTCCTTTTTGTTGCAATCTTTTTCTGGAATTGAAGGTAGAGTTAGCTTCACTTGTGACTTGTGGACAGCATGCACTAATCGAGGTTATCTCACTTTAACTGCACATTATGTTGATAAAAATTGGTGTCTAAGGTCTAAAATTCTGAATTTTAGATATTGTGGTCCTCCTCATACTGGTGTTGAGATAGAAAAATTTGTGTTTAAACTTATTGGGGAGTGGAACCTTCAGGGTAAAGCTTTTGCAATTACTGTTGATAATGCTCGATCTATGGATGTTATGGTTAAACTTTTGAAGAAAGATTTAATGTTGACTTCTCCTCTTCCTTGTAATGGTAAATTTTTTCATATTCGATGTTCAGCTCATGTCTTGAACATTATTGTTCAAAGAGGTTTGAAAGAAGTTGATAGTAGTGTTCAAAAATTGCGTGAGGTTTGTAAATATATTGATTCTTCGTACTCTAGACTTACTCAATTTGAGCATGCTCTTTCTGAGGTTAACTGTCTATTTAACGATAAGTTACGTCTTGATGTTGTGACTCGTTGGAATGCCACCTATACGATGCTCCGAAAAGCTTTAGAAGCAAAGGAAGCCTTGAAAGTGGTTATCGATAAGTATATGGGTTATGAATTCAAACTTTCGGATGATGAATGGGATACCCTTGCAAAAATATGTCATTTCCTAAAGCCATTTTATGAAATCACTATGTTATTTTCTGAATCTGAATATCCTACCGCAAATTTGTATTTTGCTAGTGTTTTGAAAATTGAGCACACAATAACTAAAGCCCATATAGACCCTAAACTTGCACCCATGGCAAAAGTTATGCTTGAAAAGTTTGAGGGCTATTGGGATGACTATAGTTTGATCCTTTCAATAGTTATTGTTCTTGATCCTCGCTATAAGCTTTTTCGATTGACGAATATGTTGAAAGTGCTTTATGTTGAGGAGGCATGTGTTGAAAAGGCGAAGGTGATTAAAGATGCTCTTTTGGAGTTGTATAACTTTTATTCTTCTATGTGTTCCGGTTTTAAGTCAAGTACAATTGTTCCCCCCTCCATCCCTATTGGGGTTGATAAATCAAATAGTCTCTTGGATGATGATGATATATTCAAGGTAATCATTTTCTGTTTATTGTGGTTTACTAAAATAATAATTATATGCCTTAATTTTTATTATTTAATAAAAGCATATTTTTTGCACTTTTCTAGGATGTTGATGATAGCCTAAATCGACCATCGATGGAGATTGATAATCATTTGAATACTCCTCGTCAACCATCAATTGAAGGGCAGAATTATGATGTTCTCAAGTATTGGGAATCTCAAATTAATGTGTACCCCATATTAGCTATTATGGCTAGGGATGTTTTGGCCATTCCTATTACATCGGTAGCCTCTAAGTCTTCTTTTAGCATGGGTGGTCGTATTTTAAACAAGTATAGGAGTGCACTTTTGCCTAAGAATGTTGAGGCGTTGGTTACCACACAAAATTGGTTACGTGGTTATGATTGTGATATTGAAGAAGACGTCCTTGAAATTGGTAAAGAGGTGATAGATAAAAGTTTTGCATCTAATTAAGGTATGGATGTTGCTATTTTACTGATGCTTAATTTATATTGTGTTGCTTAATTCAAGCTTTCTTGTTTTTTTTTGTGAGAAAAGTGTAGCTTCATTTCTTACACTAATGATAAGTATAGGGTGCTGCTACTGCTGACTGCTTCTTCTCCTTACTGCTGTTCTGCTGACTTGCTGTGCTGCTGACTTGCTGTTCTGCTGTTGTTCTTCCATTCTACTGCTGCTCGTCTTCCATTTTGCTGTTCTGCTGCTCTTCTTCCATTCTGTTGTTCTGCTGCTCTTCTTCCATCGCTGCAGTTATGCCATTTTGATGTTGTAGTCTGCAGTGCTGCTGATCTGCCATTCTGCTGCAGACTGTGGTGCTGGTGTTAATCTTGTTATGCTAAAAACTTGTACAATTCTGTTGTTAAAACTTGTTTGTATGGATTGGTTGGTTTGATTTTGTTACTTTGTTGTTAAAAATTGTTTAATTATGTGTATGGATTGGATTAGTTTGTTTTGGTTTTGTTAAGTTGAAACTTGTTGAATTAGAAATTTTATAACTTGTTAATGCTATTAATCCTATTATGCTACTGGAATACTGCTATGTTGATGAATAAGGCCCAAAAGGCCAAAAAATTGTAGGTTATTGCCCAAAAAACCAAAATTGCAGATTATTCCCCAAAAACCAAATTAAAGTCAATACTCACGGATTAGCTAACGAAGTGCTATTTCTAAGGGAATTTAGTATTAACTAAGTTACTAAGATATATACAATTAATATGATAAGTATATGGTCTCAAGAAAAATTGATAAGTATGGAATATATGCTAAATATATTCTAAGATTTCTAATACTTAATCCATATAATTACATAAAAAAGTGCACCAAAAAAAAATTATTATTACATAAAAAAAAGCTTGTAAACGGTTCGATTTATAAGCGGTTCGGTTCATAAGCAGTTCGGTTCATAAACGGTTCGGTTCATAAACGGTTCGGTTTATAAGCAGTTCGATTTACAATCAGTTCGGTTTTTAAATGGTTCGGTGCAAACGAGTAGCAGTTTGCTAACAGTTCGGTGTAAGCGGTTTTTATGCCAGTTCAAACGGTTTCGGGTTGGAATCGGTTTCGGGTTAGATACGGTTCGGTTTTTTTTCGGTTCGGTTTTCTTTCAGTTCGGTTTATATTTGGTTCGGTTTGTTAACATGTTCGGTTCTTAAACGGTTTAACATTACTCGGATTGGTTCGGTTTCAGATTTACTAAAATGCGGTTCGGGTCGGTTTTCGGTTTCAAAGAAACGGTTTTTAATCGGTTTGGTTCTCATTTGGGTCGGTTGGATTCGGGCAGTTAAACGGTTTCGGTTTGAAATTTGACAGCACTACAAATACACAATTCGTTATATAGTTCATACTTGTTAAATTGGGTTGATTATGTCACATTAAACCTATTAGAATAAATAAATAAATTGACACTGTCGTTTTCCATCCAATCACTTATTATTAAATAATATTATGGATTATAATAATAATAATTATTATTATTATTAGATAGTTTAATTTATTTATATTGTCAAGTCAAAGTTTGAATTAAACACATATACATAATATATATCTAATGAAATTTGAGGATTTATGTATGATGCGTCATATTCCAAAACTCTAACCACTTGAGTTATCCCTCACTCTCATATTCCAAATCTCTCCATCCTTCTTTTTTTTATTATTTTTTTTTTACAAAAGATTCTATTAATGAAAAACAGTATTACAACCTAAGAAGAGTAAAAAAAAAAAAAAAAACTAAAAAAATTACAACACAACGTATCAAACCAAACACGCAAACAGGAATGGGAATCCTTATGAACCATAGCATAACACCAATGATGAACACCATAGCATAACCACCTGTGATGACCAACATTTGTATCTTATATTTCTGTTGTGGCTCCTTAGACCCAAACACATGATGAGTTCTAGCAGTGATATACTAAGTATTATCATATATTTCAATTTAGAGTTTTACTTTTACATTAAAATATTTCAATTTAAAGTTTTGTATTTGTCAAAACACAATATAATAATATTTATAATAATCTCTCATAAAAAACTTTCGTAACACTTGGATATTTAAAGTTATATATCGAACCGAATAAATCAAAATAATACGCGTATATATGTTTCTTTAAGTATATCACAAAAAGACTGTAAAAATACGAGTAACTACACAATGTAAAAATTCAAACTTTACTATAAAATAGGAATCAAAGACCATTGTTAACCAACCAAAAGCATCCATACTTAATATAAGAGTACAACTTGGTCTCTTTTACTCTTCTACTATAACCTATAAGTCTATAATGGCACATCATCTCCAAAGATTTTTTTTAACTTAGTGGTAAAAATACATTATAAATTATCAACCACAAAGGACTGAAAAAAGGAGTGCATAATATTGTTATAAAGAGGAGAATAGACTGCTATAGAATAATAGTAATAGCAAAGGTTATTCCTTTTATCTTTTATAACTAATAACCAAAGATTGTTGAAGGAACTTTTAAATGGAACCTTTTTAGTTGCATGTTGGGTGGTGGCGACCAAAACAAAAGCCAAAGCTTTTAAGAAAGGCAAAAAGGGACAAAAGCCAAAGCTTTTAAGAAAGGCAAAAAGGGTGAGAGGCTAGAAAGTTTAATCTAAAATGTGCACAATATATGACCATTCGTACAAAGGAAACAAAGCATTTATTGGTCCTACAACACATCTTTTATCTTTTTTTTATGAAGTATGCCCGATAACTTAGGTCCGATATAGTATTAATTAGAGGTGTCAAACCCGAACCGACCCAAAAAAAATTATCCGTTTTGAACTGTAACCGATCCAATTTGATCCGAGAAATTCAAGACCCAAACCCGATCTGTAACCAAACTGAACTCAACCCGAATCCGAACTTGACCCGATCTGAACTTAACCCGACACAGATTTGGACCTGAACTCAACCCGAATCCGATTTGACCCGACCTGAACTTAAACCGAACCGATTTGACCCAACCTGAGCTCAACCCGATCCGAAATTGACCTGACAAATAACCGATCAGATCCGATCTGTTTTGACCCGAACTGATATTAACCCGACCCGATTTTAACTCGATTTGATTTTTACCCGATTCGAATTTAACCCGACCATAATTGATTATTGACCTTTTTATTCAAGTTCTTATACTATATATTTACTAATTATTAATAAGTTAAATTTTTTACTACAAAGATTTAGTCTGGAGTTTTAAGTTTACTACAAACCCATCACGTGAGACAATCTGACCAAAAAGTATTTGGGGTCCACATAAAGAGCTCTCTCTTCCTATCTCTCTCCTTTTTTCTCTCTACCATGTGCTTTTAGAATATTTTAATCATTGTTATGTATTTACAAATACATAACATTCCTTCATTACTACTTCTTCTACAACTGTGCATTATCCTAGAATTATAGGCGTTATACATTGTACGGTTATATACGCACTACATACATATGCAATAATTTATGCTCAAATAAAAAGAATTTACATAGTAACAATTTACTATCAATATGTATAATGTCAAGTATTTAATATAAAAATTGAATTAGTAATAAAGTATTTCTAACAACTCTAACAAATATCTTATACAAATTGAATTAGTAATAAACTAAACTAATAGTACATAACTCGTAACCTCGTAAGATTGTACAATTGAGGAAGAGTTGTAACCTTAAAAAATTGATATTCTTTTTTGTATACATCACCATATGTAACTATTAGTCGTCAATATATCACTAGCTCGGTCTCACTTATATAGGTATGATAAGTTATCGATAATTATTCAATCTCAATTTTCCTTTAAGATAAAAATTATACATAACTTGATCAAATGAGAAAACTAAAACTTCATGCTTCGTAATTAATAATCATATTGAACCAATAATAAGGTAAAAACTCAATAATATCTCTAGATTAAAAATAACCTTATTTGGATATGAATTTGGTCAGCTCGACCAAAATCCATCCAAACACAAAAAGAAATTGAATCGAAACTAACCATTTAATGAATCAACAGATCAACCTTATCTTAATCAAACCGAACTTGACCGAACCGAAATCATCCGAACCGAAATCAACCCTACCCAAATTCTTCCGAACCGAAGTTATCCGGTTAAACCCGTTTTAAACCCGATCCAAATTTATCCGAACCAAAAGTGAACCGATCTAGAGTTTACCCGACCCATATCCGACCCGGACTCGATAGACGATGACCCGAATTTGACCCGATCTGAGTGAAAAGGATAATTTTGATCCGAACATATCCGACCCGAACAGACCGGACCCAAACTCCATCCGGTTATCCGAATTGACACCTCTAGTATTAATAACACTTTCAAAATGGTTTGACAGTTCGATTTCGGTTCAGTTTGAAATCCATTTTGTTTGAATTCGGTCGGTTTGGAATCGGTTCAACTGTCTTACGGGTCGGTTTCAGTTCGATTTAAATAATTATCGGTTCGATTCGGTTTCAGTTTATTCTTGAGCGGTTTTAATTCGGTTCGGGTTGTAAACGGTCCGAATAGTAAATGGTTCGGTGCAAACGGGTTGCGGTTTGTTAATGGTTCGGTGTGAACGGTCTTTATCCCTGTTCTAACAGTTTTGGGTTGGAAACAATTTCGGGTTAGAAACAGTTTGGTTCTTTTTTGGTTCAGTTTTATTTTAGTTCGGTTTATAAATGATTCGGTTCGTCAACGGGTTCGATTCTTATTCGGTTTAACATTATTCGGATCGGTTCCTGATATACGTGTTTTATACAATGGTTTTCCCCGGTTTTACTTAGTAATTTTATATGGTTTTGAGCTCTACGGAGCCATTTCTTGCTAACAATCTCTTCTTTAGTGTATTCGATTGTTTTAGTAAGCTTTTCAGGAATATGAAGCGTTTCTAGGCAATTGGACGTGTTTTTAGTAGATTCGGAAGAGTTGATAGCCAAGAACTGCAATTTATGTGGAGTGCCCGACCGGGCATGGCTTGCCCGGGCAGACCGGGCAATGAAGAGTTCACAGGAAGAAGCCCAATTCTGAACGGTGCAACGCGCGCCCGATCGGGCAGGCTTCGCCCGGTCAGACCGGGCGATGAAGAAGTCAAGTTATGAAGATGCAATTCTGGAAACGTGTTACGCGCGCCCGACCGGGCGAGGTTCGCCCGGTCTGACCGGGCAAAGAAGGAAAACTGTCGTATTTTACGCAGCCTTCCTCCGCCCGATCGGGCGAGGTTTGCCCGGTCTGACCGGGCGATGTTCAAGATTGCGCGATTTCAGCTATTTCCGAATTTCTATCTTTTGAGGGTATAAATACCCTTTTGTAATTAACTCTTAGAGTGAGTTTTTCATTAGTTTTTCTCCTTAAGCCCTAGAAAACTCTCAAGAACCCTAGTTTTATTTCCTTTAAGCAATTTCAATCTTTTAATCCCAGATTAATCAATTGTTCATCAACAATTTGAGTTCTTTCAATTGGAGTAATTGGTATTTATCTTACTTCACTCTTTTCTGATATTCACTGTTCTCTAAATATGTTTTCTTTACTGTTTCTTGTTTTTGAACTTGATTTTGATTTTATTATGATGTGTGAGTAGTTTCCTTAATCCGGGATCTTGCTAAGCCCGATTATGATTGATGTATAAAGTAGATCTTTAAATTCCCCAATAATAATCCCAATTGACATGCTTAATTGATTGTGTTTATGCCAATACTAGATTAGGAATAATTAGTATTGTTATCATCCCTTTGTTCTTATTGCAACGGAAGTTGGGTATTAACGGGATTAGGTTATTCCAATTAAGGGTTTGAAGATCATCACGGAAGTAGATGATTGAATAATTAGGAATCTAGGCATGGTGTTTAATGTCCCTTATTCGCTTGATTCCACGGAAGTAGGCTTGATAGTTAATTTGGGAAGCCATTGATAACTTGGAAGAGACCTTTGGTATTATTATTAGGGATTGCTTTTCTTCTTGTCAATTGATTTATATATTGGGGGTAGATTTATTAGTTTATCAATCATAATCGTGGTAATGCTTGATCTTGGATGCTTTAGTTTATTGATTAATATTTCCTCTAGTTAATTGTGTTATTTAATATATTAGTTGATTATTATCATCCATTATTGATTGGTGACGTGCTTAGTGATTAATTGAGTCTGATTAATTGAATGAACCATAGTCTCTTGGGATTCGATCCTTACTTGCCCTACTACATAGTTAGAAGGAATAGTTAGGTTATTTTTGTTAGGTACGCGATAAGCCTATCAAATTTTGGCGCCGTTGCCGGGGACTAACGGTTTCATATTGATTTTCCGTGATTCGTTTTTACTAAGCGTTGTTTGTTGCTTCGGCTATTGCCTCCTGTGTTTTTGATGTTCTTTGCCTAGTTCTTTGTTGTATGCAAACACGTCGCTCAGGGTCAGACGACTTAGTGCCTCTCGATTCAGAAATTGAAGCGACTGCAAGAAGACGAAGAAGTAGAAGAAGAGCAGGTAACAGAAATATGGAAGACCAAGCAACAAAGTCTCTTTTGGAGTACGGTATCCCTGACACAACAACCGGACTCCTTTCTAGCATTGTTAGACCACCTATCACCGCTCAGAATTTTGAATTGAAACCGCAGTTTATTCAATTCATATCCAATGATTCATTTGCTGGCACACCTCTTGATTGCCCAGTGAATCATATAGATGGTTTCTTGGAAAAGTGTGACACTATGAAGCTGAATGGTGTTACAGATGATGCTCTTAGACTTCGCCTTTTTCCATTCTCATTACGGGATAGGGCGAAGGAATGGTTAAGAGATGAGGGTTCTGGTTCCTTTGATACATGGGATAAACTAGTAAAAGCTTTTCTGGTCAAGTTCTTGGGACAAGAAAAGACTGCAAGATTAAGGAACGAGCTATCCACTTTCAGGCAATCAGATGAAGAATCCTTATATGACGCATGGAGGAGATTCAAGAGATTACAGAGACAGTGCCCTCATCATGGCATACCTGAATGGATGTTAATCCAAACCTTTTATAACGGTCTAACCCATGAATTCCGGATCTATATCGACGCCGCATCTGGAGGCTCCCTTTTAACTAAAAATCCAACCGAAGCAAAGGAGCTGGTTGAGAAGATGTCAGCCAATGACAACTATCACCCAGGCGGCCGAAATAGTGTCAAGAAAGGAGGTAAATTAGATGTTGATGCTCTAACTCTTTTAACTAGTTCTGTGCAGGCACTTTCAAGCAAGTTCGATAGATTACAAACTGGATCTTCTAATAATGTGCTAGAAACTTGTCAAATGTGTAATACTCAAGGTCACATCGCACCTAATTGCCCACGAAATTCGAATGAGGTATCAATTGAGGAAGCCAATGCCTTCTACAATTCCAACCCTAAAAGACCATACGATCCCCATTCTAATACTTATAATGAAGGTTGGAAGAATCACCCAAATTTCTCATACAAAAACACCCAGGCTCAGCAAAATCCACCTCCGCCCCCACCTCGAAACAACAATTATAATCCACCTGGTTTTCAACCAAGACCCCCCCTAGTACAACAACCCATGCAACCTATGCAACCACTCCCTCAAAAATCCAATCTCGAACTAATGATGGAGAACTTCATCAACACCACAAATAATTCCATCCAACAGTTACAAGCCCAGAATAAGCTCATGGAAAATCAAATAAGCCAACTTGCTCATCAAGTCGGCCAATCTTCAAAAACACCAGGTACGTTTCCTGGCCAAACAGAGCAACCACAAAAGGGGCACATGAATGCTGTAATTTTAAGGAGTGGAAAACAGTTGGAAGACCTTCCCGTAAGGGAACCATCAACGATAGATATTGAGGGAATGAGTGAAAAACAGGGGATTTTGCAAAATTCTTCTTCGCCCGGTCAGACCGGGCAATGTCCGCCCGATTGGGCGCGAGAAGCAGTCGACGAAAAACAGGGGACTGTGCGAATTTCTTCTTCGCCCGGTCAGACCGGGCAAGGTCCGCCCGATCGGGCGCAAGAAGAAATTCCAGACAAACAGAAGAACATAAGCAGCTCTTCTTCGCCCGGTCAGACCGGGCAATCACTGCCCGACCGGGCGGGAGCTCCAGACAGCCTAATTCCAAGGAATGATGTTCAAGAAAAGCCACGGGAACCGATCCCACCTCTCGCCCCATACATGCCAAGAGTCCCTTTCCCACAGAGGTTAGCCCAGGCTAAGTTAGAGAAAAAGTACGGTAAATTTCTAGACATCCTTAAGAAACTTCACATTAATATACCGTTCTTGGATGCAATTTCTGAAATGCCTTCTTATGCAAAGTTTTTGAAAGACATGCTATCTAACAAGAAGAAGCTTGCAGAGAATGCTACTGTTTCTCTAACTGCAGAATGTAGTGCCATTCTGCAAAACACTCTTCCTAAGAAACTAGGTGATCCAGGCAGCTATTCAATCCCAGTGAAGCTCGGAGATATAGAGATCAATAGAGCGCTATGCGATCTTGGTGCAAGTGTAAGCCTTATGCCGCTCTCCATCTGCGAAAAGCTTCAAATGGGTGAGCTAAAGCCTACAAGGATATCTCTGCAACTTGCAGACAGGTCAGTTAAATTTCCCCTCGGTATACTTGAAGATGTTCCATTGCGAGTTGGTAAATTCTTTATTCCATGTGATTTTGTTGTTATGGAAATGGAAGAAGATGCCCATGTCCCTATTATTCTTGGTAGACCATTCTTAGCTACTGCAGGTGCAATTATTGACATGAAGAATGGGAAAATAACATTTGAAGTAGGGGATGAGAAAATGGCGTATTCATTACTGAATGCTATGGGAAATCCGTCTATGGGTGAGACTATTTGTCAAGTGGATGTCCTCGATGATCTACAACAAGAACAACTTCCCCTGATCAAAAAGGAAGATGCTCTTGAAACGGTGTTGATAGGGAGTATCCATGATGAAGATTGGGAAGTAAGGGAGTACACGAGGCTACTAGAAGACGCAAAAGCTAATCCAATCATCGCTCCAGTCAAGGAAGTCCTTAGTACATCGAGTGTTGGGGAGAGTTCGACGCCTCCCGAGGTAGAGTTGAAACCCCTTCCATCTAATCTTAAATATGCATATCTTGGTCCTAAAAATACATACCCTGTTATTGTTAATGCTGAGCTTAATAACATTGAATTAGAGAAACTTCTCGCTGTTTTAAGAAAATATAGAAATGTTATTGGGTATACCATTGATGATATCAAGGGTATTAATCCCTCTTTTTGTATGCATAAGATCATTCTTGAGGACGATCATGCCTCCTCTAGAGAACCTCAAAGAAGGCTAAATCCAACTATGATGGAGGTAGTCAAGAAAGAGGTTCTCAAATTGCTTGCTGCAGGAATAATCTACCCTATCTCAGATAGTAAGTGGGTTAGTCCTGTACAAGTAGTACCAAAGAAAGGAGGTATGACAGTTGTCAAGAATGACAAAGGCGAGCCTGTTGCCACAAGAACTGTTACAGGGTGGCGGATGTGCATTGATTACAGAAAATTAAATAAAGCCACCCGTAAAGATCATTTCCCCTTGCCTTTCATTGATCAAATGCTCGAACGATTGGCTAACCATTCCTTTTTCTGTTACTTGGATGGATATTCCGGTTTTTTTTCAAATCCCCATCCGCCCTTGTGATCAGGAAAAGACTACATTCACATGTCCATATGGCACCTTCGCATATCGCAGAATGCCATTCGGACTGTGTAATGCCCCAGCCACGTTCCAACGGTGTATGATGGCTATTTTCTCAGGTCTCATAGAAAATTCTATGGAAGTTTTTATGGATGATTTTTCTGTTTATGGTTCATCTTTCGATATTTGCCTTGATAATCTAACAAAGGTGCTCCATAGATGCCAGGATGTCAATCTGATATTGACCTGGGAGAAGTGCCATTTTATGGTACAACAGGGAATCGTTTTAGGCCATGTAGTTTCAAACAAAGGGATTGAGGTGGACAAAGCCAAAGTAGAGGTAATAGAGAAACTTCCCCCTCCAAATTCTGTGAAAGAAGGAGAGCAAGTCCTTCTATTCAATTCAAGGTTGAAACTATTTCCAGGGAAACTCAGGTCAAGATGGTCGGGCCCTTTCACGGTCTACAAAGCATATCCTTATGGCACCATTGAATTATGGAACAACACCGGGGGCACCTTCAAAGTCAATGGACAAAGGGTGAAGCACTATCGAGCGGGAGACCCTATTGAAGAAAAGTCAGATATCACATTCTCTTCCTCACCACAAACTCAATGAGGATGAATACGGTCAAGCTAATGACCTTCTAAACAAGCGCTTGCGGGAGGCAACCCGATTCTTTTTGAGGAGCCGTCGAGATTCCTATGCTCTCCTTACGCTGCAATGAGGCCATTGCCGCATTTAGCTTGGGGGAGTTGCTTCGTACATGTGGTACTCTCTCTCTCCTTATCTCTCTTATCTTTCTTGTTTTATTTTAGTGTAGTTATTTTAGTTGTTTTTTTAAAAAAAAAAAAAAAAAAAAAAAAAAAAAAAAAAAAAAACATACAAAAAAATACGATCCAATGAATAATAAATCATGCTTCCCTGTGCCCCATTCATGAAAATTGTTTTAATTCTTGGTATATGATGACGAGTATTGTGGATAGGTTAACCATGATTTGATGTTTGATTACTTGGATGTCTTAACATGAGTCAATTTTGCCCAACTACTTGTGAATATAGTGCTTGACTAGTTGATTTGGTTAGGAATGTGTGTTAGTTCCTGGTATGTCAATGAAGTTGAGTATTGGTTTATAACTTTGAGTAATGTTTGCATGACTCATTAATATGCACATTGAGGAGGACGAAGGCATTTGTTCCTCTAGGTGGCTTTCAGACGATATTAGATACATTTGTTCCCTTCTTGCTACCCATGTTGTTGCTTGTGCCCTTTTATTGTTTATTTTGCCACATTACAAGCCTATTTAAGCCCCATTGGTTACTAGTCCCAAGCTTGGCTTGGGGGAGCTAATAGTGAGTGAGGTGAGGGAGTTGTAGTGTGCATGTAATCTGCACAATTTTGGGTGGATTTGAGAAGTTTTTATTTGTTCTTATTGTTGTGGATTGAAAAAATTGAAAATTTATTGTGCAAAGAAAAAATTCCAATGTGAGATGAAAAAAAAAAGGGAAAAGAAAGAGCAAAAGAAAAAATTGTTTCAATGTTCAAGTGTTCTAATTGAAGGCTGCTCAAGAAAAAAAAGGAGAGTTCAAAGTTTGTTTGTTCACTCAAGTTCTATAATTTTATATTTTGTATATATGAGTGAAATTTTAAGTGTTGGAAATTTTTAATATAATTGGATGTTTGGTGAATTTTTGGTAGAGTTGAGTTGTGTTGGAGATGATTTGGTCATTAATTCATTTTGACCTTGGTTTTATTTATTAGGATTTTGGCTCCCTTAAGCATAGCTTTACTCTTACATTTTCCCAAATATTTCCTACCTTTTATCCTAGCCTTACATTACAAGCTTTGAAGACCTTCTGACCTTTGTGCATAGAGTTGTGTGAATGTGAAATTAGTTGTTTTCCAATGCAAAGAATGATTTGATATATTTCGAGTCGACTGCTAGGTTGAGTGCTTGTTTTCTTTAAACACACGAGTGCGTGAGTTTGGGAGGGCATTGTTCACATTTAAAGGAGTTGGATGGAGAGCGATCGAGTATATCTTTTACTCGCCACATAAATGAGAGTTGAGTGTGTGAACACTAGTCTTGAATTCTATATGCTCTTGTGGTTTGCTCTATTTGACTATTGTCAGACAGGATGAGTAGTCAGATGGATTTGATTGGTTGACTTTGATGCATAACTGTCGAGTTTACCTTTAATCGTATTTATTGATTTGAATTGCTTTTGGGGTGAAGTATTGATTTATTTATTCATTGCTTTGCTTAGGGACAAGCAAAGGTTTAGCTTGGGGGAATTTGATATACGTGTTTTATACAATGGTTTTCCCCGGTTTTACTTAGTAATTTTATATGGTTTTGAGCTCTACGGAGCCATTTCTTGCTAACAATCTCTTCTTTAGTGTATTCGATTGTTTTAGTAAGCTTTTCAGGAATATGAAGCGTTTCTAGGCAATTGGACGTGTTTTTAGTAGATTCGGAAGAGTTGATAGCCAAGAACTGCAATTTATGTGGAGTGCCCGACCGGGCATGGCTTGCCCGGGCAGACCGGGCAATGAAGAGTTCACAGGAAGAAGCCCAATTCTGAACGGTGCAACGCGCGCCCGATCGGGCAGGCTTCGCCCGGTCAGACCGGGCGATGAAGAAGTCAAGTTATGAAGATGCAATTCTGGAAACGTGTTACGCGCGCCCGACCGGGCGAGGTTCGCCCGGTCTGACCGGGCAAAGAAGGAAAACTGTCGTATTTTACGCAGCCTTCCTCCGCCCGATCGGGCGAGGTTTGCCCGGTCTGACCGGGCGATGTTCAAGATTGCGCGATTTCAGCTATTTCCGAATTTCTATCTTTTGAGGGTATAAATACCCTTTTGTAATTAACTCTTAGAGTGAGTTTTTCATTAGTTTTTCTCCTTAAGCCCTAGAAAACTCTCAAGAACCCTAGTTTTATTTCCTTTAAGCAATTTCAATCTTTTAATCCCAGATTAATCAATTGTTCATCAACAATTTGAGTTCTTTCAATTGGAGTAATTGGTATTTATTTTACTTCACTCTTTTCTGATATTCACTGTTCTCTAAATATGTTTTCTTTACTGTTTCTTGTTTTTGAACTTGATTTTGATTTTATTATGATGTGTGAGTAGTTTCCTTAATCCGGGATCTTGCTAAGCCCGATTATGATTGATGTATAAAGTAGATCTTTAAATTCCCCAATAATAATCCCAATTGACATGCTTAATTGATTGTGTTTATGCCAATACTAGATTAGGAATAATTAGTATTGTTATCATCCCTTTGTTCTTATTGCAACGGAAGTTGGGTATTAACGGGATTAGGTTATTCCAATTAAGGGTTTGAAGATCATCACGGAAGTAGATGATTGAATAATTAGGAATCTAGGCATGGTGTTTAATGTCCCTTATTCGCTTGATTCCACGGAAGTAGGCTTGATAGTTAATTTGGGAAGCCATTGATAACTTGGAAGAGACCTTTGGTATTATTATTAGGGATTGCTTTTCTTCTTGTCAATTGATTTATATATTGGGGGTAGATTTATTAGTTTATCAATCATAATCGTGGTAATGCTTGATCTTGGATGCTTTAGTTTATTGATTAATATTTCCTCTAGTTAATTGTGTTATTTAATATATTAGTTGATTATTATCATCCATTATTGATTGGTGACGTGCTTAGTGATTAATTGAGTCTGATTAATTGAATGAACCATAGTCTCTTGGGATTCGATCCTTACTTGCCCTACTACATAGTTAGAAGGAATAGTTAGGTTATTTTTGTTAGGTACGCGATAAGCCTATCAGTTCCATTTCGGGTTTACTAAATTACGGTTCGGGTCGGTTTTTGATTTTAAAAATCGGTTATATATCGAGTCTTTTGGATTAAATTAAAGAGTTTTGGTTTGAAATTTGATTGTACTTGCTAACTTTTTGCTGGTTAACACATTTTATATCAAGCCGAGACGTCATCACATGTGTGCGTAATAATTATGTTTAAAAAAAAAAAAACAACAACAACAACACATGTGTGCACAATTAGATTTTTTTAAATTCCTTTTTACTTGGTTTTAATCCATTCTTTTTAGTAAGCAGTTTGTAAACGATTCAATTTATCAGCGGTTTGGTTTATAAACTGTTCGGTTTATAAGCAGTTCGGTTTACAATCAGTTCGGTTTATAAACGGTTCGGTGAAAATGGGTTGCAGTTTGTTAACGGTTCGGTGTAAGCGGTTTTTATGCCAGTTCAAACGGTTTTCGGTTAGAAGCGGTTTCGGGTTAGATACGGTTCGGTTCTTTTTCAGTTCGGTTTTCTTTCAATTCGGTTTAGATTAGGTTTGGTTCGTTAACATGTATGGTTCTTAAACGGTTTAATGTTACTCGGATCGGTTCGATTTCAAGTTTACTAGAATGTGGTTCGGGTCGATTTCGGTTTCAAAAAACCAGTTTTTAATCGGTTCGGTTCTCATTTGGGTCGGTTGGATTCGGGCAATTAAAGGTTTTTGTTTGAAATTTGACAATACTAAGTATTAAACTACAACTTTACAAGTAGTAAGGCCCCGTTTAATTCACCTTATTTTTGTTGAACCGAAATTATTTTCACTAAATTGGAATAACTTTTGCTGAATTGAAATTATTTTTACTGAACTGAAATTAAGTTTGTTGAACATAAATTATTTTTGCCGAACTTAAATTATTTTTACTGAATTGCTATCATATTTCTTCTTTAAGTTTACTGATTTTTACTGAACTGAAATTATGTTTCATGAACTGAATTTTTTTTTTGTTGAACTGAACTTATTTTTACTGAATATTATTTTTTAAGGTGAAGTGAACAGGACCTAAGTCTATGCTTAGTTCATTTTATTTAAGTATGAAATATTTTATTAAGGTTCTGTTTACTTCACCTTATAAAATAATATTCAACGAAAATAATTTCAATTCAGAATAATAAGTTTAGTTTAGTAAAAATAAATTTATTTTAGTAAAAATTAGTAACTTTATAAAAGAAATATAATAGAAAATTAGTATTAAAAAAGTAGTTCAATAAAAATAAGTTAAGTAAAAATTATTTCAGTTCAGTAAAACTAATTTCAGTTCATTAAAAATAAATTAATTTTAGTAAAATAAGGTGAAGTAAATAGGGCCTACTTAGTATTTTAAATGAAAAATAACTTCTAATCAAATCT
The DNA here is from genome assembly GCF_001683475.1 of Chenopodium quinoa. Classification (NCBI taxonomy): domain Eukaryota; kingdom Viridiplantae; phylum Streptophyta; class Magnoliopsida; order Caryophyllales; family Amaranthaceae; genus Chenopodium; species Chenopodium quinoa. The sequence continues at coordinate 992,278 of NW_018744239.1, read as the reverse complement.
AATACGATAAAATAAGATGAATTAAACATAAAATAATTTAGATTTGAGCCAAGTCAAGTCTTAAATGGGCAAATCTAATCAAATCTAATACGATATAATAAGGTGAATTAAATAGGGCCTACTTAATCAAATCTAATTCATCTAATACGATATAATAAATTAATTTTAGTAAAATAAGGTGAAGTAAATAGGGCCTACTTAGTATTTCAAATGAAAAATAACTTCTAATCAAATCTAATACGATATAATAAGATGAATTAAACATAAAATAACTCGATGTTGGTTTCATGGCTATTACGTTCTATGGACCCAAAAGTAGCAGCGAGTATACCCTATTTTGATGAGGCCAAAAAACTAGGAAAAATTGCCCAGAATAATCCCACATTTGGGGCGTCCGCCAAAAATAATCCCACCTTTGGATTATTTTTTAATAATCCCACCTTTAATGTTAATCCGCTTTAATTGGTCCTAACCGGTCATTTAACTTGTTATAGCAAGTTACAAGAAACGTGTCGACATTTGATTGGTAAAAAAACAGTAAAAAAAATAAATTAATTGAATTTTTTTTAAAGAATAAACTTAAATAAAAAGTTATTAATAAATTAAATAAACTACCCCACCAGCCCAATCACCTTCCATGGTTGCGCAGCCCCACCAGCAAGTCCCTGCCTGGCCACCAGCGCCGGAGCGCCATGCAAAAACCCTCCCCCTCCCCCTGGAACGCTGACTCCCCTTCCTTTCACCCTAAAACCCAGCCACCAATACCACGAACACCACCGTCGGCCAGCCCCACTGCTGCGAGCCCAGCCAAGCCACCCCGCTACCGCAAGCCCCACCAGCCCAACCAAGACACTTCTACTAAGCACTATCATCGTCGCCGAATCGTCGAACCCCTGCACCTTCGAACCCGCCGCCAAATACCAAGCACAATCACAACCAGTTCGAACCTCATCACCTTCGAACCACCGCAAATACCAACCCTGTCCTGATTCTAGCCCCCTTCCCGGTGCCGATTTCAGCACTCTCCCCTTCCCCCGTCCCAATTCCGGCCTCCCTCTCCTTTCCCTGCCCCGATTTCGACCTCCATCCCCTTCCCCCCATCTCGATTTCAGCCCTACTCATCGACCCCGTTAACAATTTTGGCCGCTGGTTAGCAGCAGCTTGTCTCCGTCAACATTTTCAGCCCCCCCGGTCAACTGCAGCTTCAAGTGGGGGGGGGGGGGGGGGTTGGGGATGTGTAAGGGGTGGCTGGAGTTGGGGGCTGCCGGTTTTTTATTTTTATTTTTTGAAGGCTATTTTTTATTTTGTTAAATTCAATTTTTTTAATTTTACTTTTTTGATGAATCACATAGTGACACCTGTGTTTTAAACTCAAATTTTTTTTTTATGTATTTAATAGGTTACTGGTCACCTGGGATCAATTAAGGTGGATTAACATTAAAGGTGAGATTATTAAAAAATAACTCAAAGGTGGGATTATTTTTGGTGCAATTGACAGGGATGAGGAGGTTTTGCACCAATTTTTAATTGGTATTGATGATGATTTGTATGCGTTGGTGAGAACAAACCTGCTATCGCAGCAACCCGAGGCTGATTTAGCTCGTGCCTATCAAGCCCTTCTTCAAGAGGAGGAATCTCGTGGAATAGCCAGAGGGAAAGTCGAGAAAGATTAGGCGAAGGAGGCCCATGTGTTTGTTGTTCCACCTGCTCGTTCGAAGCAGAGTTTTGATCGCCGAGATAAGGCCAAGCTTTACTGTACCCACTACCAAAAATTAGGACATGATAATGAAGGTTGTTTCGAGCTCCACGGTTATCCCGAATGGTGGTTTGATTTGAAGCGCAACTCCTGGAAAGGGGCTGCTGGTTCCCGTCAGTCTTCAAAGCCTACTGTTGCTGCTGCCCAACCGAAGTCTGCTGCTGCCTCTGTTTCCCCTGTTGCAATGCGTCCCCTGCTGCCCAAGCTCATACTCTTACTGCTGGTGTGGACAATCTGTCCTTTGTTGACCTCAAACCCGAGGATGTTCGGGTATTGCTAAACATGGTTAATAGCCATAATCAAGAACGAATGCAAGGTGAGCCTTTGTCTTCTTCTTAGATTATTGATACGGGGGCATCTCATCACATGACCGGGACTGACTCTTGCTTAGTGGATGTATGTTCGATCTCGCCATGTCCCGTGGGTCTCCCTAATAGTGAACAAGCAGTGGCCTTAAAGGAGGGTCGTGTTCATTTGTCCGATGACTTGATTTTGGAACATGTCTTATTTGTTCCTAAATTAAAATGCAATTTAATATCGGTGTCAAAGATGATTGATGATTCCCATTGTTTTGGTCATTTCACCAATTCTTTATGTGCATACAGGACCAACATTCGGGGAGCCTGATTGGAGCTGATGAACGGAAGGATGCACTTTATTATTTTCGGCGAATTCCTAGAGTATGTGCGGTGCAAGTTCTAGAATTATTAGAGTTCGTGTTATGGCATAGACGACTTGGGCATCCGTCGGATAGATTTGTCAAGTTAGTTTCTATTGTTAGTAATAGTACTACTATGAAAAATTTGAATAAAGCTTGTGATGTGTGTCCTCAAGCTAAACAATCTAGGGATAATTTTCCTAATAGTGATAGCAAAGCCAGTCGTATTTTTGAATTATTCATTGTGATCTGTAGGGGTCGTATAAAACTCGTTTACTTGTGGTGCACATTATTTTTTGACATTAGTTGATGATTTTTCAAGAGGTGTTTGAGTTTATTTGTTGAATTCTAAAATTGAAGTTTATTCCCCATTTTTATCCTTTTTTTCTATGATTGAGCATAAATTTGAAATGACAGTTAAATTGGTGAGGAATGATAATGGCACTGAATTCAATTGCATGCTTCCATATTTCAATGAACATGTCATTATTTTTGAAACTTCATGTGTTGGGACACCTTAACAAAATGACCGTGTTGAGCGAAAACATCAACACATATTGAATGTGGCTCGTTTGGTCATATTCGGTAATCACCAAGTGGAAGGCAATGATTATAACGAGATGTTTGCTCCGGTGGCCAAAATGGTAACGGTGCGTGCATTCTTAGCCGTAATAGCAGCGAAAAATTAGGAATTTCATCAGATGGATGTCCATAACGCATTTCCTCATGGTGATCTTGATGAAGAAGTTTATATGAAGCCTCCTCCCGGTTTCATGGTAGCAAACTCGGATTGGTGTGTCAGTTACAGAAATCGTTGTATGGCCTTCGGCAAGCACCGCGGTGTTGGTTTGCTAAATTTAATACCTCTCTCAAAAGGTACGGTTTTAAACAGTCGTACTCTGATCATTCCCTTTTTACTCTGCAACGAACAAGGGAATATACAACTCAGTGTTCTGGTGTATGTTGATGACCTCTTGATCTCAGGCAATTTTATTTTTGCAATTTCTGATTTTAAATCTTATCTGTGTGATTGCTTTCATATGAAAGATTTGGGTGTGTTGAAGTATTTTCTTGGCATATTGAGGTTGCTAGGAGTCCCGAGGGGATTTTTCTTTGTCAACGCAAGTATACTCTTGACATTATTACGGAAGCAGGTTTATTAGGCGCCAAACCGGCTGGATTTATTTGTCCTTCACCCGTCCTAATTTAGCTTACACAGTTCACATTTTGGCTCAATTTATGCACCAACCTCGACAAGAGCATTGGGATGCTGCTCTTTGCGATTTCGATACTTGAAGGGTTCCCCAGGCCAGGGAATTCTTTTAGGTTCAGATTGTGATTTGCATTTTACAGGTTGGTGCGATTCGGATTGGGCTAGTTTTCCATTGACGAGGAGGTCCATAACTGGTTGATTAGTTTTTCTTGATGGTTCTCCGATCTCATGGAAAACCAAGAAACAACAGACTGTTGCTAAGTCATTCTGCAAAGGCAGAGTTCTGTTCTATGTCCTCCGTTACTGATGAATTGAAGGGGTTGAAAGCTCTTCTTGGTAGTCTGGGTGTGGCTCACCCACGAGCGATGAGCCTATTTTGTGTTAGTCAGTTGGCTTTGTATATCGCGCAAAACCCGGTGTTTCATGAGCGTACTGAACATATTGAGGTTGATTGCTATTATATTCGTGATGCAATTCAGGATAGTACTATTAAAACTTCTCATGTGCAGACGATGGAACAACTAGCGGATATCTTTACAAAGGCTTTGGGCAAACGACAAATTTTGTATTTACTAGGCAAGTTGGACATTTGTGATTTGCATGCTCCAACATGAAGAGGGGGGTACGGTGTTGAGCTAGGCTTATTATGTATTGTATTTAACTAACTATTGGGCTTATGTTTAGCCCGATCTTAGGTTGTATATATATACCCTTACACGTAATATACAAAACAAGGATTCACATTCTTGACATGGTATCAGAGTCAGGCCCACGATTTCACGATTGGGGCCTTAATGGCTAAAGTATAATGGGCCAAAAATTATGGACAGCTCACACGTGAGGGGGAGTGTTGAGCCCGTGAACAACCCACATGTGAGCATTCTCTTGTCCCACACTAAAACACTATAAGGGGGAGTGTAGTGGTAATGGAATCCCACATTGAAAGAATTCAAGAGTTACCACCACAATATAAGGCTAAGGGGCTACTCCCCTCATTGCCATATGGTTTTGAGGTGGAACCTACTTGGTCTTGTAAGTGGTGCACTTGCACTCTCCCGTGACGGGTGTTGAAGGAGTTATGTCTTCGTTGTGTGCAAATACTATATATATAAATGGATCAAATTATGGAGATGATTAAGTCCGGACACTTGGGTCGTCGTTTTGCCATAGCTAGAGGTACTTACGACCTTTGGACTAGTAAAATAGGCCAAAGCCCAATTAGACGGATCCTATAAGGTCACACAAAGGGGCTAGATCAAGCATTAGAGGACGAGGCCCATCATGGGCCTCATCACTCTAGGTGGCCGACCATATGGAGGATTAAAAGTGGTTTTGGGCTTCGTGCCCTAGTCTAATTATAATGAGATTATAAATAGACTAGGTGCCTAGGTTTTGCAAGCAAGCAATTTACTGATCTTTTGATAAACCCTAATTTTAAAGTTGAATGTGATTTAATTTTAATCTCATGGACTGATTTGATTTAATTATGATAAATGTTTTTTAATTAAATCGTAACTATCTTGAAATAATTTTTCAAAAAACATTTTTTTTTTTGAAATTTCCGCAACCACCATCGTCGTCCACCGTGGTTGGCTAGCCAAAGCTAGCCACGGTGGTTGGCTGCCATGACAGCAGCCACTGCCGCAAGGGCAGCAACGTGGCAGCTGCTTCTGCCGGGGTTGCAGGCCACCGTGCGTGGCCAGCCAAGGCTAGCCACGGTGGCTGGCTGCGGTTAGCAGCCACTGCCGCGCAAAGGCAGCAGCAGCAACCCTAGCGTGGCTGTGACAGCAGCCGTGAAACTCTTGCATGTTGCTGCCCAGCCACCTGTCGGACCACCTGCCCTCCTTCCCTCCCTCTGGACTGACCACTTGGTCGGCAGCCGCGGTTGCCGGCCATAAATAATTTTTTTTTTATTATGAAGTGGAGGCCCAAAGGAGCAAGGTGGATGAAGATCCATGATGATTCAAGTGGGAGCATTTTTCATTTCTAAGTTTTCTTAGGACTAAGGGGCCATACTATGTCATGCTTTATTTTATTGCATTAGTTGATTATGCATGTTAGATTTTATTTATGTTGATTGATGATGCGCTAGAGTTCACTAAACAAATCACAACATAATAAATCTAGGTCCCAGTAATATTGAGGCAGCTTTTCCAATTAAAAACCCGATGAAACCTTCGATCTTTTATGATGGGTCGGCCTCAGTAGAGTGTCATATTATATCTTGGGGAAGTGGGGGTAAATCACGTTTTACACTTTTAATTGGTTATACTCAACAAGGTTACCTAAAGATCAGTTTAGAACCTTGAAGCTAAGGGTAATAATTAAGCATTTGATGATTAATTATTCAACCAAGAGTTACAAGAGTTGTAATCAGTAAAGAGTTTACTCACCTTGAAAATGTAATGGTTGATGGTAGGGCCAAAGTCCGGTCAATTATTGCACAAATAAAGGATCTTGGAATCACTTAAAATTCAATTGGGATCATTTAATCATTGAATAAAGTGTTTTAAAGTTACCTAATGAATGCGTTTTGTGGTACTTTAATTTATTAAACATAATTATTAAACTTTGCCTTATTTTGACATAGATGGGTAGCTGTAATAACAATGACATCAACGTTTACAATCTTCGACCATCCCTTGAGAAGGATAGATTGACAAGGGAAAACTTTTCCAACTGAGAAAGAATGCTAAGGCTTGTTCTGAAATCTGAAGGTAGGGAGGATGTCATTGATACCCCATTGCCAGGACCTCTGCCAGAAAATCCTACTGCGACAGAGATCAAGAAGCACAAGGAAGCTCATGATAGAGCTATGCCTATCACTTGCTTAATGATTGCTACCATGGAACCAAGGCTTCAAAAGCGTTTTGAGGACCAGGATGCCTACTCAATCATGGAAGAACTCAAAGCTTTGTTTTAGAAACAAGCTAGAGTTGAAAGGTATGAGCTCCATCGTGAGATTCTGGATTGTAGAATGGAGAAGGGTACCACAGTTCATGATCATGTTTTCAAAATGATCGGCCTGATTCAAAGTATGAAGAAACTGGGGTACCCATATAGTGATGATTTGGCAACATAAATCATTCTCCACTCACTTCCAAAAAGTTTCAACCAGTTTATCATGAGATTTAACATGGCTGCCACTGCAAAGACTATGAATCAATTGCATGCAATGCTGGTTAGTGCTGAGAAACAAATCCCTAAGGAACCTAAGAAGGAAGTTCTTATGATTCAAAAGGGAAAGGGGTTCAAGAAGAAAGGGCAAAAGGCTAGTGCCAAGAGCAAGGGCAAACAAGTTGCTAAAGCTCCTGAAAAGCCTAAGGCGAATCCAAAACCCAAGGCTGCAAGTGAGAGTGAATGCTTTTCTGCAAGAAGAAAGGGCATTGGAAACGCAATTGCCAGAAATACCTTGATTTCCTCAAGAAAAAGAATGGAGCATCAACCTCAGGTATTATGTTATAAAAATTTTAACTTTCACTAAGGTATGTGATACCAAGTTGAAGTGCTTAACATTGTGGTGTTGCGCAGGAACTGCAAACAAGTGAAGCTAGTATAGAGATGGAGCTTGAAGGTGCACTAGAAGTTTTGAGTGGCCAGAGATAGCTTCATAGTTATTTTTTCTGATTAGTTTGTCATGACATTTAAAACAATTTCCGTTTTTGATGAGACAATATTTCAGTTTTCTTGTTTTGAATACTGATTTGGTTTACTTGGCTTGGACAAGTGTTGATCCATGACCAAGGTAACAAATTGTTTTCATTTTGCTAGATATGAGTTAATTTTATTTTATGACATTGATATAAGTAGATCACAAAAGTAAAATTAGATGACTCAAAATAAACTTACTTATAATAAAGTAAGATTAGGTCACATAAACTATTTGCACACCCAAAGTTCAATTGGATGGACTCTTATTCTTATATGATTATGAATCACTTGAGAATTAGAAGTCATGCTTGATCAAGTTGAAAATGACCAAGCCACCTTTTACTTGAAAGGGTAAAAGAGCTAAAATGATCTTATGGAACTCATACATATGATGTATGTGTACCATTAAGTTCAAAATTAGCAAGAGATTTAACTATTTCTTTGCTCTTGTTAACGATTTAAATTAATACATTGATAATTACTTAATGAAATAAAAGCTGGAATCATTGAAATGTTCAAAATTCCAAAATGAAATGTAAAATCAGTTTGAGATAAACAATTTAGTACCATAATATGATTGTTGTGATAAATATTTAACTCAAAACAAATGATCATCTAAAGGAATTGTTGAATTAGTTCACAATCCAGGAACATTACAATTAAAAATGTATGTTTAAAGTAGGAATCAAACTTTTCTTGCCATGGTTTGATCTAAGTTTTGAATGATTTACAAATATCGTTTTAAGGATATGCATTAGAACAACAACAATTGCAAATATACTAAACAGAAACTTAACCAAAACAGTAGAAAAGATGTCATAAGAGTTATAGACTGGAAATGTTCCAAAGTTATCTTTTCTAACAGGATTCAAGGGTTATGAAATCTATGTAAAATGTTTACAAAGATGACATAATAAACTCTAAAATCAGAGGTATTATTTGTACAATCGCGTAGAAACAAAATGTTTGTTGCTCACGATAGTGTCTTTGTAGAAAGAAATGTCTTCCTACAAAGCCAAGTGGGAGTAAAGTTGAATCTCGATGAGATTCGAGACGAGCAACAAAAGGATGTGGATAACACTACATTAGAGACGAAGGCGCGTGAAATCAGCTAATTTGATAAAACATGTGTCGAAGCAAGCTAATTCAACTAGCGAGACTTCTATCGTCCTACTAGAATGAAAGGCTTAAAAGAGTTGAAGAGGATAATTCTATTGTCGCTCATACCTATCGTAGGTTACTTAGGATCAAAACAAACAGTTTGTTGGAATTCTAGTAAAAGGTGGATTCTAAAATTTTTCTATTGGAATGGTTGGAATCTATACCTACAAGCAAGCTTTGGACAAGTGCCAACTCAGGAAGTGGCTTAAAGCCATGAAATCCAAAATGGTAGTCTTACAAATAGGGTCAAACCTGTTAAGCAATGTAAGTCTATTCGGATTATTTCTAGTTGTGTAGATCAAAATCGCCTTCATGAAATGTTCTTGAGGGACAGTATGTATATGATACAACCTAAGAGTTTTGAAATCCATAAATTCCTAGAAAGTTTTTTGCAAACTTAAGAAATTCACTTATGGATTGAAGTAAGCATCAAGGAGTTAGAACATTCATTTCGATTAGGCAATCAAACAGTTTGATTACCTTGAAAGAACGAAAGAAATCTTGTAAAGACAAGAAGTTTAGTGGGAGCAATTGGTCTTATAAATCTAGTATGTAGTTGACATATAGTTCGTATGAGATGATATATCAATGCTTGAATGAGTCAAGCAGTGCTTAGAAAGATTGTTTCTATATGAAAAACTTAGGAGATGTTGAGTACATATTGGGAATCAAAATCCACAAAGTGAATCTTGAAGAATGATTGGACCTAATCAAGAGACTTATGTTGATAAGGTTCTTGACAAGTTCAAGATACAAGATTCTAAAAGAGGATCTCTTCCCATGTCTCATGGTTTTATACTCAGTAAAACTTAGTGCCTCAAAATCTAGTGGAGTTGAGTTGTAAAGGTAGTGTACCTTATGCTTCTGCAAAAGGGTCCATTACATATGCCATGAAATGTACAAAGCAAGTTGTTACATATGACTAATGCATATGTAGCAAGTTTCAAGCAAATTCAGAATAAGCATACGGAGAGTTACCAAGAACAAATCCTTGAGTACTTGAGAAGCACTAAAGGAATTATTCTAGCTATTGTATTAAAAGTAATTTAAGCAAGTTGTCAACAGATTACACGAATGCAAACAGGCAAGATCATTCTAGATGTTGATCGAAATGCATATTTCTGTCTGGACAGTGAGCTTGAAGAGTTCAAAGCAGAACACTGTTGCATACTCAATATCAGAATATGTGTATTAAGCTATAGTCGGATATTTAGAGAGGAAGTTCGGATTAGAATGTCATATGACTAAAGGGTCACCTTTGCCCAAGAACAAAGGAGCCAGGGTCACATCACAAATCCAAATAAAAGGATATGAGATATCACCTCAGTTATGAGAACAATGACAAGCGGGATGTCATGTTCTTGCAAAGTTTTTATTATGAGTGAGAAATCACTAAACCCCTTCCTTAGACTAAGGTATGAAAGTCATATTAAAGTCTTGGATTGAAGCAAGTCATGTAATTAAAGTTGTGTTTGTTTTGAGAAGACATATTACATAAGAAGTGCATCAATTTGCAGAATTATGTTTAAACTAGAAATTATTATTTCTCTTATTTAATTATGGTTTTGGAAATTAAATAAAATGTCCAAAATAATTATGAATTGATGGGCTAATCAGGTTAATGACCTGGTGAATTGAAACCCCACAGGTGAACAAAATTCATATATTATTTAAGTTCCTAGTTCGAGATCATTAAAGTGGACATAAATGATATCAATAAAATGAACTAGCATGTACGATTGAGTGGATAGCGCAGTTTCATGGGCTATAGGGGCATAGTGATGCTTGGTCAATCACTTGGATATGCATGAATGATGCATGATCGAACTATTGACCTACTTTGAAGTTCAAGTATAGAGCTTCCGTATATATTAGTGGATTCCTTTGACATGAGTGGATTATTGATTTCATTCAATGAATGTTATAACTGTGGTACATTCAAACGTCTACCCGTAACTGGAGATTATAAAGGGTGTTTCCTGGTTATTTCAGAAGTTGAGTGGGAGGCTTGTTGCCACAAGATTGGATAGGGTCTACCTATTAAATTAGGAAATGTGTCATGGTCGCTTGAAGAGGGAGAATTCAGAAAATACGTGGCCGCGTTCAAATGCATTACACAATAATCATTTGGTTTTGTAATTCTAACTCAGATTTCAAGTAACGATTTGTAGATTAATATGATCTCGACATATGATGCAATCATATTATCAAATCGACACATATATTGACTTAAGGAATTTGAATATTGCACCCTTGTCTCGGACAAGTGGGAGATTGAAGGAGTTATGTCTTTGTTGTGTGCAAATACTAGATATATAAATGGATCAAATTATGGAGATAATTAAGTCCAGACATTTGGGTCGTCGTTTTTCCAAAGCTAGAGGTACTTACGATCTTTGGACTAGTAAAATAGGCCAAAGCCCAATTGGACGGATCCTATAAGGTCACACAAAGGGGCTAGATCGAGCATTAGAGGACGAGGCCCATTATGGGCCTCATCACTCTAGGTGGCCGGCCATATGGAGGATTAGAAGTGGTTTTGGGCTTTGTGCCCTAGTCTAATTATAATGAGATTATAAATAGACTAGGTGCCTAGGTTTTGCAAGCAAGCAGTTTACCGATCTTTTGATCAAACCCGAATTAGCAAAAACGAAACACAACCCCTCTCAAAGTCCTCTCTCACACGGCTCTATCATCCTCCTCGGCGCACGGTGGTGTCTCGTGGTGGTGGTGGTTCGTGCGGTGGTCGGTTGTCCGAAAAGGTGGTGATCACGGTTTTCCTCAATCACTCGACCAATCTAGTATTGGTGGAAGGCTCGTTCGAATCTCGTGGACTAAGTAGAGGAGCAACACTTGGGGCTCTATTCTCTCCCTGATTTGCCTGTCGAATAGCTTCGTGGAATTCACGCTTCAAAGGTATGATTATGTGTCTTGTGTGTTATGCATGTGATTCTTGGGATTAGGTACTTAATTGAATATGATTCATATTATTTCCGCTGCTTAGTACCTATAAACTCCTACAGATGCGGCCCAAACTCGTATTTGACATATTACCTTAAAATTATAAGGCCAACCCTTTATCACTAACATTGTCGAGTGTCCAATTCCATATATACATGGTTCATATTCCAAACAACTCTTACTTCTAACCTGTTCCAAAGTACCATATAAATAAATTTTATTTTGGAGAGAGCATAGAGAAATTTATTTGAAGTATCCTAGTTGAAATCTTAGACTTTTAGAAAGACATAATATCACACATTCACTCTAGTGTAATACTCAGACATCTCACATCTTAACATGGTGGAAAACATAATGAAACGATCTGTAACAGGGAGAGGCAGTAGCGAATTGGCGTGAGCTGGTGCTCTTCTTTATGTAGCCGGTACAAGGGAGAGACTACTCGAGATGGCCCAACAAACCTGAGGAGTGGAAGACCATGGTTGAAGCCTACGACGAAAAGATTATGAACTTGTCCTGCAAGATGTTTGAGTTGTTTTCCGAGGGTTTGGGCTTGGAGAAGGATGCTTTTGCAAAGTCCTTGGGTGATCTTAACCAACATTTTGTGGTTAACCATTACCCTAAGTGCCCACAACCTGATCTTGCCGTTAGGCTCAAATGACACACGGATCCAAGCTCCATTACTTTGCTTCTTCAAGATCATGTTGGTGGGTTGCAAGCTATAAAGGATAATGGAAAAACTTGGATCACCGTTCGCCCTATCAAAAATGCTTTAGTCCTTAATCTTGGAGATCATGTCTATGTAAGTTAACTCTAACATCGGTTCTCAATTCTCATAAACAAATTCTTTGATAAGACGGTCTAACTAGTCACTTTTTCTCACTTCATGTATTTCGTTACACAAAAAATTTAAGTTTATTTAATACGTATAAGTGACCATTTACTTGGTATTATCATCCATTGCAAAAGGAAAAAAAAATAGTTGATAACTTTTCACATATTATGCTTTACTTTATTTTTTTTGTGTAACACTTTTATAGTGTAACTAAAACATTTTAGACTACTAGTAATTAATACAATAAACATTTGCTTTAGTAATTTTGTTTTTATAAAAAAAAAATTGATGTCTCATCGTTTCATGAGCAGTATATGAGCAATGGAAGATTCAAGAGTGCTGATCATCAAGCAATTGTAAACTCAGAATAGACTTGAATGTCAATAGCAGTATTCATGAATCCAGCGCAAGATGCAAAGGTGTATCCTGTCAGCTTAAAAGAGGGAGAAAAGTCATTGTTGGAAGAACCCATCACATATGCTGAGATGAACAACAGGCACAAGACTAGGTATCTCGAAATTGTGAGACTCAAGAAGTTGGCAAAAGAAGTAAATTGGTCGCAAGAAGAACTTGATCTTAAGCTCAGCCAGCTTAATTAAGTCAAGGCAAAACTACAAACAAAGCTTAAATAATTGAATCAAATATGTGTGCAATGTATTGTGTTCATAATGTTCATCTATGGCACAATGCATCCTTATCGTGCAATGAGTAATAAACGTGACAAGATCATTAATAACTAACTCTATAAAAGCATATCGTGATGACAAGCATAAAAAATAAAAAATGGTAATTGAAGTTTCTTTATTTTTCTTAATTCTTTTTATTGACATTTTATTAAAGATTTTGTAACTTATATTGTGGTGAAATTCGCATGTTATATAAGCAATAAGTGCGTAGTACTTCCTTCAATTTGAGATATTATAATCTTGGTAAAATAAACATAATGTGACGTGTATGTTAAATTTTCATATTAAAATGAATGAGTCTAGGCAACCCAACAATAAGAAAGAGATTTTGGTGCACTTACAAGTTCAAAAGAGGTTCCTTAGTATAACCAATTGGTATAGTAGTTATCCATTCTCTCCTCATTCTCCAATGTAGGACAACTCATATGTGAGTTAACGCATAGTTTCAACACTCCCTCTCACATTCAAGTATCCTTAGAATTTGGAGCTAACGAAAATGTAACAATCCTAGTATGGGTTGAAAATCCTATTGAGGCCCTTATCCACTTGCTTGATTAAAGACCAGCTTAGAAGAGACCCAACAACCTTGACTATAATACCATGTTAAATTTTTATACTAGAATAAATGGGCTTAGGCAGCCTAACAATAAGGAGTAGGAGATTTTGGTTCATTTACAAGCCCAAAGGAGGTTCCTTACTAAAATCACTTTGTGATAGTAGTAACTCCTTAGGCTTTTAAATATTCCTATAAATACCAAGACTCGTATTTAATATGGTATTAGAGCCAGGCCACGGCTTGGGCCTTTAACATACTCTGTGCAGAATTAAAATGCGTATCACATGTGAGGAGGGAGCATAAAGGTTTGGCCCCATGAAACATCACATGTGAGTATTCCAGATAAAAAGGGATCTAACACGTGGGTGGGGGGGGGAGTGTTGAAAGTTTGAATATCTATCTTATAAAACATCACAGGTGATTATCCTACATTGATAAAAGAAGAGAGAAGTGTTCATTTTATATACCTAAGGGGCTACTCCCATATGATTGTAAGGTGGAATCTTCTTGGGCTTTGTGAAGTGGACTCTCTCACCTCCATACGGGTATGACCTAAACCCGTATTTAACATGGTATTAGAGCAAATTTGGTTGCGAATTGGGTAGCAAATACTACACTAAATTCACTAATATTTTTTTTTCTTTTTGAATGTGATTAAACGTAACCGAAAAATTCATTTGAGAAATAACAAATTAAAACATCATATCCAAATGAATTTGATATTGTACAATAACCATAAAAGCCAAAACTTCTAAAATTGTTTTCGGAATCTCAATTATACAACATTCAATTTCACATTCAATCAAATTGATCTATAACACATAGTCAACCAAAACCATGAAGATGAGGTTAAACCAAATTAAACTATGGGACCATGAAAAGCAGTTGACATAATTATTCCCCTCAACCTCAGATAATTTTTCAAACAACAAAAGCATTCCCAGACTGAAATCATTCCCCTCAAGTGGGCATCCAAGTTCATATCTGGGAGAACAAAAATTTGTTCCTACCATTTTTTACTGTATTTTTAAGATCAATATTGTATATAAAATTACAATTGTTGTATATTGAAATAAAAAATATCATTCCTACAAAACTATTCAAATATACTACTGTATTAGGTGATATTTTTAATATACTATATAGAAAAACAAATTAGTGAGCTGATACCCTGGGACATTTTGTTTTCTCTAGAAAAAAAACAGTTAGGTAAACATACACTTATAGACATAACGTGATAAATTAGTTAATTGAACTTGATGTCTACTAAAGTACTCCATTTTCTTGAATTAAGCCAATTAAAAGTGAGACATAAGCAAAAAATATCAGAATTAAATTTAAATTGAGGTAGAATATTATGAAAATATTATCCCAACTTTGAAATGATGCCAAATTATGGCAGCAACTTTAAGAAATTGAAGATTGAAAGCAAAGGGCAAAGTTTTGGGGCACTTCATTTTGTATGTTTACCCACTTGGTTTAGTTTCTTGATGAGAGTTGTTGGCTCTAAATTTCTAGAAATTATTCCAATTAGATTACATGTATATTTTTGCAATTAATTAGGGAATTTCATAAATTTCGCTATTCAAACATGTTGCTTGCGCAATTATGACTAAATTATTGCCTTGTAACGAAAAGACGAATTTGGGGATTTCATTAAGGAAGACTATAAATTTTTAATATCTGAGTGTAACTAAAATTAAGTATATAAATCATGAATGCAAAGAGAGCAAACAATAAAGTGAAATTGATGGGGGATTATAGGCAAGAGAAATAAGAGAAATTGATGGGGGATTATTATAATGAACTTGAATTGATAGCCTAGTGGTAATGATGCTTTGATAAGTCAATAGGATACAAGGAGGTCAAGAGTTCAAGTCTTATAGTATATTGATGATTTAATAGTAGTATAGATAATAATATCAATTCAGGATGACATGATCATATTACACAAATAACATTGTAAAATTATTTTTTCAAAAAAATCGAAAAGAATACAAATTATTTTGAAAATAAAAAAATGAAAATTTGCATACCTGAAGTTGAATTTGATTAGAATAGAGAGAGAAAGAAGATTCAAAAATCAAATAAAAAAACGAAAAAAAAAAATTTGAAGAGGAAGTCAAAGAGTTGGTCAGCTATTTTACGAACAAAAAGTGTAGTCATTTACTTAACTTTTTTAGGGAACAAGAGTTATAGAAGATCACCAAAAATGGCATAAGTGACTATCAAAATAGGATGGAGGGAGTATGTTTTTTGGTTTCTAATTAATAATAAGAGGTATAACTTGATAATAGAAAAACTAAAAGAGGGGTTAAAAAAATTAATTTTTTTGACGCCACCTTAGGATTTGGCTTATCATAGATATGCAATAGAGATGTATGAGTAGTTGAATGAGTTAGCAAGTTAATATAGGAAATTTCGGATAATGCACCCATGAAAGGATAAGAATTGACTTAGTGAAGCAGACTGTAGTCAAAGGTACCTTATTCCATGTGGTCAAAGTGGCTAAAATATATAGGCACACTTTGATGATGCACACGAAGTTCCAACCTATCACCAAGTTCTACGTTTTATGACTATGTTCGAGTTTGGGTAGGCAAATTAAAGGGTCCATGACTTCAGAGGTTGACCCATCGAGGCAAGTGTTTACATTTTGAAAGTTACCACATACGGGCATCTGCAGCCAAGATGCCCATAAGCTCAAGATGATCATCATGATTTGGTAGATTTGGCACTAAGATCAACTACGAGGCATGAGCATAACATCTCCTATAGTAAAGGGATAGCCTCGAACATAAAACATGTTCATTGAGGCATAAAATTAGGATAACCTATATTTCTTCCCATTCAAGGGAGAAATATGCAAATGCAATATGCTAAAACAATACTCCCTCCGTTTTTAAATACTTGCTCCATTTCTCCATGCGCGAAGTTTTAGGAGAAATTGGAGAAAGTAAAAAAATATGAAGGTAGTGGGGTTGGTGGAAGAATAAAAAATTGTAAAAAGCAAAAGTAGTGGAGAGAATTGAAGGAGAGAGAATATATATTGGGTCCACTAGGTGAGAGAAGTTAATAAAATATTGTAAAAACTTTCCAAATAAGGAAATGGAGCAAGTATTTAAAAACGGTCGCAAATGGAAATTGGAGCAAGTATTTAAAAACGGAGGGAGTACTATCGAAATTACAAGTCACATGTCAAGAATCATTCAAGTCTCATCCACTCCTCCATATATGATATCAATCACGCACTCAAATTGAGAACATAAAGGAATCCTCCCCTACGGAGTAGTCGCCCAATTGTAGACTTTTTTTGAGTGACCCATGCTACACGTGAGAACCTAATTTGCGTGATCATGGAGATTTGTAAATTAGACCCGTTTTTTGATAGGGACACAATAGGCACAAAGTAGAAAGTTTCAACAATTTTGTAAAGGAAGAATTGTAAACCCTTGTTGGGTTTGACGAATGGGACAAATAAAAAAGGGATCAACAAAAGTGAATTAATTCAATAAGGTTTTTCCCCATCATCAGATCTAAGAGACCTATAGCTCCATATGATCATGAACCAATGTTGGATTCAAGGATGAAGGTATGGTTACAACCAAGAGCCATAATCCATCCATATTGGCCTATCACCATTTCTTGTAGCGAAACGTGAGGTTTGCAATTACAACGTGAGATAAATATTTTTTTTTAAAAAAAAATAGAAATCAATCATGATTGGTTTTTTTAAATTACCACATATTCATGATTGCAAAACTTTCGATAAGGTGAAAATGAAATTACTAATGTAAATCGGTTATGATTTATGCAACCTTGTAATGCAATTTCCATTATAAAATGTTTTTTTTAGCAAAATCTTACGCCATGCATGATTAAGAATAGGCGACGTTCAATTTTAAATGGATAATGTGCCTCTGTAGACACTATAATTTAACTTCATTCTCTGAAACTAGAGTTGTCAAAAACTGACTCGACTTGAGAACCGACCTGAACCTACTGTAACACTCCCATATTTCTCCATAGAAATACTAGAAGAAATACAAGGGTAATATTGCCACGTGATTCCAAAACATTCTCAATACTAATATAAATACGTAGCGGATATTCAATGTTCACATTTTTGAAAAGTAGAATATTAAAAACATAGTTTCCAAAAATATAAATCCAAAATTTATAATTCCTAAAATAGATAAGTGACTCTCCACTCCCAAATTCCATGGTGAGATGTCCATAATGATTCACATAGGTCAAACTCTCAAGCTATTCATATAAATGAATAAGGCAAAGCCAAAACAAAGAAAGAATACTTGTCACTATGAAATCGAGTACATTCATGCGCATGATAAGTAACAAAAGTAAAAATAATTCAAACCATTCTAAAAATAACTCATCAACCTTTAAAGCTTAGATAACACTTGAAACGTTTTCAAGAATACATTTGAAATAAACCAACTCAACAATTGAGTAAAATAAACTCAATCTCATCAAGTGAGACAAATTGGGAATAACCAATTTTAACTTTTGAAACCCTACTAAGTGTGTGTTATACTAATAAGCAATTAAACAGAAATAACTTATCTCTTGATGCATGAACCAAATTGACAATATTCGTGTCGTGGATAACCACTGACCTAAAAGATAATTCCGCGCTACCTCCTGGTGCAGTAGACTAGAAGCGGTCGCCCTCCAAGATAAGCACCGCGCCGGAGTTTATGTGCACTCACAAACCCGACTGGAATTCAGAATATTTACCCAGAAAACAAGAATAGTGTTTATTATTATAGAGAAAAGAGAAAGGTACGAATTGTTGTGTATTCTGACTGGGAAAAGCAACGAGTATATATAGGCAGAAGAGGAGAAACGGGAAGCATAAAACAAGGGAAGAATCTGGCTAAGAAAGTGACCAGATTAATTCGGCCAGTCAACAATAGAAGCAAAAAACAAGGAATTGAATCAGTCAACTACAATCAAGGGATTAATGACTGATTTAATTCTGTAATCCCAACAATTAGAAAAGAACAATCCCAACAGAAAAAAAGAATATTTTGTTTAAAAAAGAAAGGGAAATAAAATTTCTCCAAAAAGATAACAAGGACCCACGCCCGCGCATCGCATTCCCCAAGACCCCAAGTCCCGAGGCCCGAGCCCGACCCAACCCGGCGCGGCTTGGTGAGCGCTCGCGTGCGCTTGTGTGTGGAGTAACACATACCTCCAACTCACTCAACTAAGTAGTGCTAAGGCACTACAATATATAAACAAGGAAAAACCTCATTCCTCAACCAATGTGGGACTTTTTCCTCTCAATTGTTTTTCTCTCTCTATTTGTTTTTCCCCAACTATCTTGTTTTTATATTAAGAACTTCCAACAATCCCCCACAGGTTCGAAGATATTAAGAAAGAAAGAAAGGAAAAATGAATTCTGGGCAAAACAAAACATTTGCATAAGTGACAATGTCTCGCGACTTGAATTAACACATAGTGGACATCAAACTATGATCCCTCACCTACCAAGTGACCTTCGTCTTGAACTCAATAGGGAGTTAGGGACCCGTCACTTTGTGACACACAATTGAACATGTATAATATTCTGAAATTCCGCGAATAAGGGTGATACATTATACTGGCCATACATCCAGCTTGGATGCTCATAAGTGCTCTAGAGTATAAGCCCATGAAATACTCATAGAAAGCGGCCACACTTCCACACCTAAGTAGGTGAACTCCATCAAGTGTGAGCTGCAACACACCTCCAAAATATGAATATGGGTTCATTAAGAGCCGTATTCTCAACCTCCTTCTCATTTGTAGCTAAGCACAAAAAAAAAACATCTAGAGATGGACAAATAAAATAAAAATGTGCTTCCAAATTATTACATAATGCTCCCCTTTGAAATCATAGTGAGTAGGAGTTCATTACTTCACAATTCATACATCTCTTCTGATGTTTCCAAAACTAGTTTTTTACATAGGCCTTTAGTTAACGGATCTGCAATGTTCTTTTCGGACTTAACATAGTCCAGTGATATCACCCCTTCAGACAGCAAATTTCTGACGGCTTTATGCCTCAGACGGATGTGTCTCTTCTTCCCATTGTAGGCATGGTTGTGTGCAACAGCAATCGCAGCTTGTGAATTATAATGAAGTGCAACTGAAGGAGCTAGCTTCCCCCATAGTGGAATATCTGCAAGCATGTTCCTCGACCATTCTGCCTCATGACCTTCCAATTCAAGAGCAATAAAATCATATTCCATAGTAGACATAACAGTACAAGATTGCTTGCAAGATTTCCAGGATACGGCTTCACCCCCAAGGGTGAAGACATAGCCACTAGTGGAGTTAACTTCATCATTATCGGATACCCTGTTAGCATCACCAAAACCCTCCAAAACTCCAAGGAATTTAGAGTAGTGCAAACCCCAATCCATAGTACCTTTAAGGTACCTAAGCAACCTCCTTAGAGCAATCCAATGATCACTGCTTGGATTATGAGTGTACCTGCTCAACCTACTAACAGAATAAGCAATTTCAGGTCTAGTGTAGTTCATAAGAAACATAACACTACCAATAATCCTAGCATACTCGGACTGATTAACTTGATCACCATTATTTTTCTTTAGGTGGAAACTTGGGTCATATGAAGTCTTAACTGGATCGACATTAAATGAGTCAAACTTTTTAAGAAGTTTTTCAACGTAATGTGACTGATTAAGACAGATGTCATTTGGAGTCCTTTTGATTTTGACTCCCAAAATCACATCTGCCTCACCCATGTCTTTCATTTCAAAATTCAAACTCAAAAACTCTTTTGTCTCATTTACTCGATCCAAGTTAGTCCCAAAAATCAACATATCATCCATATAAAGACAAATAATTACACAACCATGACTATCATGGTTTAAATAAACACAAGAGTCACCTTCATTAGCATGAAAACCATTACCAGTCATAGTCTTATCGAATTTTCCATGTCATTTCTTTGGAGCTTGCTTAAGCCCATACAATGACTTGACTATTAAAGTCCTAATAGTTGCAATTTTAGTAACAGGGGAGGAAGTATCAAAATAATCAATGCCAAACTTTTGAGTAAAACCCCTTACCACTATCCTTGCCTTATACTTGTCTATGGATCCATCGGCTTTCAATCTTTTCTGAAACATCCATTTACAAGTAATGGGCTTACAACCTCCAGGAAGTTCAGCCAATTCCCAAGTGTTATTATTGAGAATTGATTGTAATTCACTATCAATTGCTTCTTTCCAAAAAACAGCATCAATTGACCTCATTGCCTCATCATAGGTTCTTGGATCATCTTCCAAAACAAAAATATGCACAAAATCATCGTCAATTAAGGAAGATTCAGATAAATAGGAAGTAATAAAATCAGGACCAAAACTGTTTTCCTTTCGTGCCCTTTTGCTTCTCCTTGGTTCTTCTAAAACAGAATCATTGTTAGAAATAGGAGCATTATTAACAATAGGTAAACTAATAGAACTACTAGCATGAAATTCACTATTATTAGAAGGAGACATTTTCCAAAGAAAAATGTTCTCAAAGAACTCAGCATCTCTTGCTTCAATGATATGACCACCTGCATAAGAGTTGTTAGCACCTTTAACAAAGAAACGATAAGCTGCACTATGATAAGCATAGCCAAAAAAGATAGTATCAACAGTTTTAGGACCAATTTTATCCCTCTTGAAACTAGGTATTCCCACTTTTGCTAGGCATCCCCACACTTTCATGTATTTCAGGTTTGACGCTCGACCCTTCCATATTTCGTATGGAGTCTTGTCAAGCTTCTTGTGAGGAACCCTGTTCAAAACATGACAAGCAGAAAGAATAGCCTCCCCCACATATTATTAGGAATCCCAGAACTAATAAGCATAGAATTCATCATATTCTTTAAAGTTCTATTTTTCCTTTCAGCTATACCGTTTTGTTCGGGTGAATAGGGAGCCGTCGTCTCATGAAAAATGCCAAGTTTTTACCTCAGCTTTATATTTGAGGAACATTTCCTCAGCTTCGTCCTTAGTCTTGAGAAGATAAACCATGCAAAAACGTGAACAATCATCAACAAAAGTAATGTAATACTTTTTACCCCCTCTACTTTCGTGATTATTAAAATCACCCAAGTCACTATGAACAAGTTATAGTACTTCAGTCTGGCTATCTACTGATTTAAATGGCTTCTTTGTAAATTTGGCTTTAACATAAGCCTTTTAATTGAAGCAATATTAACGTGACCTAATCTAGCATGCCATAAATCAATAGACTCAGCAATATAAGCAGAAGAAGTACTAGCATTCTATAGACACCCATTTGTGTCTCCCCAAAACCAAACCCAGTGATGAGTACCTTTCACGTCGAATCATAATCGAATGAAGCGAAAGTGTGGAAAGTCTAGTGTTGCGGATAGTTTTAATTTATTTTCTCTTCTCTCTGTTTTTGAAAACTTATTTTAAGAAAACAGCAAATCCAGTTTGGTTGGTCCATGATATGGGTACAATAATAGTGTAGTTGGATGGTGCTTGACAAGAGCTTTCCGACGATATATTATAAGCCTAATTCCGATGAATATTGAGGAAGTTATGGCCAATTTACTAAGCTAGGCCCGGTTTGAGCTTTATATGCAGCCCAATGATCTAGGGGAGCGCCTAATATGATTTAACATTCCTAATGTAATTAGGAATGGTTTTAGTCTTCTAGATTCTTCTAGAAGGTTTTTTTTCATTCCTAATTCAATTAGCATTGATAAATTGACTTTTGTTGGCTTTTCAGAGTTTTCATTAAAATCAAATAGCATTTTTGAGGAAAATATACGATTTTATCCTCCAGTACGACAAACTTATCTGATTTTTGAAAACGCGTTGAAAACAGGCCAGGCGCTTGACTCCAGGCATTGGCGCCTGGAACCAAGCCTGGCGCTGACGTTGGCGCCTGGCGCCAATGGCCAATGGCTGGCGCCAACCTCGTTTTGCATGCGCCAGACTCTGTTTTGTTAATTTTATCTTTTTTGGTTGATTTCTCTATAAATAACGTATTAAAAACTCCGTTTTCATTCACCTACAATCAGTTTTCATTCGCAATCATTAATTCTCTAATTCTCTCTTAATCATTCACTAATTCTCATCAAGTTTTCTTGATTATTTCATCTCTCTCTCTTTCTCTTTTCTAAACTTTCTTTTCAAATACAAAATTCTGCATTCATTAGATCTAGAAACACCTAGCCATATTCGAAGTTGCCTTCGTCCTAGACGTGAAAGGTTTAATTTCTGAGGGTTTGGTCCCAAATCTCTCTTTCAATTATTTAATTTAATTGTATTGATTATTATTTTCCTTGAAGTTACTAACGTGTGTATTTTGTTATTAGAAAGAGGTACGAGGCATCAAAGTAAGTGCTTTAATTGATTTATTGATATTATGATGTAGAAATCATGTCTACATTGTTCTTATGATATTCCTAGTATCATGTCTAGGGTAATTTTAATATTAAATATGATTGTTACGATGCTTCCTATGTTCTTCCTAATATTTATGATTGTTAGTATCATGTTAGGGTTAAAGATTTGATTTTTATTGCTTAGTGACATGCTAGGGTTTGTTATTAATCTTGTTAGTATCATGACTAGGATCTTGATATTATTATGCTTTAATATTAACATAAATATGATTATGTTTATAATTGTTATAATTTATGATGATTATGAATATTATTATTATTATTATTATTATTATTTTGATGATGATTATTTTATCTATGATGATTATTATTATGCTTATAATTTTATTGTCATGATTATTATGTTGCTTGATATTTATTGTTATTGCTTGATCACACCTTTTATGCATGTTTAAAGGGAATTTACACTTGTAATCACGCTTTAATAAGATAATTAATAATCTTGTTTAGGGTTAATTTGATTATAATTCAAGTGATCGCCAATAATAGTTTATTTGTGCATTAATATTCAACCAACATAGATAAACAGGTTTAGGGTTAATCCTATTGATTGCATGTTAGTCAGAAAGCGCACATGAATACGATCAGAATAAAGTAGAGGCCTATTATTAGAGCAGGTTCAATCTCTTTTAGGTTGGATTTGTACCTTCATCCCCGAACCCTTATTTGGTTCAAGACCTTATGGACTTTACGATCTCTTGGATCGTTAAGGGGTGTAACCTTCACCCTGTGAACGGTTTACAAGTTCCTAAAACTTGTTGGCGACTCTTTTGCTCTATCTTCTTTCCCTTTGGACGCCACCGTACTTTAGTGTATGATCACAGTGAGGTTCAAGCTAGGGGTTAACGCTTGAATTTATTCCCTACAGTTTTTGGCGACTCCACTGGGGAGGATTTCTATTTTAATTCCTGAATTTGTTTCGGCAATGATTTAGAATGAGTGGATGAGACTCGAAACGTTCTAAGTATTTCATGTGCGTAATTTTGATTAACATTATTGTCAT
The DNA here is from genome assembly GCF_001683475.1 of Chenopodium quinoa. Taxonomy (NCBI): domain Eukaryota; kingdom Viridiplantae; phylum Streptophyta; class Magnoliopsida; order Caryophyllales; family Amaranthaceae; genus Chenopodium; species Chenopodium quinoa. Next base: position 968,332 of record NW_018744239.1, on the reverse strand, counting down.
ATGCATAAAAAAGATCTCATTGGAAAGACCATCCGTATTGAGTTAAAAACATAGGATTTTACACGTAGGAAATTTGAGAAATATCTTTCACAACTAGGACCGAAATAATGCCGCGCGAAACTGGAAAATTTTATCGAGCACAGAAAGCTGGTGAGGCATGTGGGAAGTAGCGTCAGGGGCCAGAGCATTGGCGCCAGCATTTTAACCGTAGCGCCAGACGCCAGTATTGGCGCCAGGCGCTACAGTTAAAAGCTGGCGCCAGTCTCTGATTGCTGGCGCCAATTTCCCCCAATACCGAGCCAGAAATATGCGTTCTAATTTCGACCGGTTTTTCGTATTGTTTGCTCGATCCTACTTCCTAATTGAATTTTTTCTCACTTTTCTGAAACCCATATGTGTTCTACATATGGACATAACCCTCTGGAAATTCATGCTCCATCTACCCGATTGAACGCTCCGTGCAATAAAGGGTACATCCGAGAATGTTGAATTCACCAAACCATGGAAGCGAGTTTTTCTAAAACTCGCGGTGACCCATCCACTCGCGCCAACCCTTCACGGTTAGGCTTCCGGGCGGTGCATCCGGAAAATTAACCATGGACCCTCTATTGACTAAGCCATATCCCGAACTTTAGAGAACTAGAGCCATGGTTAGGTTGCAAACTCATTGCATCATATTGTGCCTACTTGACTAATTGTGCATTATTTGTTGTGCATACGCTATGTGTTTTTCCTAACCGTTTGTTTGACTTGTGATTAAGCCTAAATAAACTAATTAATGACTAAAGGAATTTATTTAATTAATTAATTAATTAATTAATTAGAGCTAATAAATATACCTAAAATCGAGTCATAGTTCCTTTAAGTCAACCCGGATTTTTATTCCCGTATACTGCACAAACGTCAACTTGTTTTGGTCATAGCCGGAGTTCTAGGAAGAACTACGAGTCGTACAAATTATGGATCTGTAGCCCCGAGTTTTATATTTAATTTGGAGTTGGTTTCATCCAAATCAAAGTCACAGATAAAAAGTTATGACTAAAATACCATAGTCTTTAATGCATATACGTGAAGTCTTAACTAAGTCATTAATTGAGTCTAGTCACATAGTCTAGGCACATGGTCATGACACGAGTCTTAACATGTCACCTACACTCACTAGTCTTAGAACACACTTTGAGTATGCATCACCATGACCATGTCTTAGGTTCACGCATGAGTCGGTCTTTTCCGTCATTTGAGTTGGGGGGGTACCTTCTATTCCTAATTCTTCATACCCCTCCATCTACATCATTTTCCTTCACATTCTATTCCAATCTTTCTTCACATACTCCTTCCATTGCATGTTGAATAGAGTTTGAGTTAAATAATTAACAATAAATATCCCCAAATTCCTTTTCCACAGTACTTGGTCGAGGAGAGAAGGGCGATTAATCAAGGACAACCTCTTTATTCAAGTTTCACTTTTCGATAAACCGATTCGTCAAAAGAGGAAGGCTAAAAGGATAATGGCAACTCAAGAAGAAGTCAATGAGCTTAGGAACCAACTAGTTACCATGACTGAAACACTGAAGCTCCTCACCCTCAAGGTCGATGATCCTGTGAAGCAACAACAAATGAACCTCATGCAAGAAAGTTTGAGGAAGCTATCTAGTGACTATAAATTTCAGGGCATGAGTCACAAGGGGTCTCACTAGACAAGGAACTTCTTCCGCATAAGTTCAACGCTACTGACATCCCAAAATTCAAGGCATACACAGATAATCCTTACTTTCATCTAAGAGCCTTTAAAACCATAATGAGTATTAACGGTATCGATAAGAAGGTTTTCCCCTCTCTGTTCTCTCTAACTCTTGAAACCGTTTTCCAACAATGGTACTTCTCCCTTGACAAAGAGAAAACCTCTACCTGGGAGTCGATAGTAAACGCTTTCATTGATAGGTACAAGTGCAATATTCAGGTTGAAACCGATCATAGACAACTTGAGATCCTAAGACAAAAAGAGAATGAAGGCTTTACTTCTTTCTTTAATAAATGGAGAGAAACTTCCGCCAAGATGATTGAAGTCCCCACCGAAAAGGAATTTGTGAGGATGTTTATCATGAATCTCCAAGAGAAGTATTCGAAGCATCTAAAATATGAACACAATTTGAATACTTTCAAGGCCGTTTATGACATCGAAATTGAAATCGAAGATGACCTCGCAAAGCAAAAAGCTACTAACAATAGTAACCACGGTGGCTGGAAAGGAAAGAAGAACGACAATCCTTCTTCTTTCGAAAACGCCCACTCTAGTAACAATGTTAGTACCTTTGATCTCAGTGAAGTTTTAGCCATAGATAACCAAAGATCTAAGAAGCAACTAAGGAAAGACTTCACCCCCATTGGTATGAGCTACGATACTGCCTTCGATCGACTCCATGCCAAAGGACTCATTACTCCCATTGGACCTATTCAAGATTCCGCACCTGAAAAGAGATTGCCTAGTTGGAATCCAAACGAACACTACAAGTACCATCAAGGTAGGGGTCATACTACTGAGAGCTGTTGGAAGCTAAAGGAGGCTATCCAACATTTGATTGATAATAACAAACTTCCCACGCCTCCAGTTAACAAGAAGAACGAGTGATGATAAAGGAAACAACACAAGACAAGAGACGAGCTTCAACGACAAGATTTTGCGACCTCTTTTTTCTATTTCTTTTTTATTTACCCTTTTCCCTAATAAGTCTAGCATAGGCACCTTTTTATTCTCCTTAGGTTTATTTTGTAGGATCATTATATATTTTTTTTTAATAAAATGAGCATTTATTTCCTTATATATGATCATTTCATTATATTGCATTAAAAAAAATGTCGAATTAAGCACAAGGTATACCAATGATTTAAGGCACCCCTTGTAGCCACATCATATCTCCATTCACCTTTAAAATTTATAATCCTTTTTTGATAAACCACTTTGAGCCTTGTCTAACAATAAACCTTTCTTTTTTCAACCTACATCTACCTAACCTCGGGATGGGATGGTGTGTAACTTATGCAATTCTAAAAAAGAGCTTGAGTAATTCAAAAGATCAAAATAAAAATAAGCAAAAATAAATAAATAAAAGTGTACAAAAGGGTAAGTGTTCCAATGTCTTTGATATGAAAATATCTTCGATAAGAACACGTCTCAGATTGCGTCTCTTATCGAGTGCTCGGTACCGTGCCTGAGAAACATGAATGCCAAGTGAGTGATAGACCGCATGATCGGGATTGCCCACGCTTATAAAAACAAAATAGATGCTAAAGCAAAAGATAAAAGAGAGCTAAAAAAGAGTAAAACCTCAGACATAAAATATAAAGATTCAAAAGCAAGGTTGCACACCTTGGGGGCTTATCTAGGGTCTTGAGCCTTTATACCCTTCTTCTACAAACCTTTAGCCTAACCACGTTACAACCCTTAAAAAGACCTTTTTGAGGTATACACACACTTGTGCGAGGTTCGGCTAGAGCTACGTTCGGCCTGATTCCTAACGGATACGTAGGCAACCTCACATTGAGGTGCGGCCGTAATAAAAATGCATTCATATTCACATTCACACACTTACACTATGATCATACCTAGGGGGCTTGATCCCTACATCATTAGCTTACCTAGCCTAAGAGTCACCACCATTTGACTCTTTTCAATATATTTTTCCACACACTTAGCTCTTGTGGCCTAACTTTAGTGTCACTATCACACACATCATAGATACATGACCAAATACTTCCCTTAGGAGCCCTTTGTCATGGAATCTTAACACAATGCTGAAGCATGCCTTGTCATATCAACATCACTCATCAATCATAATCATCATGGCATCACGAAGTATGAAGTGCTTAGCCTCCGTGCCTAAGTTACCTAAATACTTTCATTATCGAGTCAACCAGGATAGTCTAAGATGTTACAATCCTTGAGAGATAGTATCAAATGACATTTGACTAAGCTCATTCAACATGCATCTTCAAAACTTCGATTCTTTTTTGCGTCTTTCTTTTCGGGAGAAAGTCGGAACCCTCCACAAAAATGACGGAAAATTTTTTCTTTTTGCATTTTTGAGTCACATTGAGTCAACACTATGCACACACGGGTCACGAGTCACACGTGTCATTTTACTTCGAGTCGAGTCAACCTCGAGTCAGTCAATCACAGAGAGTCAAGTTTATACCTTGAGCCGTGTTAAGTCGATGAGTCAAGCAACATGAAGCCTTAGGTCAACCCTAAGATAATTAAAAAGATTGGCAAAGTTCTATAGTCAAAATAAATACAGGTGCAGCAGAATAGGGAAGACCCTACTCTAATTCCTAGCTCCAGAAATATCTCAGCAACGACAGAGCTCGAAGCCTCTCAGAAAGGTGATTTCGACCTCATACAACAATTTCGGGTTCCTTGGTACGCCAGTTTGCCCCTATAAGCAATTTGACATGATTGAGTAGTCGATTTGATTACAACCGCAAGTAAGTGATCGACCTGACGAAAGATCGTCTCACTTAGCTTAAAGCGCCTAAGAATTGGCTCATCACAGAGACACCGACATACTGGTTTTAGCGGAAGCCAAGTTCAAGCGAGCTTTAGAGATCGACAAGCGTTGGTCTTCGGAAATTTTTCTTCGGAATATTATCGCAACAACTGAGGATGACTTCAAGTAAAGTTATTTTCGATGGAATTCGCTAAGATTGTGGAGGTTATCACCCAAGATTTGAGAAGATAGCACGAGATGGGCGGTCTTCGACGGCATTCGCTAAGATTGTGGAGGTTGTCACCCAAGATTTGAGAAGATAGCACGAGATGGGAGGTCTTCGACGGCATTCGCTAAGATTGTGGAGGTTATCACCCAAGATTTGAGAAGATAGCACGAGATGGGCGGTCTTCGACGACGTTCGCTAAGATGGAGGTTGTCACCAATATATGAGAAGAGCGGTTCATGATGAGGCGGTCTTCGACGACTTTTGCTATGATTGGAAAGGTTGTCACTATGACTCAAGAAAAGGCTCAAGATGTAGCAACATTGATCGATGGCGTTCCCTAGATTGCGGAAGATTGTCATAACAAACAGCAAGATGGCGTTCCATAGATTATGGAAAGTTGTCAAAAAGCAGCTGAAGGTGATTTCAAGAGAAATAATCTTCGATAGTATTCCCTTGGACGTGGAATATTATCAATGGGGATGAGGATTGTTTCAAGAGAAGAAATCTTTGATGGTATTCCCTCGGACGTGGAATATTATCAAAGCGGAGGAGGATCGTTTCAGGCGAAGCAATCTTCTAATTTGGAAGCAGTTACAGGCGTAGAGGTTTTCAAGCGGGATGTCATTCTTTAGCTTGTAGGAGGTCATCAAAACATAAAATTGGTTACTTTCAGAGACGTGTGCTCGACGGTGCAATATGTAGGGAAAAAAAAGGTACTACGCAGCGGAAATAATCATGAATCATATTCATATAGCACCTAACCAAGGATCTCATGCATAACACATAAAGAGTAAGAATAATACCTTTGAAGCATGATTCCACAAGTGATCGAGCAAGAACAATAAGGAGAACAAGAACCCCTCTACTTTGTCCACGAGCACGGATTAAACCTCCACTAATGCTAGTTAGTTGTGACTGAACGCTTCAATCAACCTTCAACGGAGATCCGAGCCACGAACACACCACACCACCACCCATGCGCCACCACATGCGCCGCCCACAAGGGAGAGCCGTACGGACAGGGAGGAGAAAGAGAGAGGGCCGAGTAGAAAGAGAGAGAATTAGGGTTTTGAGATGCTTGGTTGCTTGTGTGACAATTTACTGTATGTCAAATGTTATATCTTGCAACCCTAGGCATGGTTTATATTTATAGATCATATCTAGAAATAAAACCATGTCAAGTCCAAAAACCATTAGACTCTTCTAACTATCCAAGCCCAATCATCAACATGGTATGTCATAAACTCATGGGGCCCAATAATGGGCCTCTAACTTGTTTAACCCAATACTCTTATGTGTGACCTTGTAGGATCCATTCTATAAGGCTTTGGGCCATTAAGCTAGCCCAAAGATCAATTGTCATATCTAGCATCAAACATTGACGACCCTATAGAATGAACTTATTATCGCCATAATAGTGATCCTTGATATATCTAGTAATTGCACTTATCAAAGACATAACTCCTTCAATCTCCCACTTGTTTGAGACAAGTGCGCAATATTCAAATTCCTTAAGTCAATGTGTGTCAATTTGATAATATGATTACATCTCATGTCGTGATCATATTAGTCTACAAATCTTTTCTTGAAAACTGAGTGGGATTCACAGAACAAATGATTACTATGTAATCCATTTGAGCACGGCCATGCATTTTTCTGAATTCTCCCTCTTCAAGGGGCCAAGACACATTCCTAATTAAATAGGTAGACTCAATTCAATCTTGTGGCAACCAAAGCTCCCACTCAATCTCTGAAATAACCGGGAAACACCCTTTATAATCTCCAGTTACGGGCAGACGTTTGAGTGTATCACATCCATAACATCCATTGAATGAAATCAATGTTCCACTCATGTCAAAGTAATCCACTAATATATTCGGAAGCTCTATACTTGAACTTCAAAGTAGGTCAGTAGTTCGATCATGCATCATTCATGCATATCCATGTGATTGACCGAGCCTCACTATGCTCCTATAGCCCATGAAACTGCGCTATCCAATCAATCTTACATGCTAGTCCAATTTTAGAAATCATTTATGTCCAGTTTAATGATTCCGAACTAGGAACTTAAATAATATATGGATTTTGTTCACCTGTGGGGTTTCATTCACCAGGTCATCAACTTGATAGGCCAATCGATCCATAATTATTTTGGACATTTTATTTAATATTGAAAACCATCATTAAATAAGAGAAATAATAAAATTTCTGATTAAACATAATTCTGCAAATGAGTTTATTACATATGTAACTTATTTTTCTCCTAAAATAAATACAACTTCTAATTACATCATTTGCCTCAATCTAGATTCACTAGCATGTTTCTCATGCTTTGGAAGTGGGATCAGCAATGTTCTCATCCGTATGAATTTTGCACATCTTGACATCTCCTCTGTCAACGATCTCTCGAATGAGGTAATATTTCCTCTCTACGTGTTTGGATTTGAAGTGTGACCTAGGCTCCTTTGACTGAGCAATGGCGCCATTATTATCACAATACAACTCGATTCCCTTTTGAGCACTTGGTATGATATCCAGCTCAGTTAGGAACTTCTTAATCCAAACTGCTTCCTTAGCTGCTTCAACAACAGCTAAATATTCTGATTCTGTTGTAGAGTCTGCGACAATGCTTTGCTTCGAACACTTCCAGCTCACTGCTCCTCCATTCAGACAGAAAATGTATCCAGATTGTGATATGAAATCATCTCTATCTGTTTGGAAACTCGCATCAGTATAACCTTTGACAACCAACTCATTTTCGCCACCATATACTAGAAACATTCCTTTAGTCCTTCTCAAGTACTTAAGGATGTTCTTGGCAGCTTTCCAGTGTGCTTCTCCTGGATTTGCCTGAAACCTGCTACACATACTCAGAGCATATGCAACATCCAGCCTTGTACATATCATGGCATACATGATTGACCCTATTGCCGAAGCATAAGGTTTATCAACAATACGTCTCATCTCTTCTGGCGTGTTAGGGCATTGAGATTTACTGAGTGTAATGCCATGAGACATGGGGAGAAATCCTCTCTTAGAGTCTTTCATGGAATACCTATCAAGAACCTTATCAATGTAAGTTTCTTGACTTAATCCAATCATCCTTCAAGATCTGTCTCGATGTATCTTGATCCCCAATATGTATTTAGCCTCTCCTAAGTCCTTCATGGAAAAACAACTCTTCAACCATTCCTTGACTAACTCAAGCATTGGTATGTCATTTCCCATGAGTAGTATGTCATCTACATACAAGACTAAGAAAACAATGCTGCTCCCACTAGACTTCTTGTATACACAAGGTTCCTCTTCACTTTTGAGAAAATCAAACTGTTTGATTGCTTCATCAAAACGAAGATTCCAACTCCTGGATGCTTGCTTCAATCCATAAATGGATTTATGAAGTTTGCATACCTTACTAGGATTTTCTGGATCCTCAAAACCCTCAGGTTGTGTCTTATACACTTCCTCCGTCAAGAACCCATTCAAGAAGGCGGTTTTGACATCCATCTGCCAAATTTCATAATCGAAAAATGCAGCAATCGCTAGAAGTATCCAAATGGACTTAAGCATGGCTACTAGGGAAAAGGTTTCATCATGATCAATATCATGAATCTGTCTGTATCCTTTTGCAACCAGTCTTGCTTTATGGATGTAGGCATTTCCATCCTTGTCTGTTTTAATTTTGTAAACCCATTTGCAACCAATAGGTTTTACCCCATTAGGCAAGTCAACTAGGGTCCAAACTTCATTTTCAGACATTGATTCCATTTCGGACTTCATGGCCTCGAGCCATTTATCTGAGTTGGGGCTCGTCAAAGCTTGTTTGTAGGTTGTGGGTTCTTCATTCTCCGATAAGAAGATTTAAGAATCCTCAGTTATCAGAACCTCAACAAACTGTTTGTTTCTGATTCTGGCAGACCTACGGGGTAGGAGCAACAATAGAAATATTCTCTCCAACTCCTTGAAGATTTACGCATGAACTAGGTTCAAGTGGGACGATAGGAGTCTCGCTAGTTGAATTAGCTTGCTCCGACGCATGATTAATCGACTCATGCGCCCTCGCCTCTGATGTGGTGTTATCCACATCCATTTGTTGCTCGTCTCGAATTTCTTCGAGAACCACTTTACTCCCACTTGGCTTTCTGGACAAGAATTCCTTTTCTAGAAAGACACCATCGCGAGCAACAAACACTTTGTTATCTTCGCGATTGTAGAAGTATTACCCTTTTGTTTCTTTTGGATAGCCCACAAAGAAACACTTGTCTGATTTAGGTTGTATTTTATCACCTTGTAAATGTTTTACATAGGCTTCACATCCCCAAATCTTGAGAAAAGACAACTTTGGAGCTCTTCCATTCCATATCTCATATGGAGTCTTTTCAACTGCTTTGGACGGGCTTCTGTTTAGTATTCTAGCAGCTGCTTCTAATGCATATCCCCAAAATGATATGTGAAGATCAGTAAAGCTCATCATGGACCTCACCATATCAAGTAAAGTCATGTTCCTCCTTTCTGATACACCATTCAACTGTGGCGTTCCTGGAGGAGTTAATTGTGAAAGTATTCCACAATTAATCAGATGTTCATCAAATTCTTGGGTTAAATATTCACCACCAAGATCTGATCATAACGCTTTAATCGTCTTCCCAAGTTGGTTTTGTACCTCATTTTGGAATTCTTTGAACTTTTCAAAGGATTCCGATTTGTTCCTCATTAAGTAGACATAACCATATCTAGTTAAATCATCAGTAAAAGTAATGAAGTAGTTAAACCCACCCCTTGCTTTTAAACTCATTGGTCCACACACATCCGTATGTATGAGTCCCAAAAGATCACTAGCTCTTTCACCTATACCAGTGAAGGGTGACTTAGTCATTTTCCCAAGCAAGCATGACTCACAATTTTCAAATGATTCATAATCAAATGAAGAAAGAAGTCCATCCTTATGTAATTTTTGGATGCGCTTTTGGTTTATGTGACCAAGCCTACAATGCCATAGGTAAGTTGGGTTTGAACCATCTTTTTTCTGCCTTTTATGATCAATATTGTAGATATGGGTTGTATATTCTAATACATACAAACCATTAATTAATTTGGCGTTAGCATATAACATACTTTCTTTCGAAATAAAACAACACTTGTCTCTTATTTCAAATGAAAATCCTTCAGAATCTAAAACAGGAACTGAAATAATGTTTTTAGTTATTGTTGGTACATAATAACAGTTATTAAGCACCAAAATAAGTTCAAAGGGAAGTCTTAAGTGATAGCTTCCAATAGCAAGTGCAGCAACTTTTGCTCCATTTCCTACTCGAAGTGTTACTTCCCCTTTTGCTAACTTCTTACTTTCTTTCAAGCCCTGCACGTTATTAACGATATGAGCACCACATCTAGTATCAAATACCCAAGTGGAAGATGAAGTAAGATTAATTTCTACAACGAAAACATCAAGTAACTCTTTACCTTCCGTTTTCACTGGTGTATAGTGGGGACACCCTGGTGTATGGCATGGTCAACTACCGCAAAAGAAGCATTCGCTTCCTCTCCTCTTCAGAAACTCCTCAGCATGGTTAAGCAACAGATTGATCAATGTCACCGAAGATCCCTCATCATTATAAGTGAGCTTGACAATGTCAAAACCATCATGGAGTGAGAACAAAATAATATCATGAGCAGAGTCATCATCGATCGGTTTCCCAAGGACATCCATTTGATTGAACATTTCAATCAATTCCTTTACATGGGCCCTTACTGACTGACCAGGCATGAGTCTTTTAGCCATTATCTTACAATGAACATTGTAAGCCTCATACCTTACACTGTCAGTCCAGGAATAGTAAATCTAAGGGATCGAGTTAACGACCTCTCTTACATTTTGATCATTTATGCCTCCACTTCCTAGTGCTCCTATGCCACCTCGACAGATAGCACGAAGACATTTGTACAATATGGTTAGCTCATAGTGCCTGAATCTTCTTTTCCAACAAGTTGGAATGGATTTTAAAATGAGCTCTCTGATTTTCTCTAGCTGAAACAATTTCAGCATGCCTTTCAGCTCCATACTTTTCTGTGTATATGCTCTCAACAGGAATGTATAAACGAGATTCAAGCCCATGGCTTGTGAGAACATTTCTCAACTCCTTTTCCCATTCCCTGAAGTTTATGAGATTCAGCCTTAAGTTAAGTTTCATTGGTAAAATTGTGTTGTCGTATAAGTTATTCATCTACAAACAAAAACAAACGAGGAAAAATTCAATAATTATGTTTAATACACTTTTAAAGTACCATAAGCGATTATATAATTGGTAACTTTAAAACATTCATTCAATCTTTAATTGATCCCTATTGAATAGAATGATTCCAAGATCCTTTATTTGTGCAATAATTGACCGGACTGAGGCCCTACCATCAAACATTGCATTTTCAAGGTGAGTAAACTCTTTACTGATTACAACTCTTTGTAATTCTTGGTTGAATAATTACCCATCACATGTTTAATTATTACCCTTAGATTCAAGGTTCTAAACTCTTTAGGTAACCTTGATGAGTATAACCAATTAAAAGTGTAAAACGTGATTTACCCCCACTCCCCTAAGATATAGTATGACACCCAGCTGAGGCATGACCTGCCATAAATATCGAAGGTTTCATCGGGTTTTTAATTGGAAAAGCAACCTCAATATTACTGGGACCTAGATTCATTATGTTGTGATTATTTAGTGAACTCTAGCGCATCATCAGACAACATAAATAAAATCTAACATGCATAATCTACTAATGCATAAATAAAACATGACATAGTATGGCCCCTTAATCCTAAGAAAACTAATAAAGCAAAAGCTCCCACTTGAACCTTCATGGATCTCATCCATCTTGCTCCTTTGGCCTCCACTCTATGGATTCTTGGATTAACTGCAACCTGTAATACTATTCTATTCTATCTACTACTTAAATAAAATAAAATAAATTACAAAAATACTTAACGGTACGCAGACCGTATTTAGATTACAAAAATACGAAACGATGCGCAGATCGTATTTAGAATCTATGGGCCATACTAGTCTATATAGCAATATATATAACATCATATATTATAAAATGCCATATAGTAAATCACTCATCATGCTTTCCTAAACTACAACATCGAATGTTCACAGTAAAGGAAACATGGATCCTAAAATATCTCATATTTTAATTAATTACTGTAATTAGATAATATCATATATTATTCATAACCAATTATAAAGTATCATATATTTTAATTTAGGTATGAGATAGAATCAAATCTTATTTTAATTATGGAAGATAAATCATATTTATTTTCCATGATTATCCTAACTCTTAGGAAATTCTATCCTAATTATTTGCCAATCACATATTTTAAATCAATTAATATCCTAAAATAATTATGGGATAATCACATTATTTAATCAATTATTATCCAAATAGAATCTTTTGCTCCATAATTATCCTATCTTAACAAAATTAACAACTTTAACTTTGTTAATTATCTTTTCAAAATCAAAACTTATCTTTTAATCTTTAATTTTGAAAACTGATTTTATTCAAAATAAAATAAAATAATGTTTTTTTTTAAAAAGCCGCGTCAGCCACCGTGGTGTGGCCAGCCGAAGCCGGCCACGGTGGCCGCACACCTTGCGGTGTGTGCTGCCCTTGCAGCGACGCGCGAACAACAGCAGCAACACACACATCGGGGTGGTGCACTGCTGCGTTGCCCCCTTGACTGACCCGTGCCCAGCCCACCCTCTCTCCTGGACCACCACCAGTGCGGCAGTCTTCGTAGCTGCGCCACCCAGCCGCGGTTGCCGCACCTCAATCCCCTCCTTAATCCTTTTTTTTTATTGATTTTTAATTTAAACAAAACATTTTTTATTAAAATTAAAATTAAAATTAATGTGGTCCATCTAATTTAAAAATCAAATCATATTCAATTTTAAAATTAGGGTTCTTCATGAATTTAATCCCAATTCAATTTAACTTTTAAATTAAATAGGTTGATCATGAAAAATTCATAATTTATCATGAAATCAATTAGATTAAATTCTTTAAACATAAAACTTTCGAATTAAATCAAAATCAAAAACACAAATTTCATAAATTGGGGTTAATGATTTTGAAAATTTCGAAATATTAAGGGGGGGGGGTTCGAATTTTTCGAATAATAAGGGCTATTTTCGGATCAATTTAGGGCTAATATGGAGCAAATTAAACAACTTTAATGATTCTATATTGTTAAATCTCATTTAATATAATAATTGACCTATAATTAAATTATTCTCCCTCCTAATTGAATTAAAATTGTGGATTAACAAAGGTTTAATACTCAATATATGTAATTGCAAGAGGCTAACTGATACCACTGTAGGGAAAAAAAAGGTACTACGCAGCGGAAATAATCATGAATCATATTCATATAGCACCTAACCAAGGATCTCATGCATAACACATAAAGAGTAAGAATAATACCTTTGAAGCGTGATTCCACAAGTGATCGAGCAAGAACAATAAGGAGAACAAGAACCCCACGTGTGATTCCTCTACTTTGTCCACGAGCACGGATTAAACCTCCACTAAGGCTAGTTAGTTGTGACTGAACGCTTCAATCAACCTTCAACAGAGATCCGAGCCACGAACACACCACACCACCACCCACGCGCCACCACATGCGCCGCCCACAAGGGAGAGTCGTACGGACAGGGAGGAGAGAGAGAGAGAATTAGGGTTTTGGGATGCTTGGTTGGTTGTGTGACAATTTACTGTATGTCAAATGTTATATCTTGAAACCCTAGGCATGGTTTATATTTATAGATCATATCTAGAAATAAAACCATGTCAAGTCCAAAACCCATTAGACTCTTCTAACTATCCAAGCCCAATCATCAACATGGTATGTCATGAACTCATGAGGCCCAATAATGGGCCTCTAACTTGTTTAACCCAATACTCTTATGTGTGACCTTGTAGGATCTATTCTATAAGGCTTTGGGCCATTAAGCTAGCCCAAAGATCAATTGTCATATCTAGAACCAAACATTGACGACCCTATAGAATGAACTTATTATCTCCATAATAGTGATCCTTGATATATCTAGTAATTGCACTTATCAAAGACATAACTCCTTCACAAGATATGCGTTTCTTAACTCTTTTATCTGTTTAACTAAAGCTAGTTTGCAGGTATCGGCGTTACAAGAATAATTTAGGATCGCATAACGTTCTGAATCATTCTCCGTCCCTATCGATAATTTGACTTTCGTTTTCGAAACTTGCGTTTCTCCAAACTCAAACAAAGTGGGGGCTTCTGTAGACACCCATTTGTGTCACCCCAAAACCAAACCCGGTGATGAGTACCTTTCACGTCGAATCATAATCGAATGAAGCGAAAGTGTGGAAAGTCTAGTGTTGCGAATAGTTTTAATTTCTTTTCTCTTCTCTCTGTTTTTTGAAAACTTATTTTAAGAAAACAGCCAATCAAGTTTGGTTGGTCCATGATATGGGTCCAATAATAGTGTAGTTGGATGGGGCTTGACAAGAGCTTTTCGACGATATATTATAAGCCCAATTCCGATGAATATTGAGGAAGTTATGGCCAATTTACCAAACAGGGCCCGGTTTTAGCTTTATATGCAGCCCAATGCAATTAGGAACGGTTTTAGTCTTCTAGATTCTTCTAGAAGGTTCTTTTCATTCCTAATTCAATTAGCATTGATAAATTGACTTTTGCTGACTTTTCAGAGTTTTAATTAAAATCAAATAGCATTTTTGAGGAAAATATACGATTTTATCCACCAATACGGCAAACTTATCTGATTTTCGAAAACGCGTTGAAAACAGGCCTGGCGCCTGACTACAGGCATTGGCGCCTGCAACCAAGCCTGGCGTCTGGCGCCAGCCATTGGCGCCTGGTGCTAGCCATTGGCGCCTGGCGCTGACGTTGGCGCCTGGCGCCAATGGCCAATGGCTGGCGCCAACCTCGTGTTGCGTGCGCCAGACTCTGTTTTGTTAATTTTATCTTTTTTGGCTGATTTCTCTATAAATAACGTATTAAAAACTCCGTTTTCATTCACCTACAATCATTTTTCATTCGCAATCATTAATTCTCTAATTCTCTCTTAATCATTCACTAATTCTCATCAAGTTTTCTTGATTATTTCATCTCTCTCTCTTTCTCTTTTCTAAACTTTCTTTTCAAATACAAAATTCTGCATTCATTAGATCTAGAAACATCTAGCCATATTCGAAGTTGCCTTCTCCCTAGACGTGAAAGGTTTAATTTCTGAGGGTTTGGTCCCAAATCTCTCTTTCAATTATTTAATTTAATTGTTTTGATTATTATTTTCCTTGAAGTTACTAACGTGTGTATTTTGTTAATAGAAAGAGGTACGAGGCATCAAAGTAAGTGCTTTAATTGATTTATTGATATTATGATGTAGAAATCATGTTTACATTGTTCTTATGATATTCCTAGTATCATGTCTAGGGTAATTTTAATGTTAAATATGATTGTTACGATGCTTCCTATGTTCTTCCTAATATTTATGATTGTCAGTATCATGTTAGGGTTAGAGATTTAATTTTTATTGCTTAGTGACATGCTAGGGTTTGTTATTAATCTTGTTAGTATCATGCCTAGGATCTTGCTATTATTATGCTTTAATATTAACATGAATATGATTATGTTTATAATTGTTATAATTTATGATGATTATGAATATTATGAATATTATTATTATTATTATTATTTTGATTATGATTATTTTATCTATGATGATTATTATCATGATTATAATTTTATTGTCATGATTATTATGTTGCTTGATATTTATTGTTATTGCTTGATCACACCTTTTATGCATGTTTAAAGGGAATTTGCACTTGTAATCACGCTTTAATAAGATAATTAATAATCTTGTTTAGGGTTAATTTGATTATAATTCAAGTGATCGCCAATAATAGTTTATTTGTGCATTAATATTCAACCAACATAGATAAACAGGTTTAGGGTTAATCATATTGATTGCATGTTAGTCAGAAAGCGCACATGAATACGATCAGAATAAAGTAGAGGCCTATTATTAGGGCAGGTTCAATCTCTTTTAGGTTGGATTTGTACCTTCATCCCCGAACCCTTATTTGGTTCAAGACCTTATGGAGTTGACGATCTCTTGGATCGTTAAGGGGTGTAACCTTCACCCTGTGAACGGTTTACAAGTTCCTAAAACTTGTTGGCGACTCTTTTGCTCTATCTTCTTTCCCTTTGGACGCCACCGTACTTTAGTGTATGATCACAGTGGGGTTCAAGCTAGGGGTTAACGCTTGAATTTATTCTCTACACATTCTTATTCATAGTGTCAACTTTAACATCAAGAGTAAAAAGCCCCCCCATTACAAAAGCCCTTCCCCACAAAATCCCTATTGCGAGTAAGAACTAATCTATCAGAATCAAAGGAGAGCTTCAGTCCATCTTTCATGAGCAAACTGCTAGAAATTAAATTCCTGCACATTTCTAGAACATGCAAAACATTAGTGAGAGTAAGCAATTTTCCAGAAGTGAGAGTAAGAACGATCTTCCCTTTGCCTTGGATAGAAGCAGAAGTTGAGTTGCCCATGAAGACATTTTCACCTTCAACCTTGTCATAGGTAGTGAACATGTCCTTGTTGGCGCAGATGTGCCTGGTGTCAACAATCCACTCAGCAACATTACCTGTAAAGTTAGCTTCTAAAACAACAACAACAATAACGTCAAAATCCTCAATGAGATTTGCTTGACTTTGCCCATTCTTCTTCTTGATCCTTCAATCTTTAGCCCCGTGACCAGTCATACCACACTCATAATAGGTTCCCTTAAACTTGTACTTCTGAACCTTCCCATTAGGCTTAAGGGTGTTTTTAGCTTTGGACTGGTTGTTTGATTTGGGTTCAACAAGGTTGGCTTTGGCAGAAGAAGAGGAAGGAAAAACATAAGGGCCTTTGTCTTTGATACGGTTTTCCTACTCAATTTTGAGGTGTCCTACAAGCTCCTCTAAGGTTAGCTCTTTCTTTTTGTGCATCAATTGGTTACGAAAATCCTTCCAAGAGGGAGGGAGTTTCTCAATCAGAACAACAGCAAGGGTAATATCACAAATAGACAGACCTTCAGTAGCTATAATAATACACACATTCTCATAAGCATGAATCTGATCAATAATAGGCTTATCATCAACAACTTGAAAACTCAACCACTTACTAACACAATAACGTTTAGTACAAGCATCATCAGACCCATACTTTTTCTCTAAAGCATCCCAAATATCCTTAGCATGATAAAAACCCATTTAAATATTCAACAAACTATTCAACATATAATGCAACAACATGCCCTTACAGGTTCTATCATCCTTAAACTTAATTTCAACTTCAGACAAATCATCTTTATCAACAGGTTCAACAATAGCATCAAGAACATATGCAACATCAATCTGCTCTAAATAAAAATGCATCCTAACAGCCCAACATTTATAATTCTTGCAATCAAGAGGTTCTAGTTTAGACATATTAGTAACAAGGAATTTGGAAGCCATAATCGTCTTTTAGATTGTTATACTAATAAGCAATTAAACAAAAATAACTTATCTCTTGATGCGTGAGCCAAATTGACAATAGCCGTGTCGTGGAGAACCACTGACCTAAAAGATGATTCTGTGCTACCTCCCGGTGTAGTAGACTAGAAGCGGTCGCCCTCCAAGATAAGCACGGCGCCGGAGTTTATGTGCACTCACAAACTCGAATGGAATTCAGAATATTTTCCCAGAAAACAAGAATAGTGTTTAGTATTTTAGAGAAGAGAGAAAGGTACGAATTGTTGTGTATTCTGACTGGGAAAAGCAACGAGTTTATATAGGCAGAAGAGGGGAAACAGGAAGCATAAAACGAGAGAAGAATCTGGCTTAGAAAGTGACCAGATTAATTCGGCCAGTCAACAACAGAAGCAAAAAACAAGGAATTGAATCAGTTAGCTACAATCAAAGGATTAATGACTGATTTAATTCCGTAATCCCAACAGTCAGAAAAGAATAATCCCAACAAACAAAAAAGAATATTCTGTTTAACAAAGAAAGGGAAATAAAATTTCTCCAAAAAGATAACAAGGACCCACGCCCGCGCATCGCATTCCCAAAGACCCCGAGGCTCGAGCCCGACCCAACCCGACCTGGCTCAGCACGCGTGTGTGTGTTTGTGGAGTAACACATACCTCCAACTCACTCAACTAAGTAGTGCTAAGGCACTACAATATATAAACAAGGAAAAACCTCATTCCTCAGCTTATGTGGAACTTTTTCCTCTCAATTGTTTTTCTCTCTCTATTTGTTTTTCCCCAACTCTCTTGTTTTTATATCAAGAACTTCCAACAGTGTGAAAACACCCCAAACTAGTAACTGACAACTAATTTGATCCGACACTCTATGATCCGAATGCAAACTAGCACCTAACTCATTAATAACTAATAACTGATTTGACCAAGCCCGATGATGATCCAAACCGAAAACAACACCCAACCTGATTTGAACCCCAAACCAAAACCTGAAATTAAACTCGACCCAAATTTGATTCGCACCGAACACAACCTGTAACCAAAAGGGTAAAATACCTGGACCAAACTTGATCTGGCCCTATACGAAACCACCTTGGAGGATAATTTGACTGACACGACCCGAGTCCCAATAAGACCCAATCCGAACCAAATCAGAGTACTAAATTTAACTTTTTCTTTTTCTTTTTTTTTTAAATCTTAGTATCCAAAGTGACTTTATTCCTCGTAAGGAACCAACAAACTAGAAAGAGGTCTACTGCCGCTGTCTTGATCTTCACAGTCCTAAGACTCCCAACCAACAAACTATAAAGAGGTCCTAGTGCCGCTTTCTTGATCTTCATGGTCCTACACTTACACTCTCACTCCCCCAAAACTAAACTGATATTCTCTGAAACTAAAGTTACCAACAAAACTTCTCTCATGGCGGCAGTACCTTATATTAACAGGTCGTTAAACGAAACTACCATCGTCCGGCGCTTTACCATTAATTCGGATATGTACAATACTTTCGTTGTTCCAAATCTTTCCCCTGAACACTGTCTTATAGTATCCGCATCTTTTGACCAATTGATGATATTCATTCCCACTATAAACCTCGATACTAATCATCTCTACAATTTCAGACTGAATTTGTCAACTATTGAAACACAAATTGGTACAGGAAATTCTTTGAAATTAGCTGGCTACAATTCGTGAGGAGGAGGGGTTTAACTTTTGGTTCATGGGTCAGGTTTTCTTGGTCCTAAGAACCATATCGTTTGGAGGTTCATGTTATCGGCAGAATATCCAAACCGTCGGCGCCGAAGTGGACGATTTCGGTCGAAAACAGAGGTCTGATCATCAGCCTGAAGAGATCTACTCCTTCAATCTACAGAGATCAGACACCCAAATCGACTAGTATTTTATTGTTAATCTAATTATTAAGCATGGATCATTTTCATAGCGTTTTTAATATTTTGGTGGTCCGGGTCAAAATGATAATACTTTTGTTGAATAAATCATTTGTTTCTACGATTATAAATATTTATGTAATTTGTTAACACATAAACAATTTTATATATTTGTTAATTATTTCATATGTTATTTTAATTGCATTATTTACACTACTATTCACACTCCTATTTTAAATTTCTTTTGTGATTTATCCGGTAAAATATCATATTTTTAAATATTTTATTTTAAATCGTTATCTATATATTATACTAAAACATGGCGACACGTGTCCCTGTTTTAGTTTTTTTAGTTTTTTTTTTCTATTGTTAGAATGTATATAATTGTCAAAGATTCTATTGATTGTATATAATAAAACAATCTTCATAATCTATAATCTCTGATAAATTTTACTCATTTACATTGAATATTTTAGTTAAGATTATATTACAGTTTAGTAAAGATATAATTAACTATATATTAAAGGTAGATTATTACTCAAATACACTAATTTTATAAATTATTTATAAAATGTACTACGTAATATACTACCTCCACTTTAACTTTATGAATTGTAAATGGATAGAACTCCGGAAATCGAGGGTAGTATTAAGTAGCAAATTAATTTTGCAAAAGATGTTGAATAATATTTTTATACTTTAATTATAGTAAATAATTTTTTATCCTACATACATAATCTTAAGAAATAAATTGTTTGTTTATATTCTTGTATGGAACTCAATATAATGCATACGTATTGAACATAAGATCGCTCATTTATCACTCAAGTATACTATTCCTTAAAATATACTACATATATTTTATAATATTTGATATTCTATCATTTTCATAGAATGTAATATATAATTAAGTAAAATATAGAGTGATGCATATAATTTTTAGAAAAGATATATTTATCCAATATTTTACCACTCTATTATCATTTTGACTCGGGCCACCAGAATATTAACAAGTGATATTTTTTCCTACAATGATAGTTACTAATAGATTTTGAATAGCTACAAATAATAAGCATTCTTGACCATTTTATGAAACTAGAAAATTTTGTATATTATATTAGTACTAAGTGTGAATAAGAATGATTTTATTTATCTATCATATATAAATTTGCATAATAGACATATATAAAACCATATAAAAAATAATAATATGAGGCATGTAGGCGTAAATGTACCACCCTATAAGAAAAACTATTATTTTCATTTTTAATGTAGATTTTGATATTAATTTTAAATGTGTGTAGCCAACCATCATAGGGTTACTCAGTTATTGTTATAGGGGTTACCTAGTTAGTGTTATAGATGTTACTTTGTCAGTGTCGTACTTGTTATTTAAAGGTTACTAAATAAGTATAATAAGATTTTGTTCACTTCACCTTAAACATATAATATTTGGTAAAAATAATTTCAAGTGTAAATAAGTTCAATTTGGTATATTTAATTTCAGTTTAGTAATAAACAATTAGCTTAAAGAAGAAATATAATAGAGAAATAAAAAAAATTATCAACAAAAATAATTTCAATTCAGTAAAATTAATTTTAACTTAGTAAAAATAATTTAAGATTAACAAAAATAATTTTAGTTCAGCAAATATAAGGTGAAGTGAACAGGGCTTAGAAGTTTCTATATCAACACGATAGAGTTAGTTTGTTAGTGTCATAGGGATTAATTACTCCGCTTTTTTACAAGCGGTCACACTGTGTGACCAGCCGCACAGAAAGTATGTTGTAGATTTTGTATATGTAGTCACGGGTAATATGCATTTTTTCCTTCTCTCTTATATGCTTATTATTTTTTTATTTACTATTTTACATATGCAATAAAAATATCAAATGAATAAATATAATTAAAAAAATGACTTATAATCAAACAATTGACAAGCCTAAACTTCATTCCGAGGTTAAAATTTTAGGGAAAAACTATTATACTTCATACTAAGTTTTAAGTTCGAGGCTTTGTAGATTTTTTGTTGTAGTAGGTGCAATAGGTGTGTGGTGATGATCAGGTGAGTTCATCATGTTATAAAATTAAGGTAGTAAGTGATGGGATCAAAAATCCTATTTTTAAAAGTTTTATGTTAAAGTTTAAACTTTAAGTGTTTTAAAAGGCCAAAGAGGAGAAAAAAAGATAAAAAATTATTTGTGATATACGAAGTACAATATATAATGATCATATTGTTATTATAATGGTAAACTTTTCCAAAAATTATAATTCGTATTAAGTTAGGGATAGTCAATTATAAGGAAAATTTTTATATGTGGCTGGCCACATCGTGTGGCAGGGGTTACTCAAGTTACTTGGTCAAGGGTTACTTAAATATTCGGTCATGGTTTACTTAAGAGGTTACTCATTCAGGGGTTACTCGGACATGAGTTACTCGGTCAAGGTTTACTCTAGGGGTTCGATCAGGGGTTACTCAAGGGGGTTCGATCAGGGGTTAGTTACGTACTCGGTCATGACTTACTTAAGGGGTTACTTGGTCAGGTTTTACTTGAGGGGTTACTCGATCAGGGATAACTCAAGGGGTCACTCGATTAGGGAATACCCGAGTTACTCAGTCAAGGAGTTACTCGAGGGGTTCGGTCAAGGGTCTCGAGTTAGGCCCCGTTCTTTAAAGCTGCACTACTCTGCTCTCTGCTGAAATCTCCTCTGCTCTGCCCTGCTCTGCTCTACTTAAAAATAATACTTAATATTCAATTACTATAATAATAATTAATATTTAATAACAATAATAATAATAATAATAAATAATTAATATTTCATAATAATAATAATAATAATAATTGATATTGAATTATCATTATAATAATAATTATTATTATTTAATCATAAATAATTAATATTTTATAATAATAATATTATTAAAAGTTAATATTTAATAATAATAATAATAATAGATATTGAATTATCATTATAATAATAATAATTATTTAATCATAAATAATTAATATTTTATAATAATATTATTATTAAAAGTTAATATTTAATAATAATAATAATAACAATCAATAATAATAAATATTTAATATTTAATAATAATATATATTGAATTATCATAATAATAATAATTATTATTATTTAATCATAAATAATTAATATTTTATAATAATAATATTATTAAAAGTTAATATTTAATAATAATAATAATAATAACAATCAATAATAATAAATATTTAATAATAACAAATATTTTATAATTATAATATTAATAATAATAATTAATATTTAATAATGATAATAATAATAATAATAATAATAATAATAACATTAATAATAATAATGATAATAATTGTACTAAAAATAATTATAATTAATAATATTAATAATAAAAATTGGTTTATTATAATAAAAATTAATATTCAAAGATAATAACTGAGATTTAAACATAATAAATAATATTTAATTATGATAATTATTACTATATTTACTATAATAGTAATTAATATTTTACAATAAAATTTAATGATTATAATAATAATGCAATAATATTAATAGTAGTAGTAATGCTATTGCGTTGCTGAAGCGGGTTAAGGCGTTCGCTAAGACTCAGGATATTGGTGCTCGTGCAGCTGCTCACATCTTCAGCAGGATCGGGTTCGCTATAGCTAGAGGGGTGGGGGCCTAGATTGTATCTCGACTCCCCACCAATTTCTTGTAAATTGATTGACTCTGTAGGTTTTTTTATTAAAATAATAATAATAATAATAATAATAATAATAATAATAATAATAATAACAATAATAATGATAATAATATTAATAATAATAATAATAATAATAATAATAATAATAATTGTAATAATAATAATAATAATAATAATAATAATAATAATAATAATAATAATAATAATAATAATGATAATAATAATTACAATAATAATAATAATAATAATAATAATAATGATGATGATGATGATGATAATAATAATAATAATAATAATAATAATAATAATAATAATAATAATAATAATAATAATAATGATGAAATCTGCTCTGCTCGGCTCTACTCTGCTCTGCTTTGTTTCAATCTACTCTACTCTGCTCTGCTCTTCATGCCCAAAAGCTCAAAAGAACAGGGCGTTACTCATTCAGGGAATATTAAAGGGGTTTCTTGGTCAGAAGTAACTCGAGTAACCCCGACTGATTAATTCGAGTAACCCCGGCCACATAGTGTGACCAACCACATACCATGTAAAAATGAAGTGGCCAATGGCGCAAGTAGATATGAGGGAAAAATATGACTTAATTAATGTGCGTATTGATTGTTAGTTCATTGAGTTGAATTATTTTTCAAATCTTTTCATACAATTTAAGAATAAAAAAAAGGTTGTTTACAAGTAGTATATAAGTAAATTCATTATTACTCATTAAATCATTTTATTTTAAAATTTTTTGAAATGAATATGAGTAACAAGATTTGTAAGGTGTGCATCGCACGGGTGCTATACTAGTATGTAATAATTTTTGCATTCGCCTCTTAATTTTGTGATTAATCAATTTATTACATGGTTATGACACATACAAAATGTGCATTATTATACTTCTACATTGGAATCCTTCTTTGACTCAACTCATTCTATGAAAGAGTGTAAAATTTACTTACTTTTTCCAATCTATATATATGAGTGAGAAATAAATAACAATCATGTTTAATAAATAATAAATGTAGCTCCTTCTTGTAAAATTGAATTAAGATTACATTACTTTTTTCTTGTTACTTATGGTTAAATAATTACATGATTCATTTTACTTTTAGTAAATGTATCATGTCATAATTAAATTATCAATCTTATCATGCTTGTAAATAAGTCATTAAACAGAATTTATCAATCAATCCAAGAATCATAATCTTCTTACAATGATGTCACTTAATTTTCAAAGTATATAAAATACCTAATATGATACTATGAGAATATTAAAAAATTCATATATGCATACATACCAAATAAAATTATTGTGAATACTCACAACCACTAAAAATCATCTCACTCGAATTCTCCTAAATCGTAAAAATAATTATTGTCAAAATAAAATTGCATAATTAAAATATTCTAAGCGTTAAAAAAGAAAAAATCATCTCATGTGAGAAATAAAAACTTGTAGAAAAACTTCTGAAACGACTACTGTTTCGGGGTTTTCTGATGTCCTGCGGGAGAGTTACAATTCCGAGACTGGAACCGGACGCCTGTACCTGCAAAACAACGGAGACTCCTGGTGGTGGGAGCTCCGCCTCCAACGGTCAAGTTAGTACCTGATTAAGGAGTAATTAATGCGGAAATTAAAGTGATTGGGTCTCTCTAGGTGAGAGTGTTTAATGTAGGTAATCTGCTTTTTTAGTGTGATAAGTCTGTCCTCCCCCTTAATGAGGATTAAGGGAGGTATTTATAACCTCGGGAAACGTGCCAATCTAGGTTTAGGTTAACCTTGGGCTGATTGGGCTTCCCTCGGAAGTTGGGCCTAGGTGACCGGTTATCCCAGGTGTCATGGGAAGGACACGTGTCGTGTCGTAATTGGTCCAAGGTGGACGGATCATTTCTTGACACGTGGCAGGCTCCTATTGGCCCATGTGACGGACACATGGCGGAACTTGATTGGTCCACTTGTCAGATGGTGATTGGTGGGAGCAAAATCCCCTAATCATTTGCCCCTCACAGGTGGCACATGACTGGTCACGTGTTACCTGTGACAGGTGTCGCACTGTAACAGGCGACGGCCTGCTACAGGTGTCACTCGACGAAAGGCCGAGAGATTCTCCCGCCCAAATTATGAATTCTGGAATTGACCCTTCGCCTTCTCACTTCGCCTATATAAGGGAGTGTTGACTTCAGTCATTTTCACACTTGAGAACTTTTTGAGAGAACATTCGGACCCCTGAACTTGCTCTGACATTTTGGACCCTTTCTGCCTACCGCCTGCTATGACAAGCCGACTGCAAAGGATTTTCAGAACTTCATCAATCGTCACTCATTCAGGTAACTGTCGGTTCCCTTACTCTTAATTTTCTCTTTATTCTTTTTTTGAAATGGCACCACGGAAGCACACGACACGACCTAGGTTAGTGATCAGCCGGTCACCGGGGACGGCTGAATCTAGGACTAGGAGTGCCGCCTGCCCTTTTCTGGACCCATCTTTGCCCTTTATACAAAGTCCGACTGTATCTGTGTCTATGCAGAGCATGATGGCCAGGACAAAAAAGACTGCCAGGATCTCAAACTCAGACGGCTCCTCCCACAGGGTGCCGATTAGTGAAACATCTGACCAGGCGCCAGATGTGGAGGTGAAACAAAGCGGCTTGAAAGCCGGCAGTTCTGAGGGAGGAGTCAAAGTGACCCCTTCCCATTTTACAGTTGACGATTCTTCATTCTCTCCTGCTCCTTTTAAAGGAGAGGAGGCGGGCCCCTCCGGGAGAGGGGAAGAGTCGTCCTCTTCGGACTCGTCAGAGGACGATTCCGAGTCTAGCTCTTCTGGCCATGCTTCTCTGGACACAGAAGAGAAAAACAGTCGCCTGCAGGAGGCGAGGCTTTCTCACGCAGTTGAGAAGGGGGACGATTGGGCGGAGCCATCCGCCTCTCACCGAGAGCAAAATACCCCCTACTACTGCACGGTAGCTCGGGGCCGGATCACGGCCATGCAAGAGAAAGTGGAGAGCTTTATCGCAAACCACACAATGGGCCCCGACTTTTTAGTTTTAATGCCGGATCCAGAAGACACAGTCGTCTGGCCGGCTGGTACCAGTTATGATAGCGCCTGCTTTGGCTGCTACGAGGCGGCCATCAAGGCTGGGCTGCGCATCCCACTACATCCGGCTGTTCAGCGGATCTTGGATGGGTATGAGTTGGGGTTATGGCAGTTAGCCCCGAACTCCTGGGTCAATGTACTCGGCTATGTGGCCGGGTGCGAACTGCACGGGGTGGAGCCGAGCTTCGAGGCTTTCGCCCACATGAACTACCTCAGCCGGACCCCTAAGGCAGGCGGTACCGGCTGGTATCAATTGACGAGCCACAGGGGCTACCTCATGACGAGAGGTAAAGCAAACAAATGGAAGGACTGGCGGAGCACCTTCCGCATCATTGAGAGTTCAGACACAGAGCTGAACAAGCGCTTCAACAGGTGGAACAGGAATCCGCCCCTTCTTGCAGGCGGCCGCAGCATGCCGCCTGTTCCCCCCAAGGCTAAGAAAGAGATCCTAGATAAAGGACTCTTCAAAGTGGAGTCGAAGGTGAACTCTACTTCAGGGGTACGAGAGCAAGTACCCCTGCACTGCGTCCCGAGCTTCAAATGGCTCTACGACGAGTACTTTTTGGCCGCCTGTGGCCTCAGCAGTCGGTGCTCAAGAGGTAGCCGGCCTGTCGAATACTCTGTTGTTCCATTCATTTCTTGTTATGACTTTTATTAACTTTGCTATTTGTTTTTGCAGCGGACGCCATGAGCAAAATTACCTCCTCCAAGACTGCGGCGGCCATGTTGCGGGCCTCCATCATGCAACAAGCTTCAACCGACTCCCCCAACAAGGGGGCACCCTTGGTGGGCTTCGAACCTTTCACCCTCTTTTTGGAGTTGTGTTTATGCATATACTGACTTCTTCTTTTTTAGACGGGCGCTCCAAGAGCTTCTTCTTCCCAACAGCCGGACCCCAAGGCCTGGAGGACGACTGTTGCGAGCTCTCCTGGTTCTGCCAGGAAACATGCGGCGGCTGAGAAACAGCCGGCCACTTCTTCTAAAACTCCAGCTGAGCCGCCTAGAAGTATGAAGTTGTCCTTATAAATTTTAGACTTGCTCCCTTTTTTACTAGGTCTAATCCGTTTGTTTATGCTTGATGCAGCCGGCCCTCAGGAGCCTGACTTGGTCGAGGTGGCCAAGTCTATGATCAAGGCCGTTCCTCCAGCTGAAAGGGAGGCGGTCAGGGGTGTCGGCACCCTTGACCTAGACGGGATTGCAGGGGTCCTTGCTGAGGTATACTTAGCATATTTTTGAGTATTTGAATTCCAGGACGCCTGTTTTCTTTTTTGTTTGGAAACTGACGCCTGTTCCCCTTTTTACTTAGGCCCTGCTCCGAGTGAACGGCCTTCGCAAGCCGCTTGACCGGAAGAACAAAGAGGTAAAGGCTGCAAAAGCTATGGCCGCCTCTGACTGTGATAAGGCAATGTTTCAAATTGCCCAAAATGAAGTTCTGACCATTGATATTCTTTATTATCAGGCGCAGGCTACCGCCGCTATCCGGGCTCAGTTAGAGGCGGCCCAGAAGAGGAATAGCGAGCTGGAGGCGAGCATCAACAGCCTCAAGGCCGAGCTGAGACCTCTTTGCCAAAAGATGTCCTCATACGAAACCTTGGAGAAATCCTTGGCGAGCGTAAAGGTACGCCTGGTGACCCAGGAGAAGAGTCTTACTCAGGAGCTCTCGGAAAAGGCCGAGCAAGAAAAGAAGGAGCTGGTCCGGGAGATGATGGAAGACTCTGCTCAAATCCAGCGCATGACTTGGGGCCGCCTCTTCCCTAATGCCGACTTTGCCTCATGGGAAAAAACGTACCGCCAGTGTTCTGATACATATAATCAAGAGATCCTGGCGGCTGCTGAGGAAGAGGCGTTGGAGGAAGCGTTGGAGGAGGAGGAGCAGCCGCTAGTGGCGCTTGTGCCGCTTGGGGGTAATGCATCAAAGAAGGATGCAACTGAAGCCGAGTCCAGCAAGAAGAGTGCTGACCAGGCGGCAGCTGCTAATATTGAATATCTGCCCCCTTCTTAAGCTTTATGTCTTCTTGTCACGGCATGCGTGCCGTTTATTTTGTATTTACCCGGCCAGGGGGCCGGGGCTCTGAATATTTTGCCGGTTTTTGATGACCGACTTCTTTTTAATGAATTTTTTGTTTTGCTTCAAATTTGTTCAAGTATTGAATATTCTGATATCCAATTGTACACTATACCGACTGTTTTACATGGCCGATAGTTGCAGACAGGTACGGATAGTTAGTCACGCCGCCTATGCCCCTGGACGACTGGTTGTCTGTTTCCAGGCTAGACGATCAGTCGGCCATTTATCCAATCGGTATTCGAACCATTTTAAAGACTGGATCCCCTTTAGGCAGGCGGTCCTGTCATTTGTAAAATTAACCAAGTAGGAAAGTGGTTTGACCAAGTAAACATGATTGTTACCTAGTCGCCAAGTAACTGAGTAGTAGAGGTATCAAGCGGTGGGTACCGGTTGTTCCCCTTTATTCGCCAATGTTTGTTGGCTTTTAACTCATAGGTTGTTAACCTAGCAGGAGTAGTGGTTGAGAGCCCCTGTTTGCTAAAAACAGGCGGACGACTCATACCTTTTAGGCTCCATACTAAGTTTGAGAGAGTGACTATGAGTTAACTTTGGTGTTACTCAGTCGTCGTAACTCCTGCTTGAGTAGTAAAGGCACCAGGCGGCGGAGGCCGGCTGAACCTTTTGATTCGCCAATGTTTTTTGGCTATTAACTCAAGAGGTACCCCCTGCATTTATCCCAAGTAATACAGGCGGTCATCTGACTCAGATGTCAACTGCTACCACTGGTTTGGTTAGTGATAGAGTTATCCTTGTCTCAAAAACGGCTACGTGGTTGCCCTTGGGGACAGTCGTATAGGTGCCGTGTAATTAGTTTATAGAGCAATGTTCCACCCAAAAGGGAGCTGCTCTCTACGACGAATTTCATCCGGAGGGATGCCGCCGGACGCCTGCTATGATGTTGGGACAGGTCGTATTAGTTTTGAAGATTTGATCAGTTGGCTTGGCGCCTGGTCTGATCATTCGGCCTATGGCCTTGATTAGTTCTTGGTGAACGTAGGTGCTAAGTAAAAGGAGGGTAGCCGCCTGTTAGGCACAGGGTCGGCCAGGCCCTAATCTTTTTTAGCTAAGTATAAGGGGGGTGGCTGTGTGCTTTGGAACCAGTCGGCCATCTTCTATGGAGAGTAGCCGACTATATGTCCAGACGACATGCCCAGAGTAAAATATTCAATGGAGAGTAGCCGACTGTAAAGGTACAGGCGGCATGCCCTTCTGAAGAGAGTAAAATACTCAATGGAGAGTAGCCGACTGTAAAGGTACAGACGGCATGCCCCTCTGAAGATAGAGTAAAATACTCAATGGAGAGTAGCCGACTGTAAAGGTACAGATGGCCTGCCTCTCTGAAGATAGAGTAAAATACTCAATGGAGAGTTGCCGACTGTAAAGGTACAGGCGGCGTGCCCCTCTGAAGATAGAGTAAAATACTCAATGGAGAGTAGCCGACTGTAAAGGTACAGACGACATGCCCCTCTGAAGATAGAGTAAAATACTCAATGGAGAGTAGCCGACTGTAAAGGTACAGGCGGCATGCCCCTCTTAAGTAAGAATAAAACTATGGAGAGTAGCCGACTGTTTGTTAGTAGGCGTGCCCCTCTTAGTACAAAATTGAATATTAAGTATGCAAACTTTTATTAAGTAGCCCTTGACTATTTACATCATTCAAAAGAAATATTTCTTAAGATTATCTACATTCCAAGTTCGAGGCAACGGTTGTCCGTCTGGTGTTCCCAGACGGTAGGTACCGTCCCTGACCTCTTCACAGATTCGGTAGGGTCCTTCCCAGTTGGGAGTTAGTTTGCCAGACTCATTAGCCCTACCAACTGCTTCCATTTTTCTAAGTACAAAGTCCCCCACTTTGAGTGGATGCCTGTGTACTTTTTTGTTGTATGATCTAGTCATTCTCAAGCGGTAAATTTCATGGCGCAAGACAGCATTGCCCCTCCTTTCAGGAAGTGAGTCTAATGCCAGGCGCATGGCTTCCCAGTTTGCCTCTTCGTCATATAGCATTACCCGAAGAGTCGGCTCGTAGTGTTCTATTGGAAGAACATCTTCCGCACCATAAGTTAGGAGGAATGGAGTTTCTCCAGTCGCCCCTTTTTCAGTCGTCCTAATGGCCCAGAGAACATGTGGTAATTCATCCGCCCATAGGCCGCTTGCTCGTTCAATCTTTTTCTTGAGACCGTCTGAGATGATTTTATTAAAGGCTTCTACCTGGTCGTTTGCTTGTGGACGGCCGACAGATGCAAAGTAGTGTGCAATTCCTTGGTCACCCAACCATCTTTTGAGAACAGGCGTCTCAAATTGGGGACCATTATCAAAAACCATAGACATGGGAACCCCGAACCGAGTGATGACATTTTTCCAAATGAATGAAATTACATCCTTCGTCTTGATTCCCTTTACAGCCTCCGCCTCTACCCATTTAGTGAAGTAGTCGACGGCAACAAGTATGTACCTCCTTCCGCCTGTAGCAGGCGTATATGGACCCAGAATATCCATGCCCCACTTAGCAAACGGTAGTGGGCTATGAATGGTAGTGAGGTCAGTAGCCGGACGGTGAATTAGTTTGCCAAACCTTTGGCACTTGTCACATTTTTTCACCATCACCATCGCATCTGCTTCTAAAGTAGGCCAAAAGTAGCCCTGCCGCCTTGCCCGTTGAGCAAGCGTCCTACCGCCTATATGGGAAGCACAGTAACCAGAGTGAAGATCGTCTAGTATCTCTCGTCCCTTTTCTGGAGTAACACACTTTAAGAAGGGTTGAAGGTACCCCCTTTTGTGAAGTTCTCCCTTTATTATTTCAAAACTGGTTGCTCGTTTTTTCAGTGCTGCCGCCTGTTGATGATCATCCGGCAGGGTACCGTTTGTCAGATATGCCCTGATTGGATCCATCCAGGTTGAGCTTCTGTCTAGGGTTCTAATAGGGTCTTCCTCGATGCTTCTCTTCTCCATTACTTCCCAAAAAACAGTTTGAGGAGTATCACAGGAGGCGGATGATGCTAATTTTGACAGTGCATCCGCCTGGTTGTTTTCTGATCTCGGCACTTGGGTCAGATGGAAATCCTCAAGGGAGTCGACTGCTTGTCGGACCGCCTGTAAATACTTGATCATGGCCGGATGGGTTGCTTTGTATTTGCCATTGTACTGACTCACTATCAATTGTGAATCGGAACAGGCGTCTATTTTTCTTGCTCCTGCCGCCTTGCACATGCGGATTCCGGCTAGTAAAGCTTCATATTCTGCCTCATTGTTTGAGGCCTGAAAACTGAAGCGTAGAGCATACTCGTACCTGTCGCCCTCTGGCGACTGACATATGACGCCTGCTCCACAACCATTTGAAGTAGAGCTTCCATCCACATATACCTTCCAGACTTGGTCTGGAACTTGAGAGTCAGGAGGACGAGTCATCTCAACAATAAAGTCAGCAAAGGCTTGTCCCTTCACTGCTTTTCTAGGCTCGAAAGTAACTTCGAGGCTCTGTATTTCTATGGCCCATTTGATCATTCGGCCTGACGACTCCATGATGGTCAGTGGCCGCTTGATAGGTTGATCTGTATACACGACGACTGCATGTGCCAAAAAGTAGGGCTTCAATTTTTTAACAGCCATGAAGAGTGCAAGACCAAATTTCTCCACTAAGGGATACCTCAACTCGGCATTTTTCAGTACGTGACTGACAAAGTAGACCGGGAGCTGACAACCGTCTCTTTCAGCAAGGAGAACAGCGCTTAACGCATGATCAAAGACGGCCAGGTACATGTAGAGTACTTCTTTGAGCAAAGGGCTGACCAGCCTCGGCAAGGAATGCAAGTGAACTTTCAATTTCTGGAAGGCCGCCTCAGCATCCGGCCCCCATTCAAACCTTGCCTTTTTCTTAATTTCCTGGAAAAAGTATAGGCATTTGTCGCCTGATCGGCTTAGAAATCTTCCCAAGGCCGCCAGACAACCTGTTAACTTCTGAACCTCTCGGATGGTACGAGGCGACTGCATGTCAATGACCGCCTGCACCTTCTCAGGGTTCGCCTCTATTCCTCTCTGATTGATAAGGAATCCGAGAAATTTCCCAGACTCAACTCCAAAGACACATTTCTTGGGATTGAGCATGACATGGTGCCGCCTGAGTGTGGCGAAAGTTTCTCGGAGGTCCGACAGATGATCTTTCTGAAGTTTTGACTTGACAATCATATCATCAATATATGCCTCGACATTTCTCCCAATTTGATCAAAGAACACAGTGTTTATCATTCGCTGGAAAGTGGCCGGGGCATTCTTAAGACCAAACGACATGACCGTGTAACAGTATAACCCCTGATCAGTGACGAAGGTCGTCTTCTCCTGATCTTTCTTCCATAAAGGAATTTGATGGAAACCAGAGTAGGCGTCCATAAAGCTCATCAAAGCATGGCCGGCTGTTGAGTCGACCAGGTTATCAATTTTAGGCAGAGGGTAACTGTCTTTGGGGCACGCCTTGTTTAAGTCTGTGTAGTCTACACACATTCGCCAGGTGCCATTCGGCTTTTTTAACTAGCACCACATTTGCAACCCAGTCTGGGAAGTAACATTGCCGAATGAACCCTGCGTCAAGTAATTTTTTAACTTCGGCGGCTGCCGCCTGACTTCTTTCTTCGCCATGGTTCCGCTTCTTCTGCCGTACCGGCTTCTTTTTCGGATCCACGCCAGTTTATGTACCGCCAGATCAGGACTAATGCCTGGCATTTCATGGACCTCGAATGCAAACATGTCCTTGTATTCTTTCAATAGTTTGTGAAAGTCGTCACCTAGGACTCTCAGAGCAGTCGTCCCAACTTTGACTGTTCGGTCAGGACGCGAGTCGTCTAGGATCAGGTCCGTATGCTCACCAGCCGGCTGAGGGCGGAATTCATCCGACCGCTCCTCTGCCAATGATTGCTATTTTTTGTCTTTTCTTGCGGCCCCCGTCTGGGATGCCTTTCTCTTCTTGTCGCCTGCTTCTTGAACAGGCGCACTCTCCTTGACATTGTCAAGGTCTATTTTTCCACCACTCGACCCAGTGGCCATAACAGTGGGCTTGACATCCGAGAGATAGCACTCTCGGGCCATCCTCTGATCTCCCCTAAGGGACCCGACTGTTCCATTATCCCTCTCAAACTTGAACAACATAAGAGATGGGATTATAACAGCCTTGGAATTATTCAGGGTTGGTCGTCCCAGAATCATGTTGTAGGCCGAGAGTTCTTTTACTACCAGGAACCGGACTACCATGTGTCGTCCTTCCCCTTTTTCGCCTAGGCGGATGGGTAAATCCACTCGTCCCACTGGGTGGACGACTCCTCCTCCAAACCCTACTAAAGGGTGGGATGCCGGATGTATGCAATCAGTCTGATATTTTAGTTTCGACAGACATTTGCTACTGATGAGATCTGAGGAGCTTCCGGTATCTATGAGGATTCGGCCAACTCTCTGGTTGGCCACTTTACATTCAATAACGATAGGGTCGTCATGCGGCCCTCTTACCCCTCCTAGATCTTCTTCAGTGATGACAATCTCAGGAAATGAATATTTGGAGGGCCGTTCTTGGTGAACGGAATTTACATCTAACCGCCTGATATTGTCTTTGTTGCCCCTAATAGTGGGGCCGCCTCCTGAGAAGCCGCCTGCAATGGTGTAGACGACTGCATCATCTGTATCGGAGCTGTCGGCCTGTTGATTCTTTTTGGCCGACTGCTTTTTCGAGGAAGTGTTCCCCGTAGATTTCTTGACATAAGTGTCAAGATCACCTTGCTCAGCCAGGCGGTCCAGATACCGCATGAGACTGATGCATTCATTGGTGTGATGACCAACATCTTCATGATAAGCACATAATTTTTCTTGGTTCCGGTTGTTTGCAGAACCCTTCATGGGGACCGGCTTCTCAATTGAGATCCGTCCCTTGATTTCCTTTAGGATAAACTGGCTATCCTTGTTAAACGCATACTTTGGGGAGTATGGTTTGAATTCTTTTTTCTTTTTCTGGGCCGGCTGTTTAGAGGAATCAGCCGCCCAGACCTCTTTTCTCTTCTCGTCTTTGTTTGACTACTGTTTCTGTCGTCCTTCTCTTTTGTCGGACCTTTTCCCGTCTGACTGTTTTACCGTACCACAAAGATCATACGCCTGTATATAGGCTTCCGCTTCAATCAAGGCCTCTTGAAGAGTCGCCACCCTCTTTCGAACCAAATTAAATTTGAAGGTCGACCCGTCTTTGAGACCTCTAAAAAAGTCAGTATAGGCTACTTCATCCGGTAACCCTTGAATCTGTATTCTCATCAGGTTAAACAGTCTGATGTAAGAACGAAGCCCCTCCTTCTCGCCCTGCTGAATTGTTCCTAAATCAAGGGTCGTCTTCTTCGCAGGGATGTTCATGGCGAAGTTGGAGGTGAATAAGTAAGCAAGCGTCCTGAAGCTATTTACACAACCAGTCGGCAGGTTGCCGAACCATTGTTGTGCGATTCCTTTGAGAGTCGCTGGGAAACACTTGCACCAAGTGGGATCATCCAACCCTTGAAGGTACATCAGGTTGGTGAATGCCATCAGATGGTCTTCTGGGTTAGTAGTGCCGTCATAGGCGCCTACTAATACATTTTTCACTTTGGCCGGCTGAGCGGCTTCAGTAATTTCCTTGGAGAAGGCCGACGGCTGTTCGCCAAGTCTAAGCAACCGTAGCTGCCAGTCCATAGGTTGGACGTTTTTTTCTGCATGTCCACCAAACGGAGGTGGCTGTAAAAAATATTGTTGTTGCGGTACAAACGGTAAGTTTGGTACCGCCTGGTCGCTATGATAGCCGGACTGACGGGAGGTGCCGCCTGACTGACTCTCATGATACGACTGAGTATGCCTCATTGAGGTATTTCGCAGACTGTCTTGGAAGTTTGAAGTAGAGGCCGACTCTGACAATCGGTCACTCTTCTTCTGCTCTAGCAGTAGCCGAGCGTCTGTGCATGTTTTCCTCGACCCGTCCGCCTGAATATGACGAACAGGTTTCCTAGTTCTTGGAGTAGGAAAACGGTATTTTGTGAAATCAAGGGCAGTCGGCTCCCGCTTCCTAGATTTAGGATGAGGAGTCGCCTCTCGCCCTTGAACTGGCTTCCTCTTCTGTGAAGTGGAGGGTTTCTTAGCCGACTGCTCCTTGTCCAGAGCAGGCGGATTCTTGTTGATCAACTCTTGAATTTCTCCCTTGAAGTCCCTCATGAAGGTCATGAGTTCGTTCCTTGTGATGGGAGCAGACCCGTTAGTCGGCTGTTGCCGAACAGGCGGTGCGCCTGCTGGCTCGCTTCCAGTTTGAAGATGTTCCCGTTCCCTCCTTTCGGTATGACGGGTACGTCGGGCCCTTAGGGTCCCGTCTGAAGCTGTGTGAGCTTCAACTTCAAATTCATTCTCAGTATCGTGGTCCGACTGAACTTGAGGGTCGTCTAGGGGACGCCTCTCTTCAGGAGTCGGTACAGACTTGGATGCCATCTCAGAAGTACTCTCCCCACAGACGGCGCCAAATGTTTCGGGGTTTTCTGATGTCCTGCGGGAGAGTTACAATTCCGAGACTGGAACCGGACGCCTGTACCTGCAAAACAACGGAGACTCCTGGTGGTGGGAGCTCCGCCTCCAACGGTCAAGTTAGTACCTGATTAAGGAGTAATTAATGCGGAAATTAAAGTGATTGGGTCTCTCTAGGTGAGAGTGTTTAATGTAGGTAATCTGTTTTTTTAGCGTGATCAGCCTGTCCTCCCCCTTAATGAGGATTAAGGGAGGTATTTATAACCTCGGGAAACGTGCCAATCTAGGTTTGGGTTAACCTTGGGCTGATTGGGCTTCCCTCGGAAGTTGGGCCTAGGTGACCGGTTATCCCAGGTGTCATGGGAAGGACACGTGTCGTGTCGTAATTGGTCCAAGGTGGACGGATCATTGCTTGACACGTGGCAGGCTCCTATTGGCCCATGTGACGGACACATGGCGGAACCTGATTGGTCCACTTGTCAGATGGTGATTGGTGGGAGCAAAATCCCCTAATCAACTACTACCATCAATAACACATACACATCTAAATCCCCTCCAATTTAAAGTGAAATCTCAATTTTGGTAACTTTGATATATATTATTAATATAAAAAATAACATTAATTAAAATATCTTTATTTATCTACAACTATAATAGATTATTTTATAATAAATCATTTTATAATAAATTCAGACCATATAATGCAAGAAAAATAATCCCTCCATTTTTAAAGTGTGCATCACTTTAATCAGCATAATTTTATTGGAGATTGACTTGAATTCTATAAATAATATGCACACAAAAAATTGATACAGTTTATAAAATTTAATAGTATCAACTAATTATAATAAGGGTCTGTTCTGATTGACTTTAACTGAGCTGAACGGAACTCAATTGAACTAAACTGAACTTATTGGAACTGAACTGAATATTTTATGAGAGAAGAAAATTAGGTTAAGAATTGAACTGAACTGAACTTATTGGAGCTGAACTGAACTAAACTGAAATGAAAACAAGCTAAAGAGAACAGGCCCTAAAATACAATTAAAATTATAAAGGGTAAAATAATGTTATGTATCAACAAAATGTTAAAGTGTTTCAATTACTTTAGGATGTTTTTTTTTTTTTACTACAACTTTATGATGATTAATTTTGTAGGGTACTCCTCCATTTATTTTTTTTATTGGTTATTACCAGATTTTAAATACTATTCATAATACTTCACTCGCTTCTTTTTATTGGCTATGTTTAGATTTTAAACGTTATTCATAATATTCCTTATGTCCCAAAATATATGAGACATTAGACTTTTTTCACTATTCATGTATTAGTTTGATCATAATTTTTTACTAACATAATAAAAATATATTTTATCATAAAATATGTTGTTAAATAGGTATATATATATATTTCCTCAAAAAAAATAGGTATATATATAAACTTTCAGAATATAATTTTTTTTAATATTTAATTATATATATATTGTTTTGGGGTTTTTTGTACGTACCCGAATGGAGGGTGTGTACGTCCCTCGGGAGACAGATCTGCAATGCAACACTCGAACGACCCGATCACCTGCAAAACAACGGACCCCGGGGGGGCCGGAGGTCCGCCTCCAACGATCAAGTCAGTGACCGAAATAATGTATTTTAGAGAGAGAAAGTAGAGAAAAGGGAGAGTAAATGTGGGGGGCATTGCTCTTGGAGAGAGAATTGGATCCCCTAAAACTGATGTAATAATCAGTTTTTATAGAGCATTGGGATATGTGCCTCTTAGGTTATTTAACCCAAATAGATTGGCTTCCCACCGTTTCACTAGGGTTGTGGGCTTAGAGCCCATTTTCACCCTTCTATCATTGAGTGACACATGTTATGCTCTAATTGGCTCATTGAGCGCTGAGCTTGCGGACACGTGTCGAGGTGACATTGGTCCACATATATAGGGGGTATTTTTACCCCCAAACATTAGCCCCTCGGAAGGGGTAATTTCTCTTTCAAGAGGAATTACTCCTTTTGAAATCAAGGCTTTATTTTCCGCTTGTTCAAAAGCTTTATGGGCGGCATATGTCTAGTCAATAAAAGAGGGATTTGATTAACTTGGAAAATCTGATACCTTAAATGGTATGATATTTTCTAAGTTAATCAATCATAATAATGATTGCCGCCTGAACTAGATTGATGACGACTTTTATTTCTTTTAGCCCCACTATGGTGGTCATATGACCTTTGGGAGACTTAGAATATTTTTAAGACGTTTGACATCCCATAAGGCAAGAGGAGAATGGCTTCCTGGGGGGCAGGAGGCAAATGGCCGCCTAGGGGCAGGAGGCAAATGGCCGCCTGACTCTTCATAGGGAAGGAGGCAAATGCCGCCTCGGGGCAGGAGGCAAATGGCCGCCTGACTCTTCACAGGGCAGGAGGCAAATGGTCGCCTGGGGGCAGGAAGCAAATGGCCGCCTGACTATTCACAGGGCAGGAGGCAAATGGTCGCCTGACTATTCACAGGGCAGGAGGCAAATGGCCGCCTGACTCTTCACAGGGCAGGAGGCAAATGGCCGCCTGGGGGCAGGAGGTAAATGGCCGCCTGACTATTCACAGGGCAGGAGGCAAGTGGCCGCCTGGGGGCAGGAGGAAAATGGCCGCCTGACTATTCACAGGGCAGGAGGCAAGTGGCCGCCTGGGGGCAGGAGGAAAATGGCCGCCTGACTCTTCACAAGGTAGGAGGCAAATGGCCGCCTGACTATTCACAAGGCAGGAGGCAAATGGCCGCCTAGGGGGCAGGAGGCAAATGGCCGTCTGACTCTTCACAGGGCAGGAGGCAAATGGCCGCCTGACTATTCACAGGGCAGGAGGCAAATGGCCGCCTGGGGGCAGGAAGCAAATGGCCGCCTGACTATTCACAGGGCAGGAGGCAAATGGCCGCCTGGGGGCAGGAGGCAAATGGTCGCCTGACTATTCACAGGGCAGGAGGCAAATGGCCGCCAAGGGGCAGGAGGCAAATGGCCGCCTGACTCTTCACAGGGCAGGAGGCAAATGGGCGCCTGGGGGCAGGAGGTAAATGGCCGCCTGACTATTCACAGGGCAGGAGGCAAGTGGCCGCCTGGGTCAGGAGGAAAATGGCCTCTTGACTCTTCACAAGGCAGGAGGCAAATGGCCGCCTGGGAGGCAGGAGGCAAATGGCCGCCTAGGGGGCAGGAGGCAAATAGCCGTCTAACTCTTCACAGGGCAGGAGGCAAATGGCCGCCTGGGGGCAGGAGGCAAATGGCCGCCTGGGGGCAGGAGGCAAATGGCCGCCTGACTATTCACAGGGCAGGAGGCAAATGGCCGCCTGGGGGGCAGGAGGCAAATGGTTGCCTGACTCTTCACAGGGAAGGAGGCAAATGACCGCCTGGGGGCAGGAGGCAAATGGTCGCCTGGGGGCAGGAGGCAAATGGTCGCCTTGGGGCAGGAGGCAAATGGCCGCCTAACTATTCACAGGGCAGGAGGCAAATGGCCGCCTGGGGGGCAGGAGGCAAATGGCTGCCTGACTCTTCACAGGGCAGGAGGCAAATGGCCGCCTGGGGTGTTTGTAATCCAATTATACTTTCAATGTCTTTCTACCCCATTGGGAGGACTTGTATGATTTCGGAAGGTAATCTAGGTTAGAACTTTGGTCGATCACCGGCTGATGTCTTTTGGACATCCGGTGTTCCGAAAACTTAGTCGTTCTTTAGACTGTTCTGGTCAGACGGCTATGAGTTGACCAATTTGGTCGTTCAATCTTTGTCGTCTGCATAGGTACGTAGAGCAAGCAAGTAGGCTGCTCTCTGCGACGGTTGCACCCGGAGGGGTGTCGTCGGACGCCATTGTCCATTTTGGGACAGACGATTTTATGAAAAAAGCAACCATCCAGCCATTGGCCTCTGGTCTGGGTTGAGACCGGCTGTATAGCCACTAAGCGGTTTTGTGCCTAGTTTAGTTATCTGGCCATTGGCCGCATGTCACTCAGACGTTGAAATCGCTACTAAGTTTCAAACTTAGTTTATTATCCGGCCATTGGCCTCACGTCACTTGGACGTTAGTTTAGCTACTAAGTTTCAAACTTAGTTTATTATCCGGCCATTGGCCTTACGTCACTTGGACGTTAATTTAGTAGCTACTAAGTTTTTAACTTAGTTTATTTTAATGCATCAACATTATTTAGAGGAGATTAAGTCAATTGTTACCTCAAATATTCAATGTTTGATGCTTAACCCATGTAATTGGGTAGCTTAGCCCTTGAAGAACCTTGGAAGGCCGGCTGCCGAGCTTAACCAAATGCGAAGGGTGCTCGACACTTATGCCGCCTGACCATTATACTCCCAAAGAGTCGATCTCCATTGTTGCTTTCAACATTATCATTTCCCGACTGGGAGGAGCTTGGTACTCAACCGTTTGGATGAATATGCGACAACATTCTCGAGTCTTTATTTCATATAGGCGGCCATATCATAGGAGGCCGAGTGACTAAGCTTAAGGAAACAAACTTACTCTTATCAGATTACACAAACGCAACTTATGTTATTTGAACAAAAGATCATCAAATGTCGGCTGCCTCATTGATCAGGTGCCAACTTGATGCCACTTGACACATGGCCGGCTTACTTGACACAGGTGCCAAATTGATCAGGTGCCAACTTATGTTATTTTTTTTTGGATGAATCAATCACAATCATAATAATGATTATTATGATTAATAATGATGAGGTTGGTATCAATGAACAGAGCAGCCCTTCATCAAGCTCATTGAGCCAAGGATACCTTCGGACTTAATGAAGAACGAAGCAGCCCCTACGGCTGTGCTTGAGAATGAACCAAGCAGCTCACAACCGGGCTTATTAGAGGCACGCAGCAGCTGTGCAGGCTAGCTTAGTTGGTGAGTAAGGCTGCCCTTACAGCCGGGATAAATTGAAGCGTAATGGAGCCATGGCAATCGTTTTATCGAGGAACCGTTCATGGCTCTGACCGGCTGCCACCGTTGGAGCAAAGCTGCCCCATGCCGCCTGCATATCATTTACCAAAATTGTATTTACATATACCACAGGGTAGAATAGTGGGGTGGCTTTCCCCATTTTCTTTCTACCATCAATTATCATAATAATAATTGTTTAATAAAGATCATGACATTCCTTGTGATAATAATTGTCAAGGCTGCCTGCAGCATTAACTCATGACACGCGGCTTTCATATATCTAGATATATGGATAATCGTTTGATAAAAATAATGCCGCATGTACATCCTTAATAGGATATTGCTCTTTGAAAGCTTTGACAAATAAATATGAAAATTAACAAATGGGAAGAGTATGCTACTTGAGAATGAATAATTAGGCGTTTGGCTTATTTCATTCAGCTGCCGCCTCTATTAATCAAGCAACCAAGCAGCCGGTTTTGAGGTGTGAACGAGGCAACCATGGCAGCCGGCTTTGAACAGAGTAGCCGCATAATTGATGAATATAGCAGCCGTTTGCAGCCCCTTTGAGGATGAACCAAGCAACCCCTACGACTGGTAGGTGCGGCTGCTCTCCCAAGGTGAGCTACCTTGCTAGAGACATGGTCATCCGGGCACCGTTGCTGGCTGACATCACTGATGATGGTGACCGGCTGCCGCCATTGATGAAGCTGATACATTTGATGATGGTTATCGGCTGCCGCTTATCACATACATTATATTTATTGGAGTGTCGTTTGTAGCATAGATGGCAGCCACTTGAGTGTAAATAATTACCACTTGAATTTATACAAGTTGAGGCTTCGTCATGAATGACGGATGCTCAAGTTTGGCCGCGTGTGATAGTGCAATACATCACTGTTGGTTTAATTAAAAACCATTAAATTGTTATTTCTCTTTTTTACAAAAGATGGATAAGCTTATTCCATTAGTTGTCAAAACTAGTGGAATATGAAGATAAAGTGGAATGCTTTAGGCGCATGTTCCCCACTAATTTCAAGAGTTTACTCTTGGATAATATTACGCATGTAATAATACAATTTGAGCGATGTTGATAGTATCAATCATAGCATGCATCCGTCTGACTTAGCATAAATGCCGGCTGTATGCTCCGGCTGGGTGGCCTGAGCATGCGGCCGACTCATTGAATGAGTCGGATTAAAATAATATAGTCGGCTAATTTGGTTGTCTCTCCCCTAATAAAATTTAGATTAAACGGCATTGCCCTTTAACCTTAAAAAATGCATGACTTAGTCTGACCGGCCTTTTTGGCCGCCTGACTCTCGACATTCAACCTCACGACGCCTGATGCCTCCCAAAGGAGGCTCCCCTCTTGAGTCGGTGATCCACTATCGTTGTGCCATTACAGATGTGTCTCCCCACAGACGGCGCCAAATGTTTTGGGGTTTTTTGTACGTACCCGAATGGAGAGTGTGTACGTCCCTCGGGAGACAGATCTGCAATATAATACTCGAACGGCCCGATCACCTGCAAAACAACGGACCCCGGGGGGGCCGGAGGTTCGCCTCCGACGATCAAGTCAGTGACCGAAATAATGTATTTTAGAGAGAGAAAGTAGAGAGAAGGAAGAGTAAATGTGGGGGGCATTGCCCTTGGAGAGAGAATTGGATCCCCTAAAACTGATGTAATAATAAGTTTTTATAGAGCATTGGGATATGTGCCTCTTAGGTTATTTAACCTAAGTAGATTGGCTTTCCACCGTTTCACGGTTTCTAGGGTTGTGGGCTTAGAGCCCATTTTCACCCTTCTATCATTGAGTGACACGTGTTATGCTCTAATTGGCTCATTGAGCGCTGAGCTTGCGGAAACGTGTCGAGGTGGCATTGGTCCACATATATAGGGGTTATTTTTACCCCCAAACACATATAAAGTCAAAATAATAGTGAATTGACATGTGTACAATGTTGACTGTGAATTGTTTCTGGGATAGAGGGAGAATTAGATCATCTTCAAATTTACTCACAAAAGTAAAAGAGTCATGTGAGATCATGTTTGATTTGTCTCAACGAATACTCTATTGATATTCTATCGTTTTAATTTTAAAAAGTATGTAAAGCATAATAATCAAATAGGTGTATTGACAAACATGTAAAAGTCAAAATGTATCCAATAAAAAGGGACGAAGTGAGTATTATACTTTAAATATAGGGTAATTTTGTCAAAATTTAAGAAAATTTTACCAACAACTACTATTATAATTACTACTTTGAGAACAACTACCATTTATTTATTTAATTTTTTTTTTTGTAAAAAAAACCTATAAAAATCTACCACAAAAACCTTGAGTAACACAACTACATTTGATTACTTGGCAATAATCTCCTATTGAGGGAGTTAAAAAATCGGCCTTTTCAACAATGAGGGAAGGGAGGAGGGACAGTTTCATCGACATGAGAAGGGAGGGGCTATTTTGGAGATGGGAGAGGCCGACCGGCTGTTAACGGTTGTTAGGGGAGGCGGGCGGTCGAATTTCGGTCGGGTTGGGGGTTGGGGCTAAGGGGAGGAAGGATGGTAGCTAGCTGGGAAGTTTTTTTTTAATTATTTTTTAAAATTTGGACCAATTATGTTGCGACACATCACACATGGCTTTTACAAAATAAAAATCACCCTTTCTTTAAAGTGGAAGAAAATCAACCCAAAAGTTCATAGTGCTCCTTAATAAATGTAAGTTGGGATTATTGAGAGTAAATCGCTGAAAGTTCGGATTAATAAATTAAAGTGAATTTTTCTAAAATAAAACAAAACTTAGATGTTGGAAGCACCTAATATAATAGATCGAAAAGCGAAGATAAGTCGAATTCAAGGTTAATTGGAGGATGAAATGGAGTCGTTTGACTCTTGGAATTGCCCTTTTAAATCTCTTTACTTTTAATAAAAATGTGTTCCTTTAATGGAAGTGGTGTTACTTATGTTTGTTGGGAGATGTAGCAAAATTTCAATTTCAGATTTACATAAACCCTTCTTGTTGAAGGAGGATGGTAGTAGGTGTTGTTAAACCCATTTGTATGTGATAACAGTAAAAGTCATTACAACATCATGACCTTGTATGAGAATATATACTCCCACCGTCCCACAATTTATTTTCTGTTTTCCTATTTTAGAGACCTAAAATATTGTTCCTTTTTTCTATTTTTGAATAGTATGTAAGACCATTATACCCTTATTTTTTACTTTATTCAT
Source organism: Chenopodium quinoa (assembly GCF_001683475.1). Lineage (NCBI taxonomy): Eukaryota > Viridiplantae > Streptophyta > Magnoliopsida > Caryophyllales > Amaranthaceae > Chenopodium > Chenopodium quinoa. The sequence goes on along the minus strand of NW_018744239.1, from coordinate 924,603 downwards.
TGAACTTCCTAATTTACCCTTAACTTATCACTTGCATTGTACTTTTTTCACTTAATCTCTTTAACTTTTGTCTATAATTGTACTTTTCACTTTTCCCCCTTAAATTATCCACTTGCCTTGTAATTGTCTAACTTTTGTCTAACTTTTTCCACTTCTCCTCCCATTTCTTAAATACCGTGAAAAAACACAATAGGAACTATATTATGGGACGGAGGAAGTATAAGATATGGTTTTGTCAGATCGCAAAGAAATGTGATTGACATGTATGCAGCATAGATCTCAAGAGGATTTTATCCATTTGAATTATTGGGGTTCCTTAGGGTAAGTCATACTGATTTTGGTTGTCTCCGTGATTTCAGCAACATTTATAGACTTTTAATTGTATGTTAGAAAATACCTTGCACAACACGAAACATCATCATCAACTTCCCTCGTTCTATCAATAGTCCCATCACATGTTTAAATGTATATTGGTAAACCTTATATGCGTTGTCCTCACTTGTTGTAATAGCTTAAAGGTAAATATCGTTAATGACCTTAGTTAGTATTGTGTAAGGGCTTCTTATGCCAATAGTAACTTATATATGTTACTTTACTGTCCTTTCGTTTGTTGTAAACTCAGTTTAATTACTCCCTCTGCGTTTTAATAAGTGTTACAGTTTAACCGAGACATAGTTTTAGGCAATCTAATTGACTTAAATAAAATAAGAGGTGAGTGGGGTAGTTGGAGTATTAAAAAATTGTAAAAGAAAGATAATGGAGTTAATAATTTATTGAAAGTAATGAATGTGAGAGGAAATATATAATTAAAAAAATAATAGTGGGTTTGGATGAGAAGAGAGAGATATTGTAATTGCAAAATAAAATGAAAGTTTTGTAATTACAAAATAAAAGAAAATTATATCATACTAAAAAAAACACTAAAACTTAAGGAGTATTACATACACAACTAATAAAAATAATTATGAGTTACATACATCAGAAAAAGTTATGTATAGAAAAATATTATTGTATGGTATATAGTATAAAAGAGTAATATTTGTGGAATGTGTATAAATTCAATATACTTATTTCATAGGAAGGGATTAATTACAGTATAATACTCCATATTAAATATTCTAGGAAAAACAAAATAACTTATCACCAAAATAATGAAAAAAACAAAAGAAAATAAAATAAAATAAAAGAAAAAAAAGAAAAAGCTTTGGAGGAAATATTTTTAACAAATGGATGACACGTGTCATTTATGGTTTCTAATTTAGTATATAGTTATAGCTAGTCAGTCATTGATTTTGTCTACGTAGATATTGATCATCAAGGTAATTTTATTGGCAAAAATAATTAATAAAAAAAATCTTATGTTGATAATCTATGTGATATTTTTCTAAAGATGTGATTGTTTATTATTCTTTCTATAATTTAAGATTTAGACAATAATTAATTTATCATAGAACTAATATATAAAGCTAAACTTTTAGCCAGATCACGAGACAGCGACACTTGGCATTCAAATTTTATGCCGAGTGTCGCGCCACGTTGGATAGATTTATATAGACTTTACTTCGTAGGATAAAAAAGTTATTTTAGAATTCTATTTTCAATTAATTGTTAGTTTAGAATTTTATTTTCGATAAAGTACCAATATTTCATATGTAAAAATTGAATTATAATTTTTATCAAAAAGTAATTAGATTACAACTCTTAATAATAATCATATAAAATAATTTTTTGTATTGTTTCAAAAAAATATATATATTTTTTGTATCATATTATTTTTTGGAGCGAAAGAAGTAGTTCAAAAAGTACCACATCCGATCCGTTTATAATATATTCTAATCAATTAAAATAATATACTTCACAATCTAATATTATTTTATTATTGTGTGTAGACCTGTTTATCGGGTGGGGTCACGTGTCATTTCGGACAGAGTCATTTCAGGTTACGGGTCAAGAAATGTTTAACCTTAGCCCAAGGTTTTGGGTTCAGGTCAACCCAATGGGCTAAGAATAATTTTTTTTAATTAATTTATTTTTGCTTATTTTTAGAAGTTTTTAATATTTCATGTTTTCTTTGCTATTTTATTATTATATGTAATCGAATATTTTCACCAAAATTATTATTAGTCATTACATGTCTACTACATAGTTTAAATCGTCACAAAAACACATCAATTTTTAGCTAATTTTGTATCACCGATACATTTTAAAACTCGACATATAGATTAAAAATTTATCTTAAAATTCAATAAACAATCCGAGCATTGCATGGGCCACAAAACTAGTTACAATTAAAGTTGTTATTTATAAAAAATATTCTACAAGGAAACAAAAAAAAAATGTTAAAAATCTATATGATATTTTCCAAAAGATGTGATTGTTTTTTATTCTTTCTATAGTTAAAGATTTAGACAATAATTAATTTATTACAATTCAGGTCGTTATTTATATTTAAGTTAACCTTTTTTTTTACTACCTCTTTAAACTTTACTTATAAAAGATTTTTAAAAGAAAATAAAAAAAAAATTATTGAAGGACACACCGGGGTAAAAATTATTTAAGTCAATTTTTTGTATTTATTGATCGATTATTGATGATATAAAGACCCGCCCATTTATTTATCAGACGGGTCTAACCCATATCATGTTACAACTATGGCGGCTCATGGCTTTTAAAGGCCTCTGTTCCTATTTCCGCTTTTAAAATTATTTAAGGGAGCTTGATTTCCGCTTTCACGTGAGGGAACCAGGTGATTGTCAGCTGCCCCCGGAAATTTTCACATGTGAGACGTTGGAGGTGTTGAGGCTTGATGTCAACCTTGGTCTTGATCTGGCTTATTACACCATGCCGTCCTTTCGTCTTCCAAACTTGAAATTACTCCACCTCCGTGCGGCTCTCATATCTAATGATTACTTTGTGACGAGGCTGCTTTCAAGCTGTCCTTTGCTTGAAGACCTCACTGTGGAAGCCTGTTGGGACTGTGTCCATACCACAAGTATCTCTTCGCCTTCTCTTCGGAGATTGTGTATAAGAAAACATGAACTTGATATCTATGAGAACTCTGCATTTGTGAGTATCCATACTCCTAATTTGGAGTATTTTGAGTACTATGATAATTTAGCACTACAGTACTCTATCCCAAACATGGACTGGCTTGTTAAAGCAGACATCAACATCGGAAACGACTTGTTAGAGGAAGAATTTGAGGAATCTTGTTGGCAAATGCTAAACTTCATCAGACCCTTGTCTAATGTTCAACATTTATCTCTGACCGGCTCGTGCACAGAGGTTTGTCTCAGTTTCTAAATCTGTTGTAGGAAACAATTTGATAAAGTGTTGACTGACTGCTTATTAACCTTTTTGGTTGAAGGATCTTGACGTTCATGGAGTAGAGGATCAACTGCCCGTGTTTCCTAATTTGAAACACTTGGAGCTGGGTTATAGCGGATATAACTATTGGGATAAAGTGTCGTTGGCATTCCTTAATCGTTCACCCCTCTTAGAAACACTTATCTTTCCACAGGTTAGTGTCTATGGTTTCTTGATCTCTTAGGCGCACTTCAGTTCACCTGATTTTTGCTAATCACCACTGATTATTATTCATTGAACCTTTTTTTTTAATCGATTAAAATTGATTGTTACTAATTAAAACTAATTTTTGCATTTACTTGTGTTTTAATGTATGAGGTTACTCATTTTTACTGATTAAAATTGAATTAAATCGATATTTACTCATTACATTCTTCATTTATCGATTAAATATGATTTTTGCTGAATAATTGATTTTTTAAGGTGAATGAATAAGACTTTAGGCTTTATTATATTTGACTTATAATATCTAAACTTATATTGAAATAAACCATAGTTTCACTATAAAAGAATTAAATAATTAAAAATAAGTTGAATAAATATATTGGGAGTTTTATAATTATAAAACATGGTATGGTTTTTGGCATTGACGTGACCGTGTTTCTTTGATTCTCATTTACATTGTAGGGAATAACTACAAGCTTTGAACAAGAAGCTTTAGATGAATTTAATATGCAATCACTAATGATGGAGGGAGAATTTTTCAGAACAATTCTAGCAAATGCTCCTTGGTGCTGTAGGTCTTATCTTAAAAGAATTGTGATTAAGACCTACTCTGGAACAGATCGGGAAGTGAATTTGATACAATTTCTGCTCAGACACGCATCAGTTTTGGAGGAATTGATCTTATTTTAGAATGATCGGGATTTTATTGCAGATCAGATGACACTTGAGAGCACATTGCAGAATTTACCAAGAGCTTCGGTCAACTGCAGTGATCAGTTTGAACTAATCATGGCATATCATAATTTTATTTAATTTTGGCATTAGTTAATTTGTCGTATTAAATTAACTAGTTGTGGCATCGTATTTTTTTAATTGCAATTAATGATAAAATTTTAGTACAAAAAAAAATGATGTAATTGATTCAATTGACATACTATATATTATGATTATAGTAAGCTTATATATTATGATTATAGTAAGTTTATGTGTAATTTGTATTCACAACATGTGATACATTACTTTTGTATGAATGCGAAGATTAAATCATTTTTTCAATTAACATATACAAAGTACTTGTATATCACTGTTTAATAATGAAACAACTTTGTTTAAATACTTGAATTTGAATATTGTGAATTATTTAGACAAAGTTGTATCATGCTAATTAACTAATTAAGTTTAGCATTTATTCAGGCTGTTTATGTTCTTTCTGCATAATGTAAGGCTAGTGTTTTTTGTGTTATCAGGAAGATTTTATAATGTTCTAGTTTTGTCTGTATCTCATTCTCTTTTATGTAAATGTTTAATTTTGATTTACTTGGTGTTTTTTATGTAAAACCCTATTGTTTATAGTGGTTTGCAGGTTTAGAGTGCTTTGGAGTAAGGTGCTGGTTGACTTAATATTTAAGTAGCTGGTTGTGCATGGAATGTTAAGCTGACAACCTTACATGCCATCAACTTTAGTCTATTGATTTAGAGCTCCAATTTAATTGCAGTATAAAACCTAGTCAGATGTTGACAGCTTGTTCATATTATAAGTAGACCAGTTGAACAATCTTATAATCTCACCTTGTTGTCGTGGATAATCTTAAATTCACAAGTGTTTACTGAGATGCTAGACTACTGGAAACTTTTCAACACCAGTATTTGCAATTTCATCTTCAGTGCCAGTTATAACAGAATTCCATCTGTTCCTCATACATAGGAAACATACCCGTTTAGCAACAAAGGTACTTTAACGTGACAAACAGATAACATGATCTTAACAATAAATGTTGAATTTCATCTTCAATTACATCTCAATGTTCAATACTTCAATGTAATCATCAATACGAAATTTCAAATCTAGTACAAAATTGTTTAGAAAATGCTTCTTTTAATTAAAATTCCCATTCCAGAGGAAAGAATACTCATCTCATGCATGCACATAAGGTTGCTTTGTGAATTTCTACTGTATCCTCTGGTTTATATATTGCTGCTATACTTTACATCAACTATTAACTGCCAACCTTACATACTTGCTGCCAACTATAAATTTTGGGCTCGAATTCAACTGCAGGGTAAAACCACTTGTATTAGATTGTTGACAACTTCTTGTTTACTAAAAGCAGACTTGTTAAACATCTTATGATCTCACCATATCTTCAAGGGTAGCTCTAAATTCACAATCGTCCACTGAAATGCCAGAGACTTTGCGACACCAGTTTTGGAAGTTTCTTCATCTTTAGAGCTCTACTCTTTCTGGAGCCTGTTCACAGTACAGGAAATTATAGTTCAAATATCGTGACACCAGTACAGCCACATAGGTACTTTAAATTGACAAAAATATAACATGATCTCTACTGCCCAAAGATCACAATACTCGAAATTATCCAATGATATTCAGGATGGGATCTAAAAGTGACCCGATTAGATCAATGATGAAAACCATTTATTTGGGCATAGTGATGCATGATTAATCATTTATGAATTAATAGAAGAGTCAAGGGAGAGGCTGGACTCAAAAGATCCTGTATCTTTGATTTATCTTGAAGCATCCTAAAATTTAGACTTAGTAGTTTCAAATTTATACCGAATACTTATCATCTAATACTTTGTATGAAATACCCTATCCAAATTTTACCGACTTCTACGTTCTTGTTGTGACACCCTGGAATTCAGTTTTACTATACTTCTCCTAAATTGAGATGACTATAGCCATGACACAACTTTGTCTAAATAATTTAATTTAAAAGCCAATTCATTGCTGAAGAATGAAAATTATATCCTACATGGTTATATCCAGAAGCCAGGACCACAATTGATGCATAAGCCAGTAACAAACTAACATTCTAACAATAAGACCTTAAATCACAAGGACAGAGGAAATAAAATTGGATTAGATTTTGTTTTATTATATGCAGCTTCCATTTTTATTTTATTTTTAACAAGAGGCTCAGATCCACATTTCATCAAATAATCCAGTGGAGATTTTTTAGGTGGTAAAATAAACCATGGCGGCAATCAATCAAGTTGGGCCAAATAATTTCCAAATTCCAACCGAACCAAACCACAAAATAAAAATAATACATCGTATAAAATAAACCAATAATTAATCTTTCTGTCAAGCCAAATGGAAATGTTTTTTTACCCAAAACCTCAAATAATTCTCCATATTAAATTTGACTACTTGAATGGTGTACACTCATCATAGCCTATTATGGTTAGTGATTTTTGTGGTTAGAAGATCAAGGAGCATGCAGTCAGGCAGTCAGCAGAGTTAAACAGTCACAGATCACAAAGACAGATAAAGCAGCTACAGTTCAAAAATCCAATGGTTTGAGGACCAATTAAACAGTGTCTGGATAAATCACCTATGGTCGTCTAAGGAGAGGGGCAAAACGGTCTTTGGGAAACTCCCATGACCTCTCCCTGCCTCATTCTTGGTATTAATCAACGTTAAACCCTAGATTATAAAGTTAATATTCACTAACTAAGAAAAACATCTTACCTCAGACCCTCCTTCAATAGAGGAAAGAAAGCTTACAAAGTCACAAGCCATTTCAATAGAGAATTCAGAGTACGCTTCAATGGAGGAGAGTGAGAGATAGGGCACTAAGCATATTCATTCACCTTAACCTCTCATATATCATCATTGCATAATATTAGACAAATGTTATAAATTACGTTGGTGCTCAATTATCCGAAAGAAAATATTCATCTAAGGAATTTGTGAGTTTTTGAAGCATAAGATCATCAACCAAATCCAAGAAAGTAGAAACTCAAATCTTTTGAGCTACCGGAATAGATTTAATAACATGTAAAACACTGAAATTCACTTATTATAGCTCATAAATAACTATTATCAGCCATGTTGTCAACATATACATAAATTCTAAAGTCAACATAAAGCTAATTTACGTCACTGATGATAAAGTATGAGTAATCGATTTCCCAAATTTCTCACTAATACTTGCATCAAAATAGAGAAACTAAAATCAAAATTATACATGGACAGTGGCGGACCTAGAAATTTGACAATGGGGGGATAATTTCTATAATTCAACTAACATCAACCTATTTAAAAAAAAAAAAAAAAAAAAAAAAAGGTACACAATACAAGTAATTTGGGTTTGGTTGGAAAATAGGAATAAGGGAGTAGTCGAGTAGTATGGTTGAAATAAAACACCAAAAAAAAAAAAAAAAAAAAAAAAAAAAAAAGGAGTGATGTTACAAGGGGGATTCGAATGCCATATTATCTTGTGATGTTAATTTCTTGGCAAACATTTGCCGAAGATGCTTGCTGCAGTCCGTGACTCGTGGCCGCGTGGGTGATGGTTCGTGCCTCGTGGTTGGGAAATAGGAATAAGGGAGTAGTCGAGTGGTTTGGTGAAAATAAAGGAATTTTTTTATTTTTACCACCTCCAAAAAACAACTTAATTGTTTTTACTACCTCCATAAAAAAAAGTTTTATTTTATCACCACATAAAAAATTGAAAATTGACTTTTACCACCAATCAACGCTAACTAACGGATTCTGTCTATAAATTCGTTAGTAGGGCCTATCATGTCCACGTGTCACCATATTATTGGGTAAAAAAATAAATAAATTAACAAATAAAAAAATAAAACCCAATAATATGGTGGCACGTGGACATGGTACACCCCTAACGGATGTTAGAAGGGGGATTCAAACCCTGATCTAGGTAAACCTGAAATTGGACCCCTTACATATTGTTTCTAGCCCACTACCAACTTAGCTAAGGCAAACTTCTTGTTTCCTAACATTTTTTTTCCTCTGTTTTATCAAAAGGGAACCAGAATTAACTATCACAGTATAGTGACTACTTTTAGATCAAATTTCACAACTAAATTCAATCCCCCCCCCCCCCTTTAAACAGATATCCAACAACACCCATCGACACAACTTCAGTCTAAAACTCTAAATGCATTAATAAATAAAACCAAATCCCAAAATTCAAATTCATCAAAATAAACACCCAAAAAATTAACATGAGAAATCGACTAAACACAAATAATAAAAGAAATACAGGGCCGTCCCAATCATTTTAGGGGCCCTGTTCTAAACTTAGAAATTAGGCCCTTGTAAATATTAAAGTTTTTTTTTTTAAGATCATAGATGAAATAATTTACATTTTATAATGAAACATTGAAACCCAAAACTCAAACTACTTATTTAAATTGTACAGTAAATAATACTTCGTATGATTAATTTCCAAATACAATCAAAATTACTCCTCTTTGAGATTAACTCTTTCATTTTTTTTTCTTTCTCATAGAGTACTTACTTTTGGGAGGCATAAAAAAATAATCTAATAATTGAAAGTGCAAAGAGAATTGAAACAACTTGCAACTCGATCTGATTGTCGTTACTCACTTTAGCAATTCCATGGCTATGACTGAGCAATTCTCTTGGCTCTTCTTATAAGAGCCTTATACCCACTTAATACTATGAATATTTATTTCATAAAGTTCTCAAAAATAATTTGAGTATGATAACACTGGTTATTGAAGAAGGTAGGGGAAAATAAATTTATATAGGGTGTAAAAAATTTAATCGTTTGATAAGCAAACATTAAGGGATTTAATTGTGCAAAATAAGAAATTAATTTCTCCATTGAAAAAGGTAAAAGGTTTATTTTGGAAAATTGAAAATTTGGGAGTAAACCAATAAATTAAATGGGGAAAAAGGAAAGAAATATTGAAAATTGTAGGAAAGTAAAGGAAATTGGGAGCAATTTTCGAAGTACCGTGGTTGAAGAATCTAGAAATTGGGAGTGATGAGTGAATGAATTAAAGGAGAAGATGGCTGCTTCTCGTGAGATTAAGAGTCAAAGTTTTTTTTTTTTTTTTTTTTTTACTTAAGGGCTGGGCTCAGCACAAATGGGCCCTTGAAATTTGGAGGCCCTGTGCTAAGGGTCTGTTTGCACTAGCCGGCCCTGAAGAAATATACCAGCCAAAGAATTAAAACCTCCTGTCAAGAGTGCCCATGCTAGGCAGCTTGTCGAAACTGAGGGATTCCTCTAAACTTGACATACTGAAAGGAATTTATTTGGCAAGGGAAAAAAAATGAGCAAACTACTCCATCAATACTTCAATAAATCCGTGTTAAACAATTTTAGAGAGGTGCATTGAACAGAAGAAATTGATGAGTCACTTCATCACCCAATATTGTACATTTATAACTTCATTTCTATGAGCTTGTTAAGAAATAGATGAGTCAATTACTACCTATACACTACACACTCCATGTGCATGAACCTACACAACATTCTTCAATCTGCCTGTTTTAGTTTATTGGATCCTAGGAATATGATCAGATTGCTTACACTGTTACACTACTTTTCTCACACAAGATATAAATCAAGTGGTTACCTCATAAGCCACTTTAATAGAAGAGGAGAAGCTCGAAAGCCGATACTCTAAACATGCTCGACCCATTAAAGCTACACAGTTCAAAATCAAGCAAAATTGAAAACTAAGAATTTCGAAAAAAAAATTAAAAAAGAAAAGAAAAAGAAATTGCATTTAGGTCTTCACTGATTATAGCTATTAATTCAATAATCCAACGTAGAATTACAAACAGTATTTGACACAGCATCAAATTTAGATGCTTATTAGAGCATGAACCATCATCAAGTTTCTTCATCCCAAGTTCCCAACAGATCACCTGATCAACAAAGCTAGTATAACCAACTGGAACCACACACAATGATACATTGCCACTTAATTTAATCAAAATTAATAAACAAAATAATTATATTAATAAATAAAGCGAGAAGTCAAGAGTAGTTTACATACCAAGATCAGTCTCAAGATCCATCTCATCTTCCCGTGGCAGCTAATAAGTGAGTTGACCTTCTAGATCCACAAGATCTAGATTCAGTCCATGCCTGGTAGCTAGATGATAGCTACATGATCCTGCAGATCCAAATAACATCAGAAGCAATACTTACAGTGTTATTTAGAATTGAATTAACTTAAAAGGCCATCATAAGTTATATATAACACCAAACCTGAAATCTAGCCTTTCCAACAGAAAACAGAAGTTCAATTCAGAAGTTGTACCCTTCAGTCAATCATTCCTTCATAAGAATTCCTCGAAAACGTTCAAAAATATCTTCAAAAGTACCTGAGAATTTATATCGATAAATGAGATAGGATGGTGAGCATTAGTTTAATGTTCCATAAATGAGGGGATCAGTGTAAACTTTCAAAAGTTTTAGCAAATTTAACAGCCTTAGTCTATTATTCCATTCAATGTTAATAGTAAAATTTATATAATTCCATTCAATGTTAATAGTAAAATTTATATCCATCTTTCCAATCAATGTCAATATTTGTATTCAAAACTACGAAATATTTTGACTTTAATCTTATTTGAAGTTGATATAATCAAATAATAAATACAATTGAAGCATATGAGTTATATTCAATTGTACAGTATGGATTTTCAATGTGGGAATTCCAATTAAGTTTGGTATAATGCCACATATTTTGAAAAGCATCACTATTCCCAAACTAATCCACATATAAAATCTTTCATCATCCTTTTTTATACTCCAAGCACCAACCATCATCGACCAATTTACAACTACTCAAACCAAACATATAATGAATTCAACTAAACAAAAAAACCCCACGCAAATTAATCATCACAAAATGCTCCAGCTGGTGAACTCATGTGGTTCCAACGCTTTTGAACCCCTTCAAATTATTTTATTTATTGCCAACAAAACCCCATACATAATACTGATCTAGGGAATATTTTCGTAGACATCAATTGTATACTCCCAAAAATACGTATAAATATTTTTCTAAAAAGAATCAAAAGTAAAAATCGAAGGGCAAGAATTTAAGCAACGAGGAAACAAGCATTCTTTCAAAAAAAAAAAAAAAAAAAAAAAAAAAAAAACTTAAAGGAAGCAAGCATACTTTCCCACTAAATGTACAAGTCAATTAAAGAAGATAAATAATCAGAGCAAATAAGGGAGGGATACATCGACCTATGAGCACTGATCCTTGAAATCTATTTTAAAAATTGAGGAAGAGAAGAAAGAGAGTTACATTGTTTGATCAGACACAGTAGGAATTTGTTCCTAAATATCTTATAGATTACTTGCCAATGAAAATGTTTAAGATGTTTCTTTTTCTACTCTCACTCTTGATTCCTATAATAACAACCTCTTTGTTTATCATCTCTCTAGAACTCTATCTTGTGGCCTGTTCTCTCTCTTTTTTATTATTCACTTCCACATCCCTCTCTCTTGCTTTCTCTCTTTATTGTTAATGGTTCTCTAGATCCATGAAGGTACACCTCCAAGGAAAATCCCACTTTGTCAGTTTTGACTAAAAAGGAGTCTGATGAGCTATGATTGTTAGGGCTATCATAGAGTGTGTTGCAATAGTTGGTAGGCTAGATCTAAATTGAGAGTTTTGGTTGCTATTGTCAGACATCACCACTGCTTTGGCTAGAGAATTGAATTACTCGTAGTTAGGTCTTCGTTTGGAAAAAGATTGAGCAGATGAGATGGCATGCTTTAAGGCACATGTGAAGTGATATACACTTTGCTGTATAAGGGTATTTAGCTGTCAGTCTGGTATTGTATTTGGATCCTCTTATAGCTCTTCTAATAACAAAATTTAGACCGCAAAAAATTTCACAAAAATCACAATTTTATCAGCAAAACCCATCACGATCCCTGATTATGAATAAAACCCATCAAAATAAACAGAACTTAAAACCCAAAAAGAATCTGAAATTACCTCAGTAATCGAATTTGAGAAAATTACTCCATAAGATCAACCAAAACAAATTAAAGATACACCCTAGATTTTCGAACTGATATTAGATGATTATTGAAAATGATTAAACATCTTACCTCAAGAAGCTGCTTTAATGGAGGAGATAAAACGCAGAGTACCCTTCAAGTCTTCATTGGAGAGCTCTGATTACGCTTCAAACGAGGAGAAAGCTCAAAATCTGGAGGTAGTATTGAGAAATCCGTGAGTGTCGAATCTTTATTAAGAATTAGGGTTTGAAATGATGTTGATCGAAGAAGGAAAATTAGGGAAAATGCTAGGATATACCTTGATTTCCTCATGAAGACGAGCAATGCTAAGCCTCATTTCGTCCGACCTAGAGAAGTTCATCTTACTTTCTTCTTCCTCATTTTCTTCATTTGTTTTACCTCTGTCCTCACTTCTTTAATGCTCCATCTAGCAAAAGTTGTTTAAAAATTAGCTAAATGTAAAGGATTAACCTGACAGCTAATAAGATTGTATTACTTATTACTCTTCTACAGCATACATCATTATCTTGTGCTTTCTTGCTATTTGGGTGTCCTGCCAGATCTTCCATGTTGATAACTATTCTGCATTGGCATGTACAGAATTAATTATAAGAGTTCCAAATTTCCATTCCACATTAGGGAACCCTGCCTAATATACAGTTCCAAATTTCCAACCATGTTCCTATGAGATTATCTAGGGAAAGCAGTTGGTATATTGCTGAAGCTAAGCAATTATGAAAGAGAAGTGAAGCTATCAGTGAATATTATTGGTTTTTTTTTTTTTCCTCCCACTCTAGTGACTGTATTTTCAAGAACCTAGAGTATGAAATGGATAATCGACTAAAAAATGGACAATCTTAAATACTAAATCATATTACAAAGCCTAAACCTAATATTGACAACTAAATTAACAACATAGTCTTAGTTGTAAATTTAATTAATTCAATTCTCCACATTAAATTAAAAGAATCCTAAATACAGGAAAATAAATTATCAATAAATTGTACTATGAAATTGATAATTCTGTAAGTAATTAAAAAAAAAAAAAAAACAATTTTACCCTAAACCCTCCTTTTCACCACCAAAACCTTTATTCTTGACATACTTTTGCCAAGCCAAACCCAATCACAAACAAAGAACACCACTAATAAATAAATACTGAAGCAAAGATTTTCAATACATTCAAGTTAAGATTTTCAATACAAATATTGCATATCCTACTCCTTTATTGATCAATGAAATAACAAATAAAATACCCAAAACTCCAATCAAAATTATTATATTAAACAACAATGAAAACCCAAAAATAAATATAGCGATTCTATAAAATGAAGAGGATAGTATTAAGAAAATGTATCAAAATCACATTACTTTGCCACATTCATTCCATTTCACAAAATGCCACAAACTAAACAATTCAATGGTCAACCTTACCCAGAACATTGAATTTAGAATTAAACATCTAATTCTCTATAGCAAATCCACTAAATAATCTGTTAATTGTTAAAAGATCTGAATCTAACAAAAAAGCACAAATCTAGAAACTTCATCATCTTCAAAGCAACAACAACAAAAACCCCAAATCAATCCAAATCAAATCAAGCAACAAATCAATCCCAACTTAGGGTTCTAGCATCAAGAAGTTTTTAATTGTACTTCAAAAGGCTAGCATCAAGAAATTTGTAATAGTACTTTAAAAAGCAAGTGTTGCATCCAAACTTTTAGCTAATGGTTGATTAATGTCAACCTGGGTAGTTCATGTGATGGTAAAGGTTTTACTTTTATATTGAGTGATAGTTATCTACCTAGCTTGCTCTTGTTAAGCACAGCTTGAATGAATCCTTTCCCCACTTAATCCCTGTCCAAAAATGGACTGTGAACAATGAGATGAATAAATTATAGTCGTTCTTTGTTATAATGACAGGACAAAAAAGAAATACTTGCTGATTATCAGTCTATTTAGTTATCCGTTTTACTAATAGGACAAAAGGCAAGACACTGTTGTAGAATTGTTGATCATCAGTACTATGTGAGACCATATTCGACTGCTTTTATGAGTTACAAGACTCACAACAGAAATTAATAAACTGAACAGAGAGCTAAAGTGAAAAGAAACAGAAATTTCTCTAGTCCTGTTCATCAATATCAAACATAAAGAATCAAACTTTGCCATCTAACTTTCAGCAATTCAAAAAAACCCAACAACCTGAACCTAAAATTTGTCCATCTCAAAATCTTCAAATCATCGAATTACTTTTATCATGCTAAATAATGAGTTCTGACTAAAAAAAATCGACAGAGGAGGCTTAGATCAGCATAGCATCAAACAAAAAATTTGGTGTGGCAACTCAAGCAAGGGAAAAATAACCATGGCGGCCAACTAAACCTGAAAAGATGCGCATTTAAGGAGAGAGAAAATCTCAATCCCATCAACATGCAAAACACCCATCATATTGCTCCAAGCCAAATGGCAAATTACCCAAAACAAGAAATGCCTTCAAAAACCAAACTGAAAATTGATGATCATTCATCTATAAATTTAATCATAAAAACAATTATCAAAATTCGAACTCAATTACATTCCAAAATCCAGAACAAAATACCTATTTCATCATTTCACGAGCAAGTAAAATACGTAAAAATTGAAGAAATTGAAAAAACAAGTGAATAAGAAGATCGTACTTCGTACCTATAAGAGAAATATCGAGAAGACTGCTCATCTTTCAAGTTTGGACTCAAAGCCGGGTTTCGAGTTCGTCAAATTTTCATCTGGGTGATTAACAATTCACGGATATTTTGAAAATTTGTGTCGATTTGGAGGTTATTTATTTAAGAATTTGGATTTTAAAGAGAAAAAACTTGTATAATTAACGATAATTCCACAGATATTTGACTAAAAAACAATTAAATTAGCGAAAACCCCAAAAGTGTAGAATTGACATTTGATGATTATATAATTAATACCATACCTCATGATTCTTCATCAGTCACTCTCTCACTAAAATTGCCTAATTATTGTCTGATCCACTTCAACAGAGAATTGAAGGAGTCGAGATTGAAGAAATGGAAGGGTAAGGGTTGCAGGTGGAAGAGTGAAGAATTGAGATTGAGGAGAGAGAGTGACGCGGGTGCATGGAACCTATTGGATGAAGTGGAAGACGTGCCATGTGTCGTGACACGAAGTTAGGCCAAGTTCGTTGTTGGTCAATTTTCGGGGCTAACCATCGTCACACTTGAGGACAAGAAACTTATCAATATATGATGCAACTACTTCATTTAGCCATATCTCCTTCTTTACAATGAATTTTTAGGTGATTCAAGTTGGAGGTAAAAGTAGAGTTCAAGAGCTTTCCAACTACTGGTCACATGCCAAATTTGAGTAAGAAACAAAAAAGTTATGAACGTTTGAAGTTGAGCTGTCCAGGCAGTCGCGAGGAGCAGGGGAGTTCGACCGAACCAAAGCATGTTCGACCGAACCTTCCAGGTAGTTTCAGACCTGATTTCAGCATCTTTGAAGGAGTGGCCGAACCTACCCACAAGTTTGACCGAACTTACCCTGAGTTCGGCCGAACCTTTTCCCGTTTTTCTGTCAGTTTATGCGCACTATTTAAGTTGTTTTTAAGACGTTTTGCCAATAATTTATGTTGAACTTTGCTTGACTTTTTAATCAAAGAGACTTTCTCTCTCTACCATAATCTTTGTGATTATTTAGCTTTCTTTGTGATTGCTACCTTGTAATCTTTGTAGTTACATCTTAATCCTATCTTTACTTGGTGTTAGCATTGATTAAGACCCCTATTTCATATTTCTTTGTGATTTTGAGATAGGTTCACCTTATTTATTGAATGGAAATTGTGGAGTTCGACCACTCCTGCAAAGATGTTGAAATCAGGCTTGAAACTGCCTGGAAGGTTCGGTCGAACATGCTTTGGTTCGGTCAAACTCCCCTGCACCTCGCGACTGCCTGTATAGCTCAATTTCAAACGTTCATAACTTCTTTGTTTCTTGCTTAAATTTGGCATGTGACCAGTCGTTGGAAAGCTCTTGAACTCTACTTTCATCGCCAACTTGAATCCCTAAAAATTCCTTTTAACGAAGGAGATATGGCTGAATGAAGTAGTTGCATCATATATTGACAAGATTCTTGTCTTCAAGTGTGATGATGGTTAGCCCCGAAAAGGTGACCTCCAAGGAGCTTGGCCCGACTTCGTGTCACGACACATCGCACGTCTTCCACTAAGTTCCATGCACCCGCGTCAGAGAGTGAGAGCTCAGACAATAATTCGGCAATTTTAGTGAGAGAATGACTGATCAATAAGTATAGCCCGCTACCAGGTAGGGACAACAAAGGTCCATACATGCGTTGAATTTTTTTTTTTTCGCTAAGTGTTTGAAAAACGTCATTTTCTATTTTAATACTGTTATTTTAAGTCTGATCTTGTTATAATAAAATTAATACTGTTATATGTTTCTTCAATATTGTTTTCAAGGTGTCATTTTGCTCTTTTCAGTATTACTTATATTTGCATACTGTTATTGTTTAAGTAAAATCTGTTATTAAAGAAGATAATACTGTTATTATAAATTAGAAATTGGTTAAGTGT
Organism: Chenopodium quinoa; assembly: GCF_001683475.1. NCBI lineage: Eukaryota > Viridiplantae > Streptophyta > Magnoliopsida > Caryophyllales > Amaranthaceae > Chenopodium > Chenopodium quinoa. Next base: position 907,676 of record NW_018744239.1, on the reverse strand, counting down.
GCAATTTGGTATCAGAGCCATACGGTTAAGTTAATTAAAGTAATTAAGTAAAGTTGGAGAATACTAGACCTTCTACTGAGTGTAAGAAACCAGATTTTAAGCATTATTATCATATTCCTGAAAATACTAATAATTTTGGCCCAGTTCTTATATTGTAGATCAACTTGGGGAGCTTAAAGTAGAAATTGGTAGCATACATTGTCGTTGCATGATTAGTGAACATAAGCTATCAACAATGATATTAGAGATTAGTAAAAATTTAAGTGAATTAAAAGAACAAGTTAAACAATTACAACTTGCTTTAACAAACGAAGTTAGACATTAGTTTAACAAAGAAGTATCGCCCAATCAGGACAAGGTTATTCCTTATAAATATAAATATCCTTTTCAAAATTTAGATAAAAATAAGAAGTTTACGGTATCACTCCCTAAAAGACCTACTAGTAATCAAGAAAAGAACAAAGAAACTAAAGATGAGCCATCATCTTTAGAAGAAAACGAGTAAAGAATTGCAAATCTTGTTTGATGAAGAAGAAGACCCTAATAAACTAAATGATATCATGAAAATAATTTCTGAAAAAATGATTGCTGCTGATAATGTAGTTAAGAAGATAACTATGCTACCTTTAGAGGAAGATTTATATCAACAAATGGGATTAATGAAACTAGATGATTTAGACTTTCTACCTATGGAAGTGGTTAAGCAAATGATTGAAAATAAACTAGGTAAAAGGGTAATGGATAGTAATGATGTTGGAGAAGAGATTATTAATGAAAATGTAAACAATGTTATCCAAAGACCTAGGTATCAAGAAGAAGGAAGTTGCACACGACCAAGATACATACCAGGGAAGACTACCTGATTTAGTGTCAAGGTTATGCCAAACCAAATTCTTAAACAAGAAGAAGTAACCCTTGAACCTATAAGTCAAACTGGTTATAGGCTTAAATTAGATGGTGTAAGAGATAGACAAGATGTTTTAGATCAGTGAAAAAAGAGCATGAGTAGTGTACTCAATTTAAACACTGACTAGACTTTTGAAAATTTCTTAAATTATATCGAACATAGTTTCTATGGTTGTGTAGAAGATTGGTATGATGGAATAGATGAAGAAGTCAAAATAACATTAAGATCTAGTGAATCTCCTACTAGAATGTTCAGACAGTTATGTCAATACATTGAGTTAGAATTCATTGGTCCTAGAGCTGATCCTAATGAAAAACGAATGGAATATCAAAGAAAGTTAAGTAATTTGTCCATCTGCAATATGAAATATGTTGATAATTACATCATGGAATTTGAAACATATTATTATAAAATTTGTGAAAATGAAACAAATCTTGGAATGTTCTATGATAAATTACCAAGTTCCCTTAATGAAGAAATTAGTGAAAATTATCAAGAATGGAGAAATAAATTCTTAGCTAGGGATGCCCTAGTTAATAGAATTGCTTTTCTCAAAAAATGGATTGAAAAGAAATGTAGAGAGGTTGCTGGAACTCAATAAATGAAGAGACAATTCCTCACGTGTTGGGATTTCCCAAATAACTATGGATGTGAAAGAAAAAACTATAATAAGAGAAGATATTATAAGAGAAATAATTTTGATCGATCAAGAGGAGAAACCTATAAGAAGAAGTACTATAAACATAAATATAGAAAACCAAGTAGGTTTTTCAGAAAGGAAACATATTGTCTAGAGAAAAAGAAGACATGCAAGTGTTGGTCTTGTGGAGAATTAGGACATTATGCTAATGAATGTAAGAAAACTAATCATAAATTAATGGAAGCCTTAGGAAGTTGGGATTACATAGAATTACCAAAAGACGAGGCTTTAGAATTAGCTTTAAGTTAATAATAAAGGAATAATAGAAATAATAGAAGAAATAAATGAGCATGATGAAGAACCTGAAGATAGTGATCATGAGTTTGAAGTTGAAAATTATGAAGAAATAAATAATATGATGGAAGGAGAAATATTAGAAAACTTGGAATCAGTTGACGATGAGGATAAAAGTAAAATGACTATAGGTCAACTAAAAAGAGCTGAGTATTCTATTGATGATAAAGACCTAGACCAAATGAACAAAGAAAGTTGGAATTTTCCTCAGATTACTATAGATAAAATATTTAAAACTTCTTTCTTTAAAACTAGAACTAAATATGTGTGTGAAGAAATGGAAGGAAGTATAGTAATCGAGGATTGTGAAAAGAAAGCATCAGAAATTAATATCATAAAATGGAAAGGCATTAAAAACCATAAAGAAAAAGGAAATTATAGTTATATTTGTAATGGTGCAGTGCAAGTATACATAACTCCTTTACAAGATTTTGGTAAAAATGTTAAATGTTTAAGTTTTGTGTGTGATGTTAGACATAAAGAATTTTATGAGGAGATTATTAGTTGCATCACGTGTAGTTTAAGTCAAGGAACGGTAAGCTATACATGTGAACCAAGATATTATGTGAGCTTAGAAGATTCATATGCTCCAAAGTTTCTAGCAATCAAGTTATTAACTCTTGGAGTAAACATGCATAAAGGAACTCGACCTATACAACTAAGATGGAAGGTAGTCTATAAGTTAGTAAACACTATAGATTCATCTTTCAAGAAACTAATAGTAGAGACACCCAAAAATATGAGCAAGGAGGATGTCCTAAAAAGAAAATTAGCCCTATAAAGATAAATCCTAATGAAATAGAAATTGAAAAAATATGAGAAGAATTCTTCATGAATCCTGCAGTAAAAAATAGGTTAAATAAGATGTTAATAGATGAATTACTCCATATTGGAATAACTACGAATCCTAAAATGCAGAGAAGTATGAGTCTTAGAACACCAAGTTTAAGTAGACAAAATTCAACTACAATAAGGATGAAAAAACAAGTCAATGAGAAACCCGAAGAAGATGAACAAGATTTATTGGCTTTAATTAAAAAGTTAAATGAAAAATACAAAGCTAAAAAAGCCTTAAAGCAACCAGCAAGACATAGTATATATATTGGTTCATGTTCTAATTTAGAAATGCATGAAGATCCGAATAATTCTATTATTGATAAAAGAAAGGTTATCGGATATAAAACCAAAACTGTGAGTGAACCAGTATATGAAGATGAAGTCAATATGCAAATGGAAGCCTATAACGAAATATCTAGTGCTAATCCTAATAGCATTTATATTCCTATTGATATATGCATTAAAGATTATAACAAATATAAATTATGTGCATAATTTGACAGTGGTTGTTCTACATGTTTTGGAAAAAGGTTGTTATTCCCAGAATTCTTGTGGAAAAAGGCTAAAAATCCTATGCAAGTTAAAATTACTAATAATAGTGTCATGAGGCATACGGAAATAATTGAAGAATTACCATTAGAAATTGGAGGAGTTCAATGTGTTATTCCTATTTTATGGGCTACTGATCAACCTAGTCATGATATGATAATAAGAAATAACTTTCAAAGGTTATACTCTCCGTGCACTCAAACCATTGATCAAATAATGTTTACTATTAATGGTCATTCTGTTCCTATACAAAAAAATAATAAAAGCCTATACTCATCAGACTATGGAATTTGCGCGCAGCCAGCGTGGTGATAGGGTTACACCTACACAATGAGAGGTTGCACTTAGAATTTCTAAGTGTGATTTATCATTAATAGATCAGATAAATAAGCAGCAAGAAAAATTATGTGAAAAACTATATTCAACAAATCCATTAGAACATTGGGAAAAGGATAAGACATTTGGTAAGATAACTCTAACAAATCCTAATAAGATTATTAGAGTAAGACAAATGGTTTATACCTACCAAGATATATTGGAATTTGATGAACAAATAAAAGAATTTATAAATAAGGAGTTAATTAGGATTAGCAAAAGTCCTCATAATAGTCCAGCGTTCATGGTTAGAAATCATGCAGAAGAAAAAAGAGGTAAAGCTAGAATGGTCATTAATTATAAATAGTTAAATGACAATACTGTCTTTGATGGCTATTACGTTCCTAATAAAACCGTGTTATTTAATAGAATTCAAGGAGCCACATGGTTTTCTAAAATGGATTGTAAGAGTGGCTACTGGCAAATTAAAATGGAAGAAGAAAGCATTCCATTAACAACATTTAGTGCCCCTCAAGGGCATTATGAATGGTTAGTAATGCCTTTTGGATTAAAAAAAATGCTCCACAGATAGTTCAAAGAAGAATAAATAATATTTTTAGAGAACTTAATCATTGCTGTTTGGTATACATAGATGATATCTTAATATTCTCAAAAGATTTAGAACAACATATGAATGATCTTAAGGCGGTAACCCAAAAATGTGTTGAGCATGGTATAATCCTTGGAAAGGTTAAATGCATTTATGCTAAACAAGAAATTGATCTAGGATTAGAGATTAAAGCAGGACAAATAATATTGCAAAAACATTTTCTGGAAAAGATTGAAAAATTTCCTCGATATAATTGAAGATAGAAAACAACTAAAAAGATTTCTAGGGTGTTTAACTTATGCTTCTGATTTCATAGAAAATCTTGCTCTATTAAGAAAACCATTACAACAAAAACTCAAGAAAGAAATAACTTGGAACTGGATGGAAAGTGATTCCAAAATTGTTCAAGATCTGAAAGCTATGTGTAAAAACCTTCCTGTATTAACACTACCTACTAGTGAAGATAATTTAATCCTTGAAACAGATTCTAGTAATGAGCACTGGAGTGATGTGTTAAAAATCAATGAAGGAGAAAGACTTTGTAGATATAGCGGTGGAAGTTTTAATAAGGCTGAGTTAAATTATCCTACCATGCAAAAGATAATCCTTACAGTTATTAGAGGGATCGAGAATTTCTTAATCTTTTTAGCCCCTAAACAATTCTTAATAAGAATAGATTGCAAAGGCATACTTGGTTTTGTTAAAAAGAATTTGTCAAATATGCAAGCGCAAGGGAGACTCCTGCGTTGGCAATTATGGCTTAACTAATTCTCTTTTACTGTTGAACATATACAGGGATCAAAGAATTCTTTGGCAGATAGCTTGACCAGGAGTTAGCCAATGGCGAAGGAGCACAAGACATCAGAAAAACCTCCTGCCCATCAACTAGAAAAGATGGAGGCAAAGAGAAAAACTCTTATTGCAGAAACATATAAAGCAATGGAGCGGGTTTCACCCTCCACTTGGGCCTTGATGGAGGCCATGATTGTTTCATCAAAAAAGAGATCTCGAGATGGTTTGATTAAGAGTTGTCATGTAGCAGTTCGAAGGTTCCTAATGTACGAGGTAATGGTCATCATCCTATGACTCATTCTAGATATTCAGGATATAATACTAAACAAAATAAAAGATAAAGATTTCAAATTCTGGTACAATTTAGTTGTATCAAGGTCATACAAGTTGTATGATGTTTATGATCTATGGGGAAGTAGAATAATGTTCAACACTAATTCCAGAGTGGGTACTGTGTCAATTTATCCACATTCACTGGAATGGAGGGCACCATATGTGGCGGAGCACTACAGAGTTTGAGATTATGGAATGGTTCATAGCATCGTACCATTTCCTGATCACAATACTACTTTCATTGAGAAGCTCATAAAATTTCAGAAGTATATATTTAGGAGAATTTATGATGCAACAAGATACAAAGAAAGAGTTGAACAAGTCCAAGTACAAAGTGCAAACATTGAAATGGTTGAAGGAAAAGTTAGCTCTCTACATTTCCTGATCATGTTTGAAGATGTTCATCGCAAAGTCAAAGATCCAATCTGTATTCAGCAGAGACGAGTAATAGATCCTACGGAGGCGAGAGCCTATTAGGGGTGTTCGCGGTGCGGTTTAACCACATTTTTAAAAAACCCGCACCAAACCGCATTTTTAAAAAAACTGCACCAAACCGAACTGCAAGATGTGGTTTGGTGCGGTGCGGTTTAACCGTATTTTATTAAAATTGTAATTATTCTTTTTAAAACAAAACTTTAATTTTATATTATAATTATTAGTTGATAATTTAAATATTAAACACTTTTTATTAACCTTTAATTAACTAATAGTAAAAAATTAGCTCATATATTTTAGTTCTTTAATATAATTTTAATGAAAATATAGTATAGAAATCGCAAACCGCATTAAAGTGCGGTTTGTGGTGCAGTTTGGTCTCAATTATTTTGGAAACCGCACCAAACCGCAAACCGCGGTTTGATCATTTTAAAAAACCGCACCGTAATTTTCAAACCGCAAACCGTACCAAACCGCAAAAATTGCGGTTTGGTGCTGTCTAAACCGCAATCTGTACAGCCTTAGAGCCTATGGATTTTCTATATTGCTCAGTATCTTAACCAATTTATAGCAATAAAGGAAGAGCCACCAGTCATAATACATGTGGGAAATACTACAATAGTATCACCAGAATGGTTAAAAAATTATTTAGAAGAAGGAGTGTTACATAGTGAATCAGTGTATGATTATCTTGAACAAGTTGTAGCTAGGAGATATTTATCCTTAGAGGGAAAAGAGAAATTATTTGAAATCATTGTCACATGGGATGAATCCTATGCTGTTAAATGTGTGATGGATCTCGGAATAGAAGAAGACAACCAAATGTATGTCCATTAAGGTGGTCTACAAAGTATGATGGAGTCTTGAGCCCACACCAGCAATAATGTATTCTACTTTTACTGTTGAAGCACGTTTTATTTGTTCTAAAAAATCTTTAGGAGTAGTGAACGATTTTCACTTGCTGATTCATAGTTTTCTGTAAGCCATAGAAAATGTCGGTGACCTTTTTGAGCCTCCCCTATATAAAGGGCATTAGGCAAAGAAATGAAGGCAGGCTTGAAGTGAGTTGGCTACAACATTTCTGAAAACAAGAAAATTCTCTAGAGAAAATCCTCACCTCAAGAGACATATTAGTTTCCCATCTCTCTTAAAGTAGAGAAAAACTCTATTTCTTGTCATGTCTGTTTAGACTTTCTGTTTTTAATTTTGTAATAAATGAGTGTTGTAATTTTTTCAAATTAAATAAAATTTTCCTTTCAAAAGGGAAAGTTATCCTCTCAAAACTTATGTCACAGATGAGTTAGTTTTATGTACCATCACAAATACAATATAGATTGTTTGAGTAGAGACTACAATCTAAGGTAGGAAACGAATTAGATCTGTAATGTTCCTGATCTAAGGAAGACGGGGTTGGGGTTAGCTACCTTGGTAGAGCCGGAAGCTCAGAACGCCGGAGGTTCCATTGTCGACTAAGTTCAGGTTTTGGTCAAAACTCTCTAAGTAAAACATTTTATATTGCGAAGCATGGTGGACTATTAAATATAAAAGCTAATCTGTTTAAGATATAATTAGTAAAGTAGTGATAACTAGTACCAATAAAAGTCATATAAATTATCAAATCGAATTATAGTAATAATCTATGTATTATTAAAAATTGTTATTTTAAATCAAGGTGCTGTTATTAGTTTTTCAAATATTGTTATTCATTTATTAAGTACTGTTATTTACCTTAAGTTAAATATTTTTTTTTTTAAATCTGACGTCACTTGGTATTGGGCGAGGCGACCTATACCGGGTAGCGGTCCATCATTACTCGTGACTGATGAAGAATTGGATACATGGAGTGCAAGTAGAAAGTGGATGTTAAATTGCATTGTTCGCAAGGGCTAAAAAAGGTATAACACTATTCATTTTCAATAGTGATTTACAACTACTATTTATAAGCTACAGTAGGTAGTGTTCTCATATTTTATTAAAGGGGTTTAGATAGAACTCAAAAATTTGTTGATGAGTGATTTTTAAGGACGACGTATGATGTGTGCCCTTCTAAATTTTCTCTTTCTTGGAAAATATACCAAGAAAAATGATAAAACGAAGAAACTAGGTCCCTCTACTAGCATGTAATGCTAGGTAATAAGCACCTTATAATAGAATCTTTACTTTGATATTGGTACAAAAAACCCCTTTTTTTTCTGCTATAAACCTTTTTTTTTCCAGAATTTTTACCTATTTACTCTTTTTCTTATTGTTATTTTGGCCAAATTTTAATTACATCCTTTTAAGTGGTAAAAAAATAATTTAATTAAGTGCGGAGTGTTCTTTTTTCTAGGATATGAATGATAAAATGTAAGAAGTTAGTTACTGTAGAAAATATTTCAAGCATCCCAAACTTGAACTCCATTGTGATCATACACTTAAGCATGGTGGCGTCCAAAGGAAAGAAAGCTAGAGTAAAAGAGTCGCCAACAAATTTTAGGAACTTGTAAACTGTTCACAGGGTGAAGGTTACACCCCTTCACGATCCATGAGATCGCTAACTCCATAGTGGTCTGGAACCAAGACTGGATGTTCGGGGATGAGGGTACGAATCCAATCTAAAAGAGATTGAACTCGCCCTAAAATAGGCCTCTGCTTTATTCTACTCGTATTCATGTGCGATTCTGGCTAACATACAAACATTAGGTTAATCCTAAACCTGTTTAATCTATGTTGGTTGATCATTAATACACAAATAAAACTATTATTGACGATCACTTGAATTATAATCATATTAGCCTAAACCAAATTATTAATTATCTTATTAGGCGTGATTTCAAGTATAAATTCCCTTTAAACCTGCATAAAAAGCGTGATCAAGAAATAACAATATAATATCAAGCAACATAATAAAAATAATGATAATCATAACAATCATCATAATCATGATAATCATAACAATCATGTTAACAATAAAGCATAATATTAATAGCAAGACCCTAGGCATGATACTAACATGATTAATAACAAACCCTAGCATGTCACTAAATATAAAGATTAAAGCTTTAATCCTAACGCGATACTAACATGATATTAGAAAGAATAGGAAGCACCCTAAACATGATACTAAAAAGCAATAAAGGCATCCTAATATGATACTAGGAATTAATTAAATATAAGCATGCTTTCTAAAAGGAATAGAGTAATAAAATTACTCACTTTGATGCTCCGTACCTCTTTCTAATAACAAAATACACGCATTAGTAAACTTCAATGAAATATTAAATCAAACAATTAAATTAAATAATTGAAAACAGTTAGAAATTGGATTTGGGGTCCAAACCCTCAGAAAAGTATCAACCTTTCACGTCTAGGGTAAAGGCAACTTCGAACTTGGCTAGGTGCGTCTAGAGCTAATGTATGCGGTATGGTGTATTTTAAGAAAGGTTAGTTTAGAAAAGCTATAGAGAGAAAGAGAGAGAGTGAGAGAGAGAGAGAGAGAGAGAGAGAGAGAGAGAGAGAAAGAAAGTTATACTGCTCAAGAGAGAGAAGAGAAGAATTAGAGAATTCTTGGTCATTTGAAAACAGAGGTCTAGGACCCTATTTATAGAAAAAAAAATAGTTCGAAAACGATAGAAAAGAGATCGAGTTCCATTCAGAACAAAAGACTTCCTGTCGCTAGACAACAGGACCAGCGCCAGGCGCTGAGTCCAATGCCAGTGCCAGACGACAGAGTCTGTCGTTTGGTGTTAAGACAGTTTTTTGCGGATTTTGTTTTTATCATATCTTTTGATCCAGAAGTCTAAATAAGACATATAATATGTCGTTGGAAAGCTCTTGAAGCCTATTTTCTAACTCAATTAGAATAAGCTTAAAATCATTTGTAGAATAAATTATATGGCCAAAATAGTGAAAGGGTGTCAGTTTTGAATAGAGTTTCGTATTCCTTTCATATCTTTTTCGTTATAACTCGGAATTAATATTATAATAATAAATCATTGGAAAGATAATTTCAAAATCTATCCAACCATATAAGATTTGTATGAATATTATGAGGCACAAAAATAATATCTGACTGTCTTTGAACATCTTTAATTCGAATAGAATTAGGACTTAAAAAGAGAAAGTATTTATAAAAAGAAAGTTTTTATTTAATTCAAATTCCTTAATCTTATCTTTTAAAAAAGGATAATTAAGATCTTTTAGAAACTTGTAGATGTGTGTGAAAGTGACACTAAAGCTAGGCTGCAGTGGCTAAGTGTATGGAAAAAATATTTTGAGAAGAGTCAAATAATGGTGACTCTTAGAATAGGTAAGCTAACAATGTAGGGATCAAGCCCCCAAGTTTAGCTCTAAGTAGATAGGGATGAGCATAGGAGATCCCTTGATATGATCATGGGTTGGGTGTGTGAATGTGAATATGAATGCATTTTTATTACGGTCGTACCTCAATGTGAGGTTGCCTATGTATCCGTTAGGAATCAGGCCGAACGTAGCTCTAGCTGAACCTCGCACAAGTGTGTATACCTCAAAAAGGTCTTTTTAAGGGTTGTAACGTGGTTAGGCTAAAGGTGGAAGAAGAAAGGGATAAAGGCAGCTCCTAAGGTGTGCAACCTTGCTTTTAAATCTTAGTATTATATGCTTGAGGTTTCTTCACTTTTGAACTCTCTTTTGTTTATATTTTTGCTCTCTCTATTTTTTTTTTTTTTGCTTTTGTATTTTTATTTTAATTTTTTTTACTATGTGTGGGAAATCCCGATCATCCGGTCTATCACTCACTTGGCATTCGTGTTTCTCAAGCACGGTACCGAGCACTCGATAAGAGACGCAATCCGAGACGTATTTGTATCAAAGACATTGGAGCACTTGCCCTTTTGCACACTTTTATTATTTTTTGCTTATTTTATTTTAATCTGTTGATATTACTCATGCTTTTAAAATTGCATAAGTTGCACACCATCCCATCCCAAGGTTAGGCAGATATGGGTTGAAAAAAATGAAGGTCTATCATTAGACGAGGCTCAAAGTGGTTTATCAAGAAAGGATTATATTCTTTGAAAGGGTGAAAGTGATATGATAGGCTACAAAGAGTGCCTCAAATCATTAGTATACCTTGTGCTTAGTTCGGCATTTTTTCTTTTTTTTTATTAAATATATATGCAATGCAATGATCATATGCGAGAAAAGAAATGTTCATTTTATTAAAGGGAGAAAGAATCCTACAAAATAAAAATCTAAGGAAAATAAAAGGTGCCTATGCTAGACTTATTGGGGAAAAAAAATCAAAGAAATAGAAAAAAGGAGGTCACGAAATCTTGTGTTGAAGCTCGCCTCGTGTCTTGTACCTTATCATCACTCGGTCTTCTTACCGGCTGGAGGTATGGGAAACTTGTAATTATCAATCAAATATTGGATGGCTTCTCTTAGTTTCCAACAGCTCTCAGTAGTATGACCCTGTACACATCTACTTTTGGCCTCCTGTCCCGATAGGAAGTGCGATGACGATAAATAAAACCATCTTTGTGTTGGATTGAAGTGGAGAATGCTTATGGATAACTAGTTAAGCCACAAAACACAAAAGACTAGCCCAAACTAAAGAACAAAGCCAAACAAGGTCCAATTAACTAAATCCAATCATAATTAGGCTTAAGCCCGTGCTTAAAACCCAATAATGACGGATTTAGGAGCGCCTAGGTTAAATTTTAATTAATACTGCCGCTGAAAAGCCGCGCGCATCTCAATGAATCGCGCTGGGGAAGTGCGCGCAACCAATTTAGTTGCGCGCGACACTCAGTGCAACCTCTAGAGATGCGTTCGCAGAAGATTCAGAATTTTACAAAAATATAAAATCGAATCTTATCATAATTATGCGCGCAAGACATCCATTTGCACTGCACATAGTAGCGCAACTAAATTACTTGCGCTGGGATGCTGCGCGCAACTCATCCAGTTGTGCGCGACACCTGCTGCGGAAGAATGTTCAAACCCCTAATCCTACCCATTCCCTATTTATAGAGGCTTGATCCGAGGCTTAAACACACAGAAAATAACCTAAAACTCTGGCAGAATACTTGTGAACTTGTGCTACCTAAACCTTCTTGTCCTAAACACTCACCCCTTTGATTTTTTTGTTACTATGATGGAGGTTCCCGAACAAGAAGGAGTCCATAAGTGTTCTAAACGGAGATCTAGCAAAGAGAAGTGGTAAATTCCCGAGCACTTAGATAAATCATAGTTATTTTCTTGTTTAAAAGAACTTTAATTAATTAATTAGTGTTTCTTGATCACCTTAAAAGGATTAATTAATCAATTCCACATAGTATCTTGCGTTAAATAAGATTAGAATTGGATAATTAAGTGTTGGTTGATCACTTAAGCCAAGGAAAATATTGTTTATTTTTTTGTTCTTTTCACGAATTTGATTAAATAAAGAATAACAATGTTGCAATGTAATTCTTACGTGAATTAACGTGCGTAAATAAAATCAACTAACTTAGTTTTAGGCATTGCGTTGCATATATTGTTTGGTGATGAAATTGTAAAAAATGAAGAGCTAGTAGAGGCCGCACTAGGGCTAGGATAGCGATTCTCCCTAAAGGGAACGTTATTTTAGTACCCTCGCTCCCAAACTCATTTCTGGTTTATGTAGACCAATTTGGGCATGGGTAAACTTACGATTCGTGCTAATTAATCCATGAAATCCACATGGAAGAAAGCCATGAACGAGGTTTATGAGTTTTCCTAAAACTCAGTGGCAACTCCCTACTTGTTTCTTATAAAAAAGCGAGATGATAGAATCAATTATAATTTAAGGTCCCCTAAACAGTCAGGACTTCAAATCCTAATACACCCTAACAAGTGTAAAGTCCTAGGCTTTTAAAGGGCCATGGACATTTAAGGAGAAGATCCCCTACTATGAGAACACCCTCCTTAAAGTTGCGACTCCACTTGGGACTTAGAGGTTACATGATTAGTTCTTAGTTATGGTCCAAGGTTTCCAACATTAGGTTACCTATGGGTTGTAACGGGAATTAATTAACTTGGATAATCTCTATTTAGAGAGCGAGACTTGCACGCATAATATCTTCCTTTTGCACAAAAGTAAAAACCAAACAAGCAACATTGCATCATGCATAGGCATAGCACACTTTAACCATTGGGGATTGGCTCATTGATTAGGGGGTCTCTAACACTAGGCTTCTATCCCGAAATCAATAACAATCATCCCACCCATATCGCCAACGAAATGTTGGGAGGGCGATGCCATGAGTCAACACGTTGAGTGATTGATTTGTGCGTCGTTTCTTAAGATATGGTACCTTTGGGCACCCAAGCCTCTTTGACCTTAGAATGGCATTACGTGAATCTTGGCTTAAGACATGCTTTATGTGCTTATGTGACTATATGCAACGTGTTAGGATAGTCTTCTTTTTTTTTTAGTTTGGTCTATGTTCCCAATTACGAAGTAGTCTCTTCGTAATTTTGAGTCATATTCGAAGGGTAACATAAATAAATAAAAAAAAACGATGATAAAAACAAAAGAGAGCGCTCGAATTAAAAAAAAAATTCTACGAGTAGGTGGCGCGCGCAACTCAATGAGTTGTGCGACCCCTACCAGCGCAAGAAATTCGGTTGCACGCGCCTGCCGAGTGCAGCTTAATCTCTTGCGCGCGCCCACTGTTATGAGTCGATTTGATTTTTAAAAAAACAAATCTACTTGTTCAAACAATATCTTCATTAAAGAATTGTTTAAGAGTGATGTTATAGTTCAAATATATCTTGCGTCATTTTTTTCCCCTTTCTTTCAAACAAGCGTATCGATTCACTTATCTTTTCGTACTTCTTTTAGGGCCGGTTTTCAAGCTTAGGAACGAAGACTCCCGAGCACTCGCATTTTAAGTTTACCATCCAATAATCAACCCCTTTCGAACCATTTTCCCTCGACAACTAGTCCTAGCCCAACAACAATGTCAACCATTGAAGAACTTCAACACGAGATTCTTCGCTTGAGAGAGGAAAAGGCTCAAGAAGCCGAGGAGAAAAGAATCAAGAAAATTGAAAAGGCTGAAAAGAAAAATGCTGAAACCTTAGTCTTGCAACAAAAGATGGAAGAATTATCCATCAAAGAAAAGTCGTTGGAGAAGCTAGTTCTTTGTTCTACAATGAGGAACAAGTACTTCGACGCAGAAAAGTTTGCTCCTCCCACAGGACTTGCTTTACCGGAAAAGTTCGTAGCTATGGACTTGCCAATATTTAAGGTGACTAATAATCCAAAAAATCATTTAATGTGTTTTACTGGCTCCATGACATTAAAGGGAGTAGATCCTAAGCTTTATGCTTTGACTTTCCCTTTATCCCTAGACCCAGCCGCAAGAGAGAGGTACTATGGGCTAGATTCGAAATTCAAAACAACATGGGAAGATGTAGTTTCGGCTTTCATTACCCAATATGAGAGTAACATAGAGTTTAAGTCAACTCTACGTGAACTTGAAATGCTTAAGCAAAGGCGACGATGAAGGTTTCCTTGCTTTCTATGGTAGATGGCGAGAAAAGGTGGCCCACCTTGCCCAAAGGCCACCTGAACTCGAGTTAGTACAAAAATTCATTGACAACTGTCATGAAAAGTACAACAAGCATCTACGCTACCTTGGTTTAGATACTTTTTCAAAAGGTCTATTCTGTGGCTACTAGGATTGGAGATGATCTTGCTAAATAAAAAGCAAATAAACTCCATTATCATCATCAACCTAAGAATAACCACAAAAAGGGGAATGATAATACATCATCCTCTGTTGATGTGTTTGCGACCACCACGCAATACAATAATACAAATCAATACAACAATAATGATCCTAGAAAGAGATGGACAAAAGAAAGAAAATTTACACCATTTCCTATAAGCTATAAAGAATTATTAGAAAAACTAAGTGAAAAAGGCTTACGTGCGCCAACTGGGCCAACACCACCCATTCCACCAGAAAGAAGGTTTCCTCAATGGGATGGTAATGCTTATTGTGCTTATCATAGAGGCGTTGGACACGATATTGAACGTTGTTATGTCTTCAAGCACAAAATACTAGATTTAGTAGACGATGGGAGAATTCCCATGCCTAAACCTAACAATAACATCCCCATTAGGGGTGTTTCATATTGATGAGGACCATATGGGAAGTGATACGTTCAATCCTTTAGACTATAACACACCTATAGGAAAACCTCTAGCCACAATACTCATAGGGGCAACTAATGAAGTATGTGAACTATGGGAAGACGACTTTCAAGACTTATATGTCTCTAAGTATGCCGCCGTCCCACCTCCATCTTGTTTACAAAATGAGACAAATGGAGCGCTTGATTGGGATCATTTCTTGGGGAAGTCACAAGACTTATCAAATCTCTCCTTGGATGAACAATGGCATCAAGAACAACTCATGGAACATCTTGAAATGGAGGCACATCCAAAGCCTCTAGAAGAAAGTTGGCTCGTGAGTCCTACAACTAATCCAAACGAGATAGATCATCTAACTCGTTCTGGGCGAGTTTACCAAGCACCACCACCACCAAATGGATCTTCGACCACACAAACTCAAGGTTAAGTGCAAGATACAATACCACCTCCACTTGAGGTGGAAGATACATTGGTTAAACAACTTCGCCAATCCAAGGCGAATGTTAGCATTTGGGAACTCCTAAGTACTTCTAAAGAACATAGGAATTCTCTTATGAATGCTCTAACGGCTTTGTCTGTAAGCACAGACACAACCCCTCAGGATCTCGTTAGCTTTCTTACTAGCGAGAAATCCGACAAATCAATCATTTTCACTAATGATGATTTGCCTTCAAAAGACACTGCCCACAACAATGCATTATACCTAACTGTGGGGTGCAAGGGATACAATATCCCTCTTACTTTGGGGGACAATGGGTCAGCTGTAAACGTATGCCCATTGCGAACTGCAAAATACTTAGGCCTTAATCTAGAAAAAGATTTTCAATCAACAACACAAAGCACTAGGGCCTACGATAACTCGAGAAGATCGGTGTGTAGAACTGTTAAGCTACCAATTACCACAGGTCCAATTCAAAAGATGGTTGAATTCCATGTTATGGACATTAAACCTACATTCAACCTTCTACTTGGACGTCCTTGGACACATGAGCTTGGTGCAATACCATCCCCACTTCATCAAATTATTAGGTTGAACTATCAAGGGCTTCCTATGACTATACATGCTTCTCCACTCAAAATAGCTATAAATGACCAATCACTTTTGGAAATAAACCATGATAATGATGAAGAGGACATGTGGGGATTTTTTGTGGAGCCAATCTGCACAATTGAAATGGAAGAAAGCCTTGAAGAGCCATTCAAGCTTGATCCATATTCCACCCAAATAGTAAACAACATCTTATTCAAGAGTAGTTACTTTCTTGGGATGCCTTTGGGAATAGGAATGAAGAAATATCTCTTACTTCCTATCCCAAAGAAAAGTTTCTTCTTTGGATTGGGGTATAAACCAACCAAAGATTAACTAGAGTCTCACGATACGAAAAACAAAGCACGTAGAGACAACAACAAGAAAGGGATAATCACTTTACTCCCATCCTATCAACAAACCCTTAATGGGCAATTCATTAGGGAGGAAGAAGATTACCCTTTTCCAGAACCATTAGTTCTGGAAGGAATCAAGAAGCTTGGATTCGAAATATTCCACGATTGCTACTTCTTGAATGACGATCCTAGAATCTTTGAATCAAAACACCCAATTTCAGGGTGCTATGATGGGCAAGCATTTAACTTGCTATTTGGACTAGAGCAAAATTATGTCGTTACAATGACCAATCAGAATGCCATTCAAGAAGAAGTTTTTGACCCAACCTCGTTGATCACCCCTTCAAATGAAACCTTTGAGCATAGATGGAAGATATCTTTCAAATGGACCAATCACAAAGGCGATAAGCTGGAGATCATCACAGGCGAAGGGAAGATGTTTGAAGAATCAGACAATGAATTTAGTATAGACTCTAGGGAACCTGAAAATCTAGGCCTTGTGGCCATTACTGAATCTTTATTTTCTAGTTATAAGGATGAGAATCCCAAAAAGGATTCTTCTCTTGATGTACCCTCTTTTGATTTTAATAATATGAGCTCTATTTCCGGGTATATTCCTTCTCTTGAATCTTTTGAATGCTATAATAATCAATCTAGTGAAGATGATAATATCAATAGATTGGTTGAACTAATGAATGAACGAGAACAAAATAACCCTATCATTGAAGAAACTGAAATAGTCAATATAGGAATTAATGAAAACAAAAGAGAAGTTAAAATTGGCTCAACTCTAAATCCGGAAGAGTGATCGATCCTCATACTGACGCTCAAAGAATTCGAAGACGTGTTCGCTTGGTCATACAAGGACATGCCTGGAATAGATAGGGAAATCGCGGAACATACCTTTCCCTTGAACTGATATGGAATAATAGTGAAAAATCCTACCTCTCTTGGAACCTTCGAAATTTAGTAGCTTAATTGTTATTTTAGATTTTGCTTACAAGTTTTTACCTTTCACTTGAAAGGGTTTTTCTTGTTTTAAGCGGTTAGGATTTATTTCCTTATTTTAATCTTTTATTTTGATTAGTTTTTAAGTTTAAGATTAAGTTTAGGAAATTTTATCTTTTAAATAGTTCTATCTTTATTAGAAGTGTGTTTAGGAATTTGACTAGTTGATTTTATCTAGGACTTCTAATGTAATTAGAAATCTTAGTACTTATTTGTAGCCTATATAATGGCATTTAGGCTCTTAATAAAAATAAGTTTTTGTCAAATTGAAATTTATAAAGGTTTACGTAAGCTTGTGCTTGTGTATTCTTGGCCTAATTTAGGTTTTAAGCTCGTGTTTCTTAGCGTTTCTTGACCGAGACTCAAGATTCCAAACCTTTCAACTGCGATTGAAGGTTATATCCATCAAAATCCATATCAAATTGGTGTGGCTGCTGTTTGACGATGGACGAGTTTGACAATTTGTGTCAAAAAACTCAGTTTCGAATGTCATATTGATCGACTTGGTTCTCCTTCGTTTCTAAAGATTTTGAGATGATTCTTTTTTTTAAATTGGTTAATCTTTTGTCTAGTTTTCACCTGCAAAATTTGAGAACTTTTTGAGAAGCATAGCTATTAAACTGGGTTCGTTCTTTACACCTGGTCAAAAATCAAATTAATCTGCCATTGTTGAGAAAAAAATAAACTGCGATTACTTGGCTTGGAATTTTTTTCTGAATTTTTGGTCGAGTATTTTAGACTGATAGGGCTAGCAGTATACAAAATTTCAGAATTTTTTGAGGTGTTTTCATTGGGTTTTTGTCCTCGTACTTTCGATCAATTTCTGGACTGGTTTTGTGTGTTTAATCATTAACTTAAACATGGTGAATCAAGCTGAATTTGCGGCATTGTTGGATGAGCTCAAGAAGATTAATGCTCGGTTGGATAAGTCGGAAGAAGTTACTGCTTTACTCCAGCAAGAACTACATAACCGTGAACCACCTCCGCTCATACGCAATCACACAGTTGAGGAGATAAAGCTTGCTGATTTGCCTAGCTTTGACGGTGATGGTGATCCAGACTTATACTTGGATTGGGAGAGGAGAATGGAACGTATATTTGCACACAAAAATCTGGACGATCACAAACATTTCAATCACGCTATCCTCAAGATCACAAGGTATGCTTCCCTTTGGTTTGATTCCATGCAAAATAACCGTGAAAGAGAAGGTAAGCCACAACTCTCTACTTGGACAGATTTAAAGACTAAGATGAAAAAACGATTTGTTCCACGATCTTATAAGCAAGACTTGTATTTGAAATTAAATTCTTTGACACAAGGATATATGTCGGTTGCTAATTATACCAAAGAATTCGAAAGACTTTATATTGCTTGTGATTGCAAGGATGAAGAGGAACAAAAGATTGCAAAATTTGTGATTGGTTTGAATACTTCTCTACGTAATCAAGTCGAAGTACTACCCTTGACTACTTTTGATGATGTTTGTATGATTGCTTGCAAGTTAGAGAAGCAAAAGAAGCCATACCCTTCTATTAAGCCGCAAACCGAAAATTATGATATTGCTCCAGGTTCATTAGATGCCACGTCTAAGCATGACAAACTTGTGTCAAACTTAAAGCAAGGGCAATCTTCTCTGCCTCAAAGTCAACAAAAGATGAAACAAATTGTTTGTTTTAAGTGTCAGGGCATGGGGCATCTTGCTAAGCAATGTCCAAACAAGGCACTTATTACTAAGGAGGAATACTACACATTTTTATCTCAAAACGTGGATGAATTGGATGTGCTTGAACAACAACACCAACAAGCCTTAGTTAAAGACAAATCGCAAGATGTGACGGATTCTTATTTTTGGGAAATTCAATAGGTTTGCTATGCAGAAAATGAGCCTAAGAGCTTGATTATAAGGAGGTCTTTATTACCCACGCTTGATGAGAAAGAAGATGAGCAAAAGTCTAATCTTTTCCATTCTAAGTGCCTAATTAATGGTAAAGTTTGCTCTTTTATAATTGATAGTGGCTCTTGTACAAATGCTTGTGCTTTGTCTATGGTGGATTCGCTTCAATTACCTACAAGAAAGCACCCTCAGTCATACAAATTGAGTTGGTTTAATGATGACAATGGTGTGTGGGTTAAAAAACAAACTTTGATTGGTTGTAAAGTAGGTGACTATGTGGATCAAATTTGGTGCGATGCCGTGCCAATGACCGCATGTTCTTTGCTTCTTGGACAACCTTGGCAAAGTGATAGACACGTTTTTCACAATGGCAAGACTAATGTCTATTCGGTTCTAATTGGAGACAAGCGTTTAGCCTTGCATCCCTTACCTCCTATACGTCCACCTATGCCTAAAGAACAAAAAGGAGGCGTTGCTCATGTGTGTTTTAGCTCGTGCCATCAGGAGGTGCTTGATTGTTCAAACGATAAGAGAGAACGAAGGGACAAATTGCTCCAAATGCGCAAAGGAACTAATCTGCAAGAGGGATCGAAAGTGTGGTTGTCCTTAAATGCTCAACGTATGCATATTGATCACAAGAATGGTGAACCAATGGATGAGGGACCGTTTGACATTGTTGAGAAGGTTGGCTATGAAACATTCAAGGTTCTTCTAGGGAATGGAGTTTGTGCTACTCTTCCTTCGTCCGATTTGGTACCTTGCTTTGAGGATGAAACTTGAGGTCAAGTTTCTTTTCAAGAGGGGGAGTATGATATGGAATAATAGTGAAAAATCCTACCTCTCTTGGAACCTTCGAAATTTAGTAGCTTAATTGTTATTTTAGATTTTGCTTACAAGTTTTTTTACCTTTCACTTGAAAGGGTTTTTCTTGTTTTAAGCGGTTAGGATTTATTTCCTTATTTTAATCTTTTATTTTGATTAGTTTTTAAGTTTAAGATTAAGTTTAGGAAATTTAATCTTTTAAATTGTTCTATCTTTATTAGAAGTGTGTTTAGGAATTTGACTGGTTGATTTTATCTAGGACTTCTAATGTAATTAGAAATCTTAGTACTTATTTGTAGCCTATTTAATGGCATTTAGGCTCTTAATAAAAATAAGTTTTTGTCAAATTGAAATTTATAAAGGTTTACGTAAGCTTGTGCTTGTGTATTCTTGGCCTAGTTTAGGTTTTAAGCTCGTGTTGCTTAGCTTTTCTTGACCGAGACTCAAGATTCCAAACCTTTCAACTACGATTGAAGGTTATATCCATCAAAATCCATATCATGAACCCTACCTCTAAACCAATAAAACAAAAACTTCGACGAATGAAACCTGATGTCGCATTAAAAATAAAAGAAGAAGTACAAAAAGAATTGGACGCAGGTTTCATACGCGTATGTAATTACCCAAAATGGGTAGCGAACATCGTCCCAGTCTCTAAAAAGGATGGACGGGTTTGCATGTGTGTCGATTTTAGGGACCTTAGTAAGGCTAGCCCTAAAGACGATTTTCCTCTACCACATATTAATATATTGTTAGATAACACGGCTGAACATGTGATGTTATCCTTTATGGATGGATACGTAGGTTACAACCAAATTTTAATGGCAAAAGAAGACGAAGAAAAGACGCGCTTTTTTACCCCTTGGGGTACATATTGCTACACAGTCATGACATTTGGTTTAAAAAATGCAGGAGCTACGTATCAAAGAACGACTACGACTCTCTTGCATGATATGATGCATAAATAAATAGAAGTGTATGTGGATGATATGATCGTAAAGTCCAAAGATAGAATGGGACATATAAAAGCTTTACGCAAATTTTTCGCTCGCATAAAAGAATATAAAATGCGACTGAATCCACAAAAATGCGCCTTCGGGGTAACTTCTGAAAAGTTACTCGGATACGTAATAAGCACACGTGGTATTGGGATCGATCCCTCTAAAATAAAGGCAATTGTTGACATGCCTCCCCCTCAAACTGAAAAAGAAATTAGGTGGTTCCTTGGCAAACTACAGTATATTAGTCGATTTATCAACAAATTGACTATGACTTGTGAGCCGATATTTAAAAAATTAAAGAAAGAGGAAAAACATGAATGGGACGATCAATGCCAAGAGGCCTTTGAGAAAATCAAAGATTATCTCAAATTCCACCAATTTTAGCACCACCAGTACCCAAACTACCTCATAGGCTATATATCACAGTTACAGACACGACCATAGGCGCCATGTTAGCACAAGAGGTAGAAAAAGTTGAGCGTGCAATATCTTACATAAGTAAGAAGTTCATTCAATATGAAACAGAATATAGCACACTGGAAAATACAAGTCTAGCATTAGTGTGGGCAACTAAAAAATTACGACATTATATGCTACCACACACCACTCATGTGATTTCTCAACAAAATCCGATAAAGTATTTGTTTGAACAACCACCTATACAAGGAAGAATATCCAAGTGGTTGGTAATGTTGGCCGAATTTGAGCTAAAATATATTCCTGAAAAATC
Organism: Chenopodium quinoa; assembly: GCF_001683475.1. NCBI lineage: Eukaryota > Viridiplantae > Streptophyta > Magnoliopsida > Caryophyllales > Amaranthaceae > Chenopodium > Chenopodium quinoa. Next base: position 885,920 of record NW_018744239.1, on the reverse strand, counting down.
AATGAAAGGAAAAGTAATTTCCGATTCTCTAGCCCAACATCCAATTCAAACAAGTCATGTGGAAACTACTCATCTTTCGGATGAAGAGATTCTTATGACACAAGATGACAAATGGGTAATGCACTTTGACGGTGCGTCCATTCAAAAAGGATGTAGTGTAGGAGTGTTACTCATAAGTCTAGAGGGAGCACATACTCCAATATCTGTCAAACTAGACTTTGAGGTTACGAATAATGCCGCGGAATGTGAAGCGTGCATTATTGGATTAGAAGCAGCAGCTAGCATAGGTGTGCAAAAACTAGAGGTATATGGAGATTCAAGTTTGATTATAAATCATATACCGAAAAAATGGAAAATAAAGAACTCCATAATAATATTATAACCAGCACACCTAGAGCAACTCATCGAGCATTTTGAACATATTGATTTTAAATATCTCCCAAGGGATGATAATCAATTTGCCGATGCGCTAGCAAAATTAGCCTCAATGATCAACATTCCTGATCACTTAAATGTGATGCCATTATGCGTTGATAGAAGAGAAGAACCAGCATATTGCAACGCAAGGAAATAAATGACATCGAAGGAGATAATCCTTGGTATGATCATATCCTCTTATATAAAACCCATGGCACATATCCTGAAAATACTTCATCGAAAAACCAACGAGCCTTAAGAACACTTGCGGCCCAATACGGTCTAGTAAAAGGTCAATTATGCAAAAAGGGACCTAATGGTCAAAGCTTATTGTGTATAGACCAACCTAAATCCACACGCCTTATGGAAGATACTCACAAAGGTGTTTGTGGACCTCACATGAATGGTAAAATGCTTGCAAAAATAATTTCACGACAAGGGTACTATTGGTCCACTATGGAACATGATTGTATACAATATGTTAAAAAATGTCCAGAGTGCCAAATGTTCGCTAATTTACAACACCTTCCACCATCCGAACTATACAACCTCACTTCCCCTTGGCCTTTTTTAACTTGGGGAATTGACATAATTGGTAAAATTTCTCCAACAGGAGCAGGAGGGCATAAGTACGTATTAGTAGCCATTGATTACTTTACCAAGTGGATTGAGGCTGCTTCTTACGTGAATATCACTTCTAAACATGTCGCAAAGTTTCTCGAACAAAACATATTTTGTAGATATGGAGTTCCACATGAACTAATTAGTGGTTAGAGATCTCAATTCAAAGCTGAAGTCGAGACCCTCTTAACTCGTTATAAAGTAAAACATCATCACTCATCACCATACAGGCCTCAAATGAATGGAGCTGTAGAACCGGCAAATAAAAATATAACAGTCATCATTAAGAAAATGGCAGAAAATTATAAGGACTGGCCGAATAAACTACACTTCGCATTATGGGGTTATAGAACGTCCATACGAACATCAATAGGAGTAACTCCATACTCCTCAGTTTTTGGAATGGACGCAGTTCAACTAGTCGAACTGGAAATACCATCCCTATGCGTCGTACTCGAAAGTAAGCTACCGGAAGCTGAATGGGTAAGAGCGAGGTATGAAGAGCTTTTATTCCTCGATGAACGCCGATTAAGAGCTTTGCATCATGTACAAGTCTACCAACGGCGCATTGCGCGTCATTTTAATAAAAGGGTAAAACCTATAAATATCAAAGAAGGTGACTTTGTACGACTAAAGGAGGTTAGGGTTCCACCAACTGATCCAAGAGGGAAATTCAAGCCTAATTGGATAGGTCCCTACCGCGTAATTAAAATCCTATCAGGAGTAGCTGTCAGAATAATGGATATTGGAGGTGATGAAATTCGCCAATTAATAAACATTGATCGACTTAAAAATTATTACATATGAAATTCGAATAAAATCGTTCATTCATTAAATAAATCATTTTTTTTAGCATTCAATAGAAAGATTCTAAGTGTTATGCATTTTACCGAATAACAAGGTAAAGCACATAACACTTGGGGGGTAATTTGAAAAAATAATAGGCCATTCTAAGTGTTCATAGTTTTTTCGAACATCACGAAAAACTCTTCACACTTGGGGAGTACTAATATGCAAAAAATAAATAATTTTTTTAAAACACTCGTAGTACAGGTGTCACGTGCAACTGGAAGAGTTGCGCGCGGATGTCACTCGCAACAAATTTCGTGGCGCGCGACAGGCTCGCACAACCTCGGATGTTACGCGCGCCACCTGATGATGAACTGTGAACCCGCATTTTTTTACGCTTGAATTAAGTTGCGACTTTTACTTGCGACAAAAAGAGGGTGTTTCTTGAATATAACCTGTACTCGGAAAATAAAAATTAAACTTTGATTTAATTCTTTTAAAGAAAGTTTGATTAATTTTTCATTTAATATCTACTCAAGAGATTAAAGAAAAATTAAAATTGTATATATATATAATAATAATAATAATAATAATAATAATAATAATAATAATAATAAAAGAATATTGTAAGAGAACTACGCAAAGACCTGATTTCGTATTACGAATACGTAGGCAATCTTTATGATTCGATCATATCAAAATAATAAAAAAAAAACATAAGGCTCATATTTATTTTATTCAAAGGTCAAAATAAGAGACATTATTGAACTAGATAGTTAAAAAAAATATATAGTAGTGATTACTTTATTCAAATTAAACTAATAATGAAATTGTGTAACACTCTTAGGTTTTACTATGTCCTCAATTTTCACGGATGATGGAGGAGTAGTCTCCATTGCAGTATTTTCAGAAACCTTAGAGATCTCCCCCTCACTCTTCTTCTTAACCCACACATTGTTCTTCAACTTGGGAATTGGGGTCTTTTCATCTTTTTTCTCCTTTTCTTTAGCTTTTGTTGGGGCCCTTTTGCGAGTATGTTGCGAGGATTCCTTGATTATCACACCTTGTTGCGCAGGTTTGGAGGGAGCTTTTCTTTTTGTTTCCTTCGAATGAGCCTTAGGAGATGAGAAGTCTAATTTTCTTCTCACTCCTTTGTTTTGGCCACTAGGAGGAGTAGTGGTGGCCGAATGCATCAACGGCTTAGGTGGATTGCGAGCCATGCCGGCTTGATGGTGAGATCGAGCCTTGTTTAATTCGCCCTTATTCGCCGCATTCATTCAAGCTTTGTAAAGGAAGATAGTACAATACTCGCGGTAGGATTTGGTACTACCCATCTAGGAAGACTTGACCAATATTCCATCCAACGAGGAATTTGTTCAGGTTTAAAGATCACATCTTTAGGGGCATTACAATCTTGCGGGGGAATAATTTGTTTCATCCCATATTGTCTCATTACCCCGCAAGGAAATATATAAGTAGTACTAGATAGGCCAAGAAGCCTAATATAAGGGCAATTAAAACTATTCCCAACCATACTACTTATGTTCCACCAAGGAATCACGGAGCGTATGTTAGGAACCCCATGACAGAAAAACGACGTCCATTCTTCTTTATTCTTATGCTTGTATAGAAGTCGACGTCCAGGGAATGTCGTTACTCCATTAGCCTCAAGGTTTTGTGGCTGATCAACAATTCGCAAATGCTCCATGAGACAAATCTAAAAAACAAAAAAAAAGGAGATAATTTAGTTTGCGATTTTACAGGAGCAGGTGGCGCACACATCCAAATCAGTTGTGCGCGCCTTTCGCGCGCAGCGCAGAAGATTGCGCTGGTCATACCAGCACAACTTCATGACTTGCGCTGATTTACGGAAAAAAACGTACGTGTAATAGGAGTGGACTTCTCGTGAAACCGTTTTTGTTAGGGTCTTCTCTAAGGAGATTCAAGCATAGAACGATTTCCGCCAAAGACAAAGGAGCGAGTGAATGACATCCCTCTATTTGCTCTACTATGGACACCATGGAATAATCTCTATACTCTTTACCTGTCATAAGTAAACAATTAACAACAAGTCAATAACATGAAGCATGATTTTTAAAGCGTTGTTTAGTCATGTTGTCACGAGGCGCGACGAAATGTTCAATAAATTTGATCAAGTTCACGCCTTCTTCATTTCCAATATTTGTCATATCATTTTCAGACAAACCAAAAAATCTTTGATATATAAGCTTGGGATCCGACAAGGTAGGCGCATAGGTCACAGGGAGAGTATTTGCAGGAAAGCCTAACAAGGCCTCAAACTCACCAGGAAGTGGGATAATTTCGTCCCCTTTAAACAAGAAAAGATGGTGATTACAGTCCCAACGGTTAATGGCGGCATGAAGAAAATCAAAATTAATTACTAGTTGCATGTACCTTAGTAGAGGGTCTAGGTGGTAAATTTTGAAAGCTAGTTTGTCCTCGGTTGAAAGGGAAGTGACCCATTGTTTCAAGCATTGTTCAAAGGTTTTCACCATTGTTCAAATAAAAAAAAAAGAGAAGAGAGAATTTAGAGAGATTAATTCTTTTTAATTTCTTATGATATTACTAAGAGAATGAATGCGAGATACTAAAAAGCCTACACGAAACCACGTTTAAATAGACCTAAGAGGGGCAAAATTTCAGCAATTTTCGCTTAAAGGAAAGTTCACCAGCAGGTTGTGTGTGCAACTCATGAGTTGCGCGCGTCATCCGCGCGCAACCAATTTACATGCGCACGACAGCCGCGTGCAACTCATCCTGTTGCGCACGTCTGTTCAGTCGCGACATGTGAGTTAGGATTATTTCCGTATTTTGGACTACATAATGACGAAATTTCACGAGATCTTAAGACAAATCATATGCTTACCTTTTATTAACCCTTGTGTCATTTTCCTTGATATTTTCTTACTTTTTTTTTCTTTTTATTATTTTCTTACTTTCTTTTATTTTTCTTCTTCTTCTTTTCTTTCCTTTTCCCTTTCTTTTCCTATTCTCCTTTCTTTGTTTCTTTTTTGTTATTTTTTCGAGGGGGGTAAGTCGAGAACCCTTCCCTACCTCGAAAATTTTTTGTTTTAAAAAAAATGTACACATGGAAATAAAAAAATAATAATGACATATATATACAACAGATGTGTCATATGTACAATAAAAAGAAATAAAAAAATATATAAATAAATAAATAAATAAAATGTACATCAGTTTCCTAAAATATATATATATATATATGTGTGTGTGTGTGTGTGTGTGTGTGTGTACAAAGGGAATCAGGGTGCTCGGCGACTACTAGACTGCTGCTGCACATCCAGCAAAATCCAAAACGAAGATTAATACAAGAAATGTAATAACTTCGTTAAAAAGAAAGAGATAAAACTTACCGTGACCATCCGATGATCACGGCATGATAAAGTCACGAGGGCTCTCCGATAAGCAGCTCGGAAGGCACGCAAAGTCCTCACCATGCCGTTCACGGTCTCTCGCGGAAGCTGTTCCAAAATACAAGGACAGTTAGAAAACAAATGTATATGAAAAATATAAAAGCACATATACAAAAAGGACATACCGACTCAACCGTCTCAGGAACAAACGGTATCCCCTCCTCATCTTCCGCTGCTGGAAGGATCTCACGAATTAACGATCCGACAGCATCGGTATACGTGATCTCTGCTATAGGAGGCACCCAACCACCTAGCTCGACCCGCTAAAAAACAATAAAAAAGGGTTAAAGTTCCAAAAAAATATAATAATAAAAAAAATAAAAAAAAGAAGAAAGTTAAAGTACTAGCCGGAACGAAAGTTGGGAAAGGAGTCAGCCTAGATGCAATAAATGTCGGATAAGATGCATTCGGCAGCACCAGCTGGTCCGCTAGATAACCAAGGATCGTCTGAGCTTGATCCTAGCAAATCCGGATGTAACATCCGGATTGGAGGATCCGCAGAAACCAAAGGCTCCTCGGATGAGACCTGCCAGAGAACACGCTCGCCCAAAAACCAAGCGTTTTCCTCTAAAGCACCGGGATTCCTACATAGAGGGCCCGGAAATGGCAACGAACCATGCCAGACCGGACAGCCTCAAGGACTCCGACGATCAAACTCCAAGGACGGAGATCGATCTATAAAATACAAACACATGAAAAATCATCAAATATATATATAAAATCAAAAAAAAAGAAAGATACGCATGTGTTGTCCAAAATGCTCACCGACGCACGAGTCGCCGAAAGGATCCTCTGGCGCAAGTCGCCGGCTGAAGTGGCTCGCTTCTTCCTAATCGCGACCAGTCATTGGCCGATAGGAAAACAAGCAGTCTCGCGCGAGCACTTTGGGGGCTAAGAAAGGCAGGTACAAGTATCCCCAAGCCTAAAGGAAAATGGAAAATGATAAGCTCAAAAGAAGCAAAAATAGTAATTGAAGGAAAATTTAAAGTACGTACCTCAAGGATATGACCATGCCACGTGAGGGAGATCCGAGGCACCTTAGTAGCTACCGCAGGATCCATCACTCGGGTCGCCTTGCCCATAGCTGTAAGCATACAGGCATACGACACCTCCGCCCAACTCAGGTTACCAACTTGCCCCAAATCACTGAGGCAAATAAGTAACCCGATAGCGAAACGCTCTCCCCGATCACTCAAGATAGTGACGGAGAGAACGTGAGCAATGTATATCCAAGCCAGCTGCTTAGGTGTACACTGCCGATTAACCTCATTAGCCGATAACTCATCGGCAAGAATCGAATACGGACAAGACTGCGCGTACACGTGAAGGTCGGGCCGCCGCAAGACGATCCCCCCCACAAGGTCACCCAGTCTCTCGTCTGACCCCCTGGCGATGTTTATGGCTACGGGCTCGCCTCCAAAAGGAAAACCCGTAATCATAGAGAAGTCGTAAGGGGTAATCGTCATCTCTCCCCACGGAAAGTGAAAAGTGTTGGTGGAATCCCACCAAAACTCCAGCAATCCGTGGAGGAAAGCTGACGACGCAGGCTGACTCGATAAATCCCGAAGAGCCGCCAGCTAGGAGCTGAGCCCCGACAGCTCCACAATCCCCTTTACCACCTTGTGTAAACTCTCAAAACGGGTCAGCATGTCACCAGAGCCATATAGACGCATGCTAGGATCACTCTAAAGAGAATAATAAAAAATGGTTATGGTTTGAAAAGGGGAAAAAAGGAAAAAGGAAAGAAAACTGAAGGTGCAAAGAACTCACAATGCCACGCCATCCTCTGATCGAGACATGATGGTCTGGGTCCCACTTAAGGATCGTAGGTTCTCAGTTGGGAGGAGCCTCCTAAACCACATCCTCTTGGAGACGTCGATCGGCTGCGACGCGTCGCTCCCGAACCTCCTCACGAGGACGGGTCACCCTCTTTTGAGAGCGGACCGCCTCGTCAGGACCTACTAGAACCTCCTCAGCATCGACAAACGGAGGTGAGTCCATGCTATGACAGAGAAAGTTTCCTTATTAGTTTCTAAACTAAGTTAATATACGTGTTCTAGATAGGGTAAAACACAAAAATCGAATGCCACCCATAGGGTAAAACACAAAAATCAAATGCCACCCATACTTGGGGGCTACGATACCTGCAGTTAAACTCAGTAAATGGGGGTTTTTAACACCCACAAAAGCCATCCTATGCCAGTTTCAACTAAGCATTCAAGATATTATAGTCCTAAATCTCAAAGATTCAACTATTTCTAGGTGAATAATAGTAACACTAACGCAATTATCGTCTACCAAACAATCTTGAAGTTTGAACATGGCAAAAATAAGTTAAGTATACACTTTGCGCCAATTTTTCGGATTCAAAATTTTTAAAAAATTAGTTATGAAGATAAAATTAGTTCTAATACTATAATTACTTCATAACAAGTATAACCAAAATGAGCAAGCAAAATAACAGAAATCAAATTCGAAGAAAATTGCAAAAACGAACTCAAACGAATTAATGCTCATACAAGGTTCAATACTTAACCTTTTTTCATGAAATTTGTTGCAAAAAACTCCTTAAACATTGGTAAAAGGATCTTAGACCAGTCAAGTCTTGCGGCTGCCTTCTTCTTCTCCTTCGGATGAGGAGTTGGCCGCCTGTCCTTGACCGGCTTCTTCCTCCCAGATGGAGAAGTCTTTTTAGCCGGCTGACGTTGCTAGAGCCAGCCTTGTTTTTGTTGATCATCTCCTTGATTTCACCCTTAAAGAAGTTCATGAATTTCATGAGCTCATTCCGGGTGACTGGGGCTGATCCTCTGGCCTTCGGGGTTTATTTCCCCTTCTGGCCTCCCAGGGGGCCGCCTGCTTGGACCCACCTGGTCTGCATTACGTTCCATCTGATCTCTGGAACTAGTGTACTTGGAGATAAATGAGCCATCGTTGGCTTCATACGTCTCCACATCATCATCTTGGTCAGTAAAGACCTCCGGCTGATGTACTGGTTGAGGAATGCCTGAATTATCCGGTTGGAGAACATGTTGATTGCTGGTATTACCCGGTTGGATAACCGGTTGTAGGTTGTTTGGATCAGGAGGTGGTACAAACTCTTGAACCATCTTTGAGGTACTCTCCCCACATACGGCGCCAAATGTTTTGGGTGTTTTTGTCCCTTGGGAGAGTTAAGTCGCAAAGTCTGGTTCGGCTCGGGCTGTACCTGCAAAAACACGGAGACTCCGGTTGTTAGAGCTCCACCTCTAAAGGTCAAGTTAGTAACTTAGAAAGGAGTAAAAAGTGCGGAAATTTAGGTGGTGGGTATCTGCTTGGATTCCAAGCTCAGGTGTTCTCTGATGTGAGAGAATATGGGTGTAATAAATGACTGTAGATGTCTCCAAAATGGGGGAATATCTCCCTATTTATAGGGCCGTTGGGAAATGTGCCCCTCCGTAGGTCACTCTGACCTAGGTGTGATGGGTTGCGTCGCAAAATGTGGATTCTTGGGATTTGGGCCCTTGAAGGCGCAATTCAAGGTGAATATCTGAGACACCCACGTGTCAACTGGTGAGTGGTCTGGGATGACCTGCCAGCCCTTGACACGTGGAGCTCTCTCATTGGTCCAAGTGTCTAGGGTATTTTTACCCTAAACAATTATCATCGATACAATATTAATTATTATTGTTGTTATAATTAATTATTATTGTTGTTATTATTAATTATTATTTGAAAATAGAGCAGGGTAAGCCGAGTAGAGCAGATTTCTTTTGAGCAGAGCAAATTTTAATTTGAGCAGAGCAGAGAAGCTCTAAAGAACGGGGCCTTAAGTTTCACAACTCCTAATACACATGTTTTTTTTTTGTTTGTGGTGATTCTCGTTGGTGGGCATTGATTATTATTATTATTATTTTTTCTGGGTGTACCTCTTAAATTGTACTCCCTCCGTGTTTTAATAAGTGTTACACTTACCAAAGGCGGCCGTGTTTTAATAAGTATTACACTTCTTTTTTTTTTTTTTGGCAAAAAACTACATTAAAATATTATATCTCTTTCCTCTCATGGTCCCTACCCAAACCCACTACTACTACTTTTCCTCTCACATTCATTACTTTTCAATAAATTATTAACCCCACTATCTTTCTTTTACAAATTATTAATGCTCTAAATACCCTACTTAGCTCTTATTTTATTTAAGTCAATTAAATTGCCTAAAACTATATGTCGGTCAAACTGTAATATTTAAAAAACACGGAGGGAGTAATAATAATGAAAGCTCAAAAGAAGGCCAGTTGATTAAAATTGGAATATCTATCTATCTATCTATATATATACTAAAGTAACAACCGCTGATGTCATTCCTGTCTACGTGTCACTTTCTTATTTTATTTTTCCCTCCAAAATACGATGTCATATTTTTCCTTTACAAGCTACCCTATTTAACATTGCTTTGAAAATTAAATTCCATTTGAATTTTAAAATTTTTGGTTTTCTATAGATTTTATGTTATTTAGTTATTTATGATTTGTTAACAATAGTTAATAATATAATTTAATTGAAATTTCCTAATTAAATATGAAAATTATGCATTTTTGGGAATTGTATATTCATATTTAATCAAAAATTAATTAGGATAACGGAGGAAGTAATTATTTTATTTCAATATGTGTTAAAAGTTTAAAATTCAATTCTTATTATAAAATCGTGCATTGTACGGGATTAACCTAGTTATATTATTATGTATACGACACGTAACAAAATCACAATTTTTCAAGGGGCTTGCCCCTCGTTTGCACTTAAAAAAAAAAAATACAAAATCACATTTTTCAGACACAATCAATATTAATAATAATGGTGAGAGCTCTTGCATGGCTTCCTTCCATTCGAACCGTATAAAGCTTACACCAGGATCCCATTTTCTTTCATATCATTTTCTTTTGATTTCTCTTCTGTCACCCCAGATTCTCTCTTCTTTTTTAAGACACCCCACGAATTTATATTTGCTTCCCAATTCTTAAATGATCTTGAATTTTTCTGGGTTTGATCAATTTTTCTAGCAATTTGATTCATCAAACTAATTTTAAGCAATTTCTGACGATTTGACTCCAAAGGTGAGACTAATTTTAATTTTGTAGTTGCTTAGTATTGTGGCATTTTTAATTTCATATTATATGCATTTTATTTGAGGTGGGTCTTTGTAATTTTACTTGAATTCTTTTATTTTTGATGTTTGTTTTAATGGGTGTTGATTTTTATGTGTTTCTTTGTGGTGTGCATTTGTTGTATTTATTGATTTTTGAAGTTTATAGGTTGATTACTTTTCAATTTTATAGGTTGAATTATGTTTGTGTTACTGCTAATCTTTGTGGTCAAGCTAAGTCAAATTATTTTCATTTTGGATTGTTCTAAATCAATGAGTGCCCATTTAATTGCTCATTTTACTTGTTTAACTGGATTTTCAAGAATTTCTTGTTTGTTGTTTTTCATAATTCATTGCACTATTGCAGTAGCTTATTATTTGATTGTGTACTGATTTTGGACTAAGATAAGATATCTTTAAAACTTGAATGTTTACTGCTTCAGATTATAAATGTAGTAATTTTCTTAGGGGTGAATTATATGTTATATTCTTTGTGGATTTACAGATTGAGCATATGCCTGGAAACAAGTATAATGGTGATTCGAAGGCACCAACGAGTAGAATATCCAGGCTACTGGAACTGAGGCAATTAAAAAGAGCAAACATGGCTAACAATGAAATTTCGGATGATAACAATAGCCCCGAACCTGGTGGCGGGCATGATTTTTCATATGTAGAAAAAGACTCGGCAGATGCTGTGGCTGGAAGTCCTTCCCAAAGACTGATAGTGGTTGCTAACCGTTTGCCGGTGTCTGCTGTTAGAAAAGGTGAAGACTCTTGGTCATTGGAAGTTAATGTTGGAGGGCTGGTTAGTGCTCTTTTAGGTAATCTTACACTTGAGTGTCAATTCTGATTTTATGTGCTTCCTGAGCTTCAAATGTTAAGTAGAATTTTGAATGCTATGTTTTGCTTTCCAAAAGGTGTAAAGGAATTTGAGGCAAGGTGGATTGGATGGGCTGGTGTTAATGTTCCTGATGAAGTCGGACAAAAATCTCTCACGAAGGCTCTTGCAGAGAAGGTTTGTTACTTAGATTATTATTGGAACATATGTACTGCATAACTTTCTTCGGGAGGATTCCTTCTGCATGACATTTAGTATTATTACTGGGCTATTTTTCCATTTGTTTTAAGATTTCGATCTCATATGATTGCAGAGGTGTATACCTGTTTTTCTAGATGAAGAGTTAGTGCATCAATATTATAATGGTTACTGCAACAACATATTGTGGCCTCTTTTTCATTATCTTGGTCTACCTCAAGAGGATAGGCTTGCTACCACTAGAAGTTCTCAATCTCAGTTGGCTGCTTACAAGAAGGCAAACCAGATGTTTGCTGATGTAGTAAATCAGCACTATAAAGAAGGTGATATTGTTTGGTGTCATGACTATCATCTCATGTTCCTCCCAGAGTGCTTAAAAAGGCATAACAGCAAGATGAAGGTTGGATGGTTTCTCCACACTCCATTTCCTTCCTCTGAAATCCACAGAACCTTGCCATCTCGTTCAGAACTGCTCCGTGCAGTTCTTGCTGCTGATTTGGTTGGGTAAGTCATCTTTTATACATCACTGTGTTTTGTTAATGCGTTGTCTGTATATATCTTTTACAAGCAAGCACAAACAATGATTTTTCCATATCATATCTATCACAAGTATTACCCTGATCCTAGTCCTACATCTATAATGTTGAGACTAATGCCTTCATCAAATACAATAATATACTTATAGACTAGTGCTTGAGTGTTAACAATGTTATCTATCTAGCTTTGACACTCTCCAGTAATTCAAATGTTGCCTTTTCATCTATTGAGATTTTGTTTATCAATACTGTTATGTTGATTGAGTGAACAAATGGCATAATCAGAATCTCAGTTGCACAACCTTAGATGAACACTTTCTGCTGGAGATTTTGTTAGTAATTTGTCAGAGTTTTTGGGAGTCTTGGAACCCCTTTCTTGTGATTGACATAAGGATTGGCCGATTGGGATCTAATATGTGCCTATGTTATGTAACTGGTTATTAAATGTTTCATAGGATGTAGTTTAGTAAATCATTGGAATACTGGATGGATAGCTGTTCTAGAAATTGTGACCTATATATAGCTCGATTTTTTATGGTCATTATTTTTTTTGGGTGCTGTTTATTTATTGGGTTGTTGTTGGTATATGCTTCTGTTTGAAAAGCTGTGTAGTTTTTTGAATTAGTAAATAGATAATCACATTCTTTGAATTGTGCAGTGATTTTTTTTTGGTAATAATTAATACATTATTTATTATGAAGTATTAATTATTTATTACAGCACTGCTAGTATATCAAAATTGGTGAAATCCAAGTATAGTATGGAGTAACATTTTATGGAGGACGTAAGCATTTTATACATGATCTTATGGCTGCTTCACTCACTTGATAGGTTTCCTTTGCTTGCTGCATAGCTATATTTTAGTCATAGATCTATTCTAGCTCAGTGCAAAACTGTATTTTGGTAAAGTTTTTGAGTGTCATTGTGACAGGTTATGTTTCCAGACTTCTTGTTATCATCATTTTATGAAAGCTAATTCAAATTATGAATTATGTAAAATCTGTGTTCAACAATAGTTCATTTTGTTGACCCGTTAATATACTCATTAGCTTAAAGGAGAATTTACGTCTGCATTTTCAGTGATAGAGTTAAGTTGTTGTCATGCCAATATTATTAGTTCTGACTATTGAGTGTGTACAGAATCACTCCTACAAATGTCTGGTGGTTGGTTATATATTACCAATTGGTCTTCTGGAGTTGTGTGTTATTTTATTTTTTTGACAGCAGAGAATTATATCTCGTCATCAGCTAGATACTCATGTGTACATATTGACTTAAGTGCTTCAACTATAAAAATTTAGTATTTCAAGTTGCAATACTGTTCAAATTTTGTTAACTATAGTATCAATGTTGTTCCTTGCAGTTTTCATACCTATGATTATGCGAGGCACTTTGTCAGTTCTTGCACTCATATTCTTGGACTTGAAGGCAGACCTGAAGGTGTAGAGGATGATCTAGGCAGATTGACCCGTGTGGTAGCTGTATGTTCAAGCAATATGTTTTTCTGATTAGCTCGTTGATTTAGAATTAGCTGATATATATTATTTGGTTTCATTTTATAAATTTCTTTTTGTTTCTGTTTCCTGGTTCCTAATAATTGAATTATGTGCATCATGGTTGATAATTTTCAGTTTCCTATCGGGATTGATTCTGATCGTTTCATTCGAGCACTTAAAGTTCCTCAAGTTCAAGGGAATATTAAGGAATTAGTGGAAAGATTTGGTGGTCAGAAGGTAGGCTGTTGTCTATTTTGAGCTCACCTTTTGGAATCAACTAGCTAATTATTTATTTAACACAACTACCTCTGTCAACCTTTTTGTTTTTGTAGCACTACTATTTCATCCATGTGGCCCACTCCAAGTCTCAACTGATTTTGGATTTTGAGTTCACCATTAAAACCATTTCATACACAAAAGCTGAGCAACATCAAACATCCAAGCAAAAAAAATGAGAAAATGGGGCTAGGGTTTTCTGCTTGTTAACATTCTGTTTTGTTCAATGTCCTTAGTGTTTTGGTATTATTCAAGAATATCCATATGAAGCTAACCACTGTTAGGGAAATTTCTCAATATTTAGATTTTTTTTTTTTTTTTTTTTTTTTTTATGTTCTAAGAGTATTTTCTTCCATTTGGGATGATTGAACGATTAATGCCCCTTCTTAATAAGGGGTAATATCTATGTTACTTCAACACTTTGTTGGCATGTTGTACATTGGCTTTGTCACGACACAACATCCAAATATATAGTGGCTATATATGAGAATTTATAATATCTAGAGTGTCGGAGGATCTGATCCCAAATCCAAGTATGAGCAACATAGGGTGATGTAGTAAATTTATATGTTAATAATAGGGAAAACATTGAAATGAGCCCTTAGAGAGAATCAGTTACGGTTTTCATGAATAGGTACATTCTAGATTTTACAAGCATGATTTTATACACACACTGTAAACCTCTATACTTTTTCATTCGACCTGTTTCATTTATCAAACTAATCAGTTTATAAGTTTAACCATCAATATCCACTTTGTTTGGATTGAAGGAAATGGAGGGAAAGGAAGGAAAGGGAAATGAAGGGAGTTGTTTGTCATTTGGATGACAAATGAGGAAGAAAGGGAATCGGAGGGGAGAGAAAGGGAGTTATTTGTCATTTGGATGACAAATGAGGAAGAAAGGGAATCGGAGGGGAGAGAAATGAGAGGGATTAAATTGTATGATATTGATCTCTCTAATAATGGAGAGATTTGGAAGGAAAACTCATCTCCCCTCCCCTCCCCTCCCCTTCCTTTCCCATCCCTTCCCCTCCCTCCCCTTCTTTTCCTTCCTCTTTCTCTATCCAAACATACTGTAAACCTCAATAAGTAAAAAAATATAAAAATTAAATGATAGTATTTATTGAGACGATTCTAAAGGCATGTGAATTTAATAGGGAAAAGGTCAAACAAGGTTAAGTAAAAAAGAACAGAGGAAGTAGTAATTGAAAAAATTATGAAGTTATTGTTTACAAAACTTGTACATTTTAGATAGCTCCCGAAAAATATTTCTAATAAATAGGTGAGCGAGTTAAATTGCATTATGGTTCTTTAATAGGAGTCTTTAATTTTCCTATCATGTGCGAAATCTGGAATGCTACTGCTAAATTATTTTCTTCTGACTCGTCTATTTGAATTTTGTCATATTATCACTATGCTACACAATTGTATATTCTAGTGCTGTATGAATTTTGGCGTGGCAGGTAATTCTAGGTGTTGATCGGCTTGACATGATTAAAGGAATTCCACAAAAGATACTCGCCTTTGAAAAATTTCTGGAAGAAAATCCTTACTGGCGGGATAGAGTTGTTTTGCTCCAAATTGCTGTTCCAACTAGAACGGATGTTATACAATGTAAGATCTTGCCCCAACAACCTGCCCTCTCCTCAGAATGATATAAACTGTACATATGCATATATATCTTCACATACACACACAACTGTACGTAAAATAACTGAGGAAATATTATATTAGAGCGGGCATTATTTATGGGTAATAACAATAATGGGATGTAATTTACTTTGCTTGGTTCTCCATTATAAAATTTTCTAAGTTCTTGGTTCAATGAGAAAATGACATGTTATTGCATGCATATATTGAATGTTACTGTTAAGTATTCTTTTGCATCACTCTTTTTCTCTAGAAAAAAAAAAGCTGAATCTCATGCTGGTTGAAATTTTGTTCAACATGATGACAAATGGGTCAATAAAATTATGTACTAATTCAGTGACACAATTATGTTACTAGACCTGGTTATTGGGCGGGTCGGGTCGGGGTTAGTGCGGGTCGATTACTGGTCGGGTCAAAAAGGGTCACATTTTATAGGGCCATTGCGGGTCACCGGCCAACAATATATCAATTTAAATAAATATTGGACAAAGCCATAATTAACTACATATGAATAAGATAATATGTATGTAAATTTTTTTACATTATTTATTTTCTGTATGTATCAAATTGGACAAACATTTTGGCCCTATATTGACCCTGTCCATTAAGGGCCGTATAAGCTTGGCACTGACCCTATTATCATTGGACTACCATGTCCAATAACCGGGTCTAAATGTTACTAGATTGCATCTCATTGCATTAGGATTTGTTTGTTTTCCAATGTGATATCGCAAAAATGATGCCATTTTTTCTAAATATAATGCAGGTATATCTGGCACATTTGACATATCCAATTTGTGATGTACTTTTGCAATGTTGTCTGATTGTTATTTGTATTCCATGAGTTGCTCGAGTTTATGTTCTTTATCTTTATTGCTCCAATTCCACATCCTGGTGTTTATTTTAATCTTCACTCTCTATTTTGATAATCGTTTTACAGATCAAAAACTTACAAGTCAAGTTCATGAAATAGTCGGACGCATAAATGGGAGATTTGGAACTTATACGCGTGTTCCTATATATCATTTGGTCTGTTTTTAAACTCTTTCTATGATTCTTAATGCATGTAATCTCAATAATTCTAGATAAGTTGGTTGAGTTACTATGGGAGAATTGGGAGTTGAGATTTTATTTTATTTTATATATTTCTTTCTTCTTTATTTATTTTCCAATTAGAGCTCTGAATAGGTTATATTTGCTTTTCTGCTAATATTTGGCCTTATCTATATCTGGAGTCAAAAGTTTATATCAATTTTCTGTGTAGTATTTATCTCATTGTTTGATGTATCTTTATGATTTATATCATTTGAGGGTTCCAGGTGATGATGTAGTCAATATAATACTGAAGATTGAAGATTTTTGTCGATTTTTCAGTCCCTGTAAGTGATAATCATGTTGTTGTGTTAGGCAGGATAGAAATTTCACAGTGCTGGTTTCTGTAAATGAAATCGAATGTTTGCAGACTAAATATACTGGAATGGGACAGAAAAAAGAAGCTGCTTGTTTCTTAACTCGGTTGATCACTTTGATATGCTTTCCCATGATTCATTCTGTCTGTGCTGTACACCATGTATGCTGATTGTAGTTTTTTTACACTTATCCTATGATGAAGGATCAAAATTGAGAAGTGCTTCTTGCTTAGGTTCTGTTGTTGTTACCTGATTGGATAAAGTGACATTGGCCTACTGGATGATACTTGAGAAGACATCAATGAGTAGGTAATACTTTGGAGGGATACTTTGGAATTGCAATGGATAAAGTTTTAAGTTCAGTAAATCCAAGTGATGTGGGTATGACCATTGTAAAAAAATCAGCAAGAGGGACAAATATCTTAGGACGGAATGAAAGATGCAATGACAACACCCTGTGGAAGTTCTTCTATTGGTGAATGGAGAATGATTACAATTTGAGTACAAGCATACAAATATATGTCAAATGGACACACCCTGCTTGGTTTTTCTTTTTTGGTGAAACACACCCTGCTTGGTAACACATAAGAGCTACCCTCTCATGAAGTGTTTAAGAGGATTTCAGAGAGGAATTAAATAGAGAATGTTGTGAAAGTGATATGATGATAATTTCCTCAATTAACATGTAAGGGAACTGTGATATGCCAAATGTTGGCGTATATATAGGCAACCTTAGGTTTGTTATCTTTTAGAACTTAAATATTGGTTAGCCATTCAGATGTTATCACTTGTCATAATGAGGTTGGTCTTTGCATCTTGGAACTCAGATATCGCTTCTACTTGCTGTCTTCCCCATTGGTTTGGAGGGATACTACTGAAATCGTCTTAAGACTTATTTGATAAGGATGTATCTTTCTTTATAGAAGTCTATTGATCACAAATATGTACAACCTGAAGCTCAATTACCTAGCAGTGAGTTAGTGTGCTCCTGCATAGGGGGTCAATGTGGACATTACTGGCATTAGTGGCATATGGTTTTCTGCTGGCAAAGGTTGGGTGTTGCAGTAAGTCACAACTATACTCAAGTTGTTGTTCTGTCATAAGCTTCTTTTTAGGGGTGGGGACCATTTGACATATTGAAACTGTAAGCAATGATGGACCATGGACATCTAAGAGAGATTGCAATAGATGGCCATCGACCATGTTGTTCTGTGGGCCGAGTGGCCGACCTTGTTCAATCAAGAGCTTTCTTTTCAGCTAAGGAGTTCCTTTTTTTTGGTACTTGATTTTTCTTTTGTGGGTTCATCATCCACACATGTCTGTATAAGCTGTTCAGTCAGGACATCCACCATTGCCACCATGGTCTTTAGGTTGAACTACACAACACCAAGGCCATGGAATGTAATAGCCAAGGCCTCAAACATAATATTGGGTTGGATGTTTGCTGAAACACAATGTTTGTACCAGTTCTAAGTGGCCAGTGCTAGAGTTTCATGCATATGAAACCCTCTACTTACGGGATCTGCACTATGATTTATATTGTTCAGGTAAGAAAGTGAATTTAAAAATTAAAAAAATTATTAAAATAACCTCCTTGACCTTTGTGCATGGAGATCAATTTTCTCATGAAGCTTCTTGTTGTGGTCTCTTATTTCATAATTTTAATTTGAAAAAATAATACTCGTCCATCCAGTCAAGCATCCGTTTCTCTATTTGTCTCATTATTGAAATGCAGTTGTTGGATGTGACCCTGTGAAATCTCGTTAGCATGATTTGTTGGATACATCTGTGGCATATAATCATTCTGCCTTAAGTTTTTTCTTAGGTTTTTTACCCAAAGTTGAAGTAGGTGTATGATCTATTTGCAGGATCGTTCTCTGGACTTCCATGCTCTTTGTGCTCTATATGCAGTGACTGGTATAAGTCTATCACTGACATCTTAATTATTTTAATTTCTTGGGTGTTTAAATTTTTGTTCCACAGGTGAATTCATGTGTTTGTGTTTTAAAATCTGGTTGAGAAGCCAATACTTTGTAGCTAAAGTACAAGACTCACGGCACTATTGTAAAATTTGGTTTACTGTATATCAGGTAACATCTATCTGCACGTTTATGTTCACTCATTATTTTTTTATAATAACCATCACTTCACAGATGTGGCACTGGTCACTTCATTGAGAGATGGCATGAATCTGGTCAGCTATGAGTTCGTGGCTTGCCAAGATGAAAAAAAGGGAGTGCTCATTCTTAGTGAGGTAAGACTTAAGATTTGTACGGATATATATATATATATATATATATATATATATATATATATATACATATATATATATATATATATATATATGCATGCATCATGCCCCAAAATGAATCCTGACAGCTCATTTTACTGGAACAAAGTGGATGGACACTTCTGACTTCTGAGGTCGAATTTGATAATATTAGCAAAAATTGTTGTCAAACCATGATTACGTAAATCTCTTATTTTCTGAACATTACAATTTGGGTGGTGTTGAACCTTGACTAGACCATTCAATTTTATTTACTTTTGTTAATATTTATTGAATTCCATGTATATGCATATGAAGATGGGAATCTAATCACATTCTCTAGAGATAAGTCTAGTTTTGGATATTATCGGTGATGAATCTTGCAATTGGCCACTACATATGTGCCTCATTGTTGTATTACTCATGTCTTGCCTGTTATTCATTTTAAATCACCAATCAGACTCACACACACAAGGAAATATCTAATTAGAAATTTCTTACAAAGAGAAGGGTGAGATCTGAGAAGGACAATACATTTTTTTTTAACTCATGGTACATTATTTGTCTGCTTAAGATGCATAATTTTTAAATTACTGCTTCATCTTCTTTTGAGGTACGTAATTTTTGAACTGTACACATACTTAATTTTTATCAGGTAGCTATATTTATAGTATTGACTGTAGGAAAATTAAAAATTTACGTACCTGTAGTTCAGAATTGTACTTTCATCCTCCTAATGCACACACGCACATTTATGGTAAACAGTGTTTTAGTGATGCATGATGTGAGTTTTAAAGTAGGCTGTGGATCTGCGGTCATTCACCATTTAGCTTAGCGAGCTAATGTGACAAAAATGGTTTCCTAATTCTTGATAGGTTGTTCCCAAAGTTATATTTTCCTTTTTCTTGTCCTTAGTGGCTGAGTGTAACATAATTTTTTATGTGGATAGTTTGCTGGTGCTGCACAATCTTTAGGAGCTGGCGCTCTTTTGGTAAACCCATGGAATATCACAGAGGTAGCTGATGCAATTGGTAAAGCCTTAAATATGTCAGATGAAGAGAGAACAAATAGGCACCAAATTAACTTTTCATATGTTACAGAGCATACTGCTCAGGAGTGGGCTGAATTTATTGTAAGGTATGTGAATATAGATTCATTTTTCTGGTTATTCTTTCTAGTTTATTACTTGTGTTAAATTTCCATGGACATCAAATCCATTCACTGTATGAAATACATGCATAAGACACTTTTAAAAATTGGCACAGTAGGATTGTGTAAGGATAACATAACTTCACAGTTATTCCAGATATGAGGTAATTATGAAATTTTTGGTTGTTCAAAAAAATACTTTTTGTTTCCCTGGTAATTAAAATATCGTTCTCAAACAGACTTCTTTGAAAAATGCTGCATTCTGGCTAGCTAATGTACCTTCCCTATTTTGTGGAACTTATTGCACCTGTGCCACCTGAAACAAACATTCTTGAGCTGATGTCAAATTGTCGAGAATTAATGAATCATGTATGAAACATAAGACTTTTTATTCAGAAATAAAACCTAAGTGGATCTTTCCTTATCTAAAAATATATGAAAACTAATTTTCCCTAAACACTATTCCATCTAAATGCCCCCACAAACCTTTTCCACACAAAACTGTAAATTTTTGGCATTTTGAATTGTTTTTATTTATTTATTTATTTATTTATTTATTTTATTTATTTATTTATTTTTTTTTATTTTTTTATTTTACAAAAGCAGAAATGCAGCCACCAATTCTCTCTCTCTCTCTCTCTCACACACACACACACACCCACAACTACTACCCATTACCATGACCTCAATCCACATCCTAGTTTTTATGCCACCACCCACAAATCTCTCTCTCTCTCTCTCTCTCTCTCTCTCTCTCTCTCTCTCTCTCACACACACACACACACACACACACACATACACAAATACTACCCATTACCACGACCTCAATCCACATCCTAGTTTTTATGCCACCACCCACAAACTCCCATCTCCCACATAACACAACAAACACCACCAAAACCCCGCAAGTCTTACCGTCAACAACCCCCTGTCACCTCTATCTCCTTTACCCATTGAAATGACACCCAACATGATCGAAGCCCTGCCCCAACAACCTATGAAACAATGGCCACCTGAATGTCAAGATTTGGTGTGTGTGTGTGTGTGTGTGTGTGTAGAGAGAGAGAGAGAGAGAGATGTAAAAGGTTCTTTTAAATGAAATTATAATGGGAAATAATAGGAAGAAACTTCAAATAAGACCTACTAAATATCACCGAGCTGATGCAATGATGAGTGTAATTCTTTGTTTTTTAATTAAATTATAATGGAGAATAATAAGATGAGACCTTGAAACAAGACCTACTAAATAGCACCTAGCTGATACACTGATGAGAAAGATTCAGAGCACCAAACTGTTACAATGATGTCTGTAACATGGTTTGTACTTAATGGACAGCTTGTCCTTTCTCTCTGTTCTCCTTCCTTTCAGCAGTAAACAGAAGAAGTTTGGGAAGTTAGGCTTGCCTAAAATTCTGACTTGGTTGTTTATCAATTTAATTGTTGCTTCGTTTTGTAGCGAGCTGAATGTAACAGTTGAGGCTCAACTGAGAATAAATCAAATCCGCCCTGTACTTCCAGTTCACTCAGCAGTGAACAATTTCCTGAATTGTAGCAACCGACTGCTCATATTGGTATTGTATAACTTTCCTTATGTGTTCTCCTTCCTTTACGCTTAATTAGCTGCAACTTTGCATGCAAATTTATGTAATTCTTATATTTTGATTTTGCTGCTTATTGTTATTTTTTATAGTTTGCTTCATGGTCTATACCAATTCTTTCAAAAAAGCTGAATCAATGTTCAAAACTATAAATCTTTGTGTGCTGTGCTAGTCTTAATATCCATGTATGAGCTGTACCTCCGTGCTGTAGCTTCGATATGAGCTTCAATATGTGCAAGTTAGGTCCAAGCTTTATGCCCTGATTTGATTATAGTTCCTACATTGTAACCATTTGCATAAAAATATATAGAGTTGAATTTTATGTCAATTTTTGCTGCTCTTGTCTCCCTTAACCTATTAAGCTTAGCTTATTTCTTTAACTGGCCATTTGTCTATTAAAAAAAATCACTTTAAAATCCATTATGTATATTCTCCAAGGGAGGTAAATAGCTGAAAGAATCATATTTGTATCCTTAACTAACTCAATACAACCTCATCAATCCATATATTTTCCCCTATATAAAAGCAAAACCCATGTGTTTATATGTTGGTATGTGAATACAAAGATATGCCGCTAGCTACAGCTTTCTTTTATCTAACAATTATTAGAGTTTAATGCAGATTTTTATTTTTATTATTCTAATTATTATTAATTTCAACTCCCACCTACCAAAATGGACTTAACTGGAAAATACTTTACTTCCTTCGGAGATTAATTTAAGCTCTCTACTTTTTCTTATATCAATTAGAGGTGCCTTCCTAGTGTATGTATTAATCAACTCAAGTGTTGCAATTTTGGATCCTGACTGGCCCAGCAAGAAACTTCTTAGTTAAGGGCCTAGAATTAGGGTAATTTTAAAGCTGGAGTATTTTGTGGTGAACTGAATCAAACTAGAATTGGGGCGTATTGCTTATAAAGTTACAGCTTTACTATAATTGTCATATTGCATATTTTCAGTTGTATGAAAACGTTGTGGGTAATCTCCATCATTATCAGATTTCAGGTTCCTATTCTCTATCTGCAAAAAGATACCACCATTGACCTCTTTTAGTAATCAGTGTATCAATTTTTACTTAAGTCGGTTGATACAACCAAGAAATTGGTCTGCCGTCATGGTATCCAATGTTGCTATTCAATCTTTAACTGTCATGTTCTCAGAATGCTTTTCCTTTGATTTTACATGTTGATGTTGAATTAATTAGTCTATGTATCTTTTGAGTCTTTGGGATTTGTTTTTGGTTGTTAATGTTCTGTTTTTAGAGAGGTTTGTCTTTTAACAGTCCACTTCTTCCACAACCAGTGGATGTTAACATTTGTTTGATAATTTTCATTGAACTATTACATCTGTCTTTACTAACATGTCTTCTGGATTACAGGGATTCAATGCTGCTTTGACTGAACCAATTAATAGTTCTGGTAGAAGGGGTGGAGACCAAGTGAAAGACATGAACTCTAAATTGAATCCAGAGCTGAAAGGACCTCTGAGTGTTCTCTGCAATGACTCAAATTCAACAATTGTTATTCTTAGTGGAAGTCGCAGAATTGATTTATTTAATGTATTAACCTGTCCTATGCTTTTCTTTTCTTTCCTTGTTTTAAACAATTTTTCTGCTTCTTTGATATGCTTTGTGGTTCAATTAGAGTCACCTCTGTTATTTTGCTATTGTTTGAGTAACAAGTTGTCATATCATTTTAGACATGAGATTGGACATGGTGTTTGGTTTTAACATGTATAGTTTCTGTTTTTGATCTTATTTGTCTAGAACTTTGGGGAGTATGACATGTGGTTGGCAGCAGAACATGGAATGTTCTTACGGCATACAAGAGGAGATTGGAAGACGACAATGCCTGAACTTTTGAATTTGGATTGGGTTCCCAGTGTATATGTACATCTCTTGTCCCTACCTCATAAATGAAAGTTTCACCAAGTTCTCTGAGCGATATTTGTTTTTAATTATGATCTACTTTCTATAGTCAATGTCTTGATTTGATTTTGTGCAGCATATATTTGAGTATTTCAAGGAAAGAACTCCTCGTTCAACTATTGAGCTTCGTGACATTTCCGTTGTATGGAATTATAAGTATGCTGGTATGTTTCATGGCGTATTTAGCTTCGTGACTCCATAAATCTATGTTTCTTTGTCATGTATATTTTGATTTGGGTTCTGCAGATATCGAGTTTGGAAAATTGCAAGCAAGAGATATGTTGCAGCATCTTTGGACTGGCCCTATTTCAAATACACCTGTAGAAGTTGTGCCAGGTAGTACGTCTGTTGAGGTTCGACCAGTAGGTATTACAAAGGTGAATTTTCTTCTCTTTAAATTTTATTTACATTGCTTTATTGATCTTCATTTGTGGGAAGGTGTTTTACATGTTAATTTTTTCCATTTGTGCTTCTGAATGCAGGGCTCTGCTATTGATCTCATACTAGGGGAGATAGTGCACAGCAAACCATTAAAATCACCAATTGATTATGTCATATGCATTGGTCATTTTTTGGAGAAGGTATATTCCAAATCTTTGATCCCAGCATTTTGCTTGATTGCTTTAGCTGAGGGAAATAAATGTAAGTATGTAATTGAATTATTTATTTTTTGTTGGGTCCTAACATCTCCTTCATTAAACCCTATCTTTGTCCAAGAGATCCTACTTGGTGCTGTATGCTTTTCAAGCAGCAGAACAAGATGAGTGTGATAAGATCTGATGTTTAATCTATTCTATACTGAGTATTGATAGCAGGATTGAGTTGATTTATATGAATAATTTTAGTGGTCATTTAAAATTTAGATGTCTAAGAAAAGCCACAATGTTCAGTGCCAAATATATAAGTATATTTGTTAATTGATTTGGTACTCTTTATTTTAAGTAAATGATTAACTAGTTTAAAGCCAATGATCAAAGAACTCATGGGGTGTCACTATCTGAGGTTTGAAATATTTATGGGAACAAGTTGAGAAATTATATTCTCGTATCTATTTTATCTGTTACTGTTTATATCAGCATCAAGTCAAAGGCATTGACCTTTAAGAACCCACCATGGATGTTCTTAGTCTATTGTAAGCTTATTTAAAGCATGATTCATTCTTACTTTAAATTTCATTAGCTGATTAGTACTTGCATTGACCTTGTTACCCTTTGTATGATAGGTCGGTGAAGTTTAAATGCCCTTATTTGATCCTTCATGTCTAATAGCAAACCAATGCTTTTAATCGCCATTCAATACACACTGATGTTTCTTTATAGAAAGTTTAGGTTTCAACATGCTTAGGTTTCAAAATGCATAAAGACTGAATAAAGTGTCTTAAATACTTCAGAAGAGGGAAGAAAAAAGATACTACTATATTAAAAACATAAATCATATTGAGAAGTTATATTCTAATATTTTTGAGGCCATTGCAATTGCCACTGACTTTATCTCTGATCTCAAAAAAAATTCACTTCATTTCTTATATTTTTCTTATCCTAAGTTTTTATGACAAACTTTAGCTCATTTCTTGTCACTGCAATATTTTGATTTAATATGAGTACATATATCCTTCTATTCCTCACTATTCCACCTCTCCTTCCAACCGCTAAGGATGGACTTTTGGAGCGCTCTTATTTATTGTTTTAACTCCCTCCATTCTCTAGCTTACCATATTCTTTCATGTAAAACTGTATTTGGGTACTACAAGAATAGTTCACGGTTAAACTTGGTTGCCCATTCACTAAGGAACCTCTCATCAACACCTCACTTATTATTGGTATAGAATCATTTCTTTTTTATGTTTTTCTTCTCAAAACTTCGTTTATTAATCAGCCCTAGTCTGCAAATATAGATATGATATGATTGTTGCTAGCATGATTGCTTTTCCTATAGGATAAAGTAGTTAAACTTGAGGTGGAGAAACTGTGTTGCCAATGGGTATATGTTTCATTGTACTGGATATTTCATCTAGGTCATTTATACTGACTCAGATCAGCCCGACAATTAAGCCAATTCTGAGTGTCATTTTAAATCATAACTCAAGGACATCCATCATCAATTCATTAAAAATGTATAACTGTTCATCTTAGTATTTGACCTTTCCATATCTCATCTGTTACAAGTCTTCTTATTTCCATTCTGTAATGTTGTTCCGATTGCTTCCCTCCAATAGGCTACCAATTATCATATTCTGTCATTTTCCTCTTTACATGCATGCTGAAGACTAAAAAGTTTCCTCAAAAAAAAAAAAAAAAAAAAAGACTAAAATTTTAGTTGTGTACACCCTGTTATCCCATACTACGTATGAAACAACTATGTTTCCATGCAACTGGCTGATAGATGAGTTGCACAGAATTAGTCTTACTACGACTTTGTTTAGAGTCTTCACTTGCATTTTACTTGATTGAACCCTGTGCTCATGTATTTTGTTCTACTAGTT
The DNA here is from genome assembly GCF_001683475.1 of Chenopodium quinoa. NCBI lineage: Eukaryota > Viridiplantae > Streptophyta > Magnoliopsida > Caryophyllales > Amaranthaceae > Chenopodium > Chenopodium quinoa. Next base: position 859,689 of record NW_018744239.1, on the reverse strand, counting down.
GTTGATTTTTTATTGAATTTGACATTATGTGTCCAGGATGAAGATGTATACACATTTTTTGAGCCAGAGCTTCCCAATGACAATGACAGCCACCAATTTCCTGAATGGCCATCACCAATTTCTCCTGGTGGATCAAAAGCATCACATGGAAAGACCCAACATTCAACCTCAAACTCAGAGGAGATGACAAATAATGGCAATGGTGGGTTCTCACAGAAGCAATCATCAGAGAAGACCATCTGGAACATACTGGACCTTAAGAAAGATAACTATTTCTCCTGTGCTGTTGGGAGAACTCGTACGTGCGCTCGTTACACTGTAGGATCTTCAGATGAAGTCGTCTCATTTTTAACAAAATTAGCTGAAGCATATATGTCTGTGTCATCAAGTTTATAATCCTGAACTTATACCCTAGTCTCAATTCTTTTATAGCATCGTTAATTCTTGCTACCTATAGGCATCGTGAATAACCAGAATAGTTGTACAGCGTAGTACAAAGCATGTCTGATATGAGCAATTCAGACTGTGCTAGTTGCTAACTGATTTTATTACTCAGGATTTTCGAATAATCATCTTACAGATTCAAATGGCAGAAGAAAAGTGTTAGTCTGCGATTGCTGTAAAGCTTCAATTAGCCGGATTGTTACGGCTTTGTACTAATCTAAATGAGTAGTACTGTATATATTTGTAATGCTCTCTCATAAACGAGCAATCAGATGAACTGGCATAGTTGATAGAGATCTTCAAGCCTGAAACAGTTTGTGATTGCATTCTTTGATATACAATATGTTGTAGTGTAATTATACTAACATGTAGTAGCAATATTAATCAATCAAAGGAATTTACAAGATTAGTAGTATAATTTGATTCATTTCTTGCAACATCTTCATATAAATTATTTTGAAATATTCGAAAAAAGTTGTCACATGTGAAAAAAGGTGCATGATGATGAAGCATTGGATCGTAAGGGATGGGGGAGGAAGATTTTTGTTGATGACTACACGGATTATGGCTTTGATTGATTGATTGAATATCACCAACAGAATTCAGGGTAATTTCATTATTTTTTTTTATAATATTTATGCTAAATATTTAATCATAGCATGTTAGCAAGAGAAAATAATTTTTTCTTTTTAATGATCATATAATTGTTTCCCGACAAAAAAGATTTATTTTTTAATCTAGTGAAAAGAATTTCTTACATGCATGTTATGTTGTCATGTGTTTATGATGATATTCCTACTTCTCTACAAGACTGGTTTGATTTAGTTAGTGGGTCGCATGCGTATTCACAAGGTAGTTGACAAAAAATGTCGTTTTAGGATTATTGATCCGTAAAATATGGGGAAGGTGGAGTTGTAGTTCCATACAATTTTTTTACGACTTTCATATATATAATGGTATATACTACCTACAATCCTTAGGGTTCCATATATAACAGGTTAAAACTAAGTTTAATTAATGTTAATTATATCAAATTATGCACGATTTTGTTATAAAATTTTATACTGATACACGTTTTTTTGGGTTTTTTTTTTTTTTTACAAATTTTTTTCCTTTTGATTAAAAACTGATATTAATTAAAGGAAAATGATATATGCAGCTATTAGCCCTAAGGCTACATATAAGAAGCTAAAAGTTGAAATAATAGACAATAAATAAACATTTATTGCACTAATTTACTAGTAAACTATCGATAAATTCTCAATTTAATACTAAAAAAGAAAGCATGACTTCCGATATACTAACAAGTAACAAATAAACAATTGGGAGGGGGCTGGAACCTAACCACCTAAATTGATACCCAAATCCGGATTAGTCCCAAGGGTAAACCGGGTGAAACACCAAATAAAATATTTATACTAACAAATACACTAGACCAATATTGAAAAAAAAAAAAAATAGACCATTATTATATCATGCCCACATAAAAATAAAAGATCATTATTGTATCATTATTTCATTTTCATATTTAAATTAGTATTAATGTTTGATATACTCCCTCCATATTTCAAGTGACACTTTTCATAATCAATTTTTTATTTATTTTTCTTAGTGACACTTTCTAAATTATTATTCTCTTCTAATGGTTTTAAAGCTATATTTAGTACCGGTAACACTTTTCATTATTGTGTAGCCTTAATGATGACATGTTTTTTCTTCTCTTAAATCCTTTTATTTCTAAGAAAACTGATACCAATACTGAAGTATAGCTTTAAAGGCTACACAAAAGAAGTTAAAAAATAATAAATTTAAGAATATATACATTGATTAAACCGATTTAAACTTAATAAAATGAGTTAAGAGAAAGAGTACAAAAAGATGTAATTATAATAAATGATGAAGTAAGATAGTGAAAAAGGTTCATCAAAAGTAAAATAAAATAAAGTGATTAAAACAAGAATACCTTAAATAGATAAGTTGAACAAAAGAGCTACTGGAATAACAATTAAAGGTTGATACGAGGAAGAGGGTGTATCGATACTAAAAGTCTAAAAGATACGAGGAAGAGGGTGTATCGATACTAAAAGAACAGCTCCATCTTCGGAAGTCATGGAGGTGGTAATTTTAGATGACTACATTGTGAAAAATAGAACAAGCAACATTGCAAATCAATGCAGAAAATAAGTCCCTTTCAGTAGTCGAGCTATGCTTTGACAGGTGAAAAACAGTTTAGCCTCGACAAATGCTGATACTTCAAAATTGGTATTTAGACCTGGTTATTGGGCTGGTCAGGAAAGGCTAATACAAAGTACACAGAAGTGTATAAAATTTCAAATACACGCGCTATTATGGTTGAAATACAGTTTAACAGAGAAAGAACGTAAAGACAATCTAAACAATTAAGCGAGTTTAAAAACAATTTGACAATAAATAAATAATATGAAAATTACAAATGGGTGAGCAAATAACAGAACTGTTATATGTAACAAGCTACTATCTCTTTTCAAATTCCCTGGAATGGGAAGAGGAAGTGTAATCACGTTTAAACAGAAGACATAAAAAAGGTAAAAGATGGAAATGTAATAACCTAATAACTCTAAGAACAGGCAATCTAGGTATATAAAAACAGCACAATATGAAGCTAAAATAAATGAATGTTTTGCCCAAGACCCAATGGAGTAACGCTATGCAACCGCAATGCCTACTGGAAAAAAATTGCAATCCTGCTTACTACAGCATCTCTTAATTCTGCAGAAAAGTTCGCTCAAGCAGAATAGTTTGTCTTCTTGTTTGGCTCGAAAACATACTTGATTAGTGAGTCCTTAATATGCAGCAATTCAGGGAATTCCTTTTTCAATTTGGAGGCGTCCATCTCATTATTGCTTCTTGGAGCAACAATAACCTTGGCTTGCTCTTCAAGTGTGAAATTCGCCCACTTGAATTCTGGGTCCATGTAATTCTTGTACATCTCGAGAATCTCATTGTGGCTAACCACCCCTGGGTTTGTGAAGTTGTAGATGCCCTTGAGATTCCTCTTTGCCATCTCAATGGAAATGGGTAGAAGCTCGTCCAAAACAGTCATGCTGTTGGGAATGTCAACCACCTTACTGTAGCGAGAGATCTTTGTGATGAAGTTTCGTGGGTTGTTGAGGTCAGAAGAAATGGGCATTCGGACCCTAAGGGTGCACACATTATCAAACTCTTTCAAAAGCTCCTCCACCTGATAAAAAATAAGTCGGATATAATGATAAGTTAGTACACTAAGATAGCACTTCAAGTATTAGTTACAAGTCAACAAAAGAAACATGCATTGAAAGGGATGGGTGTAAGAGAAAGGGACACGGAAATAATACCATAGCCTTGGTCTTTGAGTAGAAAGAACCAGTGAAGTTTGGTGTATCCTCTTCCTTGAAGCCAATCCCAGAACCCAAAGGATGTGCAGCATCATACTCAAAGATGCAACCAGTAGCAAAATTCATCATCAAAAGCCCATGCTCTCTGCAGACATCAGCCAAAGTCAAAGTACCAGCAACATTGGCGCGAATTGTCTCTGCTTTGTGAGATTCACACCAGTCAACGTTCGGCCTACCAGTCACACCAGCAGCATTAAAGACATGAGTAGGCTTGACATTCTGGATATCAGCAATAAGTGATGCTCGGTTCTCCAAACGGCCCTTTCCATACTCAAATGTAATACCTTGCTTCTCACACAACTGGCCAAGAAGACCACCAATCCACCCAGTTCTACCATAGATCAGGAACTTGAAAGATGGCTTACGAGGAGAACTGACACTTTTGGTAGGGGGTACCACCATTTTAGACTGGGTGTTGGAAAATTCAGAAGAAGCAGCATTCTCATTGTCTGCTTCTTCAAAATGCCTCTCGATCCCACCAGGCATCATCAGCATCCTTGGGTGAGGAAGCAATGCTCCTGAGACATCACCCCACCAATCGGGGTTACTGGTATACCACTCCATTGTCTTCCTCAAACCCTCCTCCCAAGTGGTGCGCTCTGACCACCCTAAGATCTTCAATTTCTCATCATCAAGGAAGTACCTCTGGTCATTAAACGGCCTGTTCTCAACAAACTTGATGCTTGCATCTGGATCCATCGAGAACAGTTTGCATACATCTGTGGCCACATCAATGACTCTCCTCTCCTTTTTGGTTCCAATGTTGTACACGTGGCCAACCTCTCCCCTGTGGAGAATGACCTCAAAGGCCTCTGCAACATCCTCACAGTAGAGATAGCTTCTCACATTAGATCCATCTCCGTGAATTGGAAGAGGCTTCCCTCTCATGGCCAAAAGAATGAACTTTGGGATCAATTTCTCAGGAAACTGGTTAGGGCCATACACATTGTTTCCACGGGTAGTAATAACTGGCAAACCATATGATCTGCCATAAGCCATGACAAGCATCTCAGCACCAGCTTTTGTAGCAGAGTATGGATTTGTTGGAAGAAGCTGAGAAGCTTCATGATTACCCACAACAGCATCCTCATCTGTCTCCCCGTAAACCTCATCAGTACTAACATGGATGAATCTCCTAATTTGCCCGGTGACCTTACAGGCTTCTAGGAGGACATGGGTCCCATAAATGTTGTTCTTGGTGAACTCAAAGCTATTACCAAAAGAATTGTCAACATGGGTTTGTGCAGCAAAGTGCATAATAGTATCAATGGACTCGGTGATGAGAAGGTAGTTTACAAGGTCGGCACTAGCAATGTCCCCTTTGACAAACTTAAAATTAGGGGATGATTGAGAAGGACGTAAATTTTTAAGGTTTGAGCAGTAATCAAGCTTGTCAAGAACGACAATCTTGTAATCAGGGTAACTCCTAATGAGTCGGTTTGCCACATGACACGCAATGAATCCAGCAGCACCAGTAATAAGAATATTCTTTGGGGTGTATGAAGACATGATTGCACCACCTTCTACAACAAACAAATCACAACCATGAAATAAGTCAGATCCTACTCATATCATACACAACCTACACAAGCATAGCTAATCTCAAAACCCCACAAGATGCACACTCATAGCACACACTCCCACATAATGTGACAACTAGTACCAGGGCTGTGCAACAATATCCGATCCATCTCACCCAATCTGAAAACCCGGTGATCCAAACATAATTTTCCAAAATCCTAGAAAAATTCGGGGTTTTGGGTCGGTTACAGGTTGAATTTTCTCAAAAAATCTGGTGATCCGATCCAAAACCCCAATGAAACTGTGATCCAATCCGCAGATCGGATACAGATCGCAATTTTTCCGTGATCTGAGATCGGAAATTACACAGCCTTAGTGACAGCAGTCCAAACAGAAATTTATTTACTTGTTCACCATATCACATCAAAGCACATGATCCCAGGTGCAACTTAGAAATTAACAAGCCTAACATTCACTGAAATCCACAGAATCAATAATTCGAAAATAAACACGAACAAAAAAAATCGAAAACCAAAATTGATCAAACATTCAAATCCTCAGATCCGGCGATAAAAATTCAATTTTCATACTCCAGTCTAACATATAACAACCAACCATACAACACATTATCAACCAGACTCAATAATCAAATCAAAATTCTAGCAACGAAATTCCACGTTAAAATTCTTAGTAATCAAATTATAACAAAAAGTTCAATATTCAATCGACCTTAGAAGAACCCTAAATCAAACAAAATCATCGATTTAACACTAGATTGTAAAATTGGAATTCGACGATTAAAAAACCAAAACAAAAAAATAGAAATAAAATATAAATAATCAAACCTTAGAAGCTGCTTCAATGGAGGAGAGAAAGCTGAAAAGCCACTTCAATGGAGAATTTCAGAGCATACTAGATTCAAGAACACAATAAAGAGAAAACGTACGTTTTTTTTTCCCCTGTATTTTCTGTGTGTATTGCCTACCGGCTGCGTGATATATATATATATACAAGAACACAAAATACACAATTAAGAAAAAAACTTTTCTTTATTTTGTTGACGATTTTGTCCTCCGGTTTTTTTTTTTTTTAATGATTTTTCGTATAAGAATTATCACAAATTTTCACATGCTCCTTCCGTGTTTTAACAATGATTATAGATTTTCTCAAAAAAATAATATTACAGATTAAGTTTTTTCACTATTCACATAATGATTTAACTTGATTAATTTACTAATATTAAGAAATATATATTATTATTTAATACATTGTTGCATTTGTTATTATATACACTTTTATAATATCAATTTTCCTATAATTTTATAACGATCTTGCTAATTAATGTTAATTTTACTCTAATATTTGCACTTTAATTCTCTTATCTAACGCCCCGGGGACGCTCATTAGCTTTTGTCATTTATAATTAGTTAACATGCGTGTTTGATTAAAATATAATACTAGTATAACTGACTACACGATGTGGTCAGGGTTTCTCGATCAAGATTTACTCACTATTAATTTAGTATTTTAGTGTGTATCAGCTTTCCCCGCACTATGGCTTACCACACGAAAAAAAATGGTAGAATTATTAACTCACAAATTCATTATTAATTAATTAATCACTACGTGCTAGTTTCAATCTAACTAATTTGTTTTAATTGTTACCGCGTTCACGTCACATGGACCTCGTGGCTGGGTGGACTGTGTTATTGGAAGTTATTATTGATGTAACACCTCTTTTGAGTTTTGATTAATATGGACTATTTTCTACTTTATAATATACACGTATATATCAATAAATGTTGGCTAATTTCTACCATATGATAGAGTCCACCAACCCTCCGTAGTGCCTCGTAGGATTAAGATCGTTCATACGGTTGCCTAAAATTTTATACAACTAGAATGTACACTATGTGACCGTGTAATAAGCACGGGATATATTCTCTGTAACTTGTAATATTGGGATTTTAAAATTAAAAAAATGTGATAGAATAGGTTATTTTTTATATTAGGTGAAATGAATAGTTATTGGTTATATATTTTAAAAAATAAAAAAAAATAAAAAAAATAAAGATGGGATTTTGCAAAGATAGAGTTTTGGAGTGTTGTGGTGAAAAGTTATTAAAAAGTGGTTATATTATAATATCAAATAGATATCTTTCTCGGAATTATAAAATGATATATTTGTTAATTCATATCTTTAATTATCAATATTTAAAATGATATATTTTTTAATTCATATCTTGTTACATTCACCTCATTTTATATTTCACATTATCAAATTTTATGGTTTTTTACTCAGCTATAATTAGAGATGGGTTAAAATTATATAATGAGAAAAGTTTAAATAGATCCAACAACATCATACTTGCTAACTTTCGCTTTCATAAAAAAAAATTTAAAAAAATGATCAAAATAAGCTCTGTGGATAGTCTAAAATATAAGCAATTAGGGACGGATGGATGTTGGATTAATGGCTTCAAAGCCTTATTAAAGTTTTTCTTGGAATTGTCTTTGTTGTTTTGAACTGCATTAAACAAACAACTTCTTGAAACCCCCAAATTGATGGTGTTTTATGAAAATATAATGGTTGCTAGTCCATTTTAATAGGAGGTTACTAACTACTGTATTCATTTGATATTCTCATTTGATTGTTATATTTATGAGACTTGTAACATCCTTTTTAGGTTAAATCTCTAGTATAAGGGTCTGTTCACATTTACTTAATTTGAGTTTAGTTCAGTTCAGTTCAGCTCCAATCAGTTCAGTTCAGTTCAGTTCAGTTCAGCTCCAATCAGTTCAGTTCAGTTCAGTTCAACTCTTAATTTCCCTCTCTCATAAAATATTCATTTCAGCTTAGTTCAGTTCAGTTCAGTTCAGTTCAGCTCCAATCAGTTCAGTTCAGTTCAGCTCCAATCAGTTCAGTTCAGTTTAGCTCAATTCAGTAAATGTGAACAGGTTCTAAAGCTATCCTATTAAGAAAGGACACATGAATACATGATGTTGTATTTTATTATTCTTCTAGAATAGGTATTAAATATAATTACAAGTTTGAGCAAATCTTAATTGTATGACTTCAATCCATCAACCTTAACTACATGAGTGTTTGGGATTTTGGGAAAGATTCTAATTTTGAGGAAGATATTGACCACAACATTTTACACTTTGGATAGGCTAAATGTCATTTTTAAAATAGTTTTTTTTCCGCAACATCCCATAGTATAATATCTCTAAATCATATACTATCTCCGTTACATATTATGTGCAATGATTAGACATTTTCCCTCTCTGTTTTTTTTTTCAAATCGTTGCACATAACCTGTAAGGAGGTAATCCCTCCGTTTTTAAATACTTGCTTCATTTCTCCATGCACAGAGTTTTATGAGAAATTGGAGAAAGTGATAAAATATGGAGGTAGTGGAGTTGGTGGAAGAATAAAAAATTATAGAAGACAAAAGTAATGGAGAGAATTGGAGGAGAGAGAACATATGTTGGGACCACTATTGTAAAAGCTTTCCAAATAAGGAAATGGAGCAAGTATTAAAAAACGGCCGCAAATAGAAAGTGGAGCAAGTATTTAAAAACGCAGGGAGTAGTATATGATTTCTCCACATATTTTTCCTTCTCCACTTTTTATTTGTAGCATTAGCTTGTTATAAGGCATGTTCGGTAAAATATAGCTGTGAAGGTAGCTGTAGCAATGGAGGTAGCTGTGAACTGTGTATGTAACTGTTAGCTGTCAACAAGCTGTTAGCTGTGAAGATAAATAATTTACATATAAGTGTTCGGTAAATTAGCGGTTGACTAGCTGTTATATATAAAAATCAACATTTTATTTTTAAAACTATAGATTAAATTTTCAACAGCTACCTCAAAAGCTACCTCCAATTTCAAAAGCGAATCTTCCTAACTTTTTATAAAAGATTGCTCCATCACTAAAAACTATCTTAACCACTACTTTGCCAAACACCCAATTTTTTGTCAAGTAGTGATTTGACTTGGTCAAACCACTAAAAGCTACCTAAAAGCTACTCAAAAGCTAGCGCTGAACACGTTCATACCCTATATTTTAAACATGTACAAATGGTATTTTGTAAGTAATAGTGGGGTTGACTTGAGGGAGTGAGGTGATTTAATCATTGATGTGCTACACCCATTCCATACAAATCTAGATGCTTTGTATTTTAATTAGTTTGTTTCATAAACTTTTAACTTAACCTCTTTTCCTTTCTTTTTTAGTAAATTTTCTCCTTTTACAATTTTACTCGATTTTGATGTAGAAGTTTTTGTCTACTTGCATTGAAAACAAAATCATGGAAATTGGATTTCTATGAGATTCGATAAGGTGGATCATCAAGAATTTGTGGATGGGATATTTTTTATGAACTAGAGATCTATCTCTACTAAAATTGAAGTTCCTTTTGTAGATCAAGAGTAACTTGTTGTAGAAAAAAAATTTGTTGACCTCAGAACGTTTTTAATTTATAGGGCATATATGACTACAAGTTGATTATATAGATAAATAGTTAAATGGCGTATAATTATGGACAAATCACTTAATATTTCATGAAGATTCTCACTTTTCAAGAGTGATATTCTTATAAAAAGGATTTGGGCCGGGATTTATTTTTTTGGGAAAATCAAACTATTGTAATAAAAAAAATTATATAAATTTTAACTCATTAATCACAAAGATTAATGAATCAGGTGTTTTCTATCTTCATACAACAAAATTTTTTTTGATAAGATTGATACAATCACTATTACTAGAACGTTAGAAAACATTCAATAACAGAAGAAATTATCATATAATGATATTAACAAAAGTTGTGATTACAAAGTGTTTCTCTCCCTTTTATTAGGGGTGAAAGTTCGGTTTGCGGTTTGGATTATAGCTAAAATCGAATCCAATCCGAATTAATTCGGTTTTGGAAATCTCAATCCGAATCCAAACCGAATTAAGATTCAATCCAATCCATCCAAACCGAATTATCAAATTAGAATCCAATCCAAACCAAAATTTGTTCCCTTCTTTTGCAACATTCAAATCCGAAACTCGAACTTCACCCTGAAAATTCCTACAATCATTTCTTGTTAACTACATTCTTTATGAGAGAGTAAGATATTGAGAAAGGAGAATTGAGAATTAGGTTCTTTTTTTAAGTTTATATATGAAAGGGGAAAGTGGTTGGATACTTTGAAAAAAAAATTGGGCTTAAAGTATATATTGGGTCGAAATTCGGTTTGTAATTCGGTTTTCGGTTTTTTTAAACCCCAAACCGAATCCAATCCGTAAGCCATATTTTTTAATTTTTCCGATCCGATCCAATCCGAATTCTTAAAAAATACAAACCGAATTACTAATTCGGTTTGGTTTCGGTTCGGTTCGGTTTTAATCCGAATTACTTTCACCCCTACCTTTTATAGATGACTAACAATACCCTAGTTAGTAGTTATCTTAGACAAATACCCCATGGATCCCAATTGAACAATGCAATTAAGATCAAATATAATTCACTTAAATATTAGAAAAGGTTGAGGAATTTGTACCCAAGTTTCACCTGCCCAATTCAATCGTGTGAAGTTTCTCTATTGGGCATGAATCAGAATCTCAAAAAATTTCTATGAACTCAATAGCAGATAGCTTTACCTAACCCCATAGGGTAGTCTCAGTCAATATATAAGGATGAAGAAATGCTTTTTACTTACGATGTTGCTAAATAAGTTTCGCTCAACCCTTCAAGACAAATTTACCTATCTAGGAGGATAAAAGAAGAAAACTTTCTTCACTAACTACTCCTTGGGCCTCAACTAGGCTACTCTTTATGCTTCAACCACTATTTAATGACAAATTCAAAGAACACTTGAAATTTATTTTAATAAAAGAGACAAGTCAAACTTTAATATGATCAAACCTTAGTGTTGACCACCCAAAAATCCTCCATGAAACACATTTGTAATTAAATTAAGAATCCCTACATCAAGTAATAAAGAATAAGCTATAAATCTCTTGTAATATATACTACGTATAAATTAAGTATTAAACATAGGGGATAAAATGTAGCTCAAGTCTACATCTACTATTGTGATACATTGTTACACGATAATACTATATTTTATATCAAAAAAGTTAATATAAAATGATGTACAAAACTAACATTTAAAGTTTGGTCAAATTATTTTAGATTGAATGAACAAATTGTGTCAAGTTAAATTACATTGGAAAATTATGAATTAACTTGGAGATAAATTAAACTAAGTCAACATTTTTAAACACCAATGAGTTAAAAGATCACTTTACTTGGACGTTTGTGATCATTGCTAGTTGCCTAGTTTGCTACAAGTATAAGGTACAATATTGTTCTATTAGAGAAGTTGTCTTTAGCCAACTCATTTTAGTAATATTCTAGGAAGATACCATTATTAGTTGTTTATTACTCACGTTTACTCCAAACCAAAATATTGTTGCTTTCAATACTTAAATAAACTACTAAAAACAAGACGGTGGGATTGTGGGACAAATGAGAGAGTATTGGTCCTATTTTGCCATGTAAAGTGCACCGACACATTCAGAATTTCTTTTTTACTCGTTGAGTTTGAACTCCGTGTTGCGTTTACTTGAGAGCAATGGCGGCTAGCAGCCTAGCACATCATGCACCAAAACAAATGTTTTGCTAATGTGATTCAAGAATATACAATGCCTTTTTCATAATTATACTCTTTTTATTACTGTACTAAATAATAGAAATGGTTGGAATTTAAATTTTTTTTTTTTTTTACTTGTTTTTAGAATAGAATTTTTTTTTAATGGTTTAAGAGAAATTTTGGGAAATTCTATTGTGGCATTTAATTCTAATATGAGTTTATTGTCCAGATTAAACTAAATTTCGTCCTTTTCAAGGCGTTTGTGAACTTATAAAAGAGAAAGAGTAATCTATCCGGGGGTTGATTTTGGAAATATCCCCTCTAATAATCGATTTAGGAGAGACAGTAGAGACTGACAAGAGTGTGTGTCTAGAACTAGAAGACCAATGCAATTTAACTTGATCGTTGGAAGGGTATTTTCAACCATCTCTCCCTAGAAAAAATTGGCTATTTTGATAATCATACTTTTATGTGACTAAAATGTACTTCTTGAGCAAATTAGAGGTAAAATTATAACTGTAGCATTATTGGATGATTCTGGATAAACAAGCTTTTATTATGGTGAGTCTAATCGTTGATAAGGGTATTTTTATCATTCTAGACCCAACATGACTAATGTATTAAAATTAAATGTTATCGTGATAATTGTTGCCAAATATATATAATGTTTTGGTTGACTCTTTGGGCTAATCCGGATTCGAAGATCAGTTTTGGGTAGGGGTGAGCATGGGACGGGTACCCTTACCGTTAGTACTAACGGTTCGGGTACCTAATAACCAAAATCCATAAAAGTGATATCCATAACCCGATCGATAAGTTCAGGTACCTAGACTTCGGGTACCCGAATTTTCGGATCGGTTATCGGGTACCCAATAAGATATCCAATAACGATAATTAAAGATAATTATGTAGTTATTATGATATAATTTACCACTAATTAACAACAATATCATATGATTTTGACCAGATTATTAATAATATTACTAATCATTGATATTATAAAGTAATTATGAAGTAAATTAAGAGTTTAGATTTAAAAAAAAAATAGATTTAAGTAGGGAAAAGGCAAAAAAAAATGCTTATCGGATCGGGTAACCGTTAATTTTAAAATGATACCCAATAACCATACCCGATAACAAATTATATTATCGGAACGGGTACCCGAACCGTTATGGTTATCGGATCAAGTACCCTAATTTTCGCTCGGCTCTAGTTTTGGGTTGTTAGGTTTCATTCACCTCCCAATTGTTATTGTGGGGGATCAAACACGGGTCATTCCTACCAAGTGTAGTCTCAATCACCATTATACCAGCAGTCCATTAGTGTCAAATATGTATAATGTAAAGTTTCATTTACTCAACTTTTCATCATCATAATATAATACTGTAAATTCTCCATCATTTAGCTCTTTTTGCAACTTATGTTGTCATTTATACAATTATACCCTTCACATTAGTTCATTATTGATATATTGGTCAAATTTGAAATTTGCTTTTACCTATACGTGTACAATTGTACTCTATGAGTGTTTATTTATTTATTTTTAACGCAACTATTTACTTTTTATAGGTTAACCAAATCACAAGATCAATGCCATGTTTGATGAAAATAGATGAACCTGATGGTGGTAGCTGGTTTTGACTAGTTAATTGTATTAACTAGGTATATGGCTAACTAATTGTATTAGATGATTGAATAAAATTGTTTGGTAAATAGTTGATTTTTTAAAATTGTATGAGTATGCAAAATGACCAATAAGGACATTATCACTCTAGGATCTATCTTATGACTTCAACACCCCAAAGCATTCCCTAATAATCATAATTCAAATACAATAAACAAAAATATATTAATCTCACATGTAATTTTAACCCTACACAAAACACATGTACTTAAATATCAAAGAAGAGTTCCTCAGAAGCTTCTCTTGAGCCACTTTGTTCATCTTTTGATTCTTAACCTTGCTTCGTTGCTAAAGCCTCAATATACCTCATAAGTAGAGGTTGTCAGTGGGCCGAGTTGCACTCAACCCACCCTGGCTAGCATGGCTAATGGGTCAACTTTCAACTCAGCACAACGTGATTTAGGCTGAACAAGGGCTGTGTTTATGAGTCTGGTTTTCCCAACCCATCCCAAACTATTTTGACCTGATTCACATAACCAACCCGAGATAGCACATCCTACCCCAACCTAGGCCGAGTGTCACCATACCCAACCCATGACCACCTAACCCTAACATAGCCCACCCAGCTCGCACGATGTCCAACTATACTCACTAGTGGTCACAAGTAAAGATGACATAGCATTGTGCTAAGTTGTGGAATGGTTGACCCAAAAAGCAAAAGCACATCACCACACTAGCATGGGGTAAGCACAACACATTGCATGTCAAGTTAGAGGCTGAGCTTGGGCCACATTTATTTGGGAGAAGCACGATAAGGTACAACATAATCTAGCATAACAACTACATTAAAATAAATCAAATTTGACATTGGCACATAAATACATAACAACGACATGTAATGAATGAGCTTAGTCGCTCAGGAGTGATTTGGGACTAACTAGGCACAAGCCACACAAACCCGGCACAACCCACCAACATAATCTTTACTCACTTCCTCAATTGACCTATTCTACTTTTAGTAATTCTCTAAAAATTGATAAAAAAGATTAATAATTGAACGAATTTTAAAACGTAAAAATTAGGAATTAGTAGTTTGTAGAAGCCGGTGCTGTCTTTGTCTCGTGAAATTATAAAAGAGTAATCAAGGAGTAGTGCTTGTTAAGTGCGAAAGTTCGATGTATTTGTAGGAATGATTAGTGGCAAACGATTAATAGTCATGAAATCCTTAAACAATTATATAAAGATAGACCACCGTAGAAAATCCAACCATATGAGAACATGGTGTTAGCTTTTGGTTAGTTGTTAATAAAAAGTTTTAAGAAAGTGAAGTTGGAATTTTTCCAATCTGTTGCACGTGATCTTCCAACGAAATTGCAGCGTCGGTCAATTTTATCAAAGTCCACATTATTAGATCCCGATGACCCCATTACTTCATTAGTGTTGCTAACAAGTTTTTTTTAAAATCGAGATCGAGTCGGGTTGAGTTATAATGTGTTTGAGTGAGGACTAATAAAGTATAAAAACATAATTGGACCATTTATGGTTTTTAAGTATGTTAAATTTAAGATAATATTAAATGAATCTGAACAACCCAAACTAGCAGGAGGAGAGTTTAGCGGTTTAGTACAGTTTATAGAAAAGGTACAAAGTAATTCTACTAATAACTCATATAATTTGGTTCAGTTGAGCATTACCTTGCTCAAGTTAATATGCATTTGTATCTTGTGCAAGTTTAAGTCCGAACTATAAAATGATCTCAGTGTCTCATCAAACTCAGTTCATTTAGGAGATTTGTGTCTGTGAACTAGTTAACCAATAAAGTCCAGGTCATAGAGATAAACTTTTAAAACTTTTTACATATATCAAAGGTAACATTAGGAGATTTGTGT
Organism: Chenopodium quinoa; assembly: GCF_001683475.1. Taxonomy (NCBI): domain Eukaryota; kingdom Viridiplantae; phylum Streptophyta; class Magnoliopsida; order Caryophyllales; family Amaranthaceae; genus Chenopodium; species Chenopodium quinoa. The sequence continues at coordinate 844,153 of NW_018744239.1, read as the reverse complement.
TTGTTAACACTTATTGGTTCTTTTCAAGCACAGTTCACTTAATCACGAAACTTGCTAGCATGACACATAAACCTGCACAACCTGAGCACCCAAGTTTATTCGCAAATGAACTATGCTTTGGGTTTAACCAAATATCCAAGTGCGCACACCAAAATATCAATTGAATTGCACATGAAAGATAACTTTCAGTTCTAGTATTTGTATCGGGAACTTTCAATATTAATAGCAAAATCATACAAATAATAAACACAAAACCAAAAACACACTACCTGATGATGTTACAAATCCAAAAACGTCCAGTTGCTAAACCATCCAAACTACCATAACTATAAAGACATGGAGGAATACATAATATGACCAAGACTTCAAAAAAGAAAACTATCAGCACAAAACCTATGTTTCAGTAGCACCGGCAGGGCCTACCAGAACACCCTGTGCGTTACCTTCTTTCTTGTTACTGTCCTGCACATCATTATCTGACTTTTTTATCCTAATTTTGTACTTCGCCTCAAACTCAGCAATGTCTTTCTTCTTTCTCTCCAGAGCCTCGTTCAGCCTGCCAATAACCTCTTCGATGCCCTCCTTGTTCCGCTGCACAGCTGGCAAAACCTCTTTGATTGTTCTTTCTACAAGCACACCTCCAATCATACGGTAGCATTTCCTTGAGGGATCAAGTGGCTGGATGGCATTCATAACCAAGGAATGTTCGCTCACTTCCATCTCAAGCTCTGTGATCTTTGAGTATATTTGGTTCAGTTCTGACCTCATCGAGGCATACAAGTTTGCAATTGCTTGCTCATTGGCAGGCTCTCTTCTTTCAGCCATTTTTAACTGCAAAGAGCAAAATGGAACCTTAGTGGGACGTGTGAGCAGCAGCGAAGATATTAGACAATCGATTCTTGATAAAGGCTCAAAGAATAAAACCAGAGCAATATTTACAACTGCACCTTTCTCAATAACTTAGTCTAACCCACAGCATTGCACAATTAGTGTCAAAGGGCAGTAGGGCACAAGCGCACCAAGACTAAGTTATTCTCATTCTCTATTAAATAAATCTAAAAAAGGGAGTTATGGGAAAGGTGAAAGAGACATGATCAATAGCTAGGACTAGGATACTTCAAATGGAATTGGGGGACATGGAATTTCTCTCTACTAGAATTAAAGCAAGCCTGACCATCACAAAGTCGTGTGGTGTTTTTTAAAAAATATTATCTTACACATTAGCTATTGACGCCTTACAACATAAGGCACAAAAAGCAGCCTAGAAAAAAACACATAAGCATGCACCTTTTGTAGGTCTTTGTGCACTAGCGCCAGCTCTCGTGCCTGAGTGTCCCTTGTGCCTGTGCCTAAGGCACACTTTTTGAAACTAAGATCTCACACTACCTGTCTAATTCTTAATCAACCTAAGATTCCAAAAACAGTTCATAGTGTCACCTAGGCTCAACCCTTCACTTTAATGCTGTATATGCACCATATCATCAACTTTTGAAAATCGACAATGTCCAGAAAAAAGCATGATGGGGGAAATTTTTTATTTTCGTTAGTTTTGCATCATCATAGAATTTGGAGAACATAAACCAAGTGAAAACATAAAATACAACAGTTAAGAAATCCTTTAATTTTATAAAATGGGAAAGAAATATAGGTCAGACAGACAGACACTAGCATAGGTCCAACCAAATATATCCTGAGTATAATAGTAAAGAATCGCAAGTTGCTAAGGATGATTTTTTTTTTTTTTAAATATGGCCATAACTGAGATCAAAGTAAAATAACAATGTTGGAAAGAATGAAAGTTTCTTGAGTTAATATTTGGAATCACAAGAGATTATGCATGCAGAAAATAGTAATTAAATTAAACAGAGCCTTAGAGATTAGAGCAATGACATACAGCTAGATGATGGTAGTCAAACCATCAAAATCGATCTAAAGAGAGTGATGAAGGCAAATGATGAAATGAAGCCAAGTTGGGGTAGTGTTTACTTTCACACAGGTGGAGTCAAGAATCAGGAGTCAAGACTTCAAAATTAAGCAGATAACAATATATCAGTAATGAACCTCAGGCCTTCAGCTAGAAATCGTATTCCTGGTTTCTGCCTAAATTTCTCAGAGCATTGTGGAAACCAACCTGATTACCCAATACATGTGAAGTCTAATAATACCCAATTATCCTGATTTATGGCTAGACCCCTGTATTCTTTAGAAATGAAAGATGGGGGCAAAATAGTAGAACCTCATTCCAGACATTCCAAACAACATAATGTGGGTGGAAAAGGCGATAGGCATACAACAACTCACCTAGCCATGGATTTGTTTTAAGGAGAAGAAAGGGGAATTAGTAACCAGTGTCCTAAAAACATTAGCCAGAATACTCAGCTACAAGAGCTATATCAATTAACTTCTTTGTTCTAAATGAAGCGCCAGAGTATAAGGAGATGAATGAAGATGGCAGTCATTAAAGAATCACACCAACAGATCAACATGCATTTAACTAAGCACAGCTTAAAGTAAAGCTCCTACCTTTTTTTTTTTTTTTTTTTTTTTTGGGAAACTATAAAAGCTCCTAACTTACGAGACTGGCAATATCTTTATGCTGTGAGGGAAGCCGGGGAGCACATCAGAGGAAAATGAACTCAACTACGAAAACGATTGATGATGAGCTACATAAAGCATCCTAAAGTCTATTAGGAAAATAATGGAATAGGATCATTTGGAATAGATGCAATTTTGGGCATGGTAAGGAGAAGAAGAATAACTTCGAGAATCAAGATAGTACATAAAACATCCTACTATCCTAGAGTCTTTTAGAATAACACATCATGTGGAATAAGGTAAACATAGGTCAGGGAAACAAACCCGTTCTAGTGTTTAATGAATAGTCACATCCAAAATCTCCAACTCATAATCCTATCAACGGACAAGTTACATATTGATATGCACGTAGCACTAAAAAGGCTCTGAAGTTCTAAGCAAACAAGACCGCATTCAAGATATATCTTCTTGCAAAAAGGTCATTCTCATTGTTTAGGTCCATTAAGATCATCATTATAATACAGTTCCAAATAATTGGAAATACATCTATCAAGGAGCTAATATGAATTACGGCAACCAAGGAAAACTCACTGAGAAAGGAGCTACTAAAATACTTCAATTACATCAGTGAAAGTTGAAGCGCTCTATTTATTTCACATAGACAACAACCCAATAGATTCTAAAGCGCAATTCTAAGAGCATTTCAGAGCAACTGAACATAAAAATCAGCGAAAATCCCAGTCTTAAGCAATTTGTCTGTTAAGTAATTTAGAGTATGTGACAATTTTCATGATTGCTTTGCTTAATTATAGGTGAAGGGGTTAATAGGGGAAGGTGTTTAATTAAGTGTAGCAAGTAATTAGAAGCAAATAACCTTGGTATAGAGGGAACAAACTCAGTAAAGAGGAAGCACACAAAACAGCCTTTAGCCGCCCGGTCTGGGTGGTGGTCGCCCGATCGGGCGCGCGAGGGTAGTTCTGGGACAAAGGTCTGCTGCCCGGTCAGGGCCACCACCGCCCGTCCGGGCGCATGAATGGAGAAGAATTGCGAAGGCTTGCTGTCAGTTTGCGACAGTTACTTCGTATTTCTTCATAAGCTATTTGCTTGGTTTGGTTGTTTTGTCAGTTACTTTTGTAACTTTTGGCAGTCACTTTGTGACTTTTTGCTTGATAAAATTTGCTTCTATATATATGTAATGTGAGCATATGATGAAAAGACAGAAACTAATTAAAAAAAGTGGTTTTGTATTTCTCATACAAAACTGGAAGAAAATATGCAGTTTATTTTCTTTGATATTTTTTGCAAACTCTATATTTATCATCATCACAAATCACATACACTTGTATACATTGAATTGTAATCATCCTACTTGTGATTGCAATTGTTCTTCGTTGTATCTCCTAAGTAAATTTCCGTGAAACCCGGTTGTAGTATAGGGTCGGAATTATACTTTTGGGAAAGTGATTCCGTTCACGCCTCGAATATTTTATCGGTTTATTTTGTTTGCTTTCTTTGTGACCCTTGTTAAACACAAAATCCCCAACAATCCAAAAGTATAATTTCTACAAAGATGACAAATGTGAAGGGTATGATAACGAATTTCCAGAAATTGAACAAGTTCGAGGGTGAAGATCTTGGTATAGAGATGGAAACGAAGATGGTGATATTTCTTGTGGAATTACAAGGAAAAAGGTTTGATGGAAGGTTTTCTCTAGTCAGTTATATGATTAAAGTCACTCCATTCAAGTAAGAGGTTTCTTATTTGTGATTAATATATATTTATATGTTTGATTATTTATCTCTATGGTTAATTCTTGACATGTTTAATTAATCTAAGTTTATTGATTATGTCTTGATTATTATTAGAGATATGTTGTCTTGTAATTATGCCCATTAAAGATGATTGGTAAAAATCATGATGGTTGGTTAAAACCATGTAATTTAACATTGTTAATGGATGAATTAAGTATTATTATAGTTCATGAAATGGGTGTGAATTACTGTTTATTTTTACATTGTTAATAAGATACTTAAGATGTTTTTCTGGGTATTGTTAATATATTTGCTAGAAGGTTAATTCTTGCTATAGATGGATGGTTTAATAGCCATAATTATTTGTTATACAAAGTATGTATTATTTCATCTTGTTACATGGGTGATGGGTTGTCAATTGATGGTTTGTACTTTGTATGGCCTAAGTGATATCGTTTCGTTTGGGACTGAAGGTCATAGCTCATCCTTTGCCGGGCTGCCTCTGTGCCCAAGCCCGGTCAATGAAGGTCAAACACCTTCCAAGTCTTAGCATCTGGGGAAGGAATGCAGGTTACACAGGATTGTATTGTGTCTATGTAGCGGTTGGACAGAAACGTTCAACTGTACTCTATTAATTTCTCAGTCCCTCTAGTCGGGTGGGCGCCGGCCGGTCTTTCGGAAGATCATTCGTTCTTCACTCTCTTGCTTTTTTTTACCCGCGGGGAGCGCTAGTAGGAAGAGTCAAAACTCTTAGAAATCTTAGTTTGCTTCCTTTCTTCCGAGAAATTCCTATTATTGATTTCACGAGATAAAGCACTTTACAAGTCTATCAAGGAGCGACTGATCGAAAGCAATGGGATCCCGCAGTTGAAGCACCTAAAGGAGAATTTGGTGTCTTTCTGGTCCCATTCCTTTGGTCTATCCCCCGCTAACTCTTATTCTGATTCAACCTCCCCTGACTCGCCTATTAACCCTGGCTAACGATTCTACTATTTTGGTGGCCGCTGATTCGCACTCTCGAGTTACCTTTCGAGCAGGCTCAGAAAAAGAAGAAGCCCACGGAGCGGTAGCAGCTACTTCTTCTGCTTCTTCGGAGCCTGAAGGGACCTCGTCTAACTTTTCTCCTGATGCTGAGTCTAGCTCGTTAGCACTTTAGAAAGATTGCAGGGCGTTTACTTACGGTTCCGCAGTGTCCTCCAACTTGCTGCCCGCTCCCCTTCACCCTCTTTGCCCTTCAAAAAGCCCTTCTTGGAAAGAGCTAGCTTATTCGTTCTAACCTTCTGATTCACGTCGTAGCACCTTTGTTTTGAAACTAGGAATCTTTGTTCTAGTAAGATGGCAGGCAAAGTCTAGCAGCATATTCTATTCCGAAAGTGAAAGCCAAGTTTCGCTTGAGGCAATCTGTTAATGACATGGGCTGCACTAGCGGAGACTACGAGCTGGAGGGATAAAAGAAAGCTGGAACCGCTCGGGTCGAGGCTGCCATTCGGCCCTAAGGCGGTCTCCTACGGGAAGGAATCCATGATTCGAGCTTGACTGAGGTTATGGCAGTTATTTATAGCGGTTACTCATGTGTGATGAATAATGTATGGTCTAATAATGTGTTACTCCATGGTATTTATTCATGAAAGGTTGAATAGCCTTGTTTTCGATTTTGTGATTGTTAGTTTACATGCATGAATTAAACCAAGTAGTCATTTAATTATTGACAAAGGTATATATGCATGTATGCCAACAGTTTTATTATGTCACTTTGTGATATGATGGTATTGTATATCATGGCAAGTATAGTCTTGTGATTAATATGTTATAATTATTAGGTTTATTAATGCCTTGTTGTATTGATATAAAAGTAATAATGACATATGTTAAATTGATGATTAATTTAAGTTATTATTCTATGGTATAATAGAATAATGAAACTGCAATGATAAATTATGTTGTAGTTATAGTGAATTAATCATGAATATATAGTTCCTTGGTTTAGAGGGTTATGAGTTATATGTCAAGTATGGTTGATTAATTAATAATAATGAATATTCTATGGTGAAATAGAATAAAGGTATGCAATGAGTGTCATGGTCTATGACATGAGGATTTTGTATTGAATTATTGTAATTGATTATATCAATGTTTAATTTAATTATTGATGTTTTTAATTTTATGCCTCTATGGTGATAGCAGTATAATCAAGTGTTTGTTGATATTGTTTGTGAAATTTATTCAAGTTATATGGATAATGATAATCTCTTTGTGATTATGATTTTATACTCTTGGTTACAAAAGGGTATATATGCATGTATCAAACAAAAACCATGTAAGTGGGCGAATATCGCTTATGTGATTGGTCAATTGGATAGGCTCACTAGTAATTCTAGAATGCTATGTTAATGTTATGTTGGCAAACGGTTTATTGTTTGTTGAACTACTTGTTGAAAATCATGAATTATGGCTTGTGGTTTAGTGGGTTTCCTTCGGTTATTGAAGGATATTCGGATGCAAGTTGGATCTCAAATAGAGATTGTTCATTCATAAGTGGATGAGTATTCCCATATGGGGGAGGTGCCATGTAATGGGCATCAAAAAAGCAAATTAACTTGCATTGTGCATTCTATAAGACATTGGAGGTCATTGCATTACATTCCGCTGGTAAAGAAGCAGAATGGTTAAGGGTTTTAATGCATGATGAGATTCCTTCTTGCAAAAGCCAATATCATTAATAGTGATGAATTATTGGGATAACAATGTAAATTTGGCTAAGGGACATAGCCAAGTGTAAAATAATGAGTTAAGGTATATTATTGGTGTAAGGTATAGTTACATCAAGGACTTAACAAGGATAGTATTAAAAACTATTGTTTATTTTCGTACGAAGTTTAGTCTCGCCGATTGTTTAAAAAGCATGGGTTAGAGATGTTAATAAAAGGATGGCAATCGGTTTATGATTGGAGCCCTATGATAATCACAATTAAGGGAATCTCAACTTAACGCCCAATAAGACGTTGGGTCTTAAGTTCAATGAGATTAATTCTCTTATTTGATGATTGGGAACTTGTTTATTCATCCAAGGTTAAGTTCCTGTTTTACTGTGATGAAAAGAGGTTGTTTTAACTTAATAGAATTCCTGATATACTCCTCGGTCCAGGAGCATGTTTGGGAATCTACCTATATAAGAATGAAGTTTAGCCGCTTCAAGAAGCTATTGGGGCATAGCTTTGATGTGCTTATGAATAGATATGGACACATGGCTTATAGTGTCAAGTAAATATGTATTTAAGTAATTAATCTTGTGTGTGTAACATCTTCAAGTTTCCAATGTGTCGCTTTTGGTTCAAACGTTTTACGATACCAAATGGATACGGATTCTTGAATTGTATGTTGCACTAAGTGGGAGTTCAAGTCTATGTACACTTTCATTTATGCATGAGATTGTTTTGTGATGATGATGTTATTTTGCAATGAGTCTAATTTATACTCTAAATGGGGGAGGATTGTTGAGTAATTTAGAGTATGTGACAATTTTCATGATTGCTTTGCTTAATTATAGGTGAAGGTGTTTAATTAAGTGTAGCAAGTAATTAGAAGCAAATAACCTTGGTATAGAGGGAACAAACTCAGTAAAGAGGAAGCAAACAAAACAGCCTTTAGCCGCCCGGTCTGGGTGGTGGTCGCCCAATCGGGCGCGCGAGGGTAGTTCTGGGACAAAGGTCTGCCGCCCGGTCAGGTCCACCACCGTCCGACCGGACGAGAGAATGGAGAAGAATTGCGAAGGCTTGCTGTCAGTTTACGACAGTTACTTCGTATTTCTTCATAAGCTATTTGCTTGGTTTGGTTGTTTTGTCAGTTGCTTTTGTAACTTTTGGCAGTCACTTTGTGACTTTTTGCTTGATAAAATTTGCTTCTATATATATGTAATGTGAGCATATGATGAAAAGACAGAAACTAATTAAAAAAAGTGGTTTTGTATTTCTCATACAAAACTGGAAGAAAATATGTAGTTTATTTTCTTTGATATTTTTTGCAAACTCTATATTTATCATCATCACAAATCACATACACTTATATACATTGAATTGTAATCATCCTACTTGTGATTGCAATTGTTCTTCGTTGTATCTCCTAAGTAAATTTCCGTGAAACCCGGTTGTAATATAGGGTCGGAATTATACTTTTGGGAAAGTGATTCCGTTCACGCCTCGAAGATTTTACCGGTTTATTTTGTTTGCTTTCTTTGTGACCCTTATTAAACACAAAATCCCCAACATTGTCTTTGTTTAGCTTCTAGTTACCCCACTTAAAGTAAAAGAAAACTCCTAAAACTAGTAATTTTCCAGCCCCTAATCAAGCCATTCTTTGAAATTACAATGTATCTGCAGTTCAACAAACAAAGCTGAAATATATAATTTCAGTTTTTTGTCACTTAATCAGCTAATATTTATCAATTTTCAATATTCACTAATTTCCTTTCACTGGTAGATGTTCACATGAGTAAACTAATTAGCAACAAAATTTGATTCATTTATCAAATTAGGGTCATAAATTCATAGTTACTTACTAACAATAAAGAAAATTAGATTCAAATATCAAATTAAGCGAAGAACCCTAAATGAGTATACTGAGAATTAAATTAAAGATAAACCCTAGATTGAGAAATTGATATCCGATGATTAGAAAAAGAAAGCAATATCTTACCTCAGAAATTGCTTTAAGGAGGATAGAAAAACCACGAGTCGCCTAAATGGAGAACGTTGAGTGCGCTTTAATGGGGAAACTCAGAGAGAGAAGACCCAAGAATAATTTTACAGTATGTTTTTTAGCTGTAGTTACTGGTTACGACTTACGACTTCGAGTAGTATGTACTATGTACGGGTATGATTTTATTTGGGTTTTTCTAGGGGTGGGACTTTTCAAACCGAACCGTGAAACCGCCCGTTACCGAACCGAACCATCACGGACCGATCTGTTTATAAACCGATAAATGTAAACCGAAAACCGAACTGAACCGTTCAATATCAAACCGAAACCGAATTGAACCGCTCAATGTCAACCCGTTACGGACCGTAAACCGATAACAAACCAAACTGCGCAAATCCGAACCGAAACGAAACCGAACCGAATGGTTTATAAACCCGTTAATGACCCGAACCGTTTATAAACCGAAACCGTTTAAACCGAAAAAAAAAACCGTTTAAAACGAACCATTTGTAACCCGCTAACCGTTTAAACCGACCCGTTTATGAACCAAAACCGTTTAAACCGCACGTATAAACCGAACCGTTATAATCCGCTAACCGTCTAAACTAAACTGCCATAACCCGTTAAACCGTTAAAATCGAACTGTTTTCGAATCGCAACCTGTTTAAACTTATCCGATTACAAACTGCTTAATTCAAATTGAATTATTTACAACCTAAATGGCTAAGTAGTAAATACAATAAAATAATTAATGTTAATAAGATCTAATCAAACGGCTTAGGTTTATACAAAGGTTTATATCACCTAGATCTAGGCCAACGGCATTATTAATATCATTTTAGATTACTTATTTATTTTAATTACAAGATATATCATTTGTATCTTTTCATTCCAGTAATAAAGTCCACCCAAATTATCTTCATTGTTCCTTGATATTCATGATCATCCAATAAGATAACATAAGATTGGAGATAAATAACATTAAAATTAGAGTAATATCAACAAGCAATTAAAAAAAGTCACCATTTTCATTGATTAAAATTCACAATACATATACCAATACGGCAATACATAATGAAACTACTATCACTACTACCAAGATTAGATTTCAGATTTATCAACTGAAAAAATGATACATGATAAGATGAAGGGAGGAGTGAGAATGTGAGTGATTTGGGAGCAGAATCTTGAAACAGAATCTTGAAGCAGCAGCACAGCAACCAAGAGCAGAGGAAATAGCAGCAACAAGCAGGAACCCGCACAGATTTGGGAGGAACTTATTTTTGTTTTTCAAAATTGCTCTCAGATTTACGTTTATCGTATCATCACTGAGCAATGGCTGTTTTAACTTAAAACTTGAAAAATGCTGCCAGCAAGTACATATACATTGAAGTCTCAACATAAATGACAAGGGCAACGATGATTCAAGAAAAATTAAAACAGCAAGCATAAGAAACGGCAGCAACAAAACTTATCATAAATTCATAACACAAAAGGCAGCAACACAGCACCTCAAGCTGGCAGGAGGCAGGAACCAGCTCATGCAGGCAACAATATAGGCAATAACAACTCAGCAGAGACAACAACCAAAAGGCAAAAGCACTACCAGCAGGCAGCAGCTCATAACAAGTTCAAGCAACTTCAAAATTATAGCTTTTGTTTTTTAAAATTGCTCTCAGATTTACATCACCGAGCAATGGTTATTTTAACAAAAACTTAAGAAATGCTGCCAGCAAGTCTGAAAATAAATGACAAGGGCAACGATTTTAAAAGTCTAGAAAAATGCTGCCAGCAAGTCTGAAAATAAATGACAAGGGCAACGATTTTTCAAGATAAAATAAACCACAATGAGACACAAATACCAGTTATGCAGATGAAGCACTTTCGGCTTTAATCTCTTTACCAATAAGGAGGACGTCTTCCTCAACATCCGCTTGATAACAGAATTTCATTTGCACTAGTCAATGTTTCAAAATTCAGAATTATACAACAAACGTGATTACTCATTTTAGGCACAAATCTACCATTTTCCCGTAAAAAACAAAAATACAATCAACAACAGATTTTACTCATTTTAGGCATATTTCGACTATATTCAAGCAAGAACAACAACAATAATCAAATTATTCAAATACAAAAACAGAAAAACTGTATTAAAAAAAAAAACGAAAAGGAAAAAGTAATTACCTTTGACGGCTTGAAGGAGATTTGAAGATGGAGAACTTACCTGAACTGGAGATCAAAAGAAAAAATCAAGAATTTATCAGAACTTGAAATTAAAAAAAAACCGAAACGAAAACGAAAAAAACGAATAAATTAACAAAAAAATTACCTTAGGGTTTGACGGCTTGAAGGAGAGGAAGATTTGAAATCAGAAATCAGAACTTAGATCCAAAACAAAAATGAAACGAAAACAAAAACCCTAAATAAACAAACCGAAACAAAAACGAAAAAAATCAAAACGAAAACAACAAAAATTAACAAAAAAACGAGAATGTAAAGCGAGAAATCAGAAATATAGATCCAAAACACAAATGAAACGAAAACAAAAACCCTATATTAACAAACCGGAACAAAAACGAAAAAAATCAAAACGAAAACAACAAAAATTAACAAAAAAACGAGAATGTAAAGCTAGAAATCAGAAATGTAGATCTAAAACACAAATGAAACGAAATTGAGCTTGAGAATTTCAGAACGAAAGAGTGAGAAACTGAGAAGTTAGAGAGAGAAACTATGACAGAGAGAGAAACGGCTGAATGAGTGAATGAGAATGGCAGAGAGAGTGAGAGTGAGAAATGGCTGAATGAGTGAATGAGGTTTAGGTTTTACTTCAGTTGATCTAACCGTCCATATTCAATCTCAACATCTAAGTTAGATCTAACCGTTCATTTTTTTTTTTTGTAGATTCTAGAATATTCATCTAGATCTAACGGTCTAGATTTTCTTTGTGTTTTTCTAGGTCTTTTTGACCGTTTTTTTTAATTATTTATTATTATTATTGTTATTATTATTATTGTTAGTATAATTATTTGTTAATATTATTATTATTACTAGTTTACTACTACTATTATATTATTATTATTATTATTATTATTATTATTATTAGTTTATTACTTATAAGTTATAAATTGTAAGAAACGCAAATGTTTCAAAATTGAAATTGATTCAATACGACATAGTTAATGACTTAATGAGTTAATGGCTTAATGCTCATCAATGTGACAATATCTGACATCTGTGAGTCTGTGATTGTATATCAGTATATATAATAAACTATAAAACTAATAATAACTTAATAAGTAATAATACTAATAACTAATAAAGTAATGAAAATCTAACCATTGTTTTTCATGGGCATTCAATCTAACCGTTGTATATTTGACTATTCGTACATTACTAACATTAGTATTGCATAATGCTTTCATCACCACTTTAATTAGTGATTTCGTGATTTCGTCCATTTAACTTATTAAGTTATTTGAGTTAGTAATCTAAATAAAGTAACAAACTAAATAACGAATCCATTTAATCTCGTGTAAGTTATAATTTATAAGAAATGCAATGTTTGGAAATGGAAATTGATTCAATAAGATATTGTTAATGTATATGTAATTATATTATTATGTATATGATGTATATCATATCGTACGAATGTACGGTTGGTATCATTATCATACTATCATAAGTATCATTGCCTCATTGAATTATTGGTATGTACTAATCGATAAACATATTTAGTTATTTACATATCTGATCATTAAAACTTAAAAGTTTAAAACACTTGTTGATCAATCTAATTGAATACTTGTACATTCTTAATTATCGATTTATCGTATTATAAGTATCAACTCATTAAATCATGGTCATGATTTCGTGATTTCGTCCATTTAACTTATTAAGTTGTTTGAGTTAGTAATCTAAATAAAGTAACAAACTAAATAACGAATCCATTTAATCTCGTGTAAGTTATAATTTATAAGAAATGCAATGTTTGGAAATGGAAATTGATTCAATAAGATATTGTTAATGTATATGTAATTATATTATTATGTATATGATGTATATCATATCGTACGAATGTACGGTTGGTATCATTATCATACTATCATAAGTATCATTGCCTCATTGAATTATTGGTATGTACTATAATCGATAAACATATTTAGTTATTTACATATCTGATCATTAAAACTTAAAAGTTTAAAACACTTGTTGATCAATCTAATTGAATACTTGTACATTCTTAATTATCGATTTATCGTATTATAAGTATCAACTCATTAAATCATGGTCATGACGCGATCTTTAAAACAATCATGAATTCAATTCATGACCCAAACCGCTTATAAACCGAACCGACATGATCCAAACCGTTCATAAACCGAACCAATTGAACTGTGTAAACCCTCTACTAAACCGGCCCATTTCAAACTGAACCGACATGATTCGCACCGTTTATAAACCGAACCGATATTGACCCGGGTAAATCCGCCCCTAAACCGACCCATTTCAAACCAAACCGGCTTGATCCAAACCGTTTGTAAACCGAACTGACATTGACCCGGGTAAACCCGCCCCTTAAACCGACCCGTATCAAACCGAACCGACATAATCCGAATCGTTTATAAACCGACCCGCTTATGACCCAAACCGAATTTAAACCGCAAAGAAATAAACCGAAACCAAACCGAGCCGTGACTAACCCAAACCGAACCAAACCGACCCGCCTGCTAAACTAAACCGTTTCAATCCGAACCGCTCCAAACCGAAACCGACTCAAACCGAGGTCAAACCGAACTGCCAGACCGAAGTCCCACCCCTAGGTTTTTCTTTTTTGGGTTTTTAAAATTAAAAGTCCGTTTTTATTTATGGAAAATGTTATACATACCCCTTAGCGCTACATATAACCATTAAATTTACACTTGAAAACCATAAAAAGTTAAAAATCATCAAAATATAAGCATTAATAAGACTGATTCACGCGTGTTTTTGTCATGAATTCCTAATTTTATACAATTTTCAAGAGTATATTTAATGTTTATATATATAGCCCTTAGAGCTACATATAACATTATCCTTTATTTATAGATAGTTCTTTTTTATAGTAATAATATCCGTTTTTTTTATATAATTTGTCAATCTTTTTTTTTTTTTTTTTTTTTTTTGCATTAGAGCAACTCCAATGGTTGCTTCAAGGACTAGCTTGCAATTTTAATAATTTTCAAGCTAATAGCCCAACCATTGGAGTATATTTAATAAGTAGCTTGGTCAAGCTAATGCCAAGCAAATTAGCTTAGCTAAGCTAATTAGCTTAGAAATTAATTGTCTCTATTAAAATACTAATTATTTAAAAAATAAAGCTGAAAAATCTAAATATTAATTAGCCTAACCATTGTGGTATGAATTAGCTAGAAGGAATAATAGCTTTGCAATCTTAGGTGGAATAGCAAGCTAATTTGACAATTAGCTTGCCATTGGAGTTGCTCTTAATTCCCAACATTTTCGCTCTCCGTCTTTTCAATATTCTTAACCACTTTTTCTTTCTCTCTATCTCTCTCTAACCACAGATGTATATTTATACTCCCAACCAACTTTCTTAATTCTTGTGAAAAATGGGAAATAGACCTCTAATTATTAAACGAAGGGAGTACTTCGTATCAAAACTTGTACGATTAAAATTTTTATGTTAACACCAAATAAAAAAAATTAAAAATTATTATTTACCATATGCCGTAAAAAAACAAAACAAAAAAAACAAAAAAAAAAAAAACTAACGGAAAATTTTAAATTCTTCAATTATCATGCCAAAGACATGGTGTTTAGGGGTTTGGGGGCCAATTTAATTTTTCGGATCCAATTTAAGGTCAGAATTGACAAAAATGATCGTAAATGGCTCTTTTTCCTACTGAAAAATACTTTGATTTGCTTGAAACACGTAAAATAAGGCATTTTCGATTATTTTTTGTCAATTGTGACCTCATATTGGATCCAAATTGTCAAAATGCCCCCTTCAACCTATACAGAACTTGTTTTGCACACGAAAATCAAAGAATTTTTTTTATGACTGTTAGATTTAACGGCTTTCTTGACTGTAGGTGGTAAAAAACAAATTTTAGAATTTTTTTTTTGGTAAAATAAAAGTTTTTGAAGTTTTGGTGGTAAAAAAAAACAATTTTTTTTTGTCTTTTGGTGGTAAAAGTCATAAAACTTTTATTTGGGAAAATTATACCACATAACCTTTTTTTTATGGTTTTTTCTTATGTATAGTAACCATGATTTTTGCACTACCATTTGAGGTAACCTTAAATTTTTAAAAACTCATTCAATTCGATGGAATACATAACTTCGTTAATTAATTTTATAATTTTTTTTTAAAAAAAAAACAAAATTCATTATTATTTTTTACACAATTTCATTATTTTAAGGGTAGTTCCATGTTTAACTTAGTGATAAACATGACAAGTATCTCAAGGAGTATTTATGTCACTTTAGTGGGGCTAATATTGTAAATTGTTTTTTTTTGGCATTTTATCTCCTTCATCAATTTATTCTTTCTCCCTCCTTTCTCACGTCAATCAATGGAATTCTAAGACTTCAATCAGGAAATTAGTGGTTTTTATAGATAGGTCAAAAGTCAAGAACATATTCAATAGAGGAGAAAGACAAATATGTTCCCTTTGGAGTTAGCCATGCCATTATTTTTTCCATTTTTTGTTCGGGATTTTCGTTTGATTCGCCGCTGGAAAGACGAAGGAGGATGAAGAAGATGCTGGACGATGTTAAAGAACGAAGAAAAAGATGGTGTTTATAGTTTGAATGCAGAAAATGGTGGACGATGATAAGAATGAGAAATTAAAAACGCAAACTTTTGGGTGCGGGCGCCCACACCAAATAGTTTGTGCGTCTGTGCAAATTTCGGCCTATTTTAATACGCTCCTTTAGAAAAGGCCCAAATCAACTCTAAGTCCATTTATTCTTCCCTTTATTCGGCCATTTTCTACTCCATTTTCTTATTCCAAAAAAAAAAAAAAAACCGCCATTTCTACTTCTGCAATTTCAACTTTCAACTTCGGCAATTTCAACATTTTTTTCTTCTTCACCTTTTCAATTTCTACATTTTTCTGTTGTTTATTTATGAAAGATTTCTCAATTCAATACTTTTGTCAAAGAAAAACGTTAAACATGATGTCGAAAAATGCCAATCGTCCACCATTGAAAGATGCAGAAGTAGATGATGCTGAGTTAACTCTTTCAAACATTAGTTATACAGTTATTTTTCGAATTCTTAATGATTTGGGTATTTTTACCCGGCCAGGTGGCCCGATCAGAAACTGCCATGTGTCATTAGTAAAGGTACCATCTGGACCTATGAGATGATGACACGTGGTGGGCGAACATCCTTCTGTCCAAAAAAGATTGATGATCCAGCATGGATCATTCAGAGGGCGACGCGTGTCACCCTAAAAGATGCCCAAAAGCCTTTTGGGCTCAGTGACACATGTCACTCAGACATTGCCTCTGGAATGGCGGCCTTCAAGGGCCCAAACCTTGAGGCGCCGTTTTGCGGCGTGACCTAATCCCTAGGTCACCAGATCCTAGGGAGGGCACACTTTCCAAAAGGACCCTATAAATAGGGACAGTTCCTACATTTATGACAACGAACACACGCAATACGAGACAACACGTCACTTTTACATTTATTACAGAGCTGTCGTTTTCAAGGAACATACAACACTTTACCTAAGCTTGGAATCCAAGCAGATAACTTTATTTCCGCACGTTTTGCTACCGAATACTTACTAACTTAATCTTCGGAGGCGGACCACTGACCATCCGGCGGTCCGTTTGCTTTGCAGGTACATGCGCCCTTTGCTGAATCCAGTCTCAGTGTTGTAACTCTCCCAAGGGACAAAAACCCCCGAAACATTTGGCGCCGTCTGTGGGGACAGTACCGCACGTTTTGCTACCGAATACTTACTAACTTAATCTTCGGAGGCGGACCACTGACCATCCGGCGGTCCGTTTGCTTTGCAGGTACATGCGCCCTTTGCTGAATCCAGTCTCAGTGTTGTAACTCTCCCAAGGGACAAAAACCCCCGAAACATTTGGCGCCGTCTGTGGGGACAGTACCTCTGAAATGGCTTCACAAGTCCCTGTACCGAATCCTGAGGCCAATCGGCCTCTAGAAGACATAGTGGTCCAGACGGACCATGACTCAGGGGACGACGCTGACGTCGAAACCTATGTGGATCCTAACAAATCCCTCATCTCAAAACGCATCCGTAGTAGGGAAAAGCGGAAGCGTAACACTGATCAGGCGGGGCCAAGCAAAACTGTTGGTCAGCCAAAAAAGACCTCGGTGCGGACGGGTGATCCGTCCCGGGCGGTAGGATCGACTCCCGTCACTCGAGATGAGCTCATGAGACTCCTGAGCAATCTCAGGGGTGAAATCAAACAGCTCGCCTCTAAGAAGTCGCCTACTCCTAGAAAGGAGCAGTCGGCCAAGAAGCCAGCCCAAGCTAGCAAACAAAAGTCGGTCAGGGACCGTCAGCCGACTCCTCATCCTGCCCCTACGGAGAAGGCTCGGCCCCAATTTGACCTTACCAGGCTCCGTTTCCCAGAATCGGGCACAAGAAAAGCCATCCGGCACATACAACCGGATGGTAGCAAGAAAACATTCTCTGATTCTCGACAATACATTGAGCAGAAGAAGACCCAGCTATCAGAGTCGGCTTCAACATCGACTTACCATGATAGCTTTCGGAATACCTCTGTGAGGTGTTCCCAATCTGTACATGAGACCCCATCAAGCAGCCCACGGGTTCAGTCTGGCCCTCATATGATCCAGTCGGCTCAGTACATGGCTCAACCATTGTACCAGTCGCCGGTTTTACCTTACATGCAGCCTGCCCTCTTTGGAGGACAGGCGGCATACGGCTATCAGCCGATGGACTGGCAGCTCAGGCTGCAACACCTTGGAGATCAACCCTCTGCTTTCTCCAGGGAAATAACTGAGGCCGAACAGCCGACTAAGGTTAAAAATGTTCTGGTTGGAACCTATGACGGGACCTCCAACCCAGAAGACCACCTGCTAGCATACACCCACCTCATGTATTTACAGGGGTTGGATGATGCCGCATGGTGTCGTTGCTTTCCAGCCACCCTGAAGGGCATAGCCCAACAGTGGTTCGACAATATGCCGGCTGGTTGCATTAATAGCTTCAAGATGCTTGCGTTCTTGTTCGCTTCAAACTTCTCTATGAATATCCCTGCCAAAAAGACAAGCCTTGATTTGGGCAATGTACAGTAGGGAGATAGAGAAGGCCTGCGTTCCTATGTCAGGCGGTTCAATCTGGTATGAATCTAGATTCATCGGTTGTCTGATGAGTTCGCCTTCACAGACTTCTTTAAGGGTCTGAAGGACGGGTCTACTTTTAAGTATGAACTCGTCCGCAAACAAATATTTACTCTGCAAGGAGCCTTGCGAGAGGCGGAAGCCTATATACAGGCAACCGAACTCTGCTCCTCCAATAAGCAGTCGGACCATAAGAAGTCCGACCGACAGAAGGAGAGTCGGCCTGCTCAGCCGGCTCCTAAGCCAGAAGAGATAAAAAAGAAAAAACAAGTCTGGGCCATTGATAAATCTGATCAACCGGCCCAGAAGAAGAAAAAAGAGTGGAAACCGTACGTCCCTAGGTACGAGTTCCACAAGGACTGCTGCTCCATCCTATTGGAAATTAAGGATCGACTGACTCTTGAGAAGCCGACTCCTATGAAAGGTTCTGCTGAAAATCGTAACAAGAACAAGCATTGCCATTTCCATGAGGATGTCGGCCATGACACGAACGAATGCTTCAGTCTCAAGCGGGAGCTCGACGTCTGGCCGACAAAGGACAGCTGAAGTCCTATGTGAAGTCCAAAGTGACTTCAAAGGAAAATCCGGGGCAGTCTAAGAAAAAGACTCCCCAGCCTGCTGTGAGTGCCGAAACTGATGAAGATCCGGTATACACCATAGCAGGCGGATTTGCCAGTGGTGGCCCGACCATTCGGAACACCAAGGACCATCTGAGAAAGATGGTCAACTCTGTTGAATAAAGAGAGGCGGCAGGCACATCCGCCTTCCCTAAAGTTTTCATCACCGAACAGGACAGAGGCAAAGTCTGTCGGCCGCATGATGACCCTGTGGTCATTGAATGCAAGGTGGCCAACTAGCTGGTTGGTCGAATTCTGATTGACACATAAATCTCCTCGGACCTCATCAGCCTCAAATGCTTATCCAATATTAAGTACAAACCGGATAGCATGATAGAGGTCTCCCACACCCTTGTTGGGTTTGGGGGAGGACTTGTGCACCCAGTCGGATGCATTGACTTACCTGTCCGCCTGGGAAGCAGGGGAGACGGTCGGCACATGACCATCCGTTTCCTAGTGGTTGAAGAGCTCACAGCTTACAACCTCATCTTTGGCAGCCCCACTCTAAATGAGTGTAAGGCCATCATCATCCCTGCTCTCATGCTGCTCAAGTATGAGAAGGATGATGGAACCGTCGGTTCCCTCAATGCGGACCAAAAGACGGCTCGGGAGTGTTATCTCTCGGACGTCAAGCCTGCGCCCGCAGCATCCGGCCGGGGCAAGCAAATGATCGACCTCGACGATGTCGAGGAAGAACTTTCGGCCCCACCAGCCGGAAAGAAAAGAAAGACTGATCAGCTGGTGGTGGTCAAAAAAGAAAAACAATAGCAATCACTGACCGGGGAACGGTAGGATGATCTCCGTCCCCAGCCTGCTGGCAAACACACTGATATCTCTCTGGACGACAGCCACCCAAAGCGGACAGTTAAGGTGGGGACGGTTGCATTCGCAAAGCTGGGTGAGAGCCTGCACCAGCCGTTGAGAGAATTCAAAGACATCTTTGCCTTTGAAGTGGAAGAGATGCCAAGCATCATCCCAGATCTCGTTGTCCACAAACTCGCCATGGATCCTAAAAAGAAGCCCATCCGGCAAAAGAAAAGAAACCATGGCGAGGAAAGAAGTCAGGCGGCACCCGCCGAAGTTAAAAAGCTCCTGGACGCCAAGTTCATTCGG
Organism: Chenopodium quinoa; assembly: GCF_001683475.1. Lineage (NCBI taxonomy): Eukaryota > Viridiplantae > Streptophyta > Magnoliopsida > Caryophyllales > Amaranthaceae > Chenopodium > Chenopodium quinoa. Next base: position 824,083 of record NW_018744239.1, on the reverse strand, counting down.
CCGTGCAATTTCCCTAAGTGGGTAGCTAACTTTGTGTTAGTAAAAAAGCCGAATGGAACTTGGTGGATGTGTGTTGATTACACCGACCTCAACAAGGCATGTCCAAAGGATAGCTATCCACTGCCTAAGATCGACAGTCTGGTCGATTCAACAGCCTGTAGACACCCATTTGTGTCTCCCCAAAACCAAACCCAGTGATGAGTGCCTTTCACGTCGAATCATAATCGAACGAAAAGGAAGTGTGGAAAGGTCTAGTGTTGTGGAAAGTTTTATTTTATTTTCTTTTCTTTTCTCTTCTCTCTGTTTTTGAAAACTTTATTTTAAGAAAACAGCCAATCCAGTTTGGTTGGTCCATGATATGGGTCCAATAGTGGTGTAGTTGGATGGGGCTTGCAAAGACCTTTCCAACGATATATTATAAGCCCAATTCCGATGAATATTGAGGAATTTATGGCCAATTTACCGAACTGAGCCCGGTTTGAGTTTTAAGTACGACCCAATGATCTAGGGGAGGGCCTAATATGATTTATCATTCCTAATGTAATTAGGAATGGTTTTGGTCTTCTAGAACATTCTATAAGGTTCTTATCATTCTTAATTCAATTAGGGTTCTTTAGAGTTTTAATTAGATCAAATAGCATTTTCGACTGAAATTATATTATTTTATCTTCCAGTACGGGAATTTTATCAGAATTTCGAAAACGTGTTAAAAGCCGGTTTGGCGTCCAACCCCAGGCCTTGGCGCCTGGAACCAGGATTGGCGCCAGACGCCAGCCACTGGCGCCTAGCGCTAGCCATTGGTCCTGGCGCCAATGAGCCAGGGCTGGCGCCAAGGTGGTTCTGTGATCTTCAGACTCTGTTTTGATAAATTATCTTTTTTGGCTGATTTTCTCTATAAGTATCGTATCAAAAACTCCTTTTTGAGGGACGGATTATCATCTATCATTCACCACTTCTTTTATTCTTAAGTTTTAATAAATTCCGTTTTCATTCATCATCTACAATCTTCAATCGTCAACAAATTAGTTTATGAATCATTAATCTTTCATTCATTCTTTCTAAACTTTATTCTTTAACACAAAATTCCGCATTCACAAGATCTTGATACACCTAGCCATATTTGAAGTTGCCTTCGCCCTAGACGTGAAAGAAAGAGGTACGAGGCATCCAAGTAAGTACTTCATTGATTTATTGATTTTATGATGTAGACATCATGCTTAGATTATTATTATGATTCTTAGTATCATGTCTAGGGTGTTTTTGATATTAAGCGTGATTAAAAATATGATGCTTCCTATGTTCTTTCTAACATTTATGATTATGATTGATGATGATTATTTATTATGTTGCTTGATATATATTTTTATATTGTTATTGCTTGATCACCTTTTATTGCAGGTTAAAGGGAATTGGTATTTGCAATCACGCTTAATAAGATAATTAATAATCTTGTTAGGTTAATTGTGATTTAAATTCAAGTGATCGCCAATAATAGATTTATTTGTGCATTAAATTCAACCAACATAGATTAAACAGGTTTAGGGTTAATCCTATTGATTGTATGTTAATCAGAAAGCGCACATGAATACGAGCAGAATAAAGTAGAGGCCTATTATTAAGGGCAGGTTCAATCTCTTTTATGTTGGATTTGTACCATCATCCCCGGACCCTTATTTGGTTCATGACCTTATGGAGTTGACGATCTCTTGGATCGTTAAGGGGTGTAACCTTCACCTCGTGAACGGTTTTACAAGTTCCTTAAAAACTTGTTGACGACTCTTTTGCTCTATCTTCTTCCCTTTTGGACGCCACCGTACTTTACTGTATGATCATAGTGGGGTTCAAGCTAGTGGGATTTTTAAAGGCTTGAAACTATTCCCTACACAGCCGGACATGCCCTGATGAGTTTTATGGACGCCTATTTAGGTTTCCATCAAATCCCCCTGTGGAAAAAAGATCAAGAAAAGACGGCATTCGTCACATATCAGGGTTTGTTCTGTTATACGGTGATGCCATTTGGTTTGAAGAATGCGCCTGCTACTTTCCAACGAATGATTAATACGGTCTTCATTAATCAAATCGGAAGAAATGTAGAGGCGTACATTGATGACATGATAGTCAAATCCAAATAGGCGGATCATCTTGCTGATCTCCGAGAAACATTCTCCACACTCAGGCGGCACAAGGTCATGCTAAACCCAAAAAAGTGTGTCTTTGGCGTTGAGTCTAGGAAGTTTCTCGGATTTTTGATTGACCAAAGGGGAGTAGAGGCCAACCCTAAGAAAATACAGGCGGTAATCGACATGTAGTCGCCCCGTACTGTGAAGGAAGTGCAAAAGTTAACAGGTTGCCTGGCGGCCTTGGGGAGATTCCTCAGTCGGTCAGGCGACAAGTGTCTCTACTTCTTCCAGGCAATAAAAAAGAAGACTAACTTTGAATGGGGGGATGATGCAGAGGCGGCCTTTCAAAAGCTGAAAACTCATCTGCACTCTTTGCCGAGGCTTGTTAGCCCTTTGCCCAAAGAGAAGCTCTTCATGTACTTAGCCGTCTCTGATCATGCCCTCAGTGCCGTTCTCTTAGCTGAAAGAGACGACATCCAGCTCCCGGTGTATTTCATTAGCCATGTTCTGAGGAACGCAAAGCTTCGGTACCCCATGGTTGAAAAATTTGGCCTTGCCCTTTACATGGCCGTCAAGAAGCTAAAACTCTACTTCTTGGCGCATGCGGTAGAGGTCTATACTGACCAACCGATCAAGCGGCCACTCACAACCTTGGAGTCTTCTAGATGGATGCTTAAATGGGCGATTGAAATGAAAGGATTAGAAATCACTTACAAACCAAGGAAGGCAATAAAGGGGCAAGCATTCGCCGACTTTATTGTCGAAATGACAAGGCCGGTTGCACCGGACAATACCGACTACGTTTGGAAAGTGTATGTGGACGGGAGCTCCACAGTGAACGGCTGTGGTGCAGGGATTATCTGTCAATCTCCTGAGGGAGATAAGTACGAATATGCACTACGGTTCAAGTTCCAGGTCTCTAACAATGAGGCCGAGTATGAGGCCCTGCTAGCCGGCATTCGGTATTGCAAGGCGGCAGGGGAAAAGAAGATTGACGCCTGCTCTGATTCTCAACTAGTCGTACTCCAGGTCAATGGAACGTAAGAGGCCACTCATCCGGCCATGATAAAATATTTGCAGGCGGTCAAAAGTGAAGTTGGGACACTTGAGGAGTTCCATCTAACTCAGGTGCCCAGATCTTCAAATAATCAGGCGGATGCTTTGTCAAAACTAGCATCATCCGCCTCCTGTGAAAGCCTCGGTCGGTCTTCTGGGAGGTCATGGAAAAGAGAAGTATATCTAACGAAGACCCCATTTGAATTCTCGACCGAAGCTCTACCTGGATGGACAGCATCCGAGATTATCTTGCAGACGACACCCTCCCTGATTCACCCCACGAGGCGGCTGTTCTGAAGAAGAAAGCGGAAAACTTCGAGCTGAGGTAAGGAGAACTCTTCAAAACTGGTTTCTTAAAACCCCTGTTGAAGTGTGTTACCCCAGAGAAGGGTAAAGAGGTCCTCGAAGATTTTCATGCGGGTATCTACGCCTCCCATATAGGTGGCAGGTCCTTAGCTGCCAAGGCCAGACGGCTCTATTTGTGGCCTACTCTGGAATCGAATGCCATGGAAATGGTCAAAAAATGTGATAAGTGCCAAAAGTTTGGCAAGCTCATCCATCGTACGGCCACAGACCTGACAGCCATCCACAGCCCAATACCCTTTGCCAAATGGGGCATGGACATACTTGGGCCTTACACAACGGCACCAGGCGGCAAGCGCTACATATTGGTAGCTGTGGATTAATTTACCAAGTGGGTAGAGGCGGAGGCGGTCAAAAACATCAAGATAAAAGATGTCATTTCCTTCATTTTGAGGAATATTATCACTCGTTTCGGGGTGCCCATGTCTATGGTTTTTGACAATGGTCCTCAATTTGAGACGCCTCAACTCAAGACTTGGCTGGGAGACCAAGGGGTCTCAAGCTTCTTTGCATCAGTCGGCCGGCCTCAAGCAAACGGCCAGGTCGAAGCCTTCAACATGCTAATCTTAGACGGTATTAAAAAAAAATTGAACGGGCTGGTGGTCTTTGGGCGGATGAATTAACACATGTCCTCTGGTCCATCAGAACAACTGCTAAAGGGGCAACTAGAGAAACCCCGTTCCTCATGGTGTATGGTGCAGAAGCTATCCTGCCCATTGAACACTATGAGCCGACTCTTCGAGTCATGTTATATGACGAAGAAGTGAACTGGGAGGCCATGCGGATGGCATTGGACTCACTTCCAGAGCGCAGGGGTAATGCTGCCTTGCGCCATGAGATTTACCGTCTGAGAATGACACGGGCTTACAACAAAAGAGTACACAAGCGTCCTCTCAAAGTGGGGGACCTTGTGCTACGGAAAATGGAGGCATTCGGTAGGGAGAATGAACAGAGACGACACCTGCCGGCTGGAAGAACCAGACGGCAGGAAGCTGCCTAGAACTTGGAATGTAGACAACTTGAAAAAGTACTACTTCTAAGTACGAATGTAAATACCTCAAATTTTTTCATTTCAAATTTTGCTAATGAGAATATTCCTTCATTTCCCAACTTGTCCTTTTTTATTATTAGTGTCGCATGTATAAAATACAGACGGCCAATGTATTTGGATAGCATCTGTCCCAACAACAGACGCCCCAATCTCTCTGAAGGAGCCGACTTCTTTAAAGCAGTCGTTTCTACGAAATTCTTTAAGTTTATGCTAACACTTAACGAATATTTTCTTAATTCTCTAAAAGGCCTAAGGCCAGATAAAATCATTTTGAGGCCAATGGCCGGATGTTAAAAACAAATAGAGGCCGAGTCTGCTCCAACATGAGTATGACCGTCTGCTCCAACATGAGTCAGAAAACCGGCGACGTCCATTCGGGCGAATTCGTCGAGGAGAAGCGTCTCCCATTTGGGTGGCACATTGCTCTACAAATACACCAAGCGGCCCTACCGAATGCTAAGGCAGCATTCGCAGTCGTTTGATTTAATCGAAAGTGAAATCTATAAGGCTAGAATTTTCTAACTATTCTAGCACAGTCGGAAAAGGGTCACTGTTTCATAAGTAGAGGCTATTAAGGCATTAGGCCGGATGCACCTGTTCTTTGCTCTTGGGGCAAGACAAGCAAACTATTCTTAAGTGAAATTAAGACTAAGATAAAACTTAGCATCTTACCTCGACGAGGCCTATGGCCGGAGGCGCCTGCTTTTAGCTCTTGGGGCAAAACAGGCGAAGGTTTTCTTTTTAGAAAAATTGCTAAGTCAAGAATTTTGATTTTCGTTTGTGCCAATGGCCGAATAAAAACAATCATTCATTAGCTCCGGATGGCCGTCTGTCGCGTGGTTTGGGGCAATCACCATAGTGATTGATTGACTTAGAAACCATGCATACTCTTCTAAGTATCAATAATTTCTAAGTCAATCAATCCACTCAACCGAAACCACTTGACATCCGTCCAGGGGAAAGAACATTAGAATGGTATACAGGTTATAATACTTAGCCAAAAAATATGCAATGAAAAATTTAAATAACAACAATATGAATAACTTCAGCCAAACGGCCGAATGATTTCAAATTAAAAAGCCCAATCGCCACCAGACGACTGGGTAAGATTGTTTGCTGGCAAAGCCAGAAAAATTGTTAATTTACCCGACCCCTCGGTCGGTAAAGATACATAAATACTCGGCACGCAGGCCGAAAGATGAGATAAATGGCCATTCGGTCGCAGAAATAACTTATTAAAAGCTTAAGGGGCAGGGGAGTTATCAACATTGGCAACCGCATCATCACCTGCCGGCTGCTCTACATTTTCATCATTCTCCTCGTCCCCAGAAGAGCCTGAAGGGGAGCCGGCCTCTTCGCCCTCAGCATCAGCCTTGTTCGCCTCCTCTTCAGCTTGGCGAAGGAGTTCAGCATTGAAATCCTCGTTTGCTTGATCAAACTTGGATTTCCAGATGCTAAAAACAGCACCCGGCTGTACCGCCTCCCGTGCCATCCGCATGATGGCCTCATAGTCTTCCATCATTTGTTTGACAAGGGCCTCCTTCTCCTCCTCAACTCGGGACTAGAACTTGGCCTTCAGCTGCTTCTCCTGGTTCGACAGGCGCACCTCCAGGCGGCCAACCCGCTCCTTGGAACAAAAAATACAATCGTGTCCGCCTACAGGTAAATAGGCGCACCTCAGCAAGACCGGATGTCATAGAGGTCCGCTTGCTTTGCGGAACATGGTGATAGTAGGGGGCGCGTTCCAAGCGCCTAGAAGCACTCGGCTCCACCCAGCCTTCCCCTTTTTCCACTGACAAGGATTCCCTTGCAGTGCTTATTTTTGCTCGGGCCTCCTCTGAAGTAACGGAGGCATTATCAGACGATGACGAGGCCGAATCGTCATCAGAAATCTCCCTAGAACTAGGGGACTGCCGGCTAGGGCCAACAGATTCCTCCCCTAGACTCTCCTCCGACGCCTGTCCTGAAGGCTCGGTCTGGTATTGACTGTCGGCTTCCTGCAGTATAGTATCACTAGGGGTGCCGCTTGAAGAAGGGGAAGAGTAATAAGTTGGAGTTAGGGGAAGGTCAGAAGAAGGGTTTGGGGGGTGCTCAGAATTCGCTAGCAGGCACCTAATGGAGCCGTCAGAGTTTACAGTTTCACTGTCCGAATGGTAAAAGGAACCATCCGGCCTATATCTCCTCGTTGTCTGCTTTGTTCGAGCCATCGTGTCCTGCAGATGCACAGACACTGTCGGATTTGGAGATGTACTTAAAGGAAAGTTCTCGAACAAGCATTCGACATTCCTACTTCTAGATTCAGCCGTCCCCAATGACCGGCTGATCGATAACCTAGGCCGTGTCGTGTACGTTTGGGAAACCATTTGATAAATGAAAAATGCAAGAAAGAATAAAAGAAAAGAGCAGGCGGTTACCTTAGAAGAAGGTATTACGAGACGCCTGGTTGGCTGAAGCAGACGGACAGAAAGCCGAGCGTCGGATGCTTGACAAAGTTTAGGTCTTTGAGAGTCTTTGAAAGTCAAAAGTCCAGAGATTTTCCAAGATTCGCAAAGGTGTGAAAACAAAAATGGAGTCAAACCCTCCTATTTGTAGAAAGGGGAAACCCTAATTTTTCCCCCCAAAATGCAATTTGAAAATCCGTCCTGTCGGATGATGACACCTGTCACAGGTGCCATGTGCAATGCACGTGACCCCTGTGAGGGGCAAATGATTTGGGTATTTTTTACCCGGCCAGGTGGCCCGATCAGAAACTGCCATGTGTCATTAGTAAAGATGCCATCTGGACCTATGAGATAATGACACATGGTGGGCGAACATCCTTCTGTCCTAAAAACATTGATGATCCAGCATGGACCATTCAGAGGGCAACGCGTGTCACCCTAAAAGATGCCCAAAAGCCTTTTGGGCTTAGTGACACGTGTCACTCAAACATTGCCTCTGGAATGGCAGCTTTCAAGGGCCCAAACCTTGAGGCGTCGTTTTGTGGCGTGACCTAATCCCTAGGTCACCAGATCCTAGGGAGGGCACACTTTCCAAAATGACCCTATAAATAGGGACAATTCCTACATTTATGACAACGAACACGCGTAAAACGAGACAACACGTCACTTTTACATTTATTACAGAGCTGTCGTTTTCAAGGAACAGACAGCACTTTACCCGAGCTTGGAATCCGAGCAGATAACTTTATTTCCGCACGTTTTGCTACCGAATACTTACTAACTTAATCTTCGGAGGCGGACCACCGACCATCCGGCGGTCCGTTTGCTTTGCAGGTATAGACGCCCTTTGCTGAATCCAGTCTCAGTGTTGTAATTCTCCCAAGGGACAAAAATCCCCGAAACACTTAATTTCTTACTTTAAAATGTTTTGATTTAGTTTTTTCACTATATATATATTTTTTTTTTACTTTGATTCAATTTATTCTATGTTTGTGTTTTATAAATTGAATTTTCGATTTCCGATATTTGAAATTGAGTTTAATATATCTGTATCTGTTTACTATCTTTAGCATTTGTTCTAATTTTTAGGTTTTGATGATTTCGTAATTTGTTCAGAAAGTTCAATTAGGTTTTAGTATTTGTATTTGATGTTGTTTTTTGATTTTTTATTTTTATTTACAAAAGATCTAAAGTGTGAAAAGGAACTTCAAAAAGAAAAAATTAAACAGATTCTAGGTATGATGTTTTACTTTTTTTAAATTTTGTGTTTCTTGATATTTTGATCGTTTTCCTTGATATTTTTTGATGTTTGAAATGTTTTACGAATTGGCTGATATATTTTTGATATTGGCTTATATAGCTTTTATACAATGTGATAAGATTTACTATGATGGCTTAGCTTGTTTACGGTGATATTGATGGATGATATATGTATTTTGTTGCCTTATATATACATATTGATGGCCTATATAATCTTTTTTATGATATGTTATACACTAATTGTTAGCCTATATGTTTTCAAGTTGGCTGATTTGTTATTTTAGTTAGGTTATGTGATTTATTTGGTTGGCTAATATGTTATATATATTTGGTTTATATGTTCTATTTGGTCATTTGAATACCTTTTCATTTTATGAATTGACTGATATATTTTACTTGTTGACTGATATGTTTCATGTGTAAGCTGATATGTTTCATATGTTAGATGATTTGGTTTTTGAGTTGGCTAATATATTCTTTTTGTTGACTAGTACACTTTATTTGTTGGCTGATATGTTTCATGTGTTGGCTGATATGCTTCATAATGGTTTTTGAGTTGGCTGAAATTAGACAACATTTGGCTTTTATACTTCTTAAGTTGACTAATATATTTATTTTGTTGGCTGATATGTATATTTTAATTGTTGTCTTATATGTTTTGTTTTGGTAACTAATATGTTTAATTTGTTGGGTTGCCTTTTTTTTTGTTGGCTGGTACACTTCATTTGTTCGCTAATACGCTTCATTTGTTGGTCGATACACTTCATTTTGTTGGACAATATGTTCTTTATGTTGGCTTATATGTATCTTTTGTTTGTTGATATACTCTTTTTGTTGGCTAATATATATGTATGTTTTGTTAGCTGATATACTCCTCTTGTTGGCTTATATGTATCTCTTGTTGGCTGATGTACTCCTCTAGTTGGCTTAAATGTTCTCTTTGTGGCTGATATGTTCTGTTTAATACTACCTCCGTTTCTTTTTAGTTGACACGTTTGGGAAGTTTATTTTTAGTTGACACGTTTCCATTTAGGGTAACTTTTTTACCTTGCATTTACAAGCTAACCCACTTGCTTTTTCATTCTCTCTCACTCTCTCTCCTCTCCTCTCCTTAATGTATGTGTCTAAATTAAATGCGTCAACTAAATAGAAACGGAGGAAGTATTTGATACTACCTCTGGTCCAAATTACTTGCAACTATTTCCTTTTTAGGCCAGTCCACATTACTTGCAACTATCCCATTTCTTTCCTTTTTAGTAAATTTTTAATGGTAAAATTACCATTTTACCCTTACTTTTTTTATAACCTAAATTTATTATACTACTAACCTTATCTAATTAAATTAAGTAACTGATTAATTAAATTAATCATTCCCACCAAAAAAACCCCAACCCTTTAAATTCACCATCACCCCAACCACCTCAATTGAATGCTCGCCCATTCAATTCATCTGATGAATATTGTTGAGTTCATTTATTCGGGAGATTTCTCTAGAGTTATCCCCCCAAACCCTAGTTCATATTTCTCACTCCTCACTCTTCACTGCTTCTAATCCTTCTCCCTCTCTCTCATCTGTTTCTTGGTTTTCACCTTCTTCCCTTCTTCACTTTTCTGTTTCTACTACAAGAGTCCCTCTATGACTACCCCAAATGACAAATATCTTGATCTTTTTTGCAACAAAACGCTGAATCAAGCGGATCTAAGCAACAATCTAGTCGAACCACCCACAAGCGGCAGCGAGGAACGTGAAATATGAAACCCGTTTGTCGTGCTTCTCTCATTGCTAGGAGTAGGATTCGTGGTGCTAAGCTAGCTGAGTACATGAGTGATGAGGAGGAGAAGCCTAATGTGGTGGTCCCTGAAGCTACGGGCGATGATGAACCACCAACTAAGGTGGTTCCACAAGCACGGGTGTGGTTGCTCCTGCTGGGGTTCCTGTTGCTCCAGGTGATGAGGTTGAGGTCTTCGTTGCTGGATCTACTACTAGGGATTCTAACCTAGTAGATCTGGAGGTTTCTGAGGTGGCTAAGCCATCTGAGTCCTATGACCAAGGAGAAGGCTCTTCTACTGGCGCTAAACGAATCAAATCTGGTCCACCTGACGGGATATCTCGTCGTGAGGCCAAGTTATTGAGGCTTACCTGTAGATCTACTACCCTCACTTCAACCCTCCTCCTAACTGAATGCGTAGCGTATATTCTAAAAACCCTAACTTTTTCCTATGCTCATCTGTTTGTCGCATGTTCTGTTTATCTTTTGTCTTACCATTTGTGCTTTATTATTATGTGGTGGTTTTATTTTTTGATTTATATTGCTATATTTTGGGTTGATGCCTGTTTGTTGTTCGTATTGTGGTTATTGTGGATTCGAACTGCTTGTGGTCTTGAAATTAGGGTTTTTTGTAATGTTGTTGGACCTGTGGTGTTGGGTTTCTAGTAAGAACTGTTATTGTTGGATTTCTGGTTTTGTGAGTTGTGTTTAGGTCAGTTGTTGTTGGATTTGTGGTGCTGGATTACTGGTTATTCTGGGTTTGTTGGATGTGAAGTTTTTGAATTGTGTTTACTTCTGATGTATGTGGATTTGTGATGTGGGATTGCTTGTTTGTTTGACCTGTGGGGTTGAATTGAGTGTGTTGTTGAAAAACTGGGTTGTGAGGGAGTCCCCTGTATGTTTGGCATTGTTTTACTTGATCAATTGAGTATGTCCCTATTCAATAAACAATTGTGGTGCTTTATTAAATGCATTAAGTCCCTTATTCCATCAATGCATATCCTGTTTGCTTTCCATATGATGATGGGACTCATCTGATAGCTACTTGGGTGGTCTAGATGCTTCACAAACCTCTCTTAGAGGTTTTTGTTGAGGTACCAACACTCACTAAAGCTTTGACTGAAATAACACCCATTCTGATGAAAATATTAGGTACAAAACATGCCATACAATTGCTACATCAAGTGTTAGATTAAACAAAAGAACTAACCTTCACTTCATACATGACTGCCTAGTAAAAGTATGCATTCTATCTACCAAAGGTACACATAACCTAGACATAATCTCACTCAAAAAGTTGTTAGAATATTAACAGTTATGTGTGGCAGTCAATTATGAGTCCCAAAAACTATGTGCTTCACCTGTTGAGTTGCATTAGTCTGCATCTACTTCCATGTGGCTTTGATCATCCCCTGTAACTGTCACATTATCCAAAAACTAAACTACTTGAGCAATGAGGTTTTTGTCCACTTCTAGTAATTGTGGTAGAAGACCTTGACTGTCCAAGCTTCTCTTCTTCATGTGGGGGGGGGGGAGAAGTTGTTCCCACCTTACTTCTTTAGTATTTTAATCATGCAGGATTGTAGTGTGATCCATGTGTATTTGTTCAAAATAGGATCAAACTCTTCAAAATCTCTTGCAACTTCCTTAATTAGATCATCTAAATTCCTTGGAAATGATTGGCATTGTAGTGATTGAATCACACTAAACAAACCTAAGTCTAAAACATTTGTTTCTGGTGATTGAGCTATTTGAAAAATGAATTGAATGTTGAATCTATTTGCATGACAACCTGATTCAAATTCTGCATCCTTTGGAACTTGATGAGGCCTAACATTATCCCATTATATGATGATATCCTTTGGTAGCTGTTGTGGCCACTTCTCATGGATTGTTGGTATCACATATGTCAGTAGCATATCCCTGATGCATTCTTTAGTCACACTTTGTAGTGCTTTTGTTTCAAGAGTCCCTGCATCTATGTTCTTGCTATTCTTTTTGACCATTTCATACTTAAAAAAAGGATAGACCATATTTTCCATCATGGAGCATGTTGTTCTGTTCATAAAACAAGGGTTTCCCTATCATTCCCATGAACATAGCTTTGATCTTGAACCTCCTTGATTGATGTGCCCCATATTGATCTTCTTCTGTAGGTAGTAGGTAGGATGTTCTTGTCTTGGGATTTATGTAAAATCATTTCTCATCTAAATGTATCTATTGTTGCGTGTCAATGAATTTTGGGTCCCCTTGTCCTGGTATTGGGTTAATGTGACTTAGAACCCAGTTCAGTCTTGACACTTTGTGTTTCTCTGTTAGTGCTGGGTGATTAGTGCTTGTGTGTGTTCTTAACCTGCCTTGTTGCCTAAGCCTATGCATGGCTGTTTTTGGAGTTCTAAGTGCAGCAGCATAACCCCTCTTAGTGGTTCTTTTGTACAATGGTACTGAAGTACGAAAGTCATCTGTGTATTCTTTTGGTTTAGGTCTTGTCCTGCCTAATTTTTTGTGTTAACATCTACTACAGTACCATAAGCTAGAGATTTCTTAATTACCTTAAACCACCGTGTTATTGTAGATTTGTGCACTGAACGTTATCTTGCCAAATTGGCTAAGAAGCCTCTTGGCAGCGAGTCCCTCTCCATGCGCAACATAATTTCATCAACAATTGCTTTTTTCTCTTCAACATTCGTCTCTCTGCTTGATTTAACAATCTGATGTGCTTCTTCATTGTTTGCATCATCATATGCATCATAACCACCATCATTGTTCCGCTATTGTTGGTTCTGTTCTTCATCTGAATTAGACCACAACGGGTATTCTTCTTGGATGAATTCTTGTTCAATGAAATCATCATCCATCGCTTGCTGATAGTGAAAATACTCATCCATAAGTTCATCTATAAACTCTTCCATGAGTCCCTTCCTTTTTTATTTTTTCAAGTTGGCTTTTTGGTGATGAAGTGGCTGCTGGTTTTTTTTTTTTGGACGGTCTTCAACGGAGCCTTATTGCGGCAATTAAAGAAGCTGCATCTACTAAAACAACTTTATAAATTAGGATATTGCTAATCTAAATTTAGAATGATGTAATTTGTAGGGCTACCTATTTTTGTGAAGTAAACAAAATTGTGATGTAACCTAACTTAACTTGATTTTATCCTCCCCCCACCCCCTCCCCAAATTCCTTGAAAACTTTATTTTGGAAATGGGGTAGTGTAAGGGATTTCCTCCTTTTATAAGGGGCAAGTTGAATTGAAATGAAAATTCAAATTTTGGGGGAATTTGAAAGGAATTTTGAAATTTAGTGTAAAAAAAGGAGGGAAACAAAGTGGGAGTAAAGTTTCCCATTTGTTTGTAAAAGGCAGAAAAAAAAGGAGGGAATTTCCCCCTAAAATGAAAAAAGTACAAGTGGGCTAAAAATCCAACAAGGGAAACAAGCGACCACAAATATTCCCTCCAATATTACTCTACTAATTACATACCCTTAATTTTTATAATACACCCTTAAAAGTTTCGCCTCGGCCTCCGCAATCACCCCTGAAGTTGCAACTAAAATGGACCGGAGGTAGTATATACTTTATTTTTTATTTTACTGTAGGGAATATTTCAAGCGTCCCACACTTGAGCCCCACTGTGACATACACTTAATTATGGTGGCATCCAAAGGGAAGGAAGCTAGAGCAAAAGAGTCGCCAACAAGTTTTAGGAAATTGTAAGTCGTTCACAGGGTGAAGGTTACACCCCTTCACGATCCATGAGATCGCTAACTCCATAATGGTCCGGAACCATGACTGGATATTCGGGGATGAAGGTACAAATCAAACCTAAAAGAGATTGAACCTGCCCTAAAAATAGGCCTCTACCTTATTCTTCTCATATTCATGTGCGCTTTCCAATTAACATACAATCAATATATTAACATGTAGGGAATATTTCAAGCCATCCCACACTTGAGCCCCACTGTGATCATACACTTAAGCATGGTGGCGTCCAAAGGGAAGGAAGCTAGAGTAAAATAGTCGCCAACAAGTTTTAGGAACTTGTAAACCGTTCACAGGGTGAAGGTACACCCCTTAACGATCCAAGAGATCGTTAACTCCAATAGGTCTGGAATCATGACTGGAAGTTTGGGGATGAAGGTACAAATCCAACCTAAAAGAGATTGAACCTGCCCTAATAATAGGCCTCTACTTTATTCTTCTCGTATTCATGTGCGCTTTCTGACTAACATAAAATCAATAGATTTACCCTAAACATGTTTAATCTATGTTGGTTGAATATTAATGCACAAATAAAACTATTATTGGCGATCACTTGAATTATAATTATATTAGCCTAAACAAGATTATTAATTATCTTATTAAGCGTGAATACAAGTATAAATTCCCTTTAAACATGCATAAAAGGCGTGATCAAGCAATAACAATAAATAATATATATCAAGCAACATAACAATTATAATAATCATAATAACTATAATCATAAATCATGTTAAAGCATAACATTATTAGCAAGATCCCAGACATGATACTAACAAGATTAATAACAAACCCTAGCATGTCACTAAACATTAAAGATCAATTAGCCCTAACATGATACTAACATGATATAAGGAAAGAATAGGAAGCATCATAGAAACATATATACTTGATATTAGAAATTTTAGTTATTACCCTAAACATGATACTAGGAAGCAATAAAACATCCTAACATGATATTAGGAATCAAACTAATCAAGGCATGATTTCTATATCAAAATAATTATTAAATTACTTAGCTGGATGCCTCGTATCTCTTTCTAATAACAAAATACACGCGTTAGTAACTTCAAGGAAAAGAATAAATCAAACAATTAAATTAAATAATTGATATGAGATTTGGGACCAAACCCTCATAAATTATCAATCTTTCACGTTTAGGGCGAAGCCAACTTCGAACTTGGTTAGGTGTTTCTAGAGATAATGAGTGAGGAATTTTGAGAGAGGGAAGGTTTAGAAAAAGAAAATAGAGAGAATTCTGGGTGTTGATTGTAGATGTAGATGATTTGAAAACAGGGAGATGCGACCCCTATTTATAGGAAAAATAGCACGAGATCTAAGAAGATCATATTCGGAATAAAATACCTCCTGTCGCAAACGACAGGAGTCAGTGCCAGACGACGAAGGTCAGCGTCTGGCGACGACTCTGTCGTCTCGTGCTGGCTCAAAATTCAACGTGCTTTTACACACGTAATTACCTTTAAAACCGACTGCAGGTAATTATGCGTCCAAGCTGTTTTAAAATCAGATTTAATATATTTTATTCTAAATAAAACATCTTTTAAAAAATATAATTATCAATCCTGATCTTATTAGAATTAAAAAGAACCTTCTAGATATTCCTAGAAGACTAAAATCAATCCTAATCACTTTAGGAATAATAATTAATAGACCCTCCTCTAGATCATTGGGCCACATTAAAAATCATTGGGCCTAATTTAATTTAATCCATAATTTTCTCATAATTCATCGGAATTGGACTTATAATATATCATTGGAAAGCTCTTTTCAAGCCCAACCCAACTACACTATTATTGGAACCTTATCATGGACCAAACCAAATTATACTGGATATTTTTCATAAAATAGAGCAAGAAAAGAAATATTTTTGAAAACAGAAAGAGAAACATTTTAATAAAAATATCCTCATAATTAGATTTTCACACTTTCACTTCGTTCGATAATCAAATGACATGAAAGGTATTCGTCACTGGGTTTGGTTTTGGGGAGACACAATTGGGTGTCTACATAACACTAAACCTATTTAATCTATGTTGGTTGAATATTAATGCACACACTACAAAAAAAAATGAGAAAAGGCAATGGACAAAATTACAACAAAATGGCAAACGTTGTCTTTGGTAGTAAAAGGCAACAATACTTGTTTGTTACCTTGATCTTGAACAATCTGTACTATATGACAATGCAACGGTTCAAAAAGTGTTGCTTTAGATTATGTAAGACAACAATATGTAAAATGTAGCCATTTTTTTTACATAAGACAACAATTATTTTAAATGTTGTCTAAAAAGATCACCACAATAAAATTGTTGCTTATACAATAATTTTAAAAATGTTTTTTTTCAAGGTATCTAAGACAACCAATGTTTCATGTGTTGTCATTGCCTTGTATAATATAGGTTATTATTTAGAACATTGGTTTTAATATAATAATAATAAACAAATTATTGTTAATAGGAACAAAATTATTATCTATTCAACAATTTAAAAATGTTAACGTAAAGGTGTGCATGACAAAGATAGTTGAGGATTAGAAAAATGACTTAGCACTAGTAATTCTGGCCTTAAAGGCTCACAAATTCAACTAGGCCAGGGCATATGTGGTTGGTGGATTTGACATGTCACAACAGCATTTTAAAGCTAAATAATGTAGAAAATATTATATATTATCCCATACAAGTAGAATTGATGCTAATTATACCATACATATGAATTAAAAATAAAAAAATTACAAAAAGTTGGTTGCTTTGTAAATAAAAAAAAAGACTGTAATAACAACGTGTAGCAGCAGCAACATAATGTAAAAGGTGCGAAGGCGGTTAGCAGTAGTACAATAAGGTAGCAGCAGGCATTAGTAGGCACTTCTTTAAATCAAATTAGAACACAAATGTAATGATATTCAGAGAAAAAATGTGCTAGTGATGCCCTACAAAAAGAAAGTCAGTAACTCAAGTCTCATCAGGGTCTCCTGCTAGTTCAAATGACTATCAAATGTTTTCAAGAACTCTTCACAAACTGCGACGTCTTTCTTTTGATTAGATTCTTTATCTTCTTGCTATAGCAAAATAGGCTGATAGCCTCTTCCTCCCTTGGTGGCAGTATTGTGTGGCATCTTTGATTGCTTTCATGGTAAATATGAAAATCATTTCAGGTTATCCGTACACGATGCCTGGATATGTGAAGGGATTGTTCCGGCTGCCTGCTGCTAGAAGCTAGCTGTTTCTGATGGCGATTGCATGTTGGTGGTAGCTAGGTGCTGCTTGTGGTTGGTTACTTGCTGATTGGGACGAAAACTCGGTTGTTACAAGACCAGCACTTATCAAACGCCACCCACATATCAGCACCTCTTCTTCTGCTGGTTTGTACAATGTGCAGTGTGAGATTAAGATCAAGGCATCCTGAAAACATAAAGCATATTTTATAAACATGGAAATGCGCCCTAAAGAAACCATGTTTATAAAACAACTTTTAAATAACAAAAATAAATATATCATTATTTCAGCCCAAATTCTAATTCTAAAAAGTTATAATTCCAAAATATAACATGGCGGTAGTAAAAATATCAATCAACTCACAAAATCCCCACGATATGATAACTTTTGTGTATAATTGGGATGTATACCATTTATCCGTGAGAATTCTAGTACATATAAGTATCTAATTTTAGTTACCAACATGATTTCCTCCAAAATAAAGTTTTCTCTAACAAATTCTTATTCTTTGTCCAAATTAACAAATACTTTTGCAACCAAACCAAACTAAAATTGCTAAAGCTAGAATGCTTGATTAAGCATGATGTAAATTTAGCATATTTTTACCCGGTTTATGCAAGAACTGATATTATTCCAATATCTACATGCTGCTGCATGTTGCCTGTGGCTAGCTACTGCTGCCTATTGCATGTGGCTGGCTGTTACCTGTTGCTGGCTGGCTACAGTCACCCGGTGGTAGCTGGATTCTGCCTGCTTCTTATCAATATGCATTATCAAGGCATCAAGCTGATAACGTTCAAACATTGAACAGCAAATTAAGATAATCAAACTAAAACCCATAAAACAAAAGCAAATTGTTCCTAAAACTTCACAAATCAAACTCTCAATCAAAAACTAATATGAGAATTGTAGAATCAAGCTACAAATCTAACATATCACATGCAATTCATTGTTGAATGAAGTCATATAACATGAATGATAAAATGCTTAAATACACACAAAACTTGAAGGAAAGGCTTAAACATATGTATATAAAGCTCATAATTTTACATATATAAAATTCCCATGCATCACTTATCTAATGCAAACAAGTATATCATAAAACTCAATGAAATAGATTGAGAGGAATTCATACTTTACTCCAGCTCAAAGCAAAAATCGTGTGTAAAGGTCTAGAGAACTTTTTGGCAGCCAATGGCAGAACGAGGGGAGATTTAGCTAATACATGCTTGTAAACTTGGAACTAAAAATGCTTTATTCACGCAAAACTAGACCTAAAATGATCAAATCATGACTTAATACCCCTAACTATGTGTGTTTGTGTCTTAAAAACATGAAATAAAGGTTATTACTCATTAGGATTAATAATAGTGTTATTAGTTGATTTTCGCAAAGTTGGGATAAAAAAACAACTGTATTTATGCAAAACATAATCCAGATTAATCGAACAATGATTTAATGCCCCTTATTATGAGAGTTAGTGTCTTGACATAATCCAACTTGATATTGCTCTTTAATCTAAATCAATACCATAATGCAAAGAAGAACAAGTATACATAATCACACACGCAAAATAATTCCATCATTGCCATGTCACATCACCATATGGGATGACATCTCAGCAACAACAACCTTGTGGCACTGCCACATTGGTAGCAAGGCTAGTGTATAATCAAGGGTGTAGCAACTCAGATAAATAGGGCAGTAGAATTAGAGTTTCAATAGTAATAGGTAACAACAGTATAAAGAAACAACAGTACACTAAGACATCAACAAAGAGAGGTAGAGGTCAGGGCAGAAGGTGTATAGCAGCATCTTGTGTACTATAAGCATAATTCACGGGGAAAGAATTTGCTATAAGGTCTGGCCATCAGGAAGGAATACAACAAAAGGAAACTTGTTACTAATTTTCTAAATCTGTAGAGAAGTGGAAAATTTTCTATTAGTACGTGTTTAGAGTTAATAACAAATCAGAACATTCAAACAAGTTTCATTACGACATTATTCAAGCTTGAAAGCAATTGCTCTAGATAGAGTTTGGGAGTAAAGGGGAACACACCTCATCAAGACTGGATCACTACCCATAGAAATTACAACATTGGAATCCTCTCTAATAATGAGCCTATTAAATAAAACTAGAAAATTGAAATCAGTGCAGCCAACAAAAAATTGAAGATAACAAGCTTACTAATTTGTTTTTTTAAGGAAAATACTAGAAGTTATACCTCTCTTGTTATATCAATTGCGTGGCTAGGACCTGCTGTAGAAGACTCACGTATCTGGCTAAAATGAAAGTAGCTTCGGAAACCAGCAAAGGTGTATAAGTGCAAAAACAGTCTATTTAATCCTTTCCTTTGTAAGATAATAAGAAACCATACCAAAAACTCATCATACCTCATTGTTGCGCAATCATTTTCCAATATTCAACCATATCCCTATGACAATATGATATCTTCAACTATTACAAATCAAGCATCAACATATTAACAAATAATACAACAAAAAAAAAAAAAAAAAAAAAAAAAAAAAAAAAAAACCAAACTTTTGATCATCAAAACAAAAACATTTTTGTAGCCAAACCAAACCAAAACTGTTAAAGCTAAGATCCATAAGCTTTTATTACTTCAAAGTACACTAAACAAAAAAAAAAAAGAATACTAGAAAGGACCAATCATATTTCCTAAGCTTCATCTTCACTTGCTTGCATGAAATCCCACAGAGTATCGTCCTCTATTTCATCATCCGAATCATCAACTAACTAACATCAATATGTATTCTAGAACTTCAACAATAGTGGCAGGCAAGTCCTCTCTCAACCAACTAACATCATAGTCATCATCAATAGTTGCCCCTGGGCAAACACCGTCACTAACAGATTCATTCCAATAAGAAACTTCAACATCACCATCTGATTCTTCACTCATATCAAAGAAGTCTCCGGGGATAGTTTCCATAACGTAATGCAAATGTTTTTCCTTGGAATATTGCACATATAACTTGGTTTACTTGATTAACCATCACAAAAGGGTCATTAGTATAGCATAACCTTTTAGAATTTGCACATGTTAGCCCAAACTCATCTTGCTCCACTTGGAACCATTTGCAGCGAAACAATACCACTTTAAAATGTCCAAAATAATCTAACTCAATAATATCCTCCACCACGCTATAATGTATGCATATATATGTTGAAGTATTGTATTTATTTCTTTATTTTTATTTTTTTAGTCACATTCACATATTCGCAAAATGAAGGTTGTGACTCAAAATCAGTGAAAATTGCTTCAGCTTTTAAGAAACATCGACAGAAAGTTCATCGGGTGGCTCATCTACCCCTACATGCATCACAACATCATGTAATAAGAAGAGAGACTATTGAAAAACTAGAATTGCAAGTCGGACACTTAGAACAGAATGAGAATGATAAAGAAAATGACAAGCTCACTGTAGACACCTAAAAATGTCTCCCCAAAACCAAACCCGATGATGAAAAACCTTTCACTGTCATTATTGGTCGGTTTGAGTATTTAATATTTGGAGGGCTTAAATCCATGTTCTATCCAATACATTTCAATAACCAATCCATTTCCTAGCTCATTTCCCTAAATCATAACTTGTTTTCCTCTTTTCGTGTCCACATCGCAAAACCGAGAGAAACTGAATTTTTGGCCTAATAATTTTGATCCAATTATTATTTGGCTGTATAGGAGTTGAAATAATATTACCAACCATATATTATAAGCCCAATTTCGATTTAAAACGAAGAAGATATGAGCCAAACACTAAACTCGGCCCAAAACGATACCCTTCTACTAAAACGGTCATATATTAAAATATACAAATGATTTTGACCTTATTCTAATTTGGTTTTAAAGTATACTTGATAATATTTCCAATGATATATTACATGTCTTATTCCGAGTTACGGATCAAAAGTTATGATGATTTTAAAAATAGGTAAAAAACTGGAATTACCGCGCACAATATAAAAGCACCGTGTCACGGCGCCTGATGACGTGGCACGGTGCCTAGTGCCATGACACGGTAATTCACATTGTGTCACGGTGCTATTTTTGAAGCTTTTTCGCGTGAAAATCCACCGTGGCACGGTAACTGTTGTCGTGACACGATATTTCTCACCGTGTCACGGTGCTTTTTTCGTGTAATTTCCACGTTTTCCCATACCGTGACACAGTGTACTGTACCGTGCCACGGTGGACACTTCCATGTCACAGTACGTGTGTCGTGTCACGGAATTTTCTCGTATCATTTCCGCGTAAACCCTTCACGCGTTTTCACTTCCCGTAGGTCAAATATGTCTCGCGTCACTCTAATTTTCCCCGCGTCACAGGATTTTCCCCCGTCTGACGGTGCCTGGCACCGCTTCACGGTGTTCTTTGCCGTTTTGCGGTGTTAATTTTTAGGGTTTTTATCTTTTTAGGGTTCCGTGTGTTCCCCCTTCTCATTTTCCCTATAAATAAGATCCTCATTTCTGCAGTTCGGGGCATCATATCCTTCTCTCTTTCTCCCTTTTACACAAAAAATCATTCTCTTCTCTCTCCCTCATATTCTAAGCCTTAAACCTATGTTTCTAATTACACCATTCTTCCCTTAAGAACTCCAAGAAGTCCGTACTTAATCCGAGGTTCCGTCCTTAAACCAAGGCGTGGAAGGTATAAATAACTGAGGGTTTGGACCAAATCAAATCTACATTTATTTAATTTAATTTTCATTTGATTTATATTTTTTATTGAAGTCGCTAACAATTTATTCATGATGTAGCAATTTTAAGGCACGCGCGGAATGTAAGTAATTAATTAATTTAATTACTCTTATTTTATTTTAATATTGCTAGCATCATGATTAGGTTATTTTATATTTGATTTGACTAGCACTATTATTGTTAAATTGCTTCCAATATTAATATTTATTCTATTATATTTATTGATTACCATATTGCATGTTAAAGGGAATATGTAATTGAAAATCATGACTAATAAGATAATTTGGATGACCGGTTTAGGTTCCTTTTTAATCTTGTTGTTTAATCAAGTGATCACTAATATTTTAGAATTATGTGTTGCATTTATATTAAACCAATTTAGCTTAATAATAGTTTGGAGCAAATTGAATATTTTGTTTGTATACCTTTGAGATCGCAGGAATCACTTTTCACTATAAGAATCGAGTAGAGGCCAATACGCACGGGCGAATATGTCTCCATGACTCACTTCATACCATCATCCCCGATCCTCCTTTCATGGTTCTGAACCATATGGAGTTAGTAATCTCATGGATTATGAATGGGGTGTAACCTTCACGGGTCAATCGTGTTGCCTTCGTTGTCCCTTATTCGTGGTTGCCTTTTATGATCCGTGAACGGTTTACAAGTTCCTTAAAAAATTGTTGGCGACTCCCTAATTTCCTTGTCCCTAATCGTTGTTTTTAATTGTATATGTCAATTCCCACTTCCTATGAGTGCCAAGCATATTCACAACATGCTTAACGTAGGCGCACTTCGAGCGACGCATGCACTCACTTTCTTTGCTACATTTAAAAAATTTAAAATGTATATCTTTCACGTCTAATTTAAATAACTGAGATAGGAATTTGGGACCAAACCCTCAGATATTATCAACCTTTCACGTCTAGGGAGAAGGAAACTTTGAGCTTGGCTAGGTGTGTTTAAGTCTTGTGATGGACGTATGATGTTTGAAAAGGCAAGGTTTAGAAAGACAAATAAAGAATACGCTTCATGCTTTGAGAGAGAGAGAGAATAGAAAGATGATTGTTGATTATTTAAAATGGGGAAATACGCCCTTATTTATAGAGAAAAACGTCCAAAAACGATCAGAGAAGATTGAATTCTGATCGAAGTAAAACTGTACCCATCGCGGCGCAATAGGCTTATCGCGGCGCGATAGACCTGTCGCAGCACGATGGTGCTGCTTGATAATTTTTTGTCGTACGGAATCCTTTTTCGAATATAATTCGATAATTAGAGTCCGTACTTTATCATTTTAAATCAGATTAAATCCTTTAAAACTCTTGTTTTATTCCAATTAAAATCCTTTATTTTAAAAATATACTTATTAATCCTAATTTCTTTAGAACTTAAAATAACCTTCTAGATTATTCTAGAAAATTAAAGTAATTCCTAATGACTTTAGGAATGATAATTAGTGGACCCTCCACTTGATTATTATGTCACCCATAAAACTCATTTAATATCCAATTTAATATTTAGGACATAACTTTCTCACTATTCATCGGAACTGGGCTTATAATATATTGTTGGAAAGCTCTTTTTGAGCCCCATCCAACTACACTATTTTTGGACCCCTATCACGGACCAAACTAAATTGGATTGAACATTTTCATAAATAAGGCACGAAAAGGAATATTTTTGAAAACAGAAAGAAGTATTTTTATTAAAAATAGAGGAATCACGAGACTCTTTACTTCGTTCAATAATCAAATGACGTGAAAAGTACTCATCCCCGGGTTTTGTTTTGGGGAGACACAATTTAGTGTCCACACTTATATGTTTTTAAAGTTGACTTATTTTTAATCTTTTTTAGCTTAAATGATTTATTTGTTTATATTGATGGTTTGTACGATTTCTTTATTTGCTGATATTCACAATTTGTTGACTAATATTTTTCCTTTGTTGGATGATATGGTTTTTGGGCTGGCTAACATAATTTTTTTTTTTTACTGATATGTTTTATTATCTCTTTTGTTGGCTGATATCAGACATCATTTGGCTTTTATGCTTTTTTAGTTGGCTTATATATTTATTTTGTTGGTTTATATGTACATTTTAATTGTTGGCTTATATGTTTCATTTTGTTAGCTGATATGATTATTTTGTTGGGTTACCTGTTACTTTTATTGTCTTTTATGTTTCGTTTAGTGGATGATATGTTCAATCTGTTGGCTTATATGTATCTTTTGTTGGCTGATATTTCTCTTTTTATTTGTTATTGTACATAATGTTTTTGAAGTTGACTTAATTTTTTTTTAATGTTTGTTAGCTTATATATTTTTTTGTTTGGCTGATATATTTATATTAATGTTGATGCTTATATGATTTTCTTTATTTGTTGTTATTCTATGTTTGTTAGCTTATATGTTTCTAAAATGGTTGATTTGTTATCTTATTTATCTTATATGTTTTATAGGTTGGTTGATATGATATTGTCAATGCATATTGGCTATATGATATATGTACAAATATATAAGTCAAATGAAGTCTAATATCAGCTAACAAATTGAACCTATCAAAAATATATCAGCTAACTATAACAATATATTAGCCAAAACAGAATCATATTAGCCAATAAATCAAACATATCAGCTAACACATGAAACACATAAGGCAACAAATGAAACATATCACTTGGATTATTTGTTATTTTAGTTAGCTTATTATATTATTTATTTGGTTTGTTTGAAATGTTTCAGTGTTGAGTTATATGTTTTCTTTTTTAGTCTATGATTTTACTTTTCCTTTTTTTTTAAAATACTTTTCTTTTTCTCTTAGTGGCAGTTTTAGTGATGTTCCCAAGGTTCGTTGGAAAGAAAAGAAAACTATAAAGGGACGATTCGATTTTAGGTATTTCATTTTTCGTATTCTTGATTCAAAATAGAAATGTGTTGTTCTTTATTTAACATTTTTTAATTGACTATTTTTCAGCAATATTACAGAAGGTGATTTGTCAGATATTTCTATTGGAAGCCAATCTAGTGCTTCAATAATCACCAAGATGGTTAATTATTCACTGAAAAACAAATAGTTGATGTTACTGATATTGGTTTTGGTGGTTTGTTAAAGATTAATATATTAGAAAATCTCAACAGAAAATTGTATCCATACTTGGTTTTACATTACAATCCTACAGCAATGATATTATTTGTTGGAGATCAGAGGATATCATTTAATAGTACTGATCTTCATAATGTGCTTGCTCTTCCTTACACCTCAACTCCTGTGATTGAGGTGTCAAAGCTTAAAATGAAAATATTCCTGACAAGGATATAATGAAGAAATGGAGGGATTATTTTGGGTGTGGTCCTATAGAAAAAACTGATGATACCCTTGCTAAGAAGCCAAGGACAAAGAAGTTTAATTATAAGGTTGGACAAGTTCAATATCAAGCTGAAAGCATTAGATTAGGTAATTATGTATAATATGCTTGGTTTTTATTTTATTTTTTGTCTTACTTGTTTTTATTATTATTATTATTTTTTTTATTTGTTTGATAATATTCTTGTAATTTTAATTAATAATAATTTTCCTTTGTTTTTTTTATCTATTCCAGGTACAAAAAAATCAGTTGCTGCAGAGAAAATAACAAAGATCCAAAAGAAAAAGATGGTATATTTTATTTATTCGAATTCTTTTTCATTTGATTTTTATGGTCTTTTAAATTGGCTTACATGTTTTTTGACTTACATGTTTTATAAATTGGCTGAAAACACATATACTTAAATCTATGATGTTTTCTTTGTTGTTTTGATAAGTTCTATTATATTTGCTGATATACTCTATTTTTTATCTTATATGTTTTTTTAACTTGGCTTATTTGTTATGTAAGTTATTTTATATGTTTTATTTGGTTAGCTTCCATGTGTTTGTATTTATTATTAGTTGTTTGATATATTTGTTGTCTTACATCTTTTTTAAGTTGGCTGAAACATCAAATGCTATAAGCTGAAATATTCTTTTTGTTGGCTGATATGTTTTGTTTTATTTATTTATATATAGTCTAATTGTTAACTTTTTTCTGCTGATATGTTAAATTTTTTTCTTATTTTATAGGTAAATCTATGAATAAAATTAAATATGTTTCTCTTGATGTTTGGAAGGAGAAGCTTATGGAATTCAAAGATGGTGGGGATGAATTTAAGAGGATTTTTGTTTGCTTTGCCCTTAAAAATTTCCTTACACCTTTGAGTGACAAATCTCTAAATCTTAATGTTGTTAAGTGCTTGTCAGATGTTCACAAGATTAAGGAGTTTGATTGGTGTGGTTACATTATGAAGGTGATGTGTCATTCAATTAAATTATTTTAGAATTTTCTAGTTGAAAAGAAGAACAAACGCAAAAGTGAAGTAAAAAAAATCTCAAAAAGTGATAAAAAATATTGATGGTTGTCTCCCTGATTTGCTGTCTTGAATACAATAAAGGATTCCAAGTGTCTGATGACGAAGATTTAGAGCTTTATGTTCAATGCAAGATTCCAAATGGAGTTAAAACTAACAAGAAAATTCAAGGTATGGATATTTCAATAAGTATATTTAATTTAATAACTTCACATATTTATTAATCTAGTTTGGTTTACATGTTATTGATATTATTATTATTCTTCTAATTTGTTTCAAGAAGTTGATAAGAAAGTGTTGATTCTTCAACGCAATATGCAGATAGCTTGTATTGTGAATTTGGAACTTCTTAAAGACCTTAAGGAAGATTCTAAAAAATTATCACAGGAATCTTCTCAGCCGAAATCATATTTTGATATGAAGGAATAATTCTTTGAGTTGTTGGATTCAATTAAAAAGAATTTCATGAAACAGAAAGAATTAGCTGATTAAGGCAAAAGTGATCCTGTGAAAATTGACAAAATTAATAAGCAATCAACAACTTTGGAGAAATCAAATTTTTATATAGAGGTAACAATATTTATTTTTTTTAATGAATTGTATGTATTTTATTACAGATTTTACTAATTTTATGTTCAACTTTTAGGGTTTTTCTAATGTAAATAATGAACAAGATGAAAATACGAACAATGGTGGTCCAACTATGATTGAAAAAGAAGATCTGAACAATGTACATACAAATAAAGAAGATGATTCAGAGATGACATAATCAGATGATCTAGAAACTGTATATATATAATAGGAAACACAAGGAAATAAAGAGGGTTAAAGATGATCATCCGCATAGAGATATACATAATGAGAAAGAAGATAATGTTCAGAAGCCTCAAAATGAAATTTTTTATTCAAACGTAGGTGTTTCTAATGATAAGGTAATTTGTAGGCTGATAGATTTGAATTTTGGCTGATATTATTTGTAACACCCTAGAAATTTCTTTCCTTTGAAATACACGTTTTGCCCTTTTAAAACTCAAAATAGGAAAATCTAAGATACTACCGCCACCGTGAAAACGGCTAAGGCAACTATCAAAGACACACAGCGGAAGACTCTCCTTTAAAATAATTTAAAATGACACAACTTAAAAAGTCAACTCACGAAAGTCAAGTCAAACCTAAGTAAAACAAAGTCAAACTTACAACTTGGAACCATTGTAGGCCCTTAACCAAATCAATTCAACTTAAAACTTTTACGTTAGCCTTGCAATAGAAATATCATAATATAAAGAAAGCAATAACACATCATATACTTATGAAAACTAGCATGATTCGCTCTTCACTCATGCCCATCATAAATATGCTTCATCACCTGAAAAGCTTCTCTCTACTCGTTTCCACTACTCTCCATTAAAAATGGGTCATCATAGGGCCAAGGTAAAGACAAGGCCAACAAACATACAAAACACACAATCAGCAAAGCTGAGTACATGAGCATATTTAAACATACTAACATGCATTTACCTCTCAACACACAATTTACCTTGTTGCACCTGTTTTTCAATCATACAACATTTAACAAAACTTCTCAACTAGACAACTACATAATTTTTCTAGCGTTGATTAAGCATCGAACAGGTTTCCCAACTAACCTCCCCCAATAAATGAGGTTATTGACACGGGAGCTAACCGTGCCAGCATCAAATAACCACTCGTAAGTGGCAGAATTCCTGCGCATAATAATAATGAAAGGAATGTACAACGTCCTGTACTCCAGTAGAAGTTATGGTTAAATATAAAACCCCATAACTCCCCCCATATGTTCATACTCAACGTATATACGTTTCAAGAGTTTTGGTGTGCAATCTCTTTCACTTTACGTTATTTACATATTATTAAACTTGGTGATGACTCTCAAATCATAATCATTCAATCAACAATAATTATTCTAACAATCAAATATACCAATTTAATTCTTGAATAATTAGTGACCACATAATATTTAATGTTGAACCCTTTTTCAATCAAACTCGGTGTCAAAGACACGTTAAACGCATAAAGCGCCACAAATCCTATCCCTCGGTGTTAAAAACACCTTAAGTGCATTAAGGCACCAAAATATAATTTAACCCTCGTGTACAAAGACACTTAATTAAATAGCTCTTTCCTCATGCTTAAAGCATCAATAAAAATTATATGAACCATAATAAAATTCAGTTTTAATATTCCAAACCAAATTAAACATGTAGTTTAATTAAACATGCATTCTAACATGCCATAATAGTGTGGTTCATATAAAACATGCCAAACAATAATTTTCAATCCATAATCCATCACGTACAAATAAGGCCCCGTTCTTTAGAGTTGCTCTGCTGTGTCTGCTGAGCCCTGCTCTGCTCTGCTCAAATCAAATCTTCTCTACTCTGCTTTGCTCAAAAGAAATCTCCTCTATTTTCAAATAATAATTAATAATAATTAATATTTAATTATAATATTTATTTTAATAATCTACTTTTAATTTTAATCAATATTTATGTTTTATTATTTTTATTATTATTTTTATTATTATTATTATTATTATTGTTAGGAGAATTATTATTATTATTATAAAATATTGTAGAATTCCTACAAATATTTTAAAAGAAACCCAGAAGTATTAAAATTATCAGACAGTAGAAGGTAATGGACTTGTAATATTTTATAATTTTATTATTTATAATATCCCACATCATAAATGAATTAGTTTATAAGAAAGTATTAAAATGGGGATCCTAAAAAAAACTAAATTACAAATTACATTTATCATAGCTTTTTGTTATATAGAAAACAAAAATTGGCCACATTTTCTACGTTACTATGTACTGATTTCAATTAAAGTAATGTGTTGTTATTATTATTAAAAATAATTATAATAATTATAATAATTATTAAAAATAAAAATAATTATAATAATAATAATACCTATTATATTTTGGAAAATGCTAATGAATGCCCCGGGGGCGTTGGATAAGCTAGTTATAATAATAATAATAATAATAATAATAATAATAATAATAATAATAATAATAATAATAATAATAATAATAATAACAATAACAACAACAACAACAACAACAACAACAACAACAACAACATTAATAATAATAACATTAATAATAGTAACATTAGTAATTGTATTAATAATAATAACATTAATAATAGTATTAATAATAATGTTGAAATCTGCTCTGCTATCCTAAAATCTGCTCTGCTCTGCTGAAATTTAATCTGCTCTGCTCTGCTTCATAATTCAATCACCAACATCTATAATCTACCATTCTAATCCATAATTTTAGCATGATACTACTTGTAATTCAATTAACCAAACCTAGCATGCTGACACATCACCCATAAATATGCCAAGTGTGCGAACGTACCTCAAATAAGCTCTTAAAATAACCAAGTACTCTACAACAATTCCCGAACCAAGTCTCCTACATAAAGGGCAATAATACTATATTACTTCTCCTTGTATGCACAATTTTTAGCAACTTAAATTCACTTTAGACTACTTAAAATAAATATGAAAATTATAGTAAAACCCTTAATTAATCCCTTAATTCTTTAATGGCTAATTAAACATTTTTCATAAAACCATCAAAAGTAGTACTTTGGGCAAAATTCCAGCATTATAGTTTAATTAAAAACTCATCAAAAATCCATAAAGATTCAATCTTTAAGCTTTATTAAGACTTCCAATCAATGGGTATATAAAACCCCCAAATTAATTTCAAGATAGAACCCTAAAAATTAATTCTTTTATATTAAAAATCCTTACTTTATAACAAATTCAAAATTTGAAAATTACAACTCTTTATGAAATCTGAAAATTATAGTTTCAATTAGTCAAAATATCATTTTAAAACTAATTAAGTATGTTTAAAACACTAAGAACCAAACTAATATCAAATTATATTGTATAGGTTGAACACTTAGCAAGAGAGGAAAGAGATGAAGTCACGGCGGGACTAATAGCAAGTCGGTGACCTGCTGACCGGCGACGGAGGCGACGACACGTGGTAGCGATAGTGGGTCATGGGGACGTGAAGGTGAGTGGCAGCACCTTGTTGTTCCTTTACGAAGCAAAAAAAAGAAAAGTGAAAGAAAAGATGAAAAAAAGTAAAGAAAAGATAGAACTTACCCCTTTGATTATTGTGTGGCAAATTTTGGGGATTAATATAGTATTTATAGTATAGAGTAGGTTAGGGTAGGTTTGGAATTTATAAAAATTATGGAGTTGAATAATAAAATAATTGACCCAAATATAAAAATATGATGCTTGGGTTTGTTATGAATATGGGCTACATTTGGATTAAATACTCATTGACCCTAATATTAATACTTGTTTTGTTTATAATCCAATACTTAAAATATTTTAACCCAAAATAAATTTTATAATTAAATAAATAATTTATAAAATACATTAAAAATACGGTGTATTACATTATTAGTTGGATGATTTGGCTGATAGATTTAAAAATTTTGCTTCATATTTATTAGTTTTCTTCTTATAAAATTGGTTGATTTAATTGAACATTTAGTCATTAGTCATTTACTCTATTTTCATTATTATATATAGGAAGTTGATAGTGACAATGTTATCAGTGAAGCTAATCCAAAAAAGAGTAATGTTGAAGGATCTACTGCTGTTGAATAATCTGGGACTAATGCTAATAGTGCTAAAAGTTTTACCTTAATCAACTTATTGTGGATGTTTCATTATCGAAAAAGAAGGCTGATGCTTTTGAACCTTCTTTTTATCTTGTTGATAGTCACAAAACTCCTCCTACTCCTAATATTCCTAATACTATTATACCTCCTCCACCTCCTATTACTGTCAATCATTCTGTTCTTCCTCCATCAAAATTGTCTGAAAAAGAGAATGAGGTATCTTTCAAATAATTATCTCAAACAAATATTTATCATACTTCATTTTGTAAAGTTTTTAGGATAATATTTTATCAATATAATGTATTTTTAGAACATTTTTAATTCAATTTTGCAACAATTTTGTACTTTTATTTTTAATTTATATAATAATATATGTATATATTAAAATATCTGGTGTTAATTTTTACTATATAATTGTTTATTTTGATGTTAATGATGGTTGATATGTTATCTTTGTTTGCTATAAATTGATTTGTTGGCTGATATGTTATATTTATTTGCTTATATAAATTAATTTTTTGGCTGATATGATATACTACACGCTTGATTGGCTAGCTGTTTGTTGGCTTACATGTGTAAAATAAATTGTAATCTTGTAACATTGAAGTGTTATCATTGCTGGCTTAAATTGATTTTATGTTGGTTGATACGTTTTCTTTCTTTGCTAATATTTTATCTTTGTTGGCTTATATTGATTTTATTTTAGCTGATATATTATCTTATTATAAATAATAAACTGATGATATTGCTTTTTTTAAAT
Source organism: Chenopodium quinoa (assembly GCF_001683475.1). Taxonomy (NCBI): domain Eukaryota; kingdom Viridiplantae; phylum Streptophyta; class Magnoliopsida; order Caryophyllales; family Amaranthaceae; genus Chenopodium; species Chenopodium quinoa. The sequence continues at coordinate 792,464 of NW_018744239.1, read as the reverse complement.
GCTGATATATTGTAATTGTTAACTTATATCTTTAATTGTGTTGGCTGAAATGTTAAATGATATAAACTGATATGCTATCTCTAATGGCTTATATTGATGTTATGATGGCTGATATGTTATCTTTTTTTTGCTGATATAAATTGATTTGTTGGCTTATATGTTATATTTGTTTGCTGATATGAATTAATTTGTTATTGATATGAAATACTACACTTTTAGTTTGGCCGGCTGTTTTCTTATTTTATATATTCTTTATGTTGTTGTTGGCTTACATGTGTAAAATAAACTGTAATATTTGTGAAGTTGAAGTGTCATCTTTGCTGGCTTAGATTGATTTTATGTTGGCTGATACATTTTCTTTCTTTGTTGAAAATTTATCTTTTTTTTTTTTACTTATATTGATTTCATTTTAGCTGATATGTTATCTTATTCTGCTTATATTTATAGGCTATAGATATTTCTTTGATTTAAATGTTGATGGAGTGTAATTTTTGGCTTATATCTTTAATGAAGTTAGTTGAAATGTCAAATGATATAAACTGATATGCTATCTCTGTTGGCTTATATTGATGTTATGATGGCTGATATGTTATCTTAGTTTGTTGATATGATATAAATTGATTTGTTATCTTTGTTGGTTATATTGATGTTATGATGGCTGATTTTGACTGATATGATTTGTTTTTATGTTGATATGTACTATTTGATTGATTACATCTTTGTATCATTTTTTTGTTATATTACTGTAGCAGGATTCTGATGTAAAAAGGTGCCTAGTCAGATATTGCAGGAATTAAAGCTAGAAAATATTGTTGTAGCTCCTATTCCAGTTTCTGTTCAGATGCCCACACATACATCAGGTGCTTCAGATGCTTTTGTTAGTAAATCACTTCTTATGTCAGAAGCTGTTGCAACATCTGTATCCAATGAAGATATAGCCATGCTTGCTAAGAAAATTGCAGATGATTATTCATGGATAAGAGTTTAAAGAGAAAAAAAGGATGCATTTCTCTTTTTTTTTTTTTTTGTGTATAGAGCATTGCAAAATAGAAAGCTTTATCTCCTTTGGAAAAGCAACAAGCTGATTTTCTCTTCTTTTTAAGATTTGAAGAAGAAATTTTTTTGGAGATAAATCCAACTGAAGAAGGGAATAAGAGAAATAAGGACTTAAAAGCAGAAGAAGTGTTTGATACAATGGCAGAATATGGAGGCATTGAATCTGAAATATTTATATCGAAGGGTGATATATTAAGCATGAGACCTAGTGAATGTTTGAAAATAATATTCTTGATAATTTTTTATATATGTTCAACATGAGAGAAGTTGAATTGAAAAACAATTTGGTGGAAAATTACCCGATGGAAAAAAGCGGGTGCGAAGATTTTTGGTTTACTACAAATGTATGAGTGAGTACATACTTAATTTTTTTTATTTAAATATTTTGTTCTATATATAATTATATATAGATGTTTATATTAATCATGTCTTACATTTCTTGTTTTCATAAAGATGTTGCTAAGATTCATCAAAGAATAAAAAACAGAGATGAATATTTTGTAGAGAAAGAAGAAGTTGATAAGCTTTGTGCTTAATTTTATAAGACTGATCATGCTACTTATCTGGATTTAAAACAAAATTAGGCAGTAAAAGAGAAGGATAGAAAGATAGAAGATTGTTCTACTAATGAAATTGAGGAAGGCATATAACTATACAAGGATGGTGCAAAAAGTTTCCAGATATAAACTTCAAGAATCTTAATTTGGTAAATTTTAAAATTTTCTTTTTCTTCTTCTACTTTGTTTGCTTATATGTTTTTTGTGTTCGATTTATCTTTAAATTTTATTCATATATGTTTTTTTAGCTACCTTACATGTTTCATATTTTATATGATATAAATCAACAAATCGGTGATATAATAAAAACATTGGCTGGTATTATTCAGCTAATGCCTTATGCATATCTTTTATTATCTTATAAGATATTTTTGTTTACTTATATCATTATTGTGTTTAGATTTTAATTATTTTTGGTTTTTTTGAGATTGATCATATGATCTGTGTTACCTTTATCTCTTTGCTTATGTCTATATTTTATTTGGTTTGTATATTCTTTGTCTGATTCAATTATTATATAATCTGATATAAATAAAAAAAATTGCTAATATAATAAAAACATTGGCTTATATTATTCAACTAATGCCTTATGTATATCTTTTATCATCTTATAAGATATTTTTGTTGGCTTATATCATTATTAGTTGAATGATATCATCTATTGCCATTTGATTTCATCATTTGGCTAAATGATATTATATATTATGTGTATGTTATCATTCATTTTAGAATGATATCATTGTAATATTCAATGTTATTATTAAGTTGATGAATGATACCATTAACTTGTTGGATGTTATCATTCATTTAATGGATTATATTGTAAATGCTTCTGTATTATTATTTTTTAAAAATTATTTTTGTTTAATGCAGATATTTTTCCCTATTCATGAGAATGATCATTATGATGTCCTAGTGTTTAATTCAATTGCAAATTACTAAGACAAAAAGGCAGCGATTGAGATAATAGATAATCGGAATGATGGGATCATTAAATTTAAAAATAGAGAAGATTTGTTGGTAAATAATTGACTTATATTAATTTTTATATTGTTTTAATATATAAAAATGAACTTGATATGATTTTTTTAGGCTCTAGCGCTCCGTAGTTGTAAATGTTTTTTGAAAAATATGAAATTCTTTAACTGTAATATTTGGGGTGACACTGTATTTCGAAATTTTAAATGGAGATCAAACACTGAAGGTGAAGATTGCGGTTTATATGCAGCCAAAATTATTGATTTATACACTGGTGGTGTTTAAGAAAAACTTTCTGAATAATATTCGATAATATTTTTCACTAAATTTATATCATTATTTATAAAAGGAAAAATTGAAAAGAATAATCCCACAGTTGCTCAAAACATGCCAAGCTTTGAAAATTCTGGAAACAAGCCAACCTTTGCCCCCTATTTTCTCAAAATAGTCCTTTTACCGGTTTTAAAAATTATTAACTAGTTTTAGAAGGTGACTTTCCACATGTCACCTTCTAATTGGTTTTTATCTTAAATTAATTATTTTGGAAAAAAATTAATAATAAAAAAAAGCCCTCTGCTCTCCTTTCTCGTTCCCCATCCCTGCGCTTCCCCGATCCCACTGAACCAGCTTCTTTTCACCGCCGCTGCGCCGCCACTTTCTCCTCTCTCTTGCAAATTTTTTTAGATTCGGTTGTTTGGGTTGTTTTTGGTGATGGTTAGGGTTGATTTTCGTATGGTAAAGGTTGTTTATGGAGATTAATAAAGAGGTTTTGGGGGTGGATGAAGATTTGAAGCTTTCATTGCTTCCTTATTCTTTCAAATCATACTTCGTAGGAATTTCAATTAATGAACTGCATTAGCATGAAAAATTGAATGATTTTGGTTCCTTTGTTAGGTTGGATTTTTTAATCAGATTTTTGGGTTGTTTTTGCTTTCATTCTTTAGACTATGTGTTTGGGTGTGTTTCAATTGGGTGGTTTCGGTACTGGGGTTTGGGTTTTACGGTGGTTTTGAAGGTTGGGGTTTTGGGTTTTAGGAAGTTTTGAGGTAGGGGAGTAGGAAAAGGGTGGTTTTCTAGGGTGGGGGAAGTAAAGGGTGGGTCGGGTATGGGTGGTTTTGGGTCAGGCGTGGGATAGTTGGTAGTGCAGGTGGTGTTTTACAAGGTGGGTTCCATGGAAGAGGGTGGTGAGTGGGAGGAGAAAGATCGATTAAAGAAAAAAAAAAAATTAAAAATTAACCTTGTTTTGAGAAAATAAGGGGCAAATGTTTCAAAGCTTGGCTTGTTTTGAGTAGGTTAAGCAAAGGTAGAAAATTGTATAGATGTAAGCTTGAAATAGAATTGGTATATATTTAACATACAAAACAAACATTATCCTGAAGTGGTAAATGACCTTTCAAGATTTTGTAAAAGGAAACATGTTTCATTAAAAAAGCAGACAAAAAGGAAGAAAGAAGAAGTTGATCATGAAGCAAAAAAAAAAAAAAAACATTGCTGGAGAAAGAACAGAAAAAACGGAAGAATGTAGAAGATAATAAGTAGTGTACATACATATGTATTGTACAATTTTTACCCTAACACTACTTCAAAAAGCGTACTTTTTGGACGCTTTTGGTTCGACGCTTTTGATGTGGCGTCAGCGTATGATTTTTGGTACCGCCTTTTCTCGACGCTTTTTAATGTCGAAGATTGTCCCGACACATAAAAGCGTCGGGAAAAACACGTGCTATGCACGTGAGTTATTGTTTTCACAATTTTGAAATTTTTAATGAAAATAATAGCGGGTTGTATTTTCCCCATATTCCCAATTAAACCGCCCACATTCTGCTTAATTGCTTAATTTCTCATCGATCAGCGACAAAAGAATTTTCACAATTTTGCTTGCTTTCTTCAAGGAATTTGTGGGTTTTTTGCTCATCACTTTCAATAATTTCAGGTATCAACTTACAATTTGCTATACAATATTGATGCTAGGTATATATCTATCGTTTTTGGTACCCTAATATCTCACAATTCTCTAAATTTCGTTTATATTGGGCATTATTCTTTGCATGTTTTCGATTTTGAGTTGGTGTAGAACAAGAATCGATCTCTTATTGCGAGGTAATTTTTTTCCCTTAATTAGATAATTTAATTTCTTTTTATGTTGTTTTTTTCATGAATTCTGTTTTCAAATCCATGGTTTCCATGTTTTTTTTTATTTTTGTAAGTAGTTTTTTGGTTTTTGTTATGATTTTTATGGCGAATTTTAGGGTATTAGTTTGGAATTTTATGGGTTTTTGATATGAATTTTATAGGCTTTGAATTTTATTGTTTTTTATATGAATTTTATAGGCTTTGATTTTTCTGGTTTTTGAATTTTATGGGTTTTTTATATGAATTTTCTAGGGTTTTACTAGTTCTCTGCATTCATGTTATACTTTAGGCTTGGTGTGTTGCTACGATTGTTGTGCTAGCTATTGCTTTGGCCTTTAGTTTAGGAAGTTCTAATTACAGCTGGTTGCTGCTGAGAAATAATGCAGCAACGCCGTTTACTGTAAATGCTGGCATCCCTTTTCACAGCAAACCTCAGATCTTCAGATAAGGTTCTGTTTTCGCGCCACCAACTCAGTACAGGCAGTTTATTTATATTCTCATTCAAGTATTATACACCACAATGTCAGTAAGTATGGGCAAATTATGTCATGGACCACCATCTATATATTAGTTAATATAGTAATTACGAATTTTAATTTGTCTTTAGCTATTTGATTAAAGACAAAATGATATAATTAATTGTTGCTTTTTCATGAATGAAAGCTTTATTGTAATATACTAGTACAAAAAAAAGAGGGAAAAAAAAGGGATGTTGATTTGTTGGCATGTGTTTTTGATAGTATTCTGAAGCTTAGTTTGACTTGCCGAGTTTTTTTTACTTTTGTTAACAAAATTATGGAGTATTTCTCTCGTGTAAAATTAACTTTTACTAATTGTTAACTTTTTTTGGGAGTTTATATCCGTAATCTAAGTCAATTTTTGGCATGCATATTTCCCACCAAACTACTCACTGTTTTATGTACCATGGAAAATTTAGAAGAATACATTTGTTTCTTCACTTGGTTAGGCATACAAACAATGAACACTGGAGGCTGGGGCAGTCTGTCTTGCAGCAATACTGTATATTAATCCCATGCCTCAACTTTTATATTTTCGCGCCTCACTCAAATCAGGTTCTTAATAACACATTCAAAGATCAAACTCGAAGTTGAGAAAATACCTCCTTTCATTTAATAAATTTAGCTTGACTTGAAATATAACTATTCTGATGGTTTCCTTTGAAATGAAAGCATAAATATATGATCAGTGTGACCTGTTAGTTAATGGATGGATAGACCTTATAAAAAAGAATTGCTTAATTATTGTAGCTTTTATTTTGCTCATAGAAGTTTCTTCTCATCCTGTTTTCTTGCATCTCAACCTGGTTTTATTAGTTTCATCTCAGGCTTTGCATCCTTTAAAATGTTAAAGCTTACTAACACTACCTAATCTGTTTTCAGCCTTTTTCAGTAGCTTGAAACACACAGATTGTATGATCTTACTGTACTTTTGCGGCAAAGAAGGTACACTCTACCTTAGACATTAGCTCAAACTAGAATACATTTTTAAAGATTGTGGCTTGCATATACTTATTTCAATTGTGTAGGCTTGATTAGATTTCCCTAATTGGATGATTCATGTGACACTATCTTCTAATTGCTTGAATAACGTGTGCCTACTGCCTTGGAGTCATGTTTTGTAGATTTTTAGTGTGGTTTGTTGAATGAGAAATTCATCGAACTCGCATAATTTTTTTTGTTGTTGTTGCATGTTTCTTTCTAATTTTCTTCTTTCACCCACCAACAAGTTTGTAGGCTTGAATTACTTACTTACATTATTTTTTAGTGGATAAACTTCTTGATATTATAAGTTTGATCTATGTCTATTTACGTAGTGAAAGTGATGTCCCTATTATATATTTGTTTAAGGATCCTTGTAACATGTTTTTTTATTAATGTCATTGTTTTTAATTAGCAATTAACTATATACTTCTTTGTAGACATGGATACTAGTTGGATTGATTTACCAAGAGGTGATCTTGGTTATTTTAAAGGTTGCATGAAATTCTTGAAACTTGCTAAAGAGACTCTTTTACCAAATACATGGGAAACTAAATGCCCATGTAATAAGTGCAAGTTAAATAAAACAAATTCTGTAGAAGAAGTTAGAGGGCATATTTTATTTTATGGTTTTTATAAAAACTATAGAAATTGGATATTTCATTGTAAAGATGAAGGGAGTAATACCTATGATCTAAGTGATGATCAAGTAAATGCAGTAGGTCGAGATGATATGGACGGGTTACTAAGAGCAGCTTTTAGAGTTAATACACAACAAACCGACAAAACTCAAGATCCATCATTTAATGAACAAAGTATTGAAGATGACAATTCATATGATATGGATGAGGGGTTTACCATTTATCGCGAGGTAGATGATGAGCATCAATCAACTTTCTCAAATGAAGAACAGGCAAAGTATAAAAAAACTCATGGAAGCTTCTGAAAAAGGCCTGTACGAGGGGTGTACTACTTTTTCAAAACTTTCATTTCTATTGCATTTGTTTCACCTAAAGTGTATGTTCCATTGGTTTGCAGAGTCATTTAATAAATTACTTGAACTTCTAATTGACGCATTTCTCATTAAGGAGTTTCCATCGTCCTATTATGAAGATATGAAGATAATAAATGATTTAGGGTTAGGATATGAGGAAATCTATGCATGTCCAAATGACTGCATGTTATATTGGGGCGAATTCGCAAATAAAAGTGAGTGTCATATATGCCATACATCAAGGTGGAAAAGTGTGAAAGGAAAGGAGGGTGATGTAAATGAAAAAGGAAAAAAAGCATGTAAGAAAGGCGAGGCAGCTAAAGTAATGGAGTACTTTCCCCTTATCCCTAGTTTAAATAGGCTTTACATGTCATCTAAAACTGCAGAGGACATGAGATGGCACTTTAATCGTAAGGATGATAAGATTCGACAACACCCTGCTGATGGCGAGGCCTGGAAAAAATTTGATGAAAAATATACAGTTTGCCGCTGATCCTCGCACTGTTAGATTAGGCCTAGCGAGTGATGGTTTTAATCCATATTGTCTTATGAACACAAATTATAGTACATAGCCGGTGGTCCTCATTCCTTATAATTTACCACCATGGCTTTGCATGAAACCATCATCCTTTATTCTTTCTATAATTATTCCTGGTAAATTTGGTCTCGGTATGGATATTGGTGTGTACTTGCAACCACTAATCCATGAATTGAAATTATTGTGGGAAGGTGTTGATGCTTTTGATTCTTATAGTAGAAGCAACTTCAAACTGCGAGCAGCCCTACACTCTACTATTAATGACTTTTCGGCTTATACTATGTTGTCAGGTTGGAGTACGAAAGGCTACAAATCTTATCCTTCTTGCACTCATTCTACTTATTCAGATAGATTTGGTGGAAACATTATCTACCCTAGATATCGAAAATGGTTGCCTATTGATCACCCATATCGTTCACAAGCTAATTTGTTTTATGGGAAAGAAGAATATGGTATTGCTCCGATTCGTACCAGCGGGACCGATGTTTTGAAGCAACAAGAAGGGGTAAAGTATGTATATGGGAAGACAAAAAAAGTTCCTAAAAAAAGAGGGAAAAAAGCTGCCAATGAACTTGATGATGATTGCGATCCCGATGGTAATGATGTTCTTTGGAAAAAGAAAAGTACATTTTTTGAATTAGAGTATTGGGAGCATAATCCTCTTAGACATAATTTAGATGTTATGCAAATTGAAAAGAATGTGTCCGATATTTTATTAGGAACTCTTTTAGATATGGATAATAGTAGGGATGATGAGAGTGGCAGAGAAGCCCTAAAGAATTTGAATATAAAACCTCATCTATGGGTCAACCCTCAAGGTTACATCCCGCCGGCTGCATACACCATGTCTAACGAGGAGAAAGAACGATTTTTAAAAGTCTTGAAAAAGATGAAAGTTCCTGATTGATATGGATATAATTTGCAAAGATGTGTGAATCTAAAGCAACGGAAACTTATTAATATGAAAAGTCACGACCATTATATTCTCATCCAAGATATCCTCTCGGTTGCTTTAAGGGCGTCGAATGCCACAAAAGTTATTGACTTGCTTGAGGAGTTGTCTGACTTTTTTAAAAAGATATGTTCAACTGCTATAGATACAAGAGAATTAGATACCATTCAATCAAAGCTCGTGTTGACTCTTTGCAAGTTTGAAAAAGAATTTTTACCAACATTTTTTACAATCATGGTTCATCTACTAATTCATTTAGTGGAATAGGTCAGACTAGGCGGACCGGTTCATTATAGATGGATGTATCCTGTTGAAAGGTACTTATTATTATTATTATTATTATTATTATTATTTATTTATTTTATTTTTTTTTATTTGTATTATTTAATTTTTAAATAATAATTTTCCTTATTATTTCACATTGACATACAAAATCGTTACTATAATTCAAGGTACTTAGCCTTTTTAAAATCTCATGTAAGCAATAAAGCGCAACCTGAAGGATCTATAGCGGAAGGTTACCTTTTGTGGGAGACAATTGCATTTTGTTCAAGATATTTAGAAAGTGTTGAGACTATGTTCAATAGACCTAGAAGGAATGAGGATGGTGTATCAAACATTTACAACTATTTGTATAAATCTGGTGGTCGTGTTGTTGGAAAGAAAGAAAATGTCCGTTCGGATGATAGAAGTTTAAAGCAAGCTCATCGCTATGTTTTACTTCATTATGATGAATTGACCCCGGTGCTCAAGTAAGTAGCATTATGTATTTGGTTAAAGCGTCCAATATATACTTGTTACTAACATAAAATTTACAATCTCGATAGTGAGTTCCTTAAACTAAAGAGGCAAGAGAATGACGTTGGAGGAAGTCAAGCTAATGAATCTATTGAAAATCAGTGGATAATTGATGATTTTGCAGATTGGTTGCAAAGCCAGGTCATATGCTTTTACATTTAGGGTCTTTTTATTTCATATTATACAACATTCTAATTCTAACTTTATTATTCTCGAATTATAGGTCCATAATTTAGATGATAGCACGATAGAAGCAAAGTTAAGAAAAGCCTTAGCCAGTGGCTTGAGTAACCGCGGGAAAAGGATGAAAAGTGTTATTATCAATGGTTACAAATTTGATATTGTGGATCGTGAGCGATTTCGAATAACTCAGAATTCAGGAATCATGGTGGAAGCAAAAGATCACGAATATTATGGAAAACTCAAAGAAATTTTGGAATTAGATTATTATGGTTCTTATTAGGTTATATGTTTCCTTGTGATTGGGTCGATATCCGTAGGGGTATCAAAACAAATCCGAATAGAAGAGTTTGTATCAATTTCTCAAAGTTGATGCACATTGGTCGATTTTTGCGTGATGATTCATTTGTTTTCTCATCTCAAGCAAAACAAGTTTTTTATATCGAGGATGAGATACAAAAAGGGTGGTGTCATGTTGTGAAAACTAAGCCTAGGGACTTGTTTGATATACTTGGATAATTTGTTTACAACTTTTATAACTTATTACAGATTTGAGTTCATAAATTTGGATGGGTGTGTATTTTTATATTTCATTTAGTTATTCTAATTCATCAAAGTTTGCATTTTGTTAACTTAATTTCTGTTTTTATGGTACTAAGTAGTATTATTGTTTTGGTTTCTTATTGGTCGAATAAAAACTGAAATCAGAGTTGAAATACAGAATTTAATTCAAATTTGAATACCAGAACTGAATTCAGAGTCGAAATCAGAACTGAAATCCAGAATTGAATTCAGATCTGAATTTCAAAACTGAATTCAGAACTAAACTCTAGAATGAATTCCAAACTGAATCTAGAATTGTATTCAGTTCTGAATTGCAGCTCTGAACATCAGATTTTGTCTTTTGGTCAAATTTATTTCTTGTTATTTCAACTCTAATGCATTGATTTTTGTTGTTCTTATTTTGTGTTTCAGTTATGATGTTTAGTTTAGCTGTACATATATTGTCTTGTCTTTATATCAGTTTTGTCTTTATATATTGTCTTTACTTTTCACTAATATTGTGATTATAGCTGCCTTTCTGCTCTTTTACCGGTCAAGGTTAAGGCTTTTGCATCTTGACCGATCTTAAGACTCTTCTATTTCACAATAAGTGTTGTTGCTATTTGTAATGAACCCAAAATTAATTTTGAGCTGAGTTGCAGATCTGAAGTTCAGAACTGTAATTGAACTAAGTGTTGTTGCTGTTTGAATTCAGAACTGAATCTAGAACTAAATTCAGACCTAATTTTTTGAGAGTTTAAATTCAGAATTGAATTCACAATTGAATTTAGAACATTGTCGTCTAGGATCAGTATCATGACTAGCAGAAGATACTTCTTCTGCAGCTGCAGGAAAAGCAATAATGGTCATTATTATTTCTAATATAAAGACTTTGATTGATTGATTGATTCTTTCTAACATAAAAGAAATTGCTAATAGTAAAAATGTGCTGTAATCTCCAGAGAACAAAAATCAGAAAAAGTTTATCTCTTTGTCTTCAAATAGTAAAAACTACTTTATATTTTTTGACCAATTCGACTACATTTTCAGTTATGATTATCAAATATTCACTACATTTTTAGTTCTGATTTTGACTCTGAATTCAGTTCTAGTATTCAGATCTGAATTAAATTCTGTATTTCAACTCTGATTTCAGTCTTTATTCGACCAATCAGAAGTATCTCCTGCTGTTACTATGCTAATTTTGCTAGAACATTGATACTTTTGCTAGAACATTGCATGATGTTACTAATTGCTCTTATGCTAGGTTCTCTATCAGCTGTTTAATATATGGTCTTTTTCAACTTCATTTGCTGTAAAGATTGTGTGTGTGTGTGTGTGTGTGCGCGCTATTGAACTAAGTGTTGTTGCTGTTTGTAATTAACCCACTATAAATGTGATATTGTGATTATAGTTCAGAACTGTACAATTTAGATATATAGTTTAGATCTTTATATCAGTTTATTTTGTATTTCTGTTTATATCTTGTCTTTATATCAGTGTTGACATACTAATGTAGCTTATCTTATGGTTCATCAGGTAAAAGATGACTTATCGAAGCAAGAGAGCAAGGGAAATACTTGCTGCCACAGCTAAGTCACATGATCCACTGTCAGCACAGTCACCAATTACAACTAATGCACATACTTCATTTACTACTGAAGTTGTTTCACAACCCACCAAAAAAAATCTACTAAGTCACCACAGACTGAGGTACTTAAGGATGACAAATGGGGCCTTTTTCTCCACCCATTACCACTACAAAATCTGACCAGGAACCACCTAATAGTTTAGGATCCATTTGGAAAAATCCTCCTGGTTCAACATCGAGTTCAGTCAAAGAAGCTGCTACATCAGGTTATTAGAAAAAATATCCAACAAAAGTCTCACCTAATATCCCACCTAATATTCCACAATCAAGTAGACCAGACTCATCATTGAACTCCCTTTCTACTTCTCATAAAACTCTCGAGCAACCTGTGAGACGAGGAATTCAGAACCTTAAGACTGGTGCTGTTAAAACTTCAGCAATAGCTCCACAAACTAATCAAGAACGACAAAAAAGTGGAAAAGAATCAGAAAAGATCCCAAAACAATCTAAGGCTTTACGACCAAAAGCACTTCCGGATTGGCCTCTAGACATAGATTTTGACGACAAGGAGGAGGTTCTAACCATAGGTAAATATTTCCCATTTAAATCAGTACTTTAATTTTTTAAACTGATTATTTCTGTTACCTTACTTTTTGTATTTAAATCAGATGCCAATGGTAATACTACATTAGTAAGTGGTATAATTCTGCCAATTGACTTTTGGAGTAATAATGGCGTCCAATACTATGTTGAATTCAATGATCTATGCCAGCCAATTAGGAAAGGTGGACATATTTTGGTTAAATTCGTTAGTATGATTGCAAAGATGGAAAGTTGTTGCCCAGTTGGGGAAAAATATTGGCATGCAATCGACAATCATTTCAAAGGGAAGATAATTACAGATATAAGAGTAAGTATATTTGTCCCTAAGCCATCCCTTTTAATTGTCAAAACATACATAATTAGCCGGTCTCTTATTATTTATAGATTACTTACTGATTTATGTTTATAACTAATTTTATTTACTGAAGGAACACTTTGTGATTCCTCTTGGTGCAGAATATGACAACCAGGCTCTCAAGAGTGCCAATAAATGTTGGAGGCAATACAAATACTCTCTAAAACAGCAATATTACAAGCCAGAACAGAAGACATTAGATCAGATTTGCAATAATGTGCCACATGGAATTACTAGTAGTAATTGGGTAAAGTTGGTGAAATATTAGGATTCGGATAAAGAGAAAGTATGTTTAATACTTAGCTTACTGTGCATGAAGCAATATTTAATATCTTATTCATAATTATATAATAAATACATACTCTTTGAATATGAGTGCAGGAATGTCAGAATGCGGAAAAAAAGCACGAGCCTCCCAAAATCAGTTTCATACATCTGGCTCTAAAAGTTTTGCAAACCGACAAGCTGATTATGTATGGAATATATATGTCATTTTATAATTAATTACCTAGGATTGTATTTAAAGCATGTTTTTTTATATGCGGTTGATATTGTTGACTTTTCATATTAAAGCTATTGTTGCTTTATTATTTATAGGAAGATGAACATGGACAGAAAATGAGCTTGTTAGAGCTGTGGATTAAAACCCATACGGGTAAAGACAGAAGCTTTCTTCCTAGCACGGTCACTGAAGATTTTGTGGTATGGTTTTGTGACAGATTTCTGGTATGAGTTTGTGCAAATTTTGTGGTATAATTTTGTGCAAATTTTTTGGTATAATTTGGTATAGGATGATGTTAAAGATAAGGTTGAAGAGTTGAGGATGATACACCCTAAGATGTCTGAACAAGAGCTCGAAGATGAAGCATTTCAGCAAACTATGTATGGCAATGAGATTCCCGATCGTCCTGTGGGTTACGGATTAGAGGTTAAAAAGGGGGACATTTTTGGAGTACATGGTGTGTTAAGGAAGGGTATGGAAAAGTTCAAAAGAGGAATATTGTGATGGGTAGTGTTAAAGAAGAAGTGAATGCTTTGCATAAAAAAATGATACACTATCCCAAGAAAATGAAAAGCTAAAAGATCGGGTCGGACACAACAATCTTCTTCTTAAAGTGCTTGTTGGACAATTTTCTCAGATTTTAGGTGCAGTTCGTCAAGGGAATGCATCTCCGGATCTTTTAAACAAAGCATCTGAGTTCTTAGGAAAGGAAAAGCATCAGGTAATCTCTTTATAACTGAAATCAGAGCTGAAATCCATAAATGAATTCAGATCTGAAGTTCAGAACTGAAAATCAGATTTAAATCAGAACTGAATTCAAAATGCTTGTGTGTGTGTGAAATTCAGAGCTTGTGTGTTTGTGTGTGTGAAAGTCAAAGCTTGTGTGTGTGTGTGTGTGTGAAAGTCAGAGCTTGTGTGTGTGTGTGTGTGTGTGTGTGTGTGTGTGTGAGTGTGTGTGTGTGTGTGTGTAATAGTAATCTGCCTAAGGTTCTCTACTTGTCTACCCTGCTTCCCTGCTACTTGTCTTCCCTGCTCCCATGCTGCTTGTCTACCCTGCTCATTTATAAAAAAAAACTTGAAAAAACTTCAAGATTAGTATGTTGGGACAAAGGCTTTGTTATTGTTTACTATGTACAAACATTATTTTTTTCCTCGATTCGTATCATATTAAAAGTCACTTACCCGAATAAAACTCCCAATAAAACTCGTCTTTAAACGTCAACCGAATATACCTCATATAAGGATAACAATAACTAAAATTGAGTCAGAAATGAGAATCAATTGGAGTTTTTCACAACCTCGCCTTTTCTATAATTTTTTCAACTTAAACAGGCAATAAATTTACTCCTAACTCAGAATAATAATAAGCTATGCAACAACCACACATAGTCAACTCTAAAAGTTAAAAAGCCCACCTAATACTCTAATGTACTGATTATTTAAAAAGATGAATTATAACACAAAAGTAATCATTCTTGGCCTGAATCATATAGTTTACAGAGATATAATACTCGCGTATTAGATAACTATGAGCCCAACTCTCTGTTAGGCACTAAATTATGTTGGTAAACCATCGATCTCTGTTGGGTGTCATACGATGAATTCCCAAGGATTTTCACCAGAGAAAGCACATTCACAATGATAAATTTGATGGCCTTCTCTTGCTTCTGCTGCTAAGAGTTCTTGGACGATGTTGCTTTCCACATGGCTAAATCCTTGGGTTAGAGTTAGCAGGACATAGACTAATCAGTGATACTGAATGCCAAATCGACAGACTGGACAGAAATGCTTGTCCAAAACTTCAAGATTAGTATGTTGGGTATTTCAACAGCAATAATGGATTAGGCAGAAGATCCTTTAGTGAACCATTGCTGCCTCTGCTTCTGCTTCTGTTGCTTGTGCTTGTGCTTGTAGTGGTTGTGTGTTGTTGTTGTTGTTCTGCCCCTGTTCCTTTTGTCTTTGTCTCCTGCCGTATACCAGAGTAATTGGTGGAGGTAGAGGATGGTTCGTTGCAGCGTTAAGTTATTTGCTTGTCTGATATTTTTCAAGTTTTTTTTGAGAATTAACTGAGGTATTTGAAATTTCTCCCTAAAGGTCATGAAGCCTTTTTGGGATAAATGTTTGTCTACTGCATGCCTTGAAGCTTATTTATTTCTTAGTCATAAGCCCTTATGATCTTGATTTTTTTTACATCTTTTTGCATATATTTCTTTTGATTCTATACTTCATGCTCTAGACTAAGATGTGTGTTATATATCACGGTGGAGATGATAACTCAACCTTTTCGCTGCATTGTTTAGTGGGAAGATTGTGCTGCTGGATCTGGTTTTTTTTTTTAGCAGTAGCAAAGGGATTCTACTCCCTAAACAAACTAGAACTAATAGAAACACACTAAAAAGCCGAATTTTCACAGTAGCTAGGTTTGTACAGCTTCATCGAGTCAGTCTCCAAGGTGATCCTATTCAGGCCAGCCTCGATTGCAATAGAGAGACCATGCCTGGCTGCCAAAGCTTCCCCAACATCCACCTCATAGCAGCCCTTAATGCACCAGTAAGTAGCAGCCATAACCTCACCCACTGAGTCACGAATCACCCCACCCAAACCAGTCATATCATCATTGGAAAAACGAGCAACATCAGAATTTAGCTTATAGAAACCAACAGAAGGGGCTTTCCATTTGTTACTTACTGCAGAACTCAAATGCACAGGAGTAGAGCTTGCAGTATTGGCTTTCTCAATAGTATACAACTTAAGACTCTTCTATTTCACAATAACTCTCTTAAGCTTTCTAATGGACAATAAGAAAGCTTAAATAATTATAGGCCTACTTTACAGATTTATATATGTGCAATGTACATAATTAATTTCCTAGATTAAAGTATAATGTCCTTGTTATTGTCTCATATCAATTATGAACCTTGAGCCTATATTGTGTAATGTACTAATTTATACTTTTTTTTTTCTTTTGAAGATTGGAAAAGGCAATGTAGGTGCAACAAGAGAATAAGCCACGACACTTGAGCATCAAGACAAGCGACTATATTATCTATAAGGCCATCATCGATATATTTTGGTTTTTTAGTCTTATATTAGTGATGTATTTATTTAGGGACAAACTACTATATATAATATACAACATTTTTTTTAATTTTATTAATTGTGTTGATGTTTTCTTTTTAAAAATTTGGTAATTAATTAACTACGTACTCTTATTATATATATATTGTTGATTAATTATTGTTTTTTTTATTTTTTTAAATCTAGTTATATAGAATATTTGTTTATTTTAATTTTTATGTTATTAATTTAATTTATGATAAATTTATATAACTATAATGTATGTATGATGGTAATAATTTAATAAAATGAAAAAAAAAAAGCTTACAAAAAGTTCTGGACGCTTTTTAATGTCTACATATTTACACATTTTCAAATTTCAAAGAGTTTCCAGCCACACCAAAGGCTGACACGAATAAACGCAAGACAACGAAAAGAGTCGCTAAATTTGAGTATATGGATTGGTAAAAGCGTCGCTAAAAAACTACACACATTTGGGATAATGTGCGAAATACATATTTGTGACGCTTCGTATATTAGTTAGGACACAAAAAAGCGTCGATATTCTCGACGCTTTTTTGTGTTCCTGGAAATTTTCTACTCACGTTTTTTCGACGCTTTTTAGCAGCGTCGAGAAATAATTTTCGACGCTTTTTAGCCTTGATAAAAGGCCTAAAAAGCGTCCAGAAAACACGCTTTTTGTAGTAGTGTTTTATAAGGCATATAGAAAATTAACATTATTATACATGTATATTTGATTTTTATGATGGTTTAAATTGATTTTATAATGGCTAATATTGATTTTATGTTTGCTTATATTGATTTTATGTTATCTTTAATAACTTATATTGATTTTACGTTGGCTGACATAATATCTTACTTTGCTCGTATGATTTATTTGATTGCCTGATACGTTTCGGATGTGATTTATTATCATATATTTATTTAATGTTGGATGATATATTATATTATTAGTTGGTTTATACTAATTCTAATAATGGATGTTACGTTATATTGGTTGGCTTATATGCATTTGATTTTGGCTTATTTGATTTTAGCTTATATGCATTTGATTTTACCTTATACGTAGTATGATTTTGTTTTTAGCTTATACAGACTTATTGTTAGTTACGTTATATTATAAATTAGTTTAATGTCATAAATTAGTTGACTTATATTATACTTAAGTTCCCTTATATTATCATATATTTATTTAATGTTGGATGATATATTATATTAGTTGGCTTATACTGATTGTAATAATGGATGTTACGTTATATTGGTTTGCTTATATGCATTTGAGTTTGGCTTATACGGTTTATTAGGTTGGCTGATAAGAATCAGTTGTTGCTTTATTATTTTATCTTGACTTACATGCTTTGTTTTACATGCTATTATACTCTATTTGATTATTTATATAGAAATTAAATTAAATGATTTTGCCTTATATGATTTTGTTTTTAGCTTATACAAACTTATTGTTTGGTTATGTTATATTATAAATTAGTTGACTTATATTATACTTAAATTCCCTTTTATGAATATATTTTTTGATGATATAAAAATTATTGGTAGATAATTATTGAATATATTACATATATATAAGAAATACGTATTATTATTATTATTATTATTATTATTATTATTATTATTATTATTATTATTATTATTATTATTATTATTATTGCATAAGGATACATATATTAAAACTTATACATTAATACCATTTTCAACTTCAGTATGAAGTCTTTCATTACCATCAGCACTAAAAACTCTAATGTAAAAATTTGAATCATTATCGTGATAAATATTCAGTCTTTCTCCTTCAACAATATTATTGGATTGTACAAAGCTTGTTCATCCATCATTAGCAAAACAACCACCAACTGTTCTCGTATTTTCTTCTACGCATATCACGTGCACTCTTACATTCCACGATAGACTCTAACTTCACTTGTAAGATAACAAAGATAAAAAAAATAAGTCACTTTAAAAAACATGTAAGATAACAAATAAAGTATATATATCAGATATTAAACAGAACATATTAGCCACAAATAGAACATGTAAGCCAACAAGAGGAGTATATCAGCCAACAAGGAGAGTTATCAGCCAACAAGATATACATATAGCCAGCAAAAGCAAAAGATAACCCAACAAATTAATAATATCAGCTACCGAAATGAATCATATAACCCAACAATTAAATACACATATCAGCCAACAAAATAAATATACTCCGTATCAGTCAACTAAAGGAGCATAAAATAAAAGCCAAATATTGTCTGATATCAGCCAATAAAAGAGGGAAAAAAAAACATATCAGTCAACAAAACAATGTATAAGCATAAAACTTAATAACTTACAAAAACAAGCCCATAAATATTTCTGTAATTAACAGAACATTTTGTCGTATTTTCATAGAAATCAGTTATTGTCTTCAATATTGTGTGGAAGAAAAAAAATATATATGTTAATGATATATAGTTCTTATATAGAAACAATAGAAGTTATTAAAGAAAACTTTATATAAAAAAAAAGCTTAATTTTATAAGGCCTTTTTTTTATTGAGAACAATTATGCATGGAACAACAATAATAACTATAACATTTAATGTAACAGAAATTTATTTTGACTTTAGTCAGATTTATATGACTTTTTCATGATGCAAAAAATTATGTATGACTTTTTCATAATGCAGAGATTTATTTTGACTTTAGTTAGAAAATTTATGGCTCATGCAGAAAACCAAATTGACTTTAATCAGCTTTTGATGAAATTATTTTTTGAATCATAGCATGCATTGTTGATATTTATTTGTTTAAAGTATATAGATAATTATGATTGCCGACATTGACAATTGTGATTCATATATGAGTATCATGAATTTTATAAAAACTGATGATATTTTTTAATTATAAAAAACGTATTACCCAAAATAAAATACATATAAGTCATCAAAAGATAAAATTTCAGTTTCATTTTTTATTATTTAGGCTGATATACTTTTTTTGTTAGCTGATATATTCTTTTTACTTTCTGATATATTTTATTTGTTAGCGTACATGTTTTTTAATTTTGCTGAAATCTTAAATTCTACAAGCTTGATTGTTTTCTTTGCTGGTTGTTATGACATGTTTTATTTGCTAATATACTCTATTTGTAAGCTTACATGTTTTTTAGATTGGCTAATTAGTTATCTTAGTTAGCTTATATGATTTATTGGCACAATTTATTAAAATATTTTAATAAAAAAAAAAAATATATCAATAAGTCAAAGTATAAATTGTAACTTATTTTTTATACCCCAACATAAAAATAGTATAAGCCAACAAATAGAACTTATAATCAGGCAAAAAAGATCACATAAATCAATAATATATGTTATCTATATAGGATTTTATATCATCTTTATGTAGCTTAAATAATATGAATTCTTTAATATACTTAAATTAGCCCATTCTTATATCATCTATTGGCTTATATTTTTACTTTGTTGGCTAATATCACTAATTCTTTAGCTGATTTGTTTCTATTTTTAGATTTTATATTATCTAAGTTAGCTTAAATGAGACTATAATTAGCTTATATTGATTTTATATTAGCTGGTTTTATCTTAATTTGTATATATGATTTATTTGGCTAGGTGATACGTTTTTTATATGATTTATTATCATATAAAAAAACTAGTGAATTGAATAATAAAACAAGCATTAATACGAACCAAATTTTTATTCGAAAATATATAATATTACATTTTTATTGACATATATTATGATTTAAACACCATTTTCAGCTTCGATAAGAATTCTTTCATTAACCTTATTATCAAAAACTCTAATATAAAAAGTACTATTCTTATAATACACATGCAGAAATTCACCAACAGCTAAGTTGTTTCTATCAACAAAACCTTGCCATTCTTGATCAATGAAAAATCATCCAAATTTGCCTGTATCTTCTTCTACACTTAGCACACTGACGTTCCAAGCACGTCCATTCTTTCCTCAGTACACTGTTGCCGTTTTATTGTTAAACAAAAGCAACCTTCTCTTCCATTTTAAAGGAAGAAGCTGAAACAAACATAAATACAAAATTAAATTATTAATAATATATTAAATTATAGATTATATTAGATATAAGAATCTAACTTACAAGAGTATTTCTGTTAGATGTTCTCTATTTCACAATGCATTTTTTTCATATTTTCATAAAAATTATCATCCTCCATTATAAAGAGCAAGGGGTTTTTTTTTTTTAAATAAGAAATTATTTATATAAAATTATATTAAAATATGCTTTATATAGAAAAGCGTTTTGTATGAACAGAAATTATATTTAAAAAATAGTCAGATTTGAATGATTTTTTCATAGTTCTTAAAATTATGAATGTCTTTTTCTTATTGACTTTAGTCAGAAATACAATTGCTAATGCAGAAAACCATAATGACTTTAATCAGCTTTAATGAAAATATTTTTTGGAAATATTAATATTAACAAAAACAATGGGACCTTGGCATGCAATAGTGATATGAGTTTTATATCAATCGATATACTCAACAAAATAATTTAGAATTTTAGCAAATTCTAATAGCTAAAATGTTTTCTTTGCTAGCTAATATGATATATTCTTTTTAGTTGAATTGTGTACATCAGTTAAATTTTCTTTATTTTTATGTCTTATATGTATTATTAGCTTATATGTTTTTAAAATCAGCTTATACATTTATTTAACTCAATATCTTTGGTGGCTGATGTATTTATTTTTTAACCCGATGATATATTTCATTTGTTAGCTTATATTTATCTTTTATTGACTAATATGTTTTCTTCTATTGGATTATATGTTTCTTTTATTGGCTAATACATTAATTTTGTAACCTGATATGTTAATAGTTTGCTTACCAGTTACTTTTATTGTTATTTGTTGGCTGATAGCCTAATACAATTCATTTTTTGGTTCTTTTTTTTTTTTTTTTTTTTTTTGATATAACTTGTGTTGGCTGATGAACTCCTCTTGTTAGCTTATATTTATCTTTTGTTGGCTAATATGATTCTTCTGTTGGTTTATATGTTTCTTTTGTTGGCTGATATGTTTATTTTGTAACCTGATATGTTTCTTTCGTTGTCTTATATTTATCTTTTGTTTGCTAATATGTTTCTTCTGTTGGCACATTCCATTCAAGCATTGTCCCATTCAAGCATTTAGTTTATATAGTCTTTTTCATTAGCTTATATGTTCTATTTATTGGCTTAAAAGTTTTATATTTAAGCTTAAATTTCAAATTCTCATAGCTGAAATGTTTTCTTTGCTTGCTGATATATATGTTTAATTTACTGATATACTCTATTTGTAAGCTTATATGTTTTTTATATTGATTGGCTGATTTTTTAACTTAATTAACTTATAAGATTTTTAAAGTATTTAAGCAAAAAAATAAATATATATAAAAAAATCAAAGTATAAATTGTAACTTATATCATTTAAACCAACATAAAAATAATATAAACTAGTTTTTAAAAGATGTAAACAAACAAAACAAAATAAAAAAAAAAATCATATCAGTCAATAGAATAATAGTATGATACTACATAAATATTATATACGCTTACAGATTTAATATATTTGATAAATACATCGACAAAATGAAGAAATATATCAGGAAATATCATATATTTGAAAATTTTAATTATTATATAACATAATTTTCATATATTCTAATGATATGTCATAGATTACGAATTTTTTTTCGTTAAACTTAGAACTTAACAGCAAAAAAAAAAAAAAAAAAAAAAAAAAAAAAACCTAGAATCTTAATCTTCTTCTTGTTGTTTTTTGAGATTTTAAACTTGTTTCTTCTTTTGATCTTCTTTATCTTCCTTCTTTTGTTGATTTTCTTCTTTCTTTTTCTTGTTTTGTGCTTCATGGAATTTCTCTTAGGCCCTCTTTCTCTTCCTCAGTTCTTCGATTTCATTATTTTCCACTTTTTCATAGAGCTTCATCAGTCCGTCATTCACTCTATCTCTTCTTTCGAGTAGATCATTTTATCTTTTTTCAAAGTTGTCAATAGCATTTTTCTTCTAGATCGTTTGATAAAGTAGAATACTGAGAATTGTTTTCCAAATTTGAGAAATAAATATAAATGTTTATTTTAGGAGAGAGAATATACAAGACAACAAACATGTGAAATGTGTGAGAAAACAATGGTTTTATAGGCAAATAGGAAATAATAATAATAAAAAAACTATTTTAATTATTTTTCTATTTTTTATTATAACATTTTCGGGCTATCTTTCTCCAACACCTGCATACACTTGTCACACATTCACTGTACATTGGATCTTTTAGTCAAGAAAAAACGTTAAATTGTAATATATTAGGCATGGAAAGGCTGGGTGAAGTTCATTAAGATCAATCATTGTATATTCGAAATTAAATTTATGAATAACCTGTTTACAAACAAAAAAATTAACTAATTTCCAAAAAAAAAAAAAAAAAGGAAAAATTCACGGGAATAATCCCACCTTTAGGTCATTCGTTTTTAATAATCCCACCTTTTAGTTATTTTTTAATAATCCGACCGGTTGGGACCAATAAAAAATAATGAGGGCTAAAGGTCGGATTATTAAAAAATAACTCAAAGGTGGGATTATTAAAAACGAATGGCCCAAAGGTGGGATTATTCCCATGAATTTTTCCAAAAAAAAAAAAAAGCAACCAATTTCAAATAATTACAATTGTATCTTACCTAATTCTGGAATTTGTGTTGAATACATATAATAAACTCCTGTCTTCTTTTGGTATCTTAAAAATTTTATAGTTTCGTTTTTTGATATATTTATGATAGAGTAGAAGAAAAAAAAAAGGTTTTTATATTAGAAGAGAATAAACGAAAAGACGCCAATATGGAGAGATGAATATTAACTAAATGATTCAACTTCCATTAATACATATTGCTGATCACATTTTCCGATACACGTCAAAATTATTAGTGTTGGTTGTTATAATTCCTATTGGCTTATATAATACTTAATTGGTTTATATGAATATATTGTAGTCTACTTTGATATTTATGTTTGCTTAAATGAATCTATATATGGTTGTTATGATTTTGTTTTTGGCTTATATGTATGGTATCTATTGATGGCTCACATGACTTTTAAGTTGGCTAATATCATTTTTTTTCCTTGACTTATATGAATATATTGTTGGCTTATGTGAATCTAATTTTAGCTTCTGTGTTATCTATGTTGGCAATTATGATTCTATAATTGTCTTATATAAATCTATAGTTGGCTTATGTGAATCTAAATATGAATTTTATATTATTAGTGTTTGGCATATACAATACTTATAATAATAATTTGTTGTTGATTCTGTTTACTATTAATATATTATATGTTTTTGTTATTGGCTTATGTATTTCCATTATTATCTTATATGTTTTTCTTGTTTATTATATTCTTTATACATTAACTATCATGCGTCAAAATTGATTTATTGGTTCATTTTTTTTGTTTCCTGATATACCTTTTTGTTAGCTGATGAACTTTTCTTGTTGGCTTATATTTATGTTTTGTTGTCTAATATGTCTTTTCTGTTGGCTGTTATATTTTTCTTGTTAGCTAATATAAATCAATACTTGGCTTATACTTAAATCATCCCTATATATTCCACAAAAAACAAGTGTTATAATATATTCTAAAGATGGATTAAAATGCATACATATTCAAAATAAAACATCCATCATGTACAAAATTAAGATCAAGCATAATTAATCCTATATATGGAAAGATGAATATTAACTAAATGATTCAACTTCTATTAGTAAATATTGTCACTACTACAAAAAAAGGGGAAAGAGAACTGTCGGAATAGGGCTTATAGAACGTCTTAGAAGCGTTCTTCTGTTAACGATGTGTAAAGTTTATAAAACGGGTGGAAAAGGCGTTCTTTATGCAAAAGAAAGAGAACGGTTATGTGAGTCAACCATTTTCTTTTATTCTTCAAAACTCATATAGAATACAAAATCAAAGAGAACGGTTCCCATAGATAACAGTTCTCTTTGTCAAATTTTAATTAAAAATAACATAATAATTTGCATGAATTGCGGAGGTTTGATATCTACAAGACTACAAATATACATCATCAATCAATAACTCAAATCAAATTTAAACTGTAAAAGTCAAAATCCAATACCAAAATAAATTTTATTCACCTCTGTATTCAATTAATTACAACACTAAGTACATTTGTTTTTTTGACAAAAACACTAAGTACATTTTGATACAAATCAAATGCGAAAAAAAAATAATACTTGAAACAAAAATGCAGGATTCCATGAAGATCTTTAAGAATGTTTTCTCCTCTATATCTACTTCATCTGTTGAAACAAACAAGCAAAAAAAAATTATAAGTATTAGATGTATAGATAATTAAAATAAAACATCTTTAACTAAAATAAATTCATTTTTAGATCATGTAACTAGCAATTAACCAAACATCCAAATAATAACCCTTTGTTTATAAAGTCAGAGCCAACAAAAAAAACAAATAGGAAGTATAAGGCATGCATTTTCATCAACATAAAACTGTAGATCTTAATCTTAATCTCAATAAAAAAAATCAAAATCAAAGAAACATCTTCCTAAAGCGAAACAACTTCTCACATTAATCAAATGAACAGTTAATGAAAATGAAAAAAAAAATTAAAAGATGTGAGAAAACAAGAACAAACAGTATATGATAATTAACAATGAAGTAATAAACATTCTAAAATCACAGCCTAATCTGCTAAATATACATCTATAAATTGAATAAGTCAATTTGAATTTGACAATCAAATCCAAATTGGGCAGCGATGTGGAGGAAAATTGACGAAGGACAGCGAAAGAGGCGTTGTGGCCGAAAATTGGGCGACTTTTATTGGTTTAGTTGCTTGTGGTTTCACCATTGTTGAAAATTTGGGCTTTTTTGTTGAGGACGAGATTGGTTTTCTGTCATGGAGATAATTTTGATTGTAGTTAGGGTAAAA
This sequence comes from Chenopodium quinoa, assembly GCF_001683475.1. Taxonomy (NCBI): domain Eukaryota; kingdom Viridiplantae; phylum Streptophyta; class Magnoliopsida; order Caryophyllales; family Amaranthaceae; genus Chenopodium; species Chenopodium quinoa. Next base: position 767,093 of record NW_018744239.1, on the reverse strand, counting down.
GCCATGGAGGAACCTTAAGCCATATCTAAGGAGAGGGAGAGAGGAGGAAAATATTGATGAAGGGAAGAGATGTATGCCTTTAACGGCTGGTTGAGAATGGAGTTATAAAAAAAAAAAAAAAAAAAAAGGGGGGGTTAACCCGTAAGAAATTAGGGTTTGCCATTTTAATTTTTTTTTTTTTATTTTTTAAAATGTTTCAATCAAATAGAACGGTTAGCTAACACAGGCGCCCTACATTGTAAAGTCACAATTTATTAAAAAAAATAAAACAAATCAAAAACAACGGTTAACTTTAGAGGCGTTCTATATGATTCAACATATAAAAACATCTCTCTAACATAGGCGTTTTATATAATCCTAGAGATCGCCTACCTTAGATAATCGTTTTGTATCTTGCGTTTCTTATTCTAGTTTTTGTAGTAGTGTGTTGACCATATTTTCCAATACACGTCAAAATAAATGTTATGTTCTTATAATTTTGGCTTCTCTGTTATATGTTGGCTATTAAGATTCTGTAATTGGCTTATGTAAATTTATTGTTGCCTAATGTGAATCTAAATATGAATTCTATATTATTAGTAATGGTTGTTATAATTCTTATTGGCTTATATAATACTTAATTGGCTTATATAATACTTAATTGGCTTTTATGAATCTATTGTAGTCTACTTTGATATTGATGTTGGCTTAAATAAATGAATCTATAGATGGTTGTTTTAATTTTAATTTTGACTTATATGTATCTATTGATGGCTCAAATGACTTTTAAGTTGGCTAATTTCTTTTTTTTTCCTTGGCTTATATGTATCTATTATTGGCTTATGTGAATCTAATTTTGGCTTCTGTGTTATTTATAGTGGCTGTTATAATTCTAAAATTGTCTTATATAAATCTATTATTGGCTTATGTGAATCTAAATATGAATTCTATATTATTAGTTTTGGCATATATAATATTTATAACAATAATTTGTTGTTGTTTCTATTGACTATTAATATCTGATATGTTTTTGTTATTGGCTTATGTATTTCCTTTATTATCTTATATGTTTTCTTGTTTATTTATTCTATTCTTTATACATTAACTATCATGCATTACAAATTTACTTTATTGTCTTACATTATTAGTGTTGGTCGTTATAATGCCTAGTTGGCTTATATTATTTATGTTGGCTTAAATGAAATCAATAGTTGGCTGTTATGATTTTTGTTTTTGGCATATATGCATCTTATGTGAATGTAAATATGAATTCTATACTATTAGTGATGTCTTATACGGAGTATAATACTTAATTGGCTTATATTGATTTAAAAATCATGTAACTTAACACTATCATATACAAATGTAGTTCACTTTTATATAAAAACATATCAATCATCCTAATAAATCATATAATCTAAGTTATATTGCATATCAGCCAATCTAAAAACATGTAACATCTAACATATAGAGCATATCAGCAAATAAAACAGATCAACTTTCATTTTATCTAAGCAGAAAACAAGCATTAAAATGTAACATAATTTTATTAAAAAGTAACTATTTATTACATTTTTCTTGAATCAAAATGAAAATACATTAAAAAAAACATTATTTTTTAATCATATGAAGGATAACTAATTTGAATATTGACCACTTTCTTTCTTTTTCTTCTGCATTTCCTCCCAAACTCTTTCACGATATTTTCTGGTATGTTCACTTCCATTGTTAGATCAATACAAAGCTTTTCTTTAGCATTGCATCTATCAATGGGACCCTTGAATAACTCAATTGAATCTCTAATTGTTTAATATCGTGCATTTGGTTTTCTAGTGAATCATTTGTTGATTTTCCGTCTTCCATTTTTTAAGGAAAAAAAAAATATAATTTTAGGGTTTTTAATACGGAAACAAAAGGGAAAGATGTGAAATGATGACTAATAAAGTAAATTTTCCTTTATATTGGGAGGCGTCAAGTTATAGTCTGTCGTTTAGGGTTTTTTATTAATTTAATTTTTTATCAAACAATATGTCGTTTGGTTTTTGATAAGATGTTTTTTTTTTTTTTTTAATTTTTTTCCAAATGATATGTAGTTTGGTTTTTGATAATGTAACACATCAAAAAATATCAAAAAAACATTAAGATTTAAATATCAACAGTTGATATAAATGATAATAATAAGTCATTATAATTAAGATACAAAAATTAAAGTAATTCATCAAACAAATAGAATACTTTATCCAACACAAAATATACATAAGTTTTCAATTAAAACATATCAGCTAACAAAAAATAAACATAGGCAACACAAAATACACAACAGCCAACCCAAAATATATATCAGCCTACAATTTAAACATATATCAGCTAACACAATATATATACTAGCATAAATCAATATGTTAGGTTACATGTGTTTTAAATTAGCTGATTTGTAATATAACTTAGATTATACGATTTATTAGGATGATACATTTTTATATAAAAGTGAACTACATTGATATATGATATTGCTAGGTTACATGTTTTTAACATTAATATAAGCAAATTAAATAATATATAAGCCAACACTAATAATATAGATTCAAATAAGCCAAAAACATATCCATATAAGCCAATTATAGAATGATAACAACCAATGTAGATAACACAAAAGTCAAAATTAGATTCACATAAGGCAACAATAGATTGATATAAGCTAAGAAAAAAAATGATATTAGCCAACTTAAAAGTCATGAAGCCATCAATAAAGTCATATAAGCCAACATATAGATTACAAAGTAGACAACTATAGATTCATATAACACGTGAAACATATTAGCCAATACAAAATTGACAACAACCAACGCAAAATATATATCAGCCTACAATTTAAACATATTAGCTAGAACATTAAATATACTAGCCTAAATATTTAGATTGATTTATTTCATTTCTATAATTAAATTACTTTTAAATAAGTTGAGGATTTGGAGTTTTTGTTCCAAATCCATTTGGATGTCTTGTAGCAGCTTTTCTTTTTTCAAAATAACCTCTAATCCTTGTGTTTCTTCCAAGTGGCCTTCCTTTTGTTTTTGGTCTTAAAAGATTAGGTACTGTTTTTCTTCTCTGTTCTTCTTCATTAATTTCTTTCTTCTTCTCCTCATCTGTTTGAAACACCTTCTTCACTAACTGATACATCTTTTCAAGTGCATCATTACATTTTTTTTTACCTTCCTCATTTGATTGACATATGGACACCAAATTATAGAGATTTCTTGATATTGTATGTCTCCATGTTGTGTCAAGTACTGAATTTTGATCGAATACTTCTTAAACATTTGCTAAAAAATTATATAAGCCAACAAAGATTCTTATAATAAAACATATCATGTAAGCCATTATTTAAGTTAAGATAAATTATATAAGGTATCATATAAGTTAAGTTTATTATATAAGTTAAGATATATCATATAAGCTTACTAATGATTTATAGGAAAATTTGTAAAATACCACCTACTATTGTACCCATTATTTACAATACCACCAACAATTTTTTTTTTATTTTTTATTTTACCACCATCTTTTTTTTCAAATCCTTAAAAATTACCACCAACTATTTTTGAAAATCGTTATAACTACCACCATGACGTCACTATGGCCCCCACCCACTACCTTATTCTTATTGAACATACCTTCTCGATAACCCTAATTGAACATACCTTCTTGATAACATGATTACACACTCAGTTTTGTATTTTCAATTGACTTGAAGAACAAATTACATAATTGAACCCTAATTTATTGCCTATGAAATTTGCAAAAGAAAAAAAAAAAAAGAGGAGATGTGGGAGTAATGGGGTGAACATGAAAGGGAATCGTGAAATTAGAGAGGAGAAGGTAGTTATATGAGTCCACAGTGACTTCATGGTGGTAATTTTTAAATATTTGAAAAAAAAATATGGTGGTAAAAAAAAAAAATTTGTTGGTGGTATTGTAAAAAATGGGTACAATAGTAGGTGGTATTTTACAAATTTTCCTGAATTATATAAGCTAACAAAAAATCTTATAAGACAAATTGGTACCTTCTCCGTCTTTCCAAATTGAAGATTTTGCTGATTTTCTCCATTTCTTTTTTATGTATACTGATGGAATAGTAAAAACATTATGCATATGCATTACTCTCAAAGTCTCAATGTATGATACCATATCATTCCTGTTTCATTAAAACATAAACAAGTGCATGCAAATTCTTTCAAATTCTCATAGTTAATGACTCGATGGCTGCTCTTGAAATCTTCATTTATTGACACTTCAAACATTTTTAGACCTTCAGTTATTATTTCATAAGTTAAATCTCGAATATAAGATCTCATACTTGTTTCATATTCTTTTATAAAGTCTTTGTAAAGGTTCAAAGTGTAAACTTCAGTCGCTTGCGTCAACAACTTGCAATTTGTTTTTTTCTTCTCTGTTTTATTTATGAATTTATCTTCTTTTTCAGTGCTTCTCCATCTTTTGATTGTTATTTCAAAAATATGAAAGAATTCAAACAATGAAGTCTTCTTGTTTGCTTTGAAAGATATAGCTTTATTTGTCACCTCTGATCTTTGTGATGATAAAATACCAGCAGAATATATGTCCTTACTAAACACAGGATACCATTCTCCCTAAGATCATACAATCTGTCAAACCAAGATTTTTCTTCCAAACCATACTTCTAAATCATTTTAGTCCATAATGCATCAAATTCTTTAACATCGTCACAGCCATATAAACAATTGTCAAACATATTTTTGAATTCTTCATTACTTTCCGGTTGACCAAACCTTGAAACAAAGTTTTTTTTTAAGATGCTACAAACATAATCCGTGTCTTGAATTTGGTAAAATCTGAAATTATTGATAGGACATAGAATGATTTATATAACCTAACAAATTATTTATATAAGCTAACAAATAATATTTATAGTTACAAAATTATTGATATAAGCTAACAAAAATTATTATATAAGCTAACAAATTATTTATATAGACTAAGATTCTTATAATATAACATAATATCATCCAACCGTACGTCTATATAAGCCAGTAAATTATTGATATAAGCCAATAGAAAATACTTATAATCTAACAAAGATAACATATCAATCAATTGTACATTTATATAATCCAAAACAAAATACTTATAAGCTATCAAATTATTGATATAAGCTGACAAAAATTACTTATAAGCTAACTAATTATTGATATAAATAAAAAATTTTATAATATAACATATCATCCAACTGTACATCTATATTATATAAGCCAATAAATTATTGATATAAGTCAACAGGAAATACTTATAAGCTATCAAATTATTGATAAGCCAATAAATATTCTTATAAAGACAACATTTTAGCCAACTATAGATTTATATAAGGTATCAATTTATTGATATAAGTTAACATATAATTCAAATAAAGAGAAAAAGAAATATATAAAACAACTAATTATATTAATAGTTACCTTTTCAATTGCATTACTCATTGCTTGATCTTGAGTTGTAAATATTATATTTGGCTCTGATCTTTCTATTGACTTTTTGAATGTTTCAAGAATCCATTCAAATGTAGCGGTTGTTTCATCAGTGATAAATGCACAACCAAACATAGTTGTTCTCCAATGGTTGTCTACCCACACTATTGGTGCACAGGTTAAACCATATTTATTTGTCCTATAAGTTGTATCAAATACAACTACATCACCAAAGGCTTTGTAATCTTCTAGCAGCATCATTGAATCACGCCAAAAATAACTTACAATTTGATCATATTCACTAAATTTCAATCGATAAAAGAATGAGGAATCATAATCTGCTATTTCTTAGTGTGTATCCAAAACACTTTGCATATCTCCACCTTCAATCATATCTTCTTTATATCTAGTCACATAATTTAACAGATCGATCTCTCTTTGTGTATCCCAAAAGCCTTTTCTGATCCAGCCTCATTTGATAGAAATTGATATATATCCATTGGCTTTATACCACTTTCAATCATTTTTTCAATCACTTTTTCTATTTCTTCCTTTATATTTCTTTCAGATTTCATATGATGTCATTCTGTCGATGGAACAAAATCATGATTGTGTTCTATGTTATGTTGAATAACACAATTTTCTCCATTTTCTTTTACCTTGAATCTGGGCTTTACAACCATTTCTAGTCTCATAGACACTTCTTTTTTTCCTCTTCATTTTTGATTGTCCTTCAATTTTTGAAGGCATTTCACCAACAAATATAATTTCTTTATCCTTATCCTGTCTTTTTTCATCTGTAGATCCCTCCTTTGAGCAACAAAAGTAAAAATCAAATGGTTTACCATTATTTCTTTTTAGTGTACTTTTTCTTACACTAAATCTAACTGCTCTAGAATGAGCTTTGTATAAATGATATTCACCTTTATGAATTTCAACCATTCTTCCCATCAAAGACAAATTTATGTATTTATCACCATATACTTGAAATAATTCAAATCTGCAACAAAGTAAATTTGTAACGCATGATAGTTAATGTATAAAGAATATAATAAACAAGAAAAACATATAAGATAATAAATGAAATACATAAGCCAATAACAAAAACATATCAGATATTAATAGTCAATAGAAACAACAACAAATTATTGTTATAAGTATTATATATGCCAACACTAATAATATAGTATATGCCAACACTAATAATATAGAATTCATATTCGGATTCACATAAGCCAACAATAGATTTATATAAGACAATTTTAGAATCATAATAGCCAACGTAGACAACACATAAGCCAAAATTAGATTCACATAAGCTAACAATGGATTAATATAAGCCAAGGAAAAAATGATATTATCCAAATTAAAAGTCATGTGACCATCAATAAATACATATAAGCCAACAGCAAAATCATAGTAGACAACAATAATTTCATATAAGCAAACATAGATAACAAAGTAAACAACAATAGATTCATATAACACATGAAACATATTAACCAACACAAAATACACAACAACCAACGCAAAATATATATCAGCCTACATAGCCAACACAAAAGCCAGAATTAGATCAACATAAGCCAACAATAGTTCATATAAGCCAAGGAAAAATGATATTAGCCAAATACATATAAGCCAACAACAATATCATAACATACAATAATAATTTCATATAAGCAAACATTGATAACAAAGTAAATAATAATAGATTCATAAAACACATGAAACATTTTAACCAACACAAAATACACAATCGGCAACGCAAAATATATATCAGCCTATAATTTAAACATATCACCTAATATTGTTATAATCAAACTCTCCAGTATCATCTTGTTTGTCATAATTTGTTTCGTTTGTTTCTGATTTTTTTTTTCTTCTGTATTACAAAATACATATAATTAGATCAATTTTAACACTTAAAAATCGTAGAAAGATTAATAAAGTAATAAAAATAAAATTACTAGGATTTTCCAACGTGATTGTAGATTAATTAGGTGAATTTGAATTGTCTTTTCCTTGATTTAAATCAAATTGTTGAAAATTCGGTTCGTTTTGCTGATCAAGTTCTTCATTTTGATAATTAATTGATTTTTCTTTTTGATTTTCTGCTTCCATTGTTTTAAATTTCGAAATCACACGATCGTGTTTTCCTTTTTTTTTTCTTCGATTTTGTGAAACAAAAATTTGAAATTTCTCGATCGATCTTATGTAACACGGAGTATTTTGGGTGACCTAATTTTGAGCTTCTATTTTGAAATCGGGTTTTAAACCCGCGTTCATTTTGGGCTTTTGTTTAGTAGCCTGTCCACATGAATTATTTTGTGCGGACATCTGCACGCAATAGGTTCTCGATTAAAAATTACCACAAAAATAATTAAAATATCTATACTACAATTTCTTATATTTACTATTGTGCCATTTTAAAATACACTTTTGTTAATCAATAAGAGAAATTGGGACTCACCCTTAAAACTAAAATGGTTCAAATGAAAAGATAAAGAAGATAAATAACTCATTTTAATCTTCCTAACCCTTCCTTCATTTTTCTAATACAAACTTGGAGTATTTTTTTTTTATATAAATTTCATTTTACATATATATATGTTTTAACTATTAACGGTGACCTTTTCATCCAATTTGATGATGTTTTGCAAGTTTAGGGTTACCTCAAGAAGTAGTGCAAAAGTTAAGGTTACATTAGAAAATCACTTAAACACCCAAGGTTATGGTATAATTTTCTTATTTTTTTTTTATAAATACGACATTTATTTGAGAAAAATTTGCAAATTGCAGATTTAAAATTAGTAGTTTGCAAATTGCAGCCCAAAAGTTCTTATAAATTGTAAATTGCAATCCGATTCAACTATTTCATCGGTTTAGCTGTCGAAAAAAATATTCGGTTAAGGTTTTAGGTGTTATTTTAGCTCTTGGAATTAGCAAAAAATTAATGTAAGTGCCTCGTTTTTAAATAAAAAAAAGTTACCCACAAATTGATACATTTTTGCTACGCAAAACGAGTCACTTACGTTATATTTTTTGCTAATTTCGAGCTCAATTTGGAACCTTAATGACTAAAATGACCCCTAAAACCTTAACCGAATATTTTTCAACACGTAAACTGATGAAAAAGTTGAATCGGGCTGCAATTTACAATTTATAAGAACTTTTGGACTGCAATTTACAATTTTTTTAAATGGTTGTAATTGGCAAAAAATTCTTTACATGAGGAGAGATAAAAGATAGACTATATTATACAATATATTTTTTTTAAAGCTGATAATAGGCTAGTAGTTACATAGGGAAGGGGAGTAGGCAGTAGGTATTACTCCCTACACTTGGGTGTATTTCTTCAGGTTGAGCTTCCCTTCATCCGCCAGCTCCCTAAGGCTCTCTTAAGCTCACAACAATTTCTAGTTGTATGCCCACACTTCTCAGTTTCTCCATTGACGCGTTCTTTGGATCCGACTTCACAAGGATAGCCTTGTTTTTAGTGTCAAGGTAAATCTCACGCCTATCAGCATTGTATCTAGGTTCATCTTCCTCATTCTCGACTGCCCTAGGCCTTTTGTTCTTATTATCATGAAACATGTCATTGATTTTCCTCTTTCCTTTCCCTCTAGCTAAGGATATTTTGCAAACACCGATTACCTTAATGATAGTATTTTGCAATGTCTCGTGCATCCATGTAAAAACTTAAATATCATTATACTATGTACCGACCAAAGTCAAGTGTCGTATGACATAATTTATTTAATTTTGTACTCATCATTTACAATATTTGTACTTTTTTTTTTGGTAGATTATCTTTATACTCCATATTTTAATAAGGAAAAATTGATTCTAATAATCCCACCTTTCGTCGGTTCGCTATGAATAATCCCACCTTTGAATTATTATCTAATAATCCCACCTTTATAAGGCATTCTCTTCTATTGGTCCTTTGTGACCGGTAACCTATACATTAGGTTATTTTTTTTGGAAAAAATTAAGTAACACGTGTCACAAAGTGATTTGGTCAAAAAATTAAAAGAAAATTACAAAAAAATAAAAAAATGCAATAGAACCCAGGCAACCAACCCTCACAACACCGCCCTTTCCGTTAACTGACCTTCCGGCAGCCCCCACCTCCATAACCGGAAACCGCCTGTCGGCCCTCCCCACCACCCACTCATCGAAAAGTGCCTTCCCTTCCCCTAAAACCACTCCAATTCCCACTCATCTTCCCCTAAAACTACCCCATTGCGACTAATTAATTTGAATTTAAACAATACGAAACCGTGACTGAGCTGCTGCCTACCCACGTTACTGCCACTGTGGCAGCTAGATACGCAGCCACCACAACAGCCTGCCACCGTGGTCAGGCCGAAGCAACCTAAGCAGCGCCGGCCGACGCACGCAGACCGAAAGCCCAGCTACATCATCCGTGAAACTATTATACGTTCCAACAACCGTCTCTAGCCGAAGCAACATCCAATCGCACAGCCAGGCGAAGTGTCCACGTCACACCAGTCTATCGAAAGTTGTTTTTGTCACCCAGCCGTGGTGAGGAGAGGAGGGGCAGCGTTAATTAGGGTGGGGGTTGGGTGGCGTCGGGGAATTTGGGAATGACTTGGTTTTTCTTTTTTCTTTTGTTTTTTGTTTTTTTATTTAATATTTTTTAGTTTTTTCTTGTTTTTAATTAATTTTTTTTCTAACCAATAACAAATTGACACGTAGCATTATAACCTATTAAAACCGGTTACCAACAAGTTAGGGACCAATAAAAGAGAATGTTATATAAAGGTGGGATTATTAACAAATAATGCAAAGGTGAGATTATTAATAGCAAACCGGCTAAAGGTGGAATCATTAAAATCAATTTTTCCTTTTAATAATTCATTATATGTCAATATAAATCTTTGTGAGACTCAATAATCAATACCGTACACAACACACTATCTAAACTAATAACAGATATTAATATCTAAGTAATGAGAAAATTATTATGAAATGGAGACAACATTAAAAGACGAACGGATTACATTAATTATGTAGTGTTTGGTCTGGGTTGGTTGGTCAACAGCCCTAGCTTAAACTAAGTTGGAAAGATATTGAAGCTTATCACGTGCCCTTCCTCTTCTTGTTTCATTCTCCATTGAGGCGGCTACTTCGCATTTTCCATTTCTCCATTGAAGCTTTTTCTCTTCTATTCAACCTTAGGTAAGATGGTTTTTCTTAATCATCGAATTTCATTTTCATAATCTAGTATTAACAATTAATTCAATTCAGGGTTCTTATAAGGTGGATTGATTAATGAACTATTGGGTATAATTTATTTCATCACTGAAAGATTGTTGTTCTTTATATTCTTAAGCTAGAAGAATTTAATTTGATAATTGGGTCTAAATTGATTGCTAATGTGTTGTAAAACCCTTGAATTGTTAGGAAGAAACTATGAAAATGGATGTTTTCTCTCTGCGCTCAGCGCCGCCGCCCTTGTTGCCCTGGCTCAAAGATGGGTCTGAAATGGTGAAATCAAAAAAGATAGTTTCAGTCATGGCTCCTCAACAGACTCAGAGAAATCCTTCTGAAACTGGCTCGGTTGGTTTCATATCAAAAACCCCATATTTATTTATTTGGTTTGGTTTGTTTTGTATTGTGTCATTGTGTGTGTGCGCAGAATAATTTAGACGGGATTTGATCTTATGTCTTGGGTACGACCTGAGTTTAACCAACTAAGCTCGTCAACATCCATAATTCCATGTTGATTTTTATATTGTTTGTTTGTGTTGTTGTTCATTTTTAATTGACTCTTCTTTAATAGAGTGGAGGATTGAGTTGAATATTGGTTTTAATTTGGTTTTATGTCTTGGGTACCACTCAACTTTAACCAACTAAGCTCATCAGCATCCATATTGATTATGTATTGTTTATTTGTGTTGTTATTCATTTTTATTTGACTCTTCTTTAATAGAGTGGAGGATTGAGTTGATTATTGGTTTCAATTTGGTTATTTAGGTGAAACATGGGATGACAATGACTGAGAAGATATTGGCTAGGTCTTCTGAGAGATCTCAGCTAACCCCAGGTGATAATGTGTGGGTTAATGTTGATATTTTGATGACCCATGATGTTTGTGGACCTGGCTCCTTTGGTATCTTCAAGAAGGAATTTGGAAAGAATGCCAAGGTATTACTTTTAATAGTAGAAGTGTTAATCTTTGGTGATTGTTTATTGATATTTTCTGGTTTTTTCTTTTCATTATTAAGCCTGTTTTTATGTGAAAATGTGCATTCATGGGGTAAAGACTCAACCAAGTTATCAAATTGTTTCTATCATCCTTGCCTAGTAGAAAGAGTCGATTTTTCTTGGATCCTAGAGAATTAGAGACGTGTGTGAATATATCAAGTACAAGTTTTAAACAATAACAATTACAATAACCAACTTAACTGGAGACTTGGGATCCTTTACATCTTTGGGTTCTGGCAGAAAACCTTTATAAGGTTAGTAGTCATCTGTCATGCACTCTTGCCTCTCTTGTACATACCTTGGTCAAGTTCTGCGATTTGATGTCCTAATTCCTCAAGAGTTTTTGTATTATAGGACAATAGAAACATAGGTCAGACACTATGACCCTCACCACATTGTTTTATAGGACAATAGAAAGCAATGATTTGATCCTAGAGGGCTAAAATTATCCCATGCTCCAGGCTAAATAAAACCAATGGAATATATCACTTTTGATTCTGTAAAATTATTCACTTTGTGTTCCACTGATCTCATTTTCATCTTACTTACATTAAAGCAATCCCATGTTATAGGATAACTTTAGATGCTTGGAATTGAATATGAGTGATAGACTTGGGTATGATCCAAGAGTTTGATGTGGAAATTTCTAAAGCTAGAATGTGCACGTGTCTGTGATTACAAGTTTCTAAAGTTATGATTGGGACACATGTAAAAGAAAAATTTCCTTTGTTATTTTCGTATATTTAAAGAAAAGTATTAGATTTCCTGTTTGGGCCAAAACTGTGTCTCTAAATTTCCATACCCATATGCCCATAACCCATTTGGGGTGCTATCTGACACGGATAGTTGAGCTGAATTGAAGAGTGATTATCGTAAGGAGGAACTGATCAGAGGCTTGATAGCAGATGTCTTCAACTCGACATTCACATTCATTCTTTGCACTAAGATTTGTGCAGTGCAAAGGAGCAAACTATTAATCTGTGGCACAAAGGAAAAACTGCCTGCTTTAAGATATTGAACTGCATACCCTAAACCCCCTTTTATTCAGCCTGTATTTGAACCTTACTAAATAAATTTTCTCAGCCTTTGGAAATAGGCTTTGCATTTTATAGGCATTAATTGCATGCAATTGTGGAAGTTAGAAAATTTGGTATGATAGTTACTCATTACCAAAGCTTCCAGTAATTGGCAGCTTATCACTTTATATATTGACAAATATTACTAACCCTAACTCAAGAAATTCCTTTCTTGAGTTTTTAACTCTTTTCTTTTAAAGGCAGGAGCAGAGTATTGCTCATATGAAGGTGTATATTAGAGAAATCTTTTGAGTGGTTTTGTCATAAAATACAGTAGAAGGCAACCTGGGTTTTGGATATATAGCAATTAAAACTAAAATCCCCTAACTATGATTTGACATATAAGCTTGTAGTATGCTTATCACCGTTTCTTCTAATTTCCTATATCAACATTTGGCTGAGAATATTCTGTTATATACTCAGACATTTGATGGATTTTCATTGTATCATTGAATTTTTTGGTAGCAGATTGGAAAACTCATCTCTGTTATCAGAACTTACAATATAATATGAATGTGAAATTGGTTTCCCATGAAGCAAAAAATGGCTTCAAAATAGACTAATGCAGTGTGCATATTGTGAGGCAACAAAAGCTTCCAAGATGCTCTTGGATAGTCATTAGTGCTGAGTAACTAGTGGCATTCATTGCTTCCTACAAGTTGTTATACTCGCTTTGTCCCTAATTAAACCCAATGCTTAGGCACTTCAATTTTATTTTTAATGTAGTTAGTGGAAAATGTGTCTTTACTTTTTGAAGATGTGAGTGAGAGGTCAAGATTTTTAAAAATGTATAAAAAAGCTCAAGGTGGACTGAGGTGATGAAGGTCTGCTGCACCCGCCGCTTCGGTGCACCTCTTTGAAGTGAGGCACACAATATAACAGTTAAAGAAATTTGCCTATGTGCGCCTCAAGGGCTCCTTTTTGAATGCGACTCGCCTAGAGAAAAAAAAGGCTCTCTACCCTAAGCACCTAGGTGCGCCTTTTAATACACTTTTTTTAGTGCTTTTATAGAAAGTAGTAAGTACAATGGTCCTAAAGTGAGTGAGAAGCATGAAAGAAATTGAGGGTTTATTCATTTATAAAAGTGTCCCAAGTAATTTTCGACAGCTTTTTAATTAAAAGTGACTAAATTATTTCGGGAGGAGGAAGTAGGATTTTGCTAATTGCTCATTATGGTACTTAGGCGACACACACTAACTACGGCGCATAAGCATATAAAAGAATGGGAGGTGTAAAGTGTAATAGTGTCCGTATGCTTCATTGAGGCATTGATACCTTGATGTAATTTGGAATGGTAGTTGTTCCAAATGCTTTTATTGACTCAATGCTGTGGATTATGCCTCTTAATTTGAGTGCTACCATTTTTGAATTTTTTTTGTAGAATGAATTAATTTCTTGAATATAGCATTCTAGCTAGAGGTTTTTCTGGATATTCAAATGATGGAGGTAAAGAGGAGGGATTTGTTCTATTATTTTCTGCATGCAAAAGGGTGATAAGTTGAGAAGCCACTGAAGTAGATTAATATCTATGACGAATATTTCCTACTGTGCTGACTAGCAGGCCTGACCAAGCTGAGATGAGATTTAAAGAAACACGAATGAAGTGCTCAAGCATTTCAGGAGGATTAGTGATAGGCCGATTTTAGTTGGAAAAAAAATCAGATTAGAATGTAATTGACCAACTTAAGGAAGGGAACATTGGTAGTTAAGTATTATTAGGTAAGAGTCTTTAGCTTTAGTATAAATAGAGAGAGAGGAGGAAAGAAAAGATGGGCAGAATTTCGGAGTGGATCCTTGAGAGAGTTGTGACCTCAAGTCACTAATATGAGCTTTGTAGGCTAAACCAACTATCTTTTGTAAGAAATCATTAATCTGTTTAATCAAATTTCCAAGCTTTCCCCTTTAAATTTCCACTTAATCAGTAAAATATACAAGTCAGAATTGTTAGTCTATAACATAGAATGGTTGAATATTTCTGGTTAGTATATTGAGAGTGATCCACAAATAGGCATCCCGGGTTATTTTTGTATGTAGTAGCACATATTTTTGCCTGAGCCAGCCTAAGTATATGGTCACCTGTACTTTTGATATTTTTTTATATGTACTAGCAATTGCGTATATCTTGGCTTATTTGAAGTGATTTTGAGTTCATGCATGCTGCTTTCTGTACACCAAATGCACTGTTATCTGCCTAACTTGTAATTATCTTGATGTTGTCAGTTTCAAGTTTCTCTCATTGATCTCTATGCATTTCAAAAATAATCAATTAGTTAATATTTCTTTAGAAGAGAGGAGAGGGGAGGGGGAGGTAATGAAAGATATTATAATATACAATGCACTTTGAATCGGACTGCAGCCCTTTGCTAGTCCAAAATTTTATTTGAGTGATTTTTTATATTGCTGTTTGCATATGTCTGCATGAACCTATGGCCTCTTTTATTCTCCTCTCAAGCCTTGAACTGTTCCGTGTACTTTGTTATTTGAAGGTATGGGACCGTGAAAAGGTTGTAATTATTCCCGACCACTATATTTTTACAAGCGATGAACGGGCCAACCGGAATGTTGATATCTTGAGAGACTTTGTGAAGGAGCAAAATATCAAATATTTTTATGATATAACTGATCTTTCAGACTTTAAGGTACGTTGTATGTTGATAGTATTAATGGTTCCTAATCATAATGATTATATTTTTAATGATTCTGTCACCTGTACAGGTTAATCCTGACTACAAAGGTGTATGCCATGTAGCTCTTGCACAAGAGGGTCATTGCAGACCTGGAGAGGTATACTGTCCTGGCAACTTTGCTACTAGCTATTTTCCAATTAATTGCTCTGAGGCCACAAGTCTCACATAATTAATTTCTTTATATATATGTTTTTTGGTGCAACATCTCATATACTTATTAATTTTAGGTCTTGTTAGGGACCGACTCTCATACATGTAATGCTGGAGCATTTGGTCAATTTGCCACTGGAATAGGCAATACTGATGCTGGTTTTGTTTTGGGCACTGGTAAAATACTATTAAAGGTTCGAAACTCGTGTCCTTACTATAGGTCCTTAAGTAAGTATATCTGTTTATTGATGAATTCACAACTTAATCTGGTTGTAAATTTTTGAATTGCTTTATATTTGGTTTACCTTGAACTCTGTTTGAATTGCTTTATATTTGGTTTACCTTTGCTTGACATGCTTGGAATCCTAGAGCCTGGACTATATGATGTTCCCCCTCTATTTTTCTGTGTTGTGAAACAGTCTCACCTTATGCTTGATTCGTCATCATCAAGTTTGTCATAAATAATTTGACCACAAATGTAGTGAAGGAGCATCAATTATCTCCTATGTTTGGAGTTTCTAGTTTCTATGCACTTTGCTACCGTAGAGTCTCTGTCATACTATCATTAATACATCCATATAAATAAAGCTGGTCAGTGGTCTTATATTGCTATGAATGAATCTGTTTGCAATATCCTATAGTTACCTGAATTTCTAGCCACGTTTTCTTCTTGCTTCAGACTTTGATACCTTAGGCTCTAAAATCATACTTGAGGTCAGTCATAAGGCTAGAAGTCTTCCATGCTTTTGTTGAATGTTGTGCGGCTTGTGCCCATGCCTTTACCATTGCCTAGTTGCTTAATGTATTTGGGTGAGTTGTCTTCCTTGCTGGAGATTCACAATTTTTTTCTTTTTAATGCAATGTTTTTGCAACTGCCCGTTGTGGGGGTTTGGGGTGACCAAGTGAAGAATTACTTCCGTGTGGTGCTAAATGCCGTTTTGTATTTGTTGAGAATTTGGTTTACTCAACTTCCTGAAGCTGTTCTTTTATTTGACAGGCTTTGGATGGAATTACTAGTTAATGTTTGATTTTTTTTTTTTTTTTTTTGAGGGAAATAGTTAATGTTTGATTTGGGTTAGAGCATATGTGGCTTTCCTGGGTCTATTTTTTAATTCAGTAGAATTGGTTTTTTTTATTTTTTTTTTATTTTTTTTATTTTTAAGTTTTATTTTCTTTTCACAAATGTCTGCTCTATAGGACACTTATTCTTGCTTTGTTCATTTGTTTCTTCCGAGTTATGATATTTTATCTATATGCAAGTAACATTTTTTTTTTTCTTTTTCTTTTTCTTTTTTTTTCTGGAAGCTGTGTATAAAGTTAAATTAAACTCTAAACTTCAAGTTCAGCTATCATTCTGATACATCACCTCTTTACGGTTTAAATTTCTTTTGTACTTGACTACTTATAATTGTTGCAGGTTCCACCAACTCTTAGATTTGTAATGGATGGAGAAATGCCTGATTATCTGCTTGCAAAGGATTTGATCCTGCAAGTAAGTGTAGCATGTTCTTGATTGACTCTGTAATTTCAGCCCCGTAATCGCATATTGATTCCTCTTTCCCACTTTTGATTGATTTTGCAGATCATTGGTGAAATATCAGTGGCGGGTGCAACTTACAAATCAATGGAATTTGTTGGATCCACTGTTGAAAGTTTGAGTGTACGCTATCTATTGTTACTCTTTAAAGTTTAAAATTAGTTAATTTTCAAAAAATATGTTGACTAAAAATTTTGTAATCTTGTATGTATTTTTTGTTTGATGCTTTACAACTTCCTGATATCGCAATTGCATCTGTGTGCTCCCAGATGGAGGAAAGAATGACCCTTTGCAATATGGTTGTTGAAGCAGGCGGAAAGAATGGGGTTGTTCCTTTTGATGATACTACACGCAAATATCTCGAGGTTTGTGCATTATTTGGTTTTTGGTCTTCCCCAAAGCCTAGTTTTCCGCCCAGTTTTCAAGGAGTTTTATGGTCCTTAACTATGGCTTGGTGCATATTGAGAAGACTAGCTCATTTACTCTTTAGTATCTTCCATTGCCTGTTCTGCATGCTGTTAAATTAGCCATATAGGTTATAATACACATTTTTATTCATCTCCTGTAGTATGCTAAATCTTTGGCTGTTATTTCCTAGAGTGATCATTCATGTGTTTGCTTTAAAATTGACGTGCTGGTATCATGATATATTTAATACTATCAATAGTAAGCTACAGAGAATTAGTTTATGTTTGTTGATTCATCAAGCTATTTGGACAGATTTGCTTTCTTACATATGAGTGTGTGGATTTTGTACAGGGCAAGACTTCTATTCCTTACGATCCCCTGTATAGTGATGATCAAGCAAGGTACTTTTATTGCTTATACTTTTTAGCAATTTAGCTTTGTAATTGATAAGATCATGCCTTCAGATTTTGTTATAAAATTCCAATTGAAGCTGTGAAACCCCAAACTCTGTTTATTTTTTTCTTTCTTATTTACTTATTGTTTAGAAATGCTATTGCAGCTTTCTTTATGCAGCTGATATGTGATCAATGAGTATAACTGATTTATGCCTATGTTTACGTTAAGCTCTCTGATGTTTTCTATTTCTTTGGATTCTAGATTTATGTCTGAGTACCGGTTTGACGTCTCAAAGCTAGAACCTCTTGTTGCGAAGGTAAATGATACAATTGAATGTTAATTTAGATGTTTTGTCTTGTTGACCACATCTTTTTAAAGGATTGAATCAATGACAACTGACATCCTTTACATTATTTGCAGCCTCACTCTCCAGACAACCGTGCTTTAGCGAGAGAGTGTAAAGATGTCAAAATTGACAGAGTATACATTGGTTCTTGTACCGGTGGAAAGACAGAAGATTTTCTAGCTGCAGCCAAAGTCTTTATGGCTTCTGTAAGTCTTCATGGCCTCTGAATTGCTGATTATTTGAAACTCTTATATTCTCGTTTTAATGACTTATTTTGCGGGATCTCATTTCCCTGAGCTCATATGGATATTTGTCTCAGTTGCTCATGTTGTGTAGGGCTATGTTCTGTTTATGTGAAATAAAGTGTTATGATCTCTGGTCTGAATTTTTTTTGGGTCTGATCTGACATCTTCTTAGTGTGTTATCTTATTAGATTCATCTTAATGTATAGATTTTAAATATCTAATGCTCATAATCTTTGTTAATATGGAATTAGAGATATTTCACATTGAGATAACAGAACACAGAAGACCTAATTTGTTCTGGTTTGAGTTTTTACGATCAGGGCTGAGTGGTCTGATTCTAATAAGAATCAACATTTTTCTAAAAAAAGTTGAGAAGAACATAGCCTAATCTCTTGGAATTTATGTTGCATAAGAACTTAACCACTTGGACTAGCACCCTCATTTTTATTCTTTGTGTCTCTTGACCTGAAGATAGAGAGTTACCTGTGCTATGAAATTGTTCGTATACGTTTTTGTTGCCTGGGGTGATAAGATCAGGTTGTAAATGTTTGGATTTGGAATGTGTGGCTGCTTTTCCAGTCAAGTATATTCTAAAGTTCATTTTTGTTATCTGTGTTATGATTTTTCTACAGGGTAAGAAGGTCAAAGTCCCCACTTTCCTGGTACCTGCCACCCAGAAGGTTTGTTTCCGCCCTCTATTTACTATGTGCACATAGGGATTTGAACATTTAAAGCTTAAAATTTTATAGACTAATGATCTATTCTCTTTGATAACTCTTTAGGTCTGGGTGGATGTATACACTCTTCCTGTGCCTGGTTCCGGTGGTAAGACCTGTGCTCAGATATTTGAAGAAGCTGGGTGTGATACACCAGGCAGTCCAGGTTGTGGAGCTTGCCTTGGTGGCCCTAGGGACACTTACGCACGAATGAATGAGGCACAGGTAACTTACCCAATGCTGTCCAACTCTTGTATCCTTGTTCACTTCAGGCTGACTAGTTGAGAGCCCATTAAGAAAAGATTATTGTCTAAGATCTTAAAAATAACATGAGCTGAAATTGGAGGTAAGACAAGGAACTAGAAAATGAGAGGCATGCGGGTGAACAAGGGAAGTACGCTAGGGAAATACTTGCATCTTGCTTGCTTAAGGCTCTGTTCTCGGTTTATTTTAAAAAGTTTCTACAAAAATTAATTAAGTTCGCAAAAATAACTTGATCTATGCAAAAACAAGCTAAGACAGGCCTATGTACATGGATTACAGGATTGAGCTATACTCCTACTATCATTTTGTATCATCAATCTCTTTTCAGATACCAGTTACCAGTCTTCTCTTAAATCTACATTCTGCCTTCTAAAAATAGCTTTCCATTGTGCTCAACCATACCTTTTTCAAATTTTCAGTGCTTTTTGAAATTAGAATTTAAGTGCAGAAACTAAAAGCTAGTGCAATACAATCCTAAGCATTACTTTAAAGGCCAAACGTAACTATATATTTGATTTAAACCAGCCATAACTCTTAGATTCACATCCAGTTAACCACCATTATTCATTAATTTTTATTCAGCATAATAGGGATGGGTTTCCATAAGATTCCACTGTATAGGTGATTATTCAATTAACCTTGAGGCATAGGTCGTTTTACTATGGGAAAAATTCCATACATAGATATGGAATATTGTGTGAATGATTCAAAGTTCAAGATGATATCAATTAACATGTTTTTATTTAGTGGTGGACTTGTGGTTAATATACAATGTAATGAGTCGGTAGGTCACTAATTAAGCAAGTTGTATTATTATCACCACATGCTTTTTAGCAGAAATTACAATTTTAGCTGATAATGACAACTGTAATTGTCATTAATCATGTGCTTATTTGACAAATACGACTGTCCTTGTCTGATTTTGATGGCTGTATCCTTATTCATTACTGCATGATAGACAGTTCTCCTACGTGCTAACCTATCATACACCTTGCAGCCGCATACTGTTCTCCTACATTTGGGGATCTTATTAAGTCATTATGTGCATATAACTCTCAATAATTCGCGGGATCCTGTTGTATTGTTAAAGATATTTTAGGAAGTTTTGAGTAAATTCAAGTGAATAATATGCATATCTATGAGATAGAACCGTTGTTTCCCCATTCGACCTACCTTTGACTAAAAGTATACTGAATGCAGGTGTGCGTGTCAACAACAAATAGGAACTTCCCTGGGCGAATGGGAAACAAAGAAGGGCAGATTTATCTCGCGTCTCCTTACACTGCAGCTGCATCTGCGTTGACTGGTTTTGTTACTGACCCAAGGGAGTTCCTGTAGTGTCTTTTGCTTCATCATTCCTACACCGTATGTTGTGGATTTCATTTGTCGAAAAATCTATAATATGCATCGTGATGTACCCTTAATGTAATAAGTGTCATGTACCGCTATGCATTACTAATGACATTAATATTATGTTAAAATTTTGCACACTTAAATAATTTTGGAGGTTAGTTACCGCTATGCACTCTTATAGGCAATGGGATATACTTTTATTTCATTTGGGCTACCATGAAGGAGAAAATTGATAAAATTTTGGTGCCTTTTCATAATAATAATTACGAATTAGGGGTGGCTTCTATAATTCTATTGAGAAATGGTAAATACTTTGTAATAAGAAACTCTTTATATTCCTTCCCAAAGCTGCAATATTAAATGAAGGGTTGATTCATGGTATCAATCCACTGAACTACCCAAAATAGCAAGTTTTGTGAAGCGTTTTGGCTATTTTGTTCATCACTTTTCATTATCTTTTGTACTTGCTTTTAAAATTATTTTCCCCTCTAAAGAAGAGGGAATGGCAAAAAATAAGAGGGAAAGAAGAGCGGCAAAATTTTCAAGTTGAGCGCCATTGTGAGGAAGGTGAGCGGCAAAAATTTAATTGGGCGCCAAACAATTAATGCATCAATTAATGGATGATACACAATTAAGTTATCATCTTCTTCCCCAAAATTTTATCTTTTCCCCCAAAATTCTTTGGCGAAGAACATAACCAATTTAAATAAGGGAACAAATTGCGAAGAAATTATTCAAGTGTGGATATCAGTTTTATTAATTAGTTACAAGTATTCGCTGATAATCTTGTTTGTTGTTGAATTATTTCGTTTAAATTTCTTAATGGATGATTTTGATAATTTAGGGTTTTCATTGTTTGATTTTGAAGAAATTGATTTTGGGTAAACATTAAAAGTTTTATAAAGATTGATTTGAAAGGGTAAATTTTTTAGATTAACAGATTGATTTGTATGTTGGCTTTTGTTTTGTTTATTTTATAATTGTTTCTTGTGAAATTTTATTTAATTGTAAAAATGTTTCTGGGTTCCATGGTAATGGAAGCAATTGTTAAACGGAATCGAGCAAGGTTTATTTGCTGTCAATAATAAATTATTTTATATAATCTGTTTGTTGTATTTAAGACCATTTTTTCAATAATAAATTAAAATATTATTTCATAGTATTTTATTTAAGCATCTGATATAAAAGACAGTAGTGTGTTTGACACTGTGGCATTGAAATGGAAAGTGAAATTTGTTAGATTGATCGACAATTATTCTGGGATGATACTTTTGATAATGGTATGTTTGGTGATGCTAGCTAGTTTTATGGAGTGAATCCACAGCACCATACTAGTAATTTTTGCTCTGTTTACGCTGGTCCAGTCCACTATGGATCAGTTGACCCTTGAAACATTTACCAGCACAACCCATACAGAGGATTAAATCAAAGACCCGGTGGTCAAATATTTCAACAGTCTAGAACAACTTTGAACCTACGTAGTTTTGGCAGAGGCGTTCCCATACAAATCGTCATGAGTTCTCAGAATAGTTCTCAACAATCCAATGTTAATCGATCCCCACATCCATCCAATGTTTCCGAGTTGAATAACTAAGTATTATGTTAGATATGAATAAGTAAAATCGGTGTAATTAGGATTTGAACACGGATTACTTATATTCAATAGGAAAGCATTAACCAACTACACCAGGGGGTACCAACACATATGTTATTGTATTATTTATTAATTTGTACCATTTATATTTATGTCAAATGAATTGTATAATTCTATTAAAGACAATATGATTCCTTAAATGTTAATAGAACGTTATTAATATATTATGATAATTACTATTGTATATAAATGTTGTTAGGGTTAGGTTTAGGGTTTAGGTTACATGGTCTAGGGTTAAAATTTTATTGAGCAATAAATGTTAAGATAATGGTATTGTATGTTGTTGTTTGGTTTAATAATGTTAGTTAAGGAGAATAAGTATTAATAAAATGTATTAACAAGAAGTTTTGTACTATACTTGTTCTGTTATGTGCATCACTTTGTAAATGAATTAGTTTACCGATGTATCAGTTGCTTTTATAGATTGTAATTATTTCTTTTATATGATATGTTAATACTAGTCTGTTGTTTATATTTCAAAAAAAAAGTGTGTTATTCATTTTGTAACTTAAAACTGTTAATTTTATATATATTACCACGGAGTTTAAGCTGTAAGTTTTTTAATAATTATGGTAGTTAACGCGCACGATGTGCACGTCATGCTATCCATACCCAAAATCTTTTTCGCTTTGGCCATACATCACAATTTAAATTATTGGTCGATTTAGTGAAAGAAAACATATAATCAAATGTATTTAGGGGAATTAATGTCCACGCACTATTTTTAAAAGTTATAAAAAAGAAGAGAGAGAATTATCATTAATGAGGGTAAATAAGTCATTAAATATTTTAAATGGTATAATTGTCCCAACAATATTTATTACAAAAGATTGTACAAATTAATTAGGGTATATGTGTAAATACACATTTTAAAGGGTATAAATGGCATCACACTTCACACTATTTATAAGAGTAATCTTATACTTTTTATAAGGTAGGAGATATGTATCTACAGAGAGGTTAATTGTAAGTATTAATTACTTACATAAATTATATGTCATCCATTACTAAGGTAGTTTTCATTTATTTAAGTTTGGTTTGAAATCATACATGTATTAAATTCATCATAGTATTCAAAAACATCCACTAAAATGAACTATTTATATTAGTCATTTGAGAATTCATATAATCGTTTTTTTATTTCTGGAATCATATCCATGAACATGGGTATACATTTATTGTAAGTTGGGCACATTTAATATTTGAATATATAAGTATTATGTTTTGTTTTTATATAAATATTTATAGAAATATTCAGATAACACCGTTTCAGGCAAATTTATGGGTTATATTTGGTTGATTTTTTTCTTCTGGTATAGTAATAAGGTTTCGAACACGGATCACTTTTGTACAATAGGAAAGCATTGACCAACCGAGCCAGGGGTATCAACAGTACTTTTTTAAATATTTAGTATTTTGTACCATTTTATTGTGATGTAAAATGAATTCCATGATTCTTGTAAAGAAAAAATGATTTCTTAAATTGTTATTTTGACCTTTTTTTTAAACCCTCAAATTATTTTATTCAGGTGAATCTATGGCTAATTATTTTATTTTGACCTTTTTTTTGTAAACCCGTTAATTGGTATTTAAAAGTCTAATTTAAATTGGATACATAAAAATAAAATGAATATAGAGCAGTTGTTTATTAAGGAGAATCTATGGTGATATGTGATTTTACGTAAAAATAAGAAAAATGGGTATAGTTAGGTATCAAACACAGATCTGTTGTGTACAATAGGAAAGCATTGACCAACTAAACCAGGACGTATAATCACATTGGTGAACGAAATTTGTATTATTTTCTACATTTGAATATTTGATGTTGATGTCAAGTGAATTCCATGATGATGTAACGACAACATGATTCCTTAAATATTAAAATGACGCTCAGTAATACATAACTAGTGTGTGTCCCGGACGATGCTCCAGATTGCTTGTTTGTACTTCTTTAATTTAAAAATTATGTTCAACTGTTGTATAGCTAGTGTGTGATTTGGGCATTGTCTCAGATGTTACGGTTTTTTTTTTTTAATTCATATGTTTTTATTTTCTAATCTTATAAAAAATAACTAAATAAATTAAATAACCTCTAATTTAAAAGGAATATATATATATATATATATATATATATATATATATATATATATTTATATATAATGTTAAATATGTGAAATTTAAAACACTAATAAAAGTTGGTTGAGATGGTAAATGTGTAGCATTTATTTGTTTGAGGTTGAGGATTCAAATCTAGATAAAATCATATTTTATTAATTTTGTTAAATGAAGTCGCAAGCTTACATTTCGCTGATGTGGCATTGTGATATGTTATCATATACATTGAAGAGTGTCACGTGGCACCGTCCCTTTAAAAGGGACGCCTTTAATATATAGTATATATGATAACTATTGCTTCTTATCATTGTATTTAGGGTTTAAGGTTTAGAGTTTACGGGGCTATAAACGTAAGAATAATGATATTGAATGTCGTTGTGTGGTTTAATAATATGTATGAGCAAGAATTTGTATTAATAATATGTGTTAACAAGAATATGTGTTAACAAGGTCAATCCCATCCAATTCGAACGTAAGAATTTTCAAAAAAATTCAATCCAATCCGATTCGATTTAAAGTTCGGATCCGATCCGAATTAATAATTCAGTTTTGATTTGATTAAATTTCAATTTTAATCCGAATGATGGTGTAGACACCTAAAAATGTCTCCCCAAAACCAAACCCGTTGATGAACACATTTCACCGCCATTATTGGTCGATTTGAGTATTTAATCTTTGGAGTGCTTAAATCCATGTTCTATCCAATATATTTCATGAACCAATCCAATTTCTAGCTCATTTCCCTAAACCATAACCTATTTTTCACTTTTTGTGTCCACTGAGAGAAACTGATTTTATGGATATAAAATTTTGATCCAATTATTATTTTGTTGGATAGGCCTTTAAATAAGCTTTACAACCATATATCATAAGCCCAATTCCGAACTATAACGAAAAAGATATGAGCAAAACACCAAACTCGGCCTAAAACCGACACCCTTCCACTAAAACGGATATATCTTAAAATCTACATATTATTTTGACTTGGTTTTAATTGGGTTGGAAAGTAGACTTGATAAGATTTCTAATGATATATTATATGCCTCATTCCGAGTTACGGATCAAAAGTTATGATGGTTTTAAAAACAGGTAAAAACCTGGAATCACCGCGCACAGTGCAATTCCACCGTGTCACGGGAAATTGCACCGTCTGACGGTGGGAATCCCCGTGACACGGTGCCCTTGCTGTGACGCGGGGCTATTCCGTGTCCTATTTGCGTTCTTCGTACCTAAACAACTCCCGCGTCACGGCATTTTCCACCGTGCCACGGGAATTTACATCGTCTGACGGTGGGATTCCCCGTGACACGGAGCTGTTTCCGTGTAATTTCCGCGTCTCCCATACGGTGACACGGTATACTGTAACGTGTCACGGTGGATACTGCCGTGTCACGGTACCTGTGCCGTGTCACGGGACATTCCGTGTCTTTTCCGCGTAAACCCTTAACGCGTTTTCTTTCCCGTTTTCTGAAAATTTCCCGCGTCACACTAAAAATGTACCGTGTCGCGGGAAAGTTTGCCGTCTGACGGTGGGACTTCCCGTGTCACGGTACACTTTTCCGTGTCGCGGGATATTTTTAGGGGTTTTTATCATTTCAGGGTTCCGTGTGCTCCCTAGCACATTTTCTCTATAAATACCCCCTCATTTCTGATGTACGGGGCACCAATAATCATTCTCTCTCACCTTACACCAAAAACCATTCTCTTCTCTCTCTTTAACCTAATTTCTAGCCTCCTTATTCTTCCATAATAATTCCCCTAAGCACTCCAAGGAGTCTATACTTAACCCGAAGTTCCGTCCTTAAACCAAGGCGTGAAAGGTATAAATAACTGAGGGTTTGGACCAAATCAATTCTACTTTTTATTTAATTTAATTTTCATTTACTTTATTATTTTTAATTGAAGTTACTAACAGTTTATTCATGATGTAGCAATTTAAAGGAACACGCGAAATGTGAGTAATTATTAATTAATTTAATTACTCTTATTTTATTTTCTTATTGCTAGTATCATGATTAGGTTATTTTATATTTGATTTAACTAACGCTATTATTGTTAAATTGCTTCCAATGTTAATGTTTATTTTATTTATTATTATGATCACCATATTGCATGTTAAAGGGAATATGTAATTGACAATCACGCCTAATAAGATAATTTGGACAACCGGTTTAGGTTCCTTTTTAATCTTGTTATTAAATCAAGTGATCACCAATATTTTAGAATAATATGTTGCATTAATATTCAACCAATTTAGCTTAATAATAGATTGGAGCAAATTGAATCTTTGTTTGTATGCCTTTGAGATCGCAGGAATCACTTTTCACTATAAGAATCGAGTAGAGGCCAATACGGGCGAATGTGACTCCATGACTCACTTCGTACCATCATCCCCGATCCTCCTTTCGTGGTTCCGAACCATATGGAGTTAGTAATCTCATGGATTATGAATGGGGTGTAACCTTCACGGGTCAATCGTTGTTGCCTTCGTTGTCCCTTATTCGTGGTTGCCTTTTATGATCCGTGAACGGTTTACAAGTTCCTTAAAAACTTGTTGGCGACTCCCTACTTTATTTGTCCCTAATCATTGTCCCTAATCGTAATGTCAATTCCCACTTCCTATGAGTGCCAAGCATATTCACAACATGCTTTAACGTAGGCGCACTTCAAACGACGCCCACAGATGGATACCCATACTAATATGGTCCAATAAGGTATAATAAGTTCAAATAAGTTTAGTAAGAACTGCTAAGTTCAGTAAGGTATAATAAGTTCGATAAAGTCTTACAAAGTTCCAATAAGTTTCTTGACTTTGAAATACGGTGTAAGTTTTGATTTTACAAATACAAATATGATTCCTTTAAAATTGATAATAATTATTTTTGATTTTTTAAATACAAAAATGATACTTAAAATGAAAATTTATAAAAAAAAAAAAAATCAAAATGTGTTTCTTTATACCTCCACAAGATTCAAACATAGGACGACTATCCATAGTCATTCAAAGGGTTTGTTTATTACTTGACTAAGGGGTATCAACACATACATTGGATGAAAACAAATTAATTTTATAGATTATCCATTAGACTAAATTTCCTGGCTCATTATTTTATTCTATTTTCTAGAAAAAATTTATGTCCAAAAATAATTGATTGGACACATTATACAAATAATTTACATGCAAAACATTTAAAATAAAAAGTGTTATTTGATTTATTTTTTTATTTGATTTATTTACTTTGAAATATGGTGTATGTTTTGACTTTACATATGCAAATATGATTCATTTTAAATTGATAACAATTAGTAATGATTTTTTAAATACAAAAATGTTGCTTAAAATGAAAGTTTATAAAAAATAAAAAAGCAAAACGTGTTTCTTTTGTACCTCCACAAGATTCGAACACAAGATGACTATCCATCATCACTCAAGGGGTTTGTATATCAGACCATTGGAAATACTTTTATTAAAGATTAGTTATAGGTACTTCTTTATTAAATATAAAAGAGTTACACATCTAAAAGTATATCTTTGTTCCCTTCTAAGAAATTAAAAAAGTGTGTTTTTGTTATTTTGATATTTTAAAATAAAATATGATTTCATAAAATTGAAAAGTAATCAAACAAAAAAAAAAGTTATTTATTGTCACATAGTTCAAACTCAGGTAACCTGTAGACATTTACACATGAAACTTATATTCTAAACTATTAGACTAAGGAGTATCAACACGATTACGTGAAAAGAAATTTATTTAGTAACATGTGTCCATGACAATTCCGGCCAAACTTTGGTGTCTACAATTAAAATTCCGGCAAAACTTTCATATCCATTACAATTCCGACATAATTATGTGTCCAATTTCAATTCTGGCAGCAACATTAAATCAGTTTTCAACTACTAATTTTACAACATTAATGTTCAAACCAAATTTGTTTTCAAATAATTTTATTCTTCAAAACTATTTACAATAAATTTCATCTTAATAATTCTAATCCACTGGGAAAACGGCTGGTATACAAGACGAAATAAAAAAAAACACCGAGAAAGAAATCCTTGACAATTGCATCGGGGATAAGGTATTCATGACAACACAAAAAATTCCAAAATTTATTTTTTAAGGAAGAAATTTCAGATTTCTTGAATGTTCTTCATATGTTATTGCTATGGGATAGAAAAAAATTAGATAGAGAAAAAAAAAATTGGAGAGAGAAGAAAAAAATGAGGTGAAAAAATCAGAGACAATTTTTTTGGGACTGTATACTAGTTAAATATAGTAGTTGAAGACTTAGAGTTAAATTTGAAATTCAAACTTTAAAATTTAAAAAATATGTTTTGAAATTCAAATGAAAATAAGCATGGCCCACACAAAAAGAAGATTCCCTTTTCACCAATGGGAGACTAGTGTACAATATGTTTTTGTACACATAGTGTACCTCTACTCCCTCCCATAATTAATGCATATTTATTAATTTCAATGGAATCTAATTAAACATTGTATTAGATTGATAATAAAGCTATTAAATGTTGTTTGAATGCTTTTAATTGAGCTGTCCAACCATCCCTTCAATAAATATGTCCACCCAACTTTAACTAAAATTAATAATTTTCTCTCCTTAAAAAATTTATTAAAAAAAAGAAAAATTTACTGTACAACTTAAATTGATAATTTCCTATATATATATATATATATATATATATATATATATATATATAAACTTAAATTGATAATAATGAAAGTTAATCATCCAAAAGTTACGTGATAAATATGACGAAAGTTGAGCCAAAAAAAAAAAAATCTTACATCCTAAACAAATGTCTCACAAATAGTATCTTCCAGGTTTAAAAATAAAATAAAAAAATATAGTATCTTCCATATGAATGTACACCCAAAAAAAAAAAAAAGAATTAATTTAGTCAAAAGTGATAAAAAAAATATATACATATTAGTGGGTTCTTGATGTGCCTTTTGCCCCTAATTAACAGTAACTTTGATAGCAGGATTTATTTGTCAGAAGAAATTTTGATGGAATGTTGATTGATATCAATTAATGGAATTTATATTTGACGAGACCATATAATAGAAACTGAAGGGATGCAAAATTTTAATAGAATATGGCGCCAAATTTTTCCCCTTTTTAGCCAAAACTTAATGTGGTTAAATATTTTACTTGGAATCATAAAATTAGTTAATTGAGAACTGTATATATATTATTGAAAATATAAGGGAATCTTGTATCTAATTAATGCTTATATGCAGCTCAGGGCTGCATATAGCATTTGCCTTTATAAAAACCATTTTAAAAACATTTACAAATCTAATTGATTCATGAGATAATCTACACATGGATTTTTAGAGTAAACTATTGAATAAATATTTTAGGAATAATGTTGATGATTTTTTACTGAATTTTTTTTATTTTTTGTACTAAAGTAAACTTATATTTTGTTATTTTTTTTACAAGAAGATAAAGGATTTTGAAATATAGCTGAACGACACTTACAAACAAATCCTAGGAATTCTAAAATTCCAATACAATTACAAATCATCTTACAATAAGTTACATTGCAGATTCGATCTGTTTGGGTGAAAAAACTCATATGGTCTTCCAAATACTTCTGACGATTGTGAAACCCTAAATCTTTAACCTTTGGCACACGGACAAACAAAGAAACTAAACCTAATAGGATAAACGCCATAATAGAGATGTGATACATTTTTTGAAATTTTTTGGCTTACCACCTATAAAAACACCGGTGGAAGCCCCTACAAAAATTTACATTTGAGATCAGAAGATTATTATTGAAGTGTTATTATTATTGTATTGAAATTATCTTTTGTTAAACTTAAATTTTATTGTTATTGAATTGAATTAATTGTTTTTTTTTCTTGAATGCTCCTTGATTAAGGGTGTGTTCGGCTAATTATATATAGTTGTGAAGATAGCTGTTAGTTCTATAGGTAGCTTTTAGCTGTCAACATGCTGTTAGCCGTGAAGATAGAAAGAGTATTCGGTAAATTTGCGATTGACTAGCCGTTACATATAAAAATCAATATTTTATTTTTAAATCTGTAGATTAAATTTTCAATAGGTACCTCAAAAGCTAACTTTAACTTCAAAAACTAATAAAACTAACTTTTCAGCTGCATCCACCACTATAAGCTACCATACCCACTACTTTTCCAAACACTCACATTTTTTGTTAAGTAGTGGTTTGACCAAGTCAAACCACTAAAAGCTGCCTAAAAGATACTAAAACGCTAGCGTCGAACACGCCCTAAGTTGAAGAGAACGCCTGACATTGCATGAAACGAAGTGTTACAATAAGTTGAAAATTTTGAATTTCTTGACATGAAATGTTTAAATTTCTCGGGCGGGTTGATTGCGATTCGGGAAAACAAGGTCACATTTTATTAGGTCGATAATGGACAAGCCAACAAATATCAATTAAATTAAACATTGGACAGAGCCATAATTAAATACTACACGTATATGAATATGAATATAATTATGAAAATTAGAAAATAACACCACAAATTTCATAAAAATTTGATTATAACACCATAAAATCTCAAACTTTTATTATAACACCACAGAAAACCCAAAAATTGGATTTCACCACCATCTAACATAATTTTTGGATGGAATCTGTTAATGGGGCCCTCCAAGCACATGTGTCATTCATTGATTGGTTAAAAAAACAAAAATTTTTTAAA
This sequence comes from Chenopodium quinoa, assembly GCF_001683475.1. Taxonomy (NCBI): domain Eukaryota; kingdom Viridiplantae; phylum Streptophyta; class Magnoliopsida; order Caryophyllales; family Amaranthaceae; genus Chenopodium; species Chenopodium quinoa. The sequence goes on along the minus strand of NW_018744239.1, from coordinate 735,716 downwards.
AAAACAAAATTTTAAAAAATGAAAACAAAAAAGCTAAACCCTAACCTTGCCCCACCACCAACCATGAACTGCTGTCGGCAACCTCAAAACCCTAACCCAGCCCCAGTATCGGCACCCCTAGCCGCCAAAAAATCCACCGAAGCCGACCTTAAAACACCCCATCCACCGAAAAATCCACCTAACCCATCTTTCAATGGAAACACCCCAACCGTCGAAAAACACCCCAGCTGCCGTTAGCATGGAACGGGGTCGCATACTAGGTATAGGATCAGGGCGGGGGTTGTCGCGCAGGTGGAATTCTACGAGTCGTCGATTAGGCGGAGTTCGGTGGGTCGCCATCTAGGTGCTGGAGTCGCTACGATGGGGGCATTACATGAGATAATGCGGTGGCTAGGGTGGTTTTTGGGAAGGAGGAAAGGGTGATTATGTGAAGTTGACAGTTTTGTTGGGGTCAAGGGGTTCCGGTGGGAGTCTGTAGACACCCAAATGTGTTTCCCCAAAACCAAACCTAGTGATGAATATCTTTCACGTCATTTGATTGTTGAATGAAGTGAAAGTGTGAAAAGTCTAGTAATGTGGATGTTTTTATTAAAATATCTCTCATTCTGTTTTTGAAAATGTTTCTTCTTACACTCTATTTATGAAAATAGCTAGTCCAACTTATTTTGGTCCATGATAACCGTCCAATAATACTGTAGTTGGATTAGGCTCGAAAAGAGCTTTCCAACGATATATTATAAGCCCAATTCCGATGAATAATGAGGAAGTTATGGATTAAATTAAATTTGGCCCAAAATGATTTTATATGTGGCCCAATGATCTAGAGGAGGGCCTATTAATTATTAATTCTAAAGTTATTAGGATTTATTTTAATCTCCTAGAATTATCTAGAAGGTTCTTTTTAAATTCTAATGGGATTAGGATTAATAATTATATTTTAAATAGTTTTATTTTGAATAAAATATGTGATTTATCACAAACATGATTTTAATCTGATCAACGCGGAATTAGCTGCTTAATCTTATTCAGAAGAGGATTCCGCGTTGGAAAGCGCGTTTTAAATCTGACTTAGCGCAAGACGACAAGGCTGTCGCCTGGCGCTGACAGCTGTCACCTGGCGCTAACTCAACGACAGGAAGTATTTTATTCCGAATATGACTTGATTTGATTCCGGACTATTTTTTCTATAAATAAGGGTCGTATCTCCTCGTTTTTATTGATTCACAATCATTATTTCCTATCATTGCTTTCTCTCTCTCTATTCTTTTTCTAAACCTTCTCTCTCACAAAACTCCACATTCATTAGTTCTAGACACACCTAGCAAAGTTCGAAGTTGCCTTCGTCCTAAACGTGAAAGGTTGATACTTTCTGAGGGTTTGGTCCCAAATCCATATTTCAATTATTTAATTAATAGTTTGATTTAATATTTTCGTTGAAGTTACAAACGCGTGTATTTTGTTATTAGAAAGAGATACGAGGCATCGAAGTAAGTAATTTAATTACTTTATTGATCTTTTGATATAGAAAGCATGCTTTGATTAAATTTTGATTTCTAGTATCATGTTAGGATGTTTTATTGCTTCCTAGTATCATGTTTAGGGTTAACTAATATTTATGATATTATGCTAACTATTTCTTTTCTAATATCATGTTAGTATCATGTTAGAGTTAAAGCTTTGATTTTTAATGCTTAGTGACATGCTAGAATTTGTTATTAATCTTGTTAGTATCATGCCTAGGATCTTGCTATTAATATTATGGTTTATTGTTAACATGATTATTATGATGTTGATGATGATTGTTATCATGTTGCTTGATGTTATTATTGTTATTGCTTGATCACGCCTTTTATGAATGGTTAAAGGGAATTTGTACTTGTAATCACGCTTAATAAGATAATTAATAATCTTGTTTAGGTTAATATGATTATAATTCAAGTGATCGCCAATAATAGATTTGTTTGTGCATTAATATTCAACCAACATAGATTAAACAGGTTTTGTTTGGGGTAAAAATACCCTAAACACGTGGCCCAATGGCCTAGTGACACGTGGCATCCAGCCGTTGGTCAGCAGGGCTCCAATCCTCTGCCGACACGTGTCCTCTAAACCCTAAAAGGGAAACCATCCCTTCCCCACTATAAATAGTGGAAGGACCCTCATTAATGGGAGGCTGGAACATTTGTTGTTCACATTGAATACTCCTCAAAAAGAAAAACACTTACCCCGAGCAATATTAATTGCAGAATTCTCCCATTACGCGAGAAGTAACTTCTACATTACGTGCATTCTACCTCCCGTATCTTTACTAACTTGATCGTCGGAGGCGGAGCTCCTACCCCCAGGAGTCTTCGTGATTTTGCAGGCACAGGCGTCGAAGGGCATTCTTGGAATTGTAACTCTCCCGCAGGACACATAAAAAAACCCCAAAACAGGTTTAATTAGGGTTAACCTTTTGATTGCATGTTAGTCAGAAAGCGCACATGAATATGATGTGTCTATTTTATATATTATTTTACCCCCGTCCCTTGGTCATAATCAGTAGTGTTTTTGGCTCTTTAGAGCCACTTTTATTACTAATTGGTGTTATCCAGTGTTTTCGTAGATTTGGTTGACTTTTGCAGGGATTTACACTTTTGGAGTATTTTCCCGAGATATTTTGGAGCAATCACGAGCATTGGAGAAGCACGACCAGAGTTGATAGCCCAGGGCCGGTTAGATCCATCGAACCGGTGATTAAGGGCCCGATATAGGTGATACCGGGGCATTTGGACCAAGTATTCAAGACCCAAAGAGGAAACCCAGATTGGCCCGAAGAATTGGAGCCCAATCGAAGTCCAAATAGTGGCCCAAATGAGCCGCCCGGCCAAAGAGGCTGGCGCCCGGAGGCGCGCCCGGCCGGGCGGGAGAAGCTTAGTCTGGCGCCCGGTGACGCGCCCGGCCGGGCATGAGATTGCTATTAGAGACAAAAAGGCGCGCCCGATCGGGCGGTGCCTCGCCCGATCGGGCGCGTGTATTTTTAGGAGACGATTAGCATTGTTTTAATTTGCTTTAGTTTAGGATTTTTGTACGGAGTATAAATACTCCTCCGTAATATGATTTTAGTACCTTCTTTTCTTAGACTTTCTCTCTCTACTTAGTTTTCTCTCTCTTAATCTCTCTCTAAACCTTTGTTCTTAATTCTTTCATTAATTCAGATTTATTTTGGTAACGATTTCTCTTTCCTTAATCTTAGTTATTTATTTTATTCCTTTCACCATGATTTATTTTATTACTTTGATTAGTTTAGTTTTTAATATGTGTGAGTAGTTTAATTTCTAGGGTTTATGGGGATCTAATAAATAATATGAAGGGGTAAATTATTGTTGTTGATTATCAGTGCTAGATTAATTTCCTATTGATTGATTTAATGCTCTGTGACTAGATTAGGCCTATCTTTTATGCATGAGTTTTGCAATATTGATTCAAGAATCGAGAGATGAGAATTAATGTTTAGGTCTAGTTTCAATAGGCAAGTTAATTTATAAATGGTTAAGTCAAGATTCGAGAGATGAGATTTAATACCGGTAAATTAATTGTGTGATTGTAATACGTAGCGAGAGCCCTTTACAATCTGGTTAATTGATGCATTGATGATTGAGTATTATTGATTATTGGTATTGCATGATAATTTCTTATTGGATTGTTTTAATGTTTTACAATTGCGGCTTGTAAAAGTATAGCAATATTAAATTGATGAATCGAGCAGAGATGTTAATTTGATATTAAAAGCTATTTTCAATAAGAACTTAGATCTAGTAAATTGCGAGAGCCTGTTATATCTATGTTGATTAATAAATTGCGAGAGCCTGTTAATCATGTTATTTATGCAATGTCAATGATTGATTGCTATGTTTTACCCTGAAGTGTTATTTATTGGTGAACCTATGCCCTAGATCCTTTCATATATTGTTATCTTCCTATTCTCAACCTTAGTAGTTTAGTTTCTTACTTAATTATAAATATTGGTTACTTAAATAATTTAGATTATAATAATTAATTAGGAGTAAAAAGACTTGTTTCCCTGTGGAGATCGACCCTACTTCCCTATTTACTTTAGTTAGAGGATTTAGGAATTACTTTTGATTAGGGGATACGACTTTACCCTGTCAGAATACGAGAAGAATAAAGTAGAGGCCTATTTTTAGGGCAAGTTCAATCTCTTTTAGGTTGGATTTGTACCTATAGGGAATATTTCAAGCATTACCCCAAACTTGAACCCCACTGTGATCATACACTAAATCATGGTGGCATCCAAAGGGAAAGAAGATAGAGCAAAAAAGTCGCCAACAAGTTTTAGGAACTTGTAAACCGTTCACAGGGTGAAGGTTACACCCCTTAACGATCCAGGAGATCGTCAACTCCAATAGGTCTGGAACCATGACTGGTAGTTTGGGGATGAAGGTACAAATCCAACCTAAAAGAGATTGAACCTACCCTAATAATAGGCCTCTACTTTATTCTGATCGTATTCATGTGCGCTTTCTGACTAACATGTGTAAGGAGGGTGATCCCATCGTAAGGGGTACTCTCCTTAAATGCCCTTGGCCCTTTAAAATCCTAGGACTTTACACTTGTTAGGGTGTATTAGGATTTGAATTCCTGACTGTTTGGGGGACCTTAAATTAGAAATGATTCTATCATACACGCTTTTTTGTAAGGAACAAGTAGGAGTCGCCAATGAGTTTTAGGAAAACCCATAAACCTCGTTCATGCCTTTCTCCCAAGTAGATTTCAAGGGATATTTAGCATGAATCATAAGTTTACCCATGCCCAAATTGGTCTACATAAACCAGAAATGAGTTCGGGAGCGAGGGTACCAAGATAACGTTCCCTTTAGAGGGGAATCGCGATCCTAGCCCTAGTGCGGCCTCTACTAGCTCTTCCTTTGCACAATTTCATCACCAAACAATATATGAAACATGATACCTAAAACTATGTTAATTGATTTTATTTACACACATCAATTCACGTAGGAATTACATCGCAAGGTTGTTATTCTTATTTAATCAAATTCGTGAAAAGAACAAGAATATAAACAATATTCGCCTTGGCTTAAGTGATCAACCAACAATTATTTTATTCAATTCTAATCTTTATTTAACGAAAGATACTATATGGAATTGATTAATTAATTTTTTAAAGATGATCAAATAACACTAATTAATTAATTAAGGTTCTTATAATCAAGAAAATGAATGTGATTTAACTAAGTGCTTGGGAATTTACCACTTCTCTTTGCTAGATCTCCGTTTAGAACACTTATGAATTCCTTCTTGTTGGGGAACCTCCACCGTAGTAACAAAGTATCAAAGGGGTGAGTGTTTAGGACAAGAGGGTTAGGAAGCACAAGTTCACAAGTATTCTTCCAGCATTATTGGTTATTTTCTGTGTCTTTAAGCCTCGGATTAGGGTCTTATTTATAGTGAATAATTAGGTTTAGGGTTAAGAGCATTCTGCCGCAGCAGGTGTCGCGCGTAACTGGATGAGTTGCGCGTGGCCATAGCGCGCAAGTGAATAAATCGCGCATAGATTACGCGCGCAACTATTTGTCTTGCGCGCAGCTCTATTGTAAGATTCGATTTTCCGATTTTTTAATATTCTGAATCTTTTGCAAGCGCATCTCCAGAAGTTACGCGGAGTGTCGCGCGTGACTTCCCAACGCGGCTTTATGAGATGCGCGCGATATTTTCCGCGACAACTTTAATTTTAACCTAGGCGCTCCTAAATCCCTCATTATTGGGTTTTAAGCACGGGCTTAAGCCTAATTATGATCGGGTTTAGTTAATTGGACCTTTTATTGGCCTTGTTCTTTTATTCGGGATAGTCTTTTGTGTTTTGTGGCTTAACTAGTTATCCATAAGTATTCTTCACTTTGATCCAACACGAAGATGGCTTTATTTATCGTCATTGCACTTCATGTCAGGACAGGAGGTCAAAAGTAGATGTCTACAGTTAGCCCCCACTTTGATCGAGTCTAGGATAGACGATGATCAAAGTAGTCAAGGAAAAATCTGAGACTCATTCTGCAAATTTCTCTAAGGTTAGAGAATCTTTCAGTAATGTTTAAGGATGTCAAAACAGTCTCGGTTTGCTAAGTGTTTGAAACAAGTAGCTATTAAGGCTAGAGAAAGTTTTCCCTAGTCTTAACGCGCTAAAGAAGCTAGATTGATCCTTTGCAATTGTAGAATACTTTTACAAGTAAATGCCTTCTGGGTGATATCAAGTCATGAGAAGAGATCGGTTTTAAAAAGAATAAAAGGGGTTTCCTATAAATCATGTCATCGTTGGTCTAAAGTCCCTCGATATGTCATTGACACTTTAGCCTGACTTTAACAAAGTAAAAGAATGACAAAGGGTTTTCGATATTCGAACCGAAAAGGGTCCGGCATTTGAACCGGGTCCAGTATTCGAACCGGATGTCCACAAGAAAGAAATACATGTCTCAGGACTGGAGGCATATATCCAAATCCAGTGAGAGGGAAGAAAGTCAGCAACTCTCTCAGCAGTTTTGTCCACAAGATGAGTACACGTGTCTCAAGACTGGGGGCACGTGACTACATGGGTGCGACATTGTCTTGTCGCTCTTTATACAGGGGGTGGACGGACACCCTAACTGTCCGGTAAGTTAGTTAGCTCACTAACTACCGTATTTGCTTCCATTCAAGAAGTGCCTGTTCCTGAAGGTTCGGCGCGCCTGTCGACTCGTGAGCTATCGCCTACAGTAAATAGTCTACCTTTTAGTTCCTAGAGGTAGATCTCGCAAATCTTGGGTTGAGGAGAAATTTTACGCAACACCTACGCCGTACAATTTTACGCTGTACGCTACGCCACTTGCATTTTTACGCTGCATGAAAACGCCTTCCTTTTGCTTCGGACGTGAAAAAGAAGAAAACCCGGACACTTATAACGTCAGTTGTAAAATGACAAACCTGTTTATGGGTGCTTTTACGTAAAGCACCACCACAGAACGTCTTAAGGCACGCTTACGAAAAACGTTCAAAACGTATGCTTGGGGAAGGTACAGAGCACGGTGTGCATGCAAAATGATGCAAAAAACTATCAAAGAATAAAATAAACTGCAAACTCAAAGCAATTAAAAAGGATTTTGATAATTTGCGCGCCATTACGTCTAATAACGAGCAAAAACCGTTGAAAAAATGATCAAACGGATCAAAATTCGGATACCGGTCATTTTAGTGACCAGTATCCGCGCGCAACTCAGTAGGTCGCGTTGGCTAGGCTCGTGCATCATTCTGAGTTGCGCTGGTCTGTCACGCGCAACTGATTCAGTTGCGCACGACATTTAGTTCAGCAAAAAGAAAATCGCGGAGCGCGATTTTTCATGTTGTTCTCTCTCTCCTTCCTTCACGATTTTCGCTTCTTTCTTTCTCCAAAGAGCTCGGATTTTCTTGTTTTTCGAAGCTCAAGGAAGTAGATATCGTCCTTTATTCATTTTTACCATAATCCAATGTAAGTTTTTGCTAAAATTCGTTCTCTTTTGGCTGAATTTTGGGCGATTTTTGAACCATTAAACCCCAAATTTTAAATTCGGTGGTTTTTTATTCGGCTTATTTCCATGAATTTGTTTGTTTGTCGTTGTGACATGTTTAAGCAATATATTGCAACAAATTTCATGTGAAGTGATAAAGTATTGATCTTGTATGAGCATGTCAAGCATATATGTGTTTTTTGTTTTTTTTTTTTTTTTTTGTTCTAATTTTGACTTTGTGCTTGAACTTTATTTCTCTTTTGTTTTGATCACATAGACTATACCTATTAATTTTAATGTAAATTGAAGTGTTTAGAACAACAATTATGCATTAAAATTATAAATGAAATTTTGATCTTTTATAATAGCATGAATTTGTTCTTGCGACTCATGTTTATTTATTTTTCTTCATGCGTAAGTTTCAAAATTGGTTTTATCAATGATAATAATAACCGACGGTTATTATTATTCACTTATAAAACTATGATCTTAAGATTTGCACAAAACTAGTTAGTTTAGGAAATTCTTGAAGACATCATCGACTAGAGTAGTTTGGCTATATTTTGAGCTTTTGAGCCCCCGACTAGAGTAGTTTGGCTATATTTTGGGCTTTTGAGCCCCCATTTTATTTTATCGAATATTGTAGCCCCAATGTTGGTGACTTCGATGACTTGTTTTTTTTTTAATAATTAGACCCTTTCATGTTGCTTGAAATGGGTCTAGAAATCCTGTGTTTCGTCTTATTATGATAACAACTAGGATCTTGGAAACGAATAAACTGGTGTTTTTAAATCGTTTTTTTTGACCATTCATAGTTTTAACAAAGTAATTTGCTAAGTATTGGTCATTAATTAGAACAAGTAAGAGGAAAAATGAAATGTTGTTCAAATTTTTCGTCTATTCTTGCTACTTTTGAATTCTTTCTTTTGAGTTCAAATTTTGTCATTGTTTTGAAGCTCGAGAAAGTAGATGTTATCCTCCTTGCGAAATTCCCATGGAGAATAATTTAGAATGAAGACTCCTTAACTTAGAATTTAGGAGTCTTTTGTTTACATTCTAACTCATGAAATTGTTTGTCTTATGTTAATTATGTGTTTTGATACAATTTTCATGATGAATGATTGAGTACTAAACTTTCGTATGAGCAAGTATTTTTTTATGTATCATGATTCTGTTTCTTTGCTCTTTACTAGTCATACTCTCTAATCTCTAGAGTAAATTGAGGTATTGAAACAACAATTATGCACTAAGACTAGTTCTTGAAGTTGAACTTGAAAATGGCTCGAATATGTAACTTGTTTCATGGCCAAGTTCAATTGTAAACTTAGTTTTCAAAGGAACAAAATGATTATTAAATCATTGTGATGCATTTAAAAAATTGTAAGGCTCGAGTTCTACGTAAACCTTTGTAGTTTAGGCGATTCTCGAAAGTAGCTCGAATGGCATGAATATCTTATTTTATTTTTTTGTTGATATTGGAGCCCCCATGTGTCGGGTTATGCGCATTCTTGCTATTTCACAAGTCTTGGAGCCCCCACTTTGGGGTAGTTCTAATGACTTGCTATTGTTTAGGCCATTCATATAATCATGATATTGGGATGGACCTATGTATGTATCCTATTTTTGTTTTTTAGATATTTAGGACAATGACATGGCTTTTGCATTTAAATTAAAGTCACGTTCAAGAAAGCAAGTTAGTTCTTTGATTGTTTACAAACCAAAAACAATTGTGTTTAAGGTTTAGTAATCTTACCTAATGTCTAAACGTTTGTAAAGATCATTGTGGTGATTTTATTCTCAAAGTTGATTTAGAACATCAAATATTTTCTTTGTTCTTATCAATCTTTGATTTTGGTCTTGTAGGTGGTTCGTTTACCATCCCTTAGCCAATATTCGCAAGAGAACTAAGCGAGAACAAGTTCGAGTCAAGAAGAAGTCAAATCTTGATTCATTCCTTTTGGAAATATTTATTTATATACATTTATTATCCAAACGGTTATTGAGAATCTGAAATTTTATTTATTTGAGAAAACAAAAATTCAGAAAAGGAAATTTTGAATACTATTTTTATTAGAAACATGTTGTTTCGAATTAGAATTTAAAATTTGAAAAGGGGTCCAATGAAATTTTGTTTTGAAAAGCAACTTTTTCTGGTAGGCAAAAGTCATTATTTTCAAAACTGGACCCAAAATGGAAAGAAAATTCTAGCTCGTAACTGAGTGTGACTTTTTGTCCAAGATCGATGAAGGTAAGTTGTAATTCGCAACTTATTTCAACGAAGATATGAAAATGTGAGCAGGGGCGAAGCTAAGAATATAAATGTGGGGAGGGCGATTTATTAAGCATATTGTATTTCCTATAATTTTCTCATTGCACAATATTTTCTTTTGCGGTATTTGTGAAATTATAAAATAGATTGACTATGTTTATTAAGCAATACAAAATAATTCATCAAAATAATCAACATTAGAACTTATGAGATCTTGCCTTATTAATTAAAGCAAAGGGATTGTGTACAATAATATAGGGTATAGACTTTATTATCTCATATGTCCTTCCCATTTATATTTTGTATTTCTCTGGTTCATTTGCACAAAATTAAATAATAGAATAATAAAAAAAAAATTTAAGTTATGTAATTTACTAATTTAGTACATTAGAAATATAGGAAATACAATAAAAGTAAGTTTGAAATCAAAACAACTTACAAACTAATGCTACACTATTACAGTAGTGATTTTCAAGGAAAAATAATACTAATACTTGTATAAGATATAGTAGTGATTTACGTCAAAAAAAGATATAGTGAATACAATTAAAAAAAGGAATAAAAAGAAAAAAAAATGATATGCAAGTAACCTTCACAAGAATCGAACTCAAGACCTATGTACACACCGCTATGTCTACAACCACTAAGCTATATGTTAATATGCTGCATATTAGTACTATATTATTGTATATATAATCAATTATGGGGGCCAACCTTTAACAAAAAAGAAACATCAGCTAGGCCACGGGGGCCGGGCCTCCACCAGCCCCTCCCCTCCACCCCCCTCCCCCCCCCCCGCGTGACTTCGCCCTTGAATGTGAGCAAACTTTTGTATATCTAATTTTTGTCATCAATTCCTTTTTTAGTGTTTGTCATCATTGTCATACTTTGATGTCTGAAAGTGATGTTCTTCCAAAAAGTGCCGCAGTTTGAAAATGAATATTTACCAAACTTAGGTTTGATGAAGTGTTAGAATAATTATAAAATCATTCGAATCACTTTCCAAAATATGGTCTCATTTCACAATGAAAGTTGAGGTGAGGCCTATATTTTTAATTTGAAGCCCCCAAGCGTAGACTTTAGGTGGCTTTTGGAATTCAAGTATACATATGCTATGGATGTTTCTCATGTTTATTTGAAGCCCCAAGGTTTGTATTTTTAATTTGTGGAATATTGCATATGTTTATCATGAATTGTTTGATCAAGTAACATAATTAATTATTTTGGTCAAATAATAGGAAGTGGTATTCTTCCCTTTGTCACTTTAAAGTTATTAAGATGGTTCATAATAAGCTTTGCATGACATTGATTTTCGCAGCAAAATTAGCGTGTTCAAATCTGTAAATAGAATGAAGTGGGGATTTTCAGACTTTTTAGCCCCCAGTTTGAGGCAATGAGCGAAAAAATTATACTATTTTTCAAGTATTTTAGTTGCCAAATAGGAGGGATCATCCCGACTTACCCCCTAAAAAAATGAACAAAAAAGACGGATTTGTATAAAAAGGAAGGGGAATCCAAATTTCCCATAGAAGAATAAAGAAAATTAGAAATGTTTTTTTGAAAAGCAAGGATTATTGACTTAATATTTGAATCATCGTGATGACTTGGCAGTGAGGTATACGTTAATACGTGTGATAGCGATGACAATCATTTTTTCATGTAGCAATCATGTTCAATCAATGTTCCTCGCTTAGAGAAGATGGAGATATCCTACGCAGGCGGACATATAAGTGAGAAGACCAATTCTCAACCGTTGTAAAAGACATCTAGAGTTGACGTCGAGGCTGTTGATATATCAAATCAATTTATTGTATTAACTCTTTTTCTTTCAAGGCAATGTATATAAAACTTGAATTACCTTGGTAATAAATAGCCCTATTATTAAAAGAAAATAAGATGATTGTTTTTTTTTAGAGTGATAGTCATCTCATTTTTCTTGGCAAAAGATATGGAAAACATCGATTCTAATTTGATCCGATTGTTTTACTAAAGTGGTGTTATCAAGTCAATGACTATCAAATCATCCAAGTCATTTGATTTTTTTATATGATTTTTTTAATCATAACTCAACACTTCATGCATTTTATATATGGGCATGACTATACAATAGTAGGTCCATATGTGCAAAGGCCTAGGATTGGCCATATTTTCCTGGAATGACGATTTTGGTACATGGTTATGGTCTACCTCAAGGAGGGCCTTTCCAAGGTGTAACATGGTTAGGCTTGGGGTTATGAAGAATGAACAGGCTCAAGTATACTCCAATAATCCCTTAATTTTGGTGCTTATTAAACTGAAACATTTCTGCTCTGTGTGGCAACATCCTACATTAGGTGCCTTTTCCTTGTCCTCTCTGTTCTTTTTTTTCTCTCTTTTTTTGACAAGTTTTATTTTGGGTTTAGAACGATTTTTTTTTTCTTTCTTTTGCATTGGATCATTCCTTTTGGGCTTAAACTAACTTTGTGTCCCCCTCTTATGTTTCGTCCCCCCAATTTTTCATTTATATCTCTTTGCACCATTCCCATCCCAAGGTATGGAATAATGTAGGTTGAATAACTAAGGCTCAACTGACGAGGCTCAAAAGGGCTGCCAAGAAGATGGATTTCCTCTAAGGTTAAGAACATGGGATTATCTTTGTGGAGTTTCAAGTTGCCTCCTGTGTTGGTTAAATCATTATATATTTTCTTTGTGGTCCAAAGATGGACCTCTTTTCATTCCATAAATCTAATAAGCCAAAGCTTACCAAGATTCTTAAAGTGTTGAGTATGTATGCCTTTTGATATTGCCTGTTTGTATGTATGTATTGTATTTAATTCGATCCAATAACAATAAAAAGATTGCAAAGAGCACAAGATAGACGTACTTGAAAATATATTTTTTATTCATTAATTAATGAGAGTACAAAATAAGTAGATTCGACAGCATGGATCTCTTAGTCTATCATAAAAAACAAGAAAAGAAACAAAACAAGACCTAGGGTGCTATATCGATCTTGAATTGTTGACAACTTCTTGAGATTGAGTCTTTGAGCTTTGTTCGTTTCCGACATAGGTGACATCCTCTCTAAAAATCTAGTCCATCTATATGATTCATGGTTTCATTTATCAAGTCCTTTTCAATTATTGTTCCCACAGTATAGACCTTTTGAAATCTGTCTAAACCAAGGTATTGTAAATGGCACTTGTATGGTGGAGACATATTGTCTATGAACTTTGGGACAAGTTCATGATCTGGAGGTCTTTTTGGAAGTAGAGCAACCTTTGATCGCCACCTGGAAAAGAAGTCAATGAAGCCTTCTTTTTCCCCTTGCTTAAGCAATTCAAGATCGCGCAAGGTAGTCGTGAGCTCGATGTTATCTCCATATTGGGTTAAAAACGCTTTTACAACGTCACTCCAAGTGGAAATTTGTTTTGCATCGAGGTTATAAAACCATGATCTAGCAGTTGGGTCCAATGAAAGAGGAAAAATACATGCATATAGGCTTTGCTTAACCCCTTTCAATGCCATGATTCCAATAAATCACATTAAGTGAGTCCTAAGATTGTCTGTAACCTTAAAGGTTGGCAAATCTGTAGTCAAGAACTTTTCTAGGAGAGTCTTGCCACTAGGTTGTGGTGCAAGCTCATAATTGAAGTACTTAGTCCCTGAACTAGCTCGAAGGACAAGTTTCTCCAAGGCCTCTAGCTTTTCGGCTCTTGCTTTTTCTTGCAGAATGTTTTCTTTTTCTTTCTCTGTTTTTATTTTAGCCTTTTCTGCTTTTTTATGAGCCTTTAATTTGGCTTCTTCTTCTCGTAGGGCCTTTAGGTTTTGGAGTTCCTGTCTAAGTTTCTCCAATGCTGCTTTGTCACTCATGATTGGACTAGTATGCGAATGTGGAATATGACCTAGTAATGTGTGTCACGAGAAATTAAGCGCGTTCACTTAAACCTTTTCTTCCAAGCATTCAAACAATGAACTAGAGTCAAAATGATTGTTTTACTTTTTTTTTATCCTTGTAATACGAATTCACTTTAAGTAAGTTTGTTGATGAAGAATGTCAAAAAATTCACGAACAATCATTAATGGAATATCATGATTTGTGTTGACTTCAACAAGGTAATCATCTAAGGATTTTACTTTAAATGAATTGTTTTCGAAAAAGGTAGAAGAGAAAGAAAAGAAAGTTGGATTGAAAATGATCATCAAATTTTTAGGAATATCGAATCGAACCGAACCTCGAATACTATAGTATTCTTGATCATTTAGATTACTATAGAGATCAATATCGTTTTTTTTTAAATTATGATTCTCATATTGCTCATCTTTAAAGGATAATATGTTCCTATTTGCTTTAAAAGAATGATGGCCTCCTAATGTAAAATCCAAGAAATAATCATTTTCTCGGTTTTATCATTCATTATTTCCTTTTTTTTTTTTTTTTTTTTGGGAATAATTTTTTTTTTCATTCTCTCTCTCTCTCTCTTTTTTTTTTTTTCTTTTTGTGAGGCAATCATCCCGAGTAGGATTTTATTTTTAAACAATAGAAGAGGTAAATACTCTTAAATCAAGGTTGACCAATTACAACTAAAAAAAATGATGAACACGAAAATAGGCACGTTTAAGAATAAACATATTGATGACGTCCTATTAAGGGATGCGAACTTCTAATGACGAACCTCATAAGAAGTAATGTCATTAGTTCGATTATAAAATACGTAAACGAATCATCATAATCAAAATAGTATCTCGCACAATTTTCCGTCTTGCGCTAAGGTGGAAAGTGCAACTTCTAGAGTAGCATTGCCACATGCGTTTTTTATTTTTTTTATATTTTTATTTATTTATTTTTTCTTTTGCGTAAACGCAAGGAGAACGATAAAAAAAACATGTTTTTGGACGAAAATAAAAAAGACAATCAAAGTAAAAGTTAGACAACATTGTTAGCCAAAAAGATATTTTTAGCACCTACTTAATGATTAACCTTGAAGCGGTAGTATCGTTTTCTTCGTATGATATTGCTCGTAACAAGTCAAAGTCAACTTTGGATAGTGGGCGCGCGCAAGACATTGTGTTGCGCGGGGGTGTCGGGCGCAACTTCTAAACTTGCGCGTGGAGGGCGCGCGCAACTTTGACAGTTGCGCGTGCCACCTGGTAGGTTCGACATTTTTTTTTTATGAAAATCGATGTGCAGACAATTTTTTTCAATTTTTTTTTTGAAAATCGAAGTGCAGACAATTTTTTTCAATATTTTTTTTTTGTTTTTTGCCGAACCACAATTTTTGTGAATTTTTTTTAATTATATCTAAAGGTAACAAGTTGAAATTAGTTAGATTAGACACAAAGCACATATTCATGTAGTCACATAATCACATAAGCATGCCACAAATCGAGATTCACGTATTGCCATTCTAAGGTCGAAAAAGGCTTGGGTGTCCAAGGTACCATATCTTAAGAAACGACGCACAAATAAATCACTCAACGAGTTGACTTATGACCATCGCGCTCCTAACGTTTTGTTGGCGATATGGGTAGGATGATTGTTATTGATTTTGGGCTGGAAGCCTAGTGTTGGCAACCCCTAGTCTATGAGCCAATCCCCAATGTTTAAGTGTGCTATACTTATGCATGATGCAATGTTGCTTGTTTGGTCTTTAATTTTGTGGAAAGGAAGATATTATGCGTTCAACTCTCGCCCTCTAACTAGAGATTATCCAAGTTAATTCTCATTACAACCCATAGGCAACCTTGTGTTGGCAACCTTGCATCATAACTATGAACTAATCATGTAACCTCTAAGTCCCCAGTGGAGTCGCCACTGTAAGGAGGGTGATTCCATCGTAAGGGGTACTCTCCTTAAATGCCCTTGGCCCTTTAAAAGCCTAGGACTTTACCCTTGTTAGGGTGTATTAGGATTTGAATTCTTGATTGTTTGGGGGACCTTGAATTAGAAATGATTCGATCATACACACTTTTTTGTAAGGAAAAAGTAGGAGTCGCCAATGAGTTTTAGGAAAACCCATAAACCTCGTTCATGCCTTTCTCCCAAGTAGAGTTCTAGGGATATTTAGCATGAATCATAAGTTTACCCATGCCCAAATTGGTCTACATAAACCAGAAATGAGTTCGGGAGTGAGGGTACCAAAATAACGTTCCCTTTAGAGGGGAATCGCGATCCTAACCCTAGTGCGGCCTCTACTAGCTCTTCCTTTGCACAATTTCATCACCAAACAATATATGCAACGTGATACCTAAAACTATGTTAATTGATTTTATTTACACACATCAATTTACGTAGGAATTACATCGTAAGGTCGTTATTCCTATTTAATCAAATTCGTGAAAAGAACAAGAATATAAACAATATTCGCCTTGGCTTAAGTGATCAACCAACAATTATTTTATTCAATTCTAATCTTTATTTAACGAAAGATACTATATGAAATTGATTAATTAATTATTTTAAAGATGATCAAACAACACTAATTAATTAATTAAGGTTCTTATAATCAAGAAAATGAATGTGATTTAACTAAGTGCTTGGGAATTTACCACTTCTCTTTGCTAGATCTCCGTTTAGAACACTTATGAATTCCTTCTTGTTGGGGAACCTCCATCGTAGTAACAAAGTATCAAAGGGGTGAGTGTTTAGGACAAGAGGGTTAGGAAGCACAAGTTCACAAGTATTCTGCCAGCATTTTTGGTTATTTTCTGTGTCTTTAAGCCTCGGATTAGGGTCTTATTTATAGGGAATAATTAGGTTTAGGGTTAAGAGCATTCTGCCGCAGCAGGTGTCGCGCACAACTGGATGAGTTGCACGCAGCCATAGCGCGCAAGTGAATAAATCGCGCATAGATTACACGCGCAACTATTTGTCTTGCGCGCAGCTTCATGGTAAGATTCGATTTTTCGATTTTTTGATATTCTGAATCTTTTGCAAGCGCATCTCAGAAGTTGCGCGGAGTGTCAGGCGCAACTGAATAAGTTGCGCGCGACTTCCCATCGCGACTTTATGAGATGCGTGCGGCATTTTTTCAACGACAGCTTTAATTTTAACCTAGGCGCTCCTAAATCCGTCATTATTGGGTTTTAAGTACGGGCTTAAGCTTAATTACAATCGGGTTTAGTTAATTGGACCTTGTATTGGCCTTGTTCTTTTATTCAGGCTAGTCTTTTGTGTTTTGTGGCTTAACCAGTTATCCATAAGTATTCTTCACTTTGATCCAACACGAAGATTGCTTTATTTATCGTCATTGCACTTCTTGTCGGGACAGGAGGCCAAAAGTAGATGTCTACAACATGCAATCAGGAGGATTAACCCTAAACCTATTTATCTATGTTGGTTGAATATTAATGTACAAATAAAACTATTATTGGTGATCACTTGAATTATAATCATATTAACCCTAAACAAGATTATTAATTATCTTATATAAGCGTGATTACAAGTACAAATTCCCTTTAAACATGCATAAAAGGTGTGATCAAGTAATAAATAAATGTTAAGCACTGTTTGTTGGCGCTGGACTCTGTTTGCTGGCGCTGGACTCTGGACTCTGTTTGCTGGCGCTAAATCCAAAAGGTGGTGTTGGACTCTGTTTGCTGGCGCCAAGTTCTTCCAATACCGAGCCAGAAATATGCATTCTAATTTTGACCAGTTTTTAGCACTGTTTGCTCAATCCTACTTCCTGATTGAGTTTTTCTCACTTTTCTGAAACCCATATGTGTTCTACATATGGACATAACCCTCTGGGGATTCATGCTCTATCTACCTGATTGAACGCTCTAAGCAACAAAGGGTACATCCGAGAATGTTGAATTCACCAAACCATGGAAGCGAGTTTTTCTAAACTCGCGGTGTCCCATCCACTTGCGCCAACCCTTCATGGTTAGGCTTCCGCGTGGTGCATCTGGACAATTAACCATGGACCCTCTTTGAATAACCCATATCCCGAACTTTAGAGATCTAGAGCCATGGTTAGGTTGCAAACTCATTGCATCATATCGTGCCTACTTGACTAATTGTGCATTATTTGTTGTGCATACTATTATGTGACTAAACTAACCGTTTGTTTGACTTGTGATTAAGTCTTAATAAACTTATTAATGACTAAAAGACTTTGTTTAATTAATTAATTAATTAATTTTTAGCTAATAAATATGTCTAAAATCGAGTCATAGTCCCTTTAAGTCAATCCGGATTTTTATTCCTGTATACTGCACAAGCATCAACTTGTTTTGGTACTAGCCGGAGTTCTAGGAAGAACTACGAGTCGTACAACCTATGGATATGAAGCCCCAAGTTTTATCTTTAATTTAGCGTTGCTTTCATCCCAATCCGAGTCATAGATCAAAACGTATGACTAAAATACCACAGTCTGTCCAATTTAAAGCATATACATGAGGTCTTAACTTAGTCTTTGCTTGAGTCTAGTCACATAGTCTAGCCACATGGTCATGACACAAGTCTTAACATATCACCTACATTCACTAGTCTTAGCACACAGTTTGAGTATATACCACCACGACCATGTCTTAGGTTCATGCATGAGTCGGTTTTTTTCGTCGTTCGAGTTGGGGGTACATTCTATTCCTAATTTCTTCACATCTCTCCATCTCATGCTTTATCCATATCAACACCCTCATTTTTATACCTTCTTCTATCCATTGCATGTGGAATAAAGTTTGAGTCAAAAAATTAACAATGAATATCCCCAAATTCTTTTTCCACAGCACTTGGTCAAGGGGAGAAGGGTGATTAATCAAGGTTAATCTCTTTATTCAAATCTCACTTTTTGATAAGTCAATTCGTCAAAAGAGGAAGGCTAAAAAGATAATGGCAACTCAAGAGGAAGTTAATGAACTTAGGAGTCAATTGACTGATGTGACTGAGGTGTTAAAGGCTTTTACCCTCAAAATTGATGACCCTGTGAAGCAACAACAAATGAACCTCATTTAAGAAAGCTTGAGCAAGCTATCTAGTGACTATAAATTTCAGGGCATTAGTTCACAAGGGGTCTTGGTGGATAAAGAACTTCTTCCGAATAAGTTCAATGCCAACGACATCCCAAAATTCAAGGCAACAGATAACCCTTACTTTCATCTAAGATCTTTTGAAACTATAATGAACATTAAGGGGATCGATAAGAAAGTCTTTCATTCTTTGTTTTCTTTATCCCTGGAGACCGTTTGTCAACAATGGCTCTTTTCCCTTGACAAAGAGAAAACCTCTACTTGGGAGTCGATAACAAACGCTTTCATAGATAGATATAAGTGCAATATTCAAGTTGAAACCGATTATAGACAACTTGAGATGCTAAGGCAAAAAGAGAATGAAGGTTTTAATTCTTTCTTCAACAAGTGGAGGGAAACTTCCGCTAAGATGATTGAGGTCCCCACCGAAAAGGATTTTGTGAGGATGTTTATCAGGAACCTCCAAGAAAATTATTCAAAGCACTTAAAATATCAACACAACTTGAGTACTTTCAGAGCCGTCTATGACATAGGTATCGAGATCGAAGACGACCTCGCAAAGCAAAAAGCTACTAACAATAGTAACCACGGTGGCGGGAAAGGAAAGAAGAACGACAATCTTTCTTCTTCCGAAAACGCCCACTCTAGTAATAATGTTAGTATCTTTAACCATAATGGTGTCTTAGCCATGGACAATCAAGGATATAAAAGGAAACCCAGGCGAGAGTTCACACCCATTGGAATGACCTACGATGTTGCTTTCGACCATCTTTACGATCGAGGATTAATCAAACCTATTGGCCCTACCGAGGATCCAACACCAGAAAATCGATCTTCGAGATGGAATCCAAACTTCTATTGTAAGTACCATCGAGGAAACGGTCATACCACTGATGAATGTTACAGGTTTCAAAATCTCATTCAAGATCTCATAGAAGCAAATAAGATCCCATTGCCTCTAGCTAGCGAGAAGACTGGATGATGTCGGAGCAAACAACACAAGACAGAGGCGAGCTTCAATGACGAGATTTCATGACCTCTTTTTTCTATTTCTTTTTCATTTTTTCCTTTCCCCAATAAGTCTAGCATAGGAACCTTTCTTTTCCCTTAGATTACTTTGGTAGATTCTTTATTTCTTCCCTTTTAATAAAATGAGCATTTATTTTCTTGCGTATGATCATCGCATTGCATTGCATTTAAAAAAAAATTGTCGAATTAAGCACAAGGTATACCAATGATTTGAGGCACCCTTTGTAGCCACATCATATTACCTTTCACCCTTCAAATATGCAATCCTTTTTTTGATAAACCACTTTGAGCCTCGTCTAACGATAGACCCTTCATCTTTCAACCTATATCTACCTAACCTTGGGATGGGATGGTGTGCAACTTATGCAGTTTTCAATTTCATAAAAAGCTTGAGTGACTTCAAAAAATTAAAATAGCAAAAAATAAGCAAAAAATAAATAAAAGTGTACAAAAGGGCAAGTGTTCCAATGTCCTTGATACGAAAATGTCTTCGATAAGAACACGTCTCGGATTGCGTCTCTTATCGAGTGCTCGGTACTGTGTCTGAGAAACATGAATGCCAAGTGAGTGATAGACCGCATGATCGGGATTGCCCACACTTATAAAAATAAAATAAATACTAAAGCAAAAAAAAAAAAAAAAAAAAGAGAAAAAAGAGCTAAAAAAGAGTAGAAAGTGTCAAGCATAAAAATACAAAGATTCAAAAGCAAGGTTGCATACCTTGGGGGATTATCGAGGGTCTTGAGCCTTTTATCCCCTTCTTCTATAACCTTTAGCCTAACCACGTTACAACCCTTCAAAAGACCTTTTTGAGGTATACACACACTTGTGCGAGGTTCGGCTAGAGCTACGTTTGGCCTGATTCCTAATGGATACGTAGGCAACCTCACAGAGGCGTGCGGCCGTAATAAACATGCATTCATATTCACATTCACACACCATGATCATATCAAGGGATCTTCTATGCTCATCCCTATTTACTTAGAGCTAGACTTGGGGGCTTGATCCCTACATCATCAGCTTACCTAGCCTAAGAGTCACCACCATTTAACTCTTATCAATATATTTTCCCACACACTTAGTCCTTGCGGCCTAACTTTAGTGTCACTAGCTCACACATCACACATACATGACCAAATATACTTCCCTTAGGAACCCTTTGTCATGGAATCTTAACACAACGCTGAAGCATGCCTTGTCATATCAACATCACTCATAATTGTCATTGCATCACGAAGTATGAAGTGCTTAGCCTCCGTGCCTAAGTTACCCAAATACTTTCGTCATTGAGTCAACCATTGATACAGCCTAGGATGGATTAATCTTTTCACCTTGATAGATAGTATCAAATGACATTTGACTAAGCTCATCCAACATGCACCATTAAAAACTTCAATTCTTTTTTTGCGTCTTTCTTTTTCGGGAGAAAGTCGGTACCCTCCACAAAAGTGACGGAAAAGTTTTACTTTTTTTGCATTTTCGAGTCGCACGATCACATTACAATGCACACACAAGTCATGTACACATTGAGTCATATCGTGTCATATAACCTTGATTTGAGTCTAACACATGTGTCAAACACTTTGAGTCGAGTCATCCTCGAGTCAATCACAGCGAGTCAACCTTAAAGAAAGATAAGAAAATTCCTATAGTCAAAGATAAATACAGGTGCATCCCAGCGGCAGCAAGAGCAGAATCGGGAAGACCCGACTCCAGCACCAGACGACAAGGTTGTCGTCTGGCAACAACATCTGGCGTCTGGCAACAGAGTTCAGCGCTTGACTCTAGATCCCAGCGTCTGGCGACAGAGCCAATTCTTGACGCTAGAGATATTTCAGCAGCGACAGAGCTCGAAGCCTCTCAGAATGGTTATTTCGACCTCATACAACAATTTCGGGTTCCTTGGTACGCTAGTTAGCCCCTATAAGCAACTTGACATGATTAATAGTCGGCTCGATTATAATCGTAGTAAGTGATTGACCTGAAAAAAAATTGTCTCACTTAGCTTAAGCACCTAAGAATTGGCTCATTACAAGCACCAATGTATCGGTTTAAAAGCAAGCACTTAAACGACAATATTTCCAAATATGGATTGTCGCGCATTCTTCTTAAACGACAATATTTCCAAATACGGATTGTCGCGCATTTTTCTTATTCGACAATATTTCCAAATATGGATTGTCGCGCATTCTTCTTATACGCCAATATTTCCAAATATGGATTGTCGCGCATTCTTCTTAAAAAAAATTTCCAAAAAATTGGATTGTCATCTCCAACTGACAATATTTCCAAAATATGGATTTTTGCGCATCTTCTTCAAACGACAATTTTTCCAAGGTTGGATTGTCATCCCTGGCAAAGTTTCTAAGCGTGGATTGTCGTTCTCCTTCTTTGTTTGGCAAGTTTTTCCAAGTTCGGATTGTCATACATTCATGGATCTTTGGCAAGTTTTACGAGATTGGATTGTCAGACACCCAGTTCCCTATGGAAAAATTTCCCAAAGGATTGTCGTAGGTCTCTACTTATCATAAATATCGGCGAAGGTTCCTCAACGTGAATTGTCATTTATTTCAGCAAGTGGCAAATTTTCCCAAAGTGGATTGTCAGTCGACTATTTTTGCAAATTTTCCAAGACGCGGATTGTCAATTGTGGCAATATTTTCCTAAAAGGATTGTCGCATAGCGTTAGCAAATTTTCAAGGTGGATTGCTTTCAAGAGTTATATTCCAAGATGTGGATTGTCAATCGTAGCAAAATTCTTATGACAGATTGTTACGAAACATTGGCAACTTTTCCCAAAAATTGGATTTTGGCAACATTTCGCTTCATCGTGGCACGGATTGTCGCTTCATCGTGGCAACATTTCGAAGGATGGATTGTTACGAAGCATTGATAACTTTCCCTAAATTGGATTGTCGTACATCATACAAGAGTTGTGTTTGCAACTATTCCCAAAGAAAAGAGGATTGTCATCACAGTAAAAGCACCGACATACTGGTTCATAAACAACAAACAACAACAAGTCGGTTACTTTCAGAGACGTGTGCTCGACGGTGCAAGATACGCGTTTCTTAACTCTTTTATCTGTTTAACTAACACTAGTTTTGCAGGTATCGGCGTTACAAGAATGATTTAGGATCGCAGAACGTTCTTAATCATTCTCCGTCCCTATCGATACTTTGACTGAGTTTGGATGTAGACACTCATTTATGTCTCCCCAGAACCAAATCCAGTGATGAGTATCTTTCACGTTGAATCATAATCGAATGAAGTGAAAGTGTGGAAAGTTTAGTGTTCCGGATAGTTTTAATTTCTTTTCTCTTCTCTTTGTTTTTGAAAACCTATTTTAAGAAAACACCCAATCCAGTTTGGTTGGTCCATGATGTGGGTCCAATAATATTGTAGTTGGATGGGGCTTGAGCTTTCCAACGACATATTATAGGCCCAATTCCGATGAATATTGAGGAAGTTATGGCCAAATTACTAAACTGGGCCTGGTTTGAGCCTTATATACGGCCCAATGATCTAGAGGAGGGCCTAATATGGATTTATCATTCCTAATGCAATTAGAAATGGTTTTAGTTTTCTAGATTCTTCTAGAAGGTTCTTTTCATTCCTAATTCAATTAGCATTGATAAATTGACTTTTGTTAGCTTTTTAGAGTTTTAATCAGAACAAAAGAACGTTTTTGAGGAAAATACGATTTTATCCTCCTGTACGGTAATTTCTATCTGATTTTTAGAAAATGCGTCAAATTCTTAGTCAGCGCCAAATGCCAGCTGTAGCGCCTGACGCTACGCTTGGCGCCTGGCGCTAAGGTTAGCGTTTGGCGCTAATCTGGCTTTTTGTGTCAGAACTCTGTTTCTGATATTTCTTTTTGGCTGATTTTCTCTATAAATAATGTGCTAAAAACTCCATTTTCATTAACCAATTTTCACCAACTCTCATCAAGATTCTCTTGATTACTCTCTCTCTCTCTCTCTTTTCTAAACTAGCCTTCTCTTAAATATAAAAATTCCGCATTCGCAAGACTTAGATACACCTAGCCATATTCGAAGTTGCCTTCGTCCTAGACGTGAAAGGTTTAATTTCTGGGGTTTGGTCCCAAATCTCTCTTTCAATTATTTAATTTAATTGTTTTGTTTTATATTTTCCTTAAAGTTACTAACGCGTGTATTTTGTTATTAGAAAGAGGTACGAGTCATCAAAGTAAGTACTTTAATGGTTTTTGATGTTATGATATAGATTTCATGCTTAGGGTATTTTGATTCCTAGTATCATGTCTAGGGTAACTTTAATACTAAATATGATTGTTATGATGCCTTTTATGTTCTTCCTAAAATTTATGATTGTTAGTATCATGTTAGGGTTAAAACTTTGATTTTTATTGTTTAGTGACATGCTAGGGTTTGTTATTAATCTTGTTAGTATCATGCCTAGGATCTTTCTATTATTATTATGATTATGATGATTATTATTATGTTGCTTGATATTATTTATTGTTATTGCTTGATCACGCCTTTTATGCATGTTTAAAGGGAATTTGTACTTGTAGTCACGCTTAATAAGATAATTAATAATCTTGTTTAGGGATAATTTGATTATAAATCAAGTGATCGCCAATAATAGTTTTATTTGTGCATTATATTCAACCAACATAGATAAACAGGTTTAGGGTAATCCTATTGATTGCATGTTAGTCAGAAAGCGAAAATGAATACGATCAGAATAAAGTAGAGGCCTATTACTAGGGCAGGTTCAATCTCTTTTAGGTTGGATTTGTACCTTCATCCCCAAACCCTATTTGGTTCAAGACCTATTAGAGTTGACGATCTCTTGGATCGTTAAGGGGTGTTACCTTCACCTCGTGAATGGTTTACAAGTTTCTAAAAAAACTTGTTGGCGACTCTTTTGCTCTATCTTCTTTCCCTTTGGACGCCACCTTACTTTAGTGTATGATCACAGTAGGGTTCAAGCTAGGGGATTAACGCTTGAAATATTCCCTACAGTTATGTCCATATGTAGAACACATATGGGTTTCAGGAAAGTGAGAAAAACTTAATCAAGAAGTAGGATCGGGCAAACAGTGCTAAAAATTGGTCAAAATTAGAACTCATATATCTGGCTTGTTATTGGAAGAACTTGGCGCCAGCAAACAGAGGCCGACGCCAACGATTTGGCTTTTGCGCCTGGCGACAGAAGCTGTCGCCTGGCGCTAGACTCTGTTTTCTACGCTAGTTCCTACATGCCTCAACAGCTTTCTATGCTTGATAAAATTTTTCAGTTTCGCGCAGTATTATTTCGATCCTAGTTGTGAAAGATATTCCTCAATTTCCTACGTGTAAAAATCCTATGTTTTAACTCATTACGAATGGTCTTTCCAATGAGATATTTTTTATGCATATGACAATAATGTTAATCAAAATTACGCACATGAAATACTTAGAACTTTTCGAGTCTCACCCACTCATTCTAAATCATTGCCAAAATAAATTTCAGGAATTAAAATAGAAACCCTCCCCAGTGATAACTTGTTATTTGATAAGATTTTAGAGTGATTTCGAACCTTGTTTACTTGGTATATTGGCATTTTGGTTAACTTTTACTCTATTTTTGTTCAACTTTTGTGTATCCCTTGCTTCACGGGTTGTTAGTGTTTTCATTGGGGTTTCCAGGTTCAAAGGCGACCATTTGAGGCATTTGGATGATAAACCGAGGTTAGAAGCCGAAACAATGGAGCAAAACCGAAGAAAAGTGAAGATAAAGTCCTTAGAGAGTCTGCACGGACGTGAAAAGTATGGCACGTCCGTGCAGAAGTGTTCCAGCACGACCAGAAGCTACTGCCTACTGCTTTCAAGGCCTGCACGTCCGTGCAGAACTCAGCACGCCCGTGCAGGTTATTCAGCACGTCCGTGCCTAATCTTGCACGTCCGTGCAGGTTGCTCAGCCAAAACTGATCCTTCTGCCTCCCAGGTGCACGCCCGTGCCAATCTCAGCACGTCCGTGCAGGTATAGATGCATGTCCGTGCCAACCTCAGCACGTCCGTGCTGACCTGTAGCCGTGCCCGACTCTTGTTTTCTCCGTCCTTTTTATTTGGGGGTCTTTATAAATAACCTGGGAAGCTCATTTGTACGGCATCTAAGTTTTAGTGCCTCCTCTTAGTTTGCAATGGTAGAAACACAAATAGTCTCAAATCATTAGCTAGATTATAATTATTAGCTTGGAAATTTGATTCTCAATCTTTGTAGAAGACAAGTTCCACCATTGATATTCAAGTTGAAGCTTCTAGTAACATTTTCTCACTCTTCTCTTCCATTTTAATTGCTTTGATTTTTAATCATATTGCTTAATTCTTGTATGCTTAGATTGTTATTTAGCTTAATCTTTGGTTAATTCTTGTTCATGAGTTACTTGAAATCCTTAATTGCTTTAATCTCCATGGATTGTGAGTAGTCTAATTTTCTAGGGTTTGGGTAAAACCCTCAATGTAGTCACTAATTACTTGTTGCATGTGTTAATTTGGTAATTGTTGGGTGTTAATTAGTTGAGCTTAAGTGGTTTAATTGCTTAGTTCTTGTATATAGCCATTGCTAGAACTATTATCTAAGCTTTCTCAACGAAGGATCGAGAGATGAAGTTGAGTTAGCTCCCTTATGCTTAATTGACTTGAAATACCATGAGAATAGAAATTTCCAGTCAAGGGAATGTTTTTGTCATCGTGATTATGCTTTAATAGTTGTTTTATGCTTTGTAACCACGAGAGTAGGTTGTATTCATAATTCGAGTAATCCCTCTAGCTTGAGAGAGTAGTTGGGTGCTTTAGATGACTTCCCCTATATTATCCCCTTTAATTACCATTGTTTGCTACTTGCTAATTGTGATTTGTGACGAAATTGAGTGGTATATCCCAAGCCCTAGAACTCTCTAATTAATCTCCCCCTAGCTTTAGTTGACTTGAACTAGTACTTGTTACATAAAACCAAACCAATTTCGACTTCATTTAGCTTATTTATGCGGTAGTATTTCGGTGGTTGATTCAATGCCTCTCTTGGATTCGACCCTTTCTTACCCTTGCTATTAGCTAGTGAGACCAAGATAGGACTTTATCTTTGGTAGGCTCGACGACGGCTTATCAAATTTTGGCGTCGTTGCCGGGGAGGCAAAGTCACATTGAATGTATTATTGTTGAATGAGTCTAAGTGTGTATATTTGTATCATAATATTTCTTATTTATTTTTGTATATTTGTGTTTTCAACTTGTGATAGTCATTGCTAACGTTTTTCTTAGCTTTGTTTGACCTTTCATGACACAGAAGAGTAAGCAATCACCGCTTATTCCCGTTGATCCAGAGTTAAGTAGGACTTTGAGAAACATGAGGAGGCTTTTGCAAGGCACACCCGAGTTCTCTATTGTATATTCGGATTCCGATCCGGAGGAAATCTTTGCAACCAACGAAGAAGATAACATGGGTGACAACGATCCTCCTACACCATTGTTATGGGATTATGACCACCCCAATGCCTTCACACTTCGGAGTGGCATACGTCTCCCTACTACGAATGCAAATAATTTTGAGCTTTCACCTCAACTCATCCGTATGATACAAAGTGATCAATTTGGTGGGAGTTCTCATGAGTGTCCTTTTGCTCATTTGGACAACTTTCTCGAATTGTGCTCAACCATCAAGCAAAACAACATTACGGAAAAGTTCATCCGTATGCACATGTTTCAATTCTCCCTCCGTGACAAAGAAAAACATTGGTTGAGAACGGTAGAAGAGGGATCATTGACCACATGGGATGAAGTTACTAGATCTTTCCTTGGAAAGTATTGTCCACCCGAAAAGGCCGCCGAACTAAGAAGGAAAATCACCAATTTCAACCAAGAGATTGATGAAACCTTAAGTGAAGCTTGGGAGCGTTTCAAGGACTACACTAGAAAATGCCCACACCATGGTTTCACGTCATGGATCATTGTTCAACGCTTTTATGATGGTCTTACTCCTACTTCAAGGGCCAACCTTGATAACGGGGTCGGTGGTAGCCTTAAAAAGCTATCGGTGGATGATGCATACAAGATGATTGAAGAAGTGGCAAAGCACTATGCATACGGAGGTGATAGACGGTAACCTCAAGCAAAGAAGGGCGGAATCCACGACCTTAGTGCAATAGACCTTATTGCATCAAAGTTTGACATGCTAGCTCATAAGCTAGATCAAGCCACCCTTACATCTCCAAGCTCTTCTTCACAACAAGTCATGTCTTGTGAAACTTGTGGAGGAAATGATCACTTGTCCTCCTATTGCAACTCAACTAACCAAGAACAAGCTGCGGCTATTGGGCAAAGAAACGATCAATACTCTCAACCCTACAATCAAGGTTGGAAACCCCAACAAAACACGGGTTGGAAACAACAAAATCAAGGCCCCCCTCAAAATCAATACAACCAATCTCATCCACAAAACCAACAAGCTCCTTACCGTCACCCTAACCAAAGGGACCAAAACCAACAAAGGCAACAATATAACCAACTCGCTCCTCCACCTCCTCAAAAATCTAGCCTTGAAGTCGCACTTGAAACCTTCATTACACAACAAGGAAGAAGCAATGCGGATATGCAAGCGAACATCCAACAACTTCAAGCACACAACAAGATAATTGAGAATCAATTGGCTCAAATTGCGCAACAAGTTGGAAGTTCATCCTCCAATCCTAGTGGTCACATCCCAAGCTCAACGGTTGTGAACCCAAAGGAGCAAGCTAAGGCCATCACTTTGAGATCGGGGAGAGGTTATGAAGGGTCGGTTATGAGTGAAGAGGAGCCACAAAAGAGAGATGAGGGAGTTGTGGTGAGAAATGAGGATGAGTTTGAAAATGAGATAGTTGATGTTGAGAGAAAGGAGCCACAAAGTAAGAATGAGGGAGATGAGGAAAAGGTAGAAAAGCCCCCTATGAAAGTATACAAGCCTCCCATTCCATTCCCTCATAGGATTGTTGAAAAGAAATTGAATGAAAAGTTTTCAAACTTTCTTGAAGTCATGAGAGGACTTCAAGTGAATATTCCCTTTCTTCATGCTATGTCACAAATGCCTACATATGAAAATTTTTTGAAGGATCTTTTATCCAACAAGAGTAGGCTTGAAGAGAGTAAAACCATCTCCCTTCCTAAGGAGGTGAATGCAATCATTCAAAACAAGCTCCCTCAAAAGCTTGGTGACCCCGGTAGCTATGCAATACCGGTGAAGATTGGAGACTTAGAGGCTATGGATGCTTTATGTGATCTTGGGGAAAGTGTGAGTTTGATGCCCTATTCTATTTCTAAGAGTTTGAAAGTGGGAGACTTGAAGCCAACAAGAATGTCCTTACAATTGGCCGACCGCACGGTTAGGCTACCTTTGGGAATTCTTGAAGATGTACCGGTTCAAATTGGAAGAGTATTTGTGCCGTGTGATTTTGTGGTAATGGAAATGGAAGAAGATACTACGGTGCCCCTAATCTTAGGAAGACTGTTTTTGAACACCGCGGGTGTTGTGATTGAGATGAAGCAAGGAATATTGAACTTGAATGTGGGAGATGAGAAAATATCATTTTCATTTCCACAAACATTGAAAAAGCCATTGTATGATGAAGTTCATAGAGTTGATACATTGGAAAGGGACTTAGAGAAGTTCCAAGAAAATTTGTTTGAAGGAGATCCTTTACAAGCTATCCTAACGGGAGGCTTAGTTGAGGAAGGTGAAGAAACGAGGGGGTATGATCTTTTGCTCAACCAACCTTTAGTCCACAACGAAAATAAAGTGGAAGTGCTTAATGTGGAGGTAAAAGAGGAGAGGACTACGCCTCCTCACAAGGTTGAACTTAAACCCCTTCCTCCTTTACTTAAATATGATTTTCTTGATGATAGTGAGAGTTATCCCGTTATTCTCAATGCTAAACTTGATGATACCTCTCTTGGGAAACTCCTAGTTTTTTTAAGGGAGTATAGAGGTATCATTGGGTACAAAATTAATGACATTAAGGGGATAAGTCCTACTATATGCATGCATAAGATTTTACTTGATGATGATCATGCTTCCTCGATTGAGCACCAAATAAGGCTCAATCCAAACATGAAGGAAGTTGTGAAAAAATAAGTTTTAAAACTTCTTGAAGCGGGCATAATCTACCCTATCTCCGATAGTAAGTGGGTTAGCCCGGTTCAAGTTGTGCCTAAAAAAGGAGGCATGACCATCATTGAGAATGATAAGGGTGAGACCATTTCTACAAGGTCGGTCACCGGGTGGAGGATGTGTATTGATTATCAAAAATTGAATAAGTCCACCCGGAAAGACCACTTCCCACTCCCCTTCATCAATCAAATATTGGAAAGACTAGCATCACATAGTCACTATTGTTTCTTGGATGGATACTCGGGATTCTTCCAAATCCTAATCCAACCCGAGGATCAAGAGGAGACTACATTCACATGCCCTTTTGGCACCTTTGCTTATCGAAGGATGCCATTTGGACTTTGTAATGCACCTTCCACATTCCAAAGGTGTATGATGTCTATTTTTTCCGACATGCTTGAATCATCAATTGAAGTATTCATGGATGACTTTTCTATTTTTGGTTCATCTTTTGACATTTGCCTTTCAAATTTGATTAAAGTATTGAAAAGATGTCAAGAGGTGAACTTGGTTTTAAATTGGGAAAATTGTCATTTCATGGTAGAGGAAGGAATTGTTCTTGGTCATGTAATTTCTAGTAGGGGCATTGAAGTAGATCGTGCCAAAATTGAGGTCATTGAGCGCCTCCCACCCCCTACAAATGTGAAGGGGATAAGGAGCTTTCTTGGACACGCGGGTTTTTACCGCCGGTTCATAAAGGATTTTTCAAAAATCGCAAAGCCGCTCACTCAATTGTTGGTAAAGGATGCCCCTTTTGTGTTTACTAATGATTGTTTGCTAGCATTTGATAGGTGAAGGAGGCATTGATTTCGGCTCCTATCATTCAACCCCCTAATTGGGAGCTTCCTTTTGAGCTTATGTGTGATGCATAGGATTTTTCCATTGGGTCCGTTCTTGGACAAAGGAAGGATAAGAAGCTCCATGCTATCTACTACACTGGCAAAACTTTGGATGATGCACAAAGTAATTACACAACCACGGAAAAGGAGTTTCTAGCCATTGTTCATGCAATTGAGAAGTTTAGGTCATACTTGTTGGGTTCTAAAGTCATAGTCTTCACCGACCATGCGGCCTTGAATTACCTCTTGTCCAAGAAGGAACCAAAGCCAAGATTGATACGGTGGGTCTTGCTCTTACAAGACTATGACATTGAGATTAGGGACAAGAAGGGTGCCGAAAATGTGGTGGCCGATCATCTTTCACGGTTGCCTATCCTTGTAGGTGATCTTGATAACTTGCCAGTTGACGATTCATTCCCGGATGATCAACTATTTGCTATTCTCCAAGCACCGGCACCATGGTTTGCGGACATTGCAAACTACTTGTCTTGCTCTATTCTTCCTCCCGACCTCTCCTATCAACAAAAAAGGAAGTTTCTTCATGATGTTTGCCAATACTTTTGGGACGACCCCTTACTCTTCAAACAAGGTGTTGATGGCCTTTTTAGAAGGTGTGTCCCGGATAATGAAATTGAAGATGTCCCACAATGTGTCACTCCTCACCTTGTGGAGGACATATGAGTGCCAACAAGACCTTGGCGAAAATATTGTAATGCGGTTTCTTTTGGCCAACAATGTTCAAGGATGTGTGGGGTGTGGTGAAAGCTTGTGGCCGGTGTCAAAGAACCGGTAATATTTCAAAAAGAAATGAAATGCCTTTGAACAACATTCTTGAACTTGAAATTTTTGATGTATGGGGCATCGATTTTATGGGGCCTTTCCCGAGCTATTTTGGGAACAAGTTTATTCTAGTGGCCGTCGATTATGTATCAAAGTGGGTGGAAGCGGTTGCATCTCCTACTAATGATGCTAAGGTTGTGGTCAAGCTCTTCAAAAGAGTAATTTTCCCAAGGTTTGGAGTGCCCCGGGCTGTGATTAGTGATGGAGGTTCACACTTTGCAAAGCGATTCTTTCAAGCTCTCCTTGAGAAATATGGTGTGAGGCACAAGGTGTCATTAGCTTACCACCCCCAAACAAGTGGTCAAGCTGAAATTTCAAACCGCGAGGTAAAAATGATCCTTGAGAAAACAGTGGATAAGTCTAGAAAAGATTGGTCTACAAATCTTGATGATGCTCTATGGGCCTATCGCACCGCGTTCAAAACTCCTATTGGCACCACACCATACAAGCTTGTTTATGGGAAGTCATGCCACTTGCCGATAGAACTTGAGCATCGGGCTCATTGGGCTATCAAAACATTAAATTTCGACCTTCAAAGCGCCGGTGAGAAGAGGTTGCTTAACCTCCACGCCTTGGAAGAATTAAGAATGGATGCATATGAGAGTGCAAGGATTTACAAAGAAAAGACCAAGGCTTGGCGTGACAAGCATATTAGCAAAAGGGAGTTTAAGGAAGGTGATAAGGTCCTACTTTTCAATTCCCAGTTGAAGTTGTTTCCGGGTAAGCTTATGTCAAGATGGAGTGGACCTTTCACCGTTAAGAAGGTGTTTCCATATGGAGCGATAGAAATCTCAAATAACAATGGTGAACCGTTCAAAGTGAATGGCCAAAGGCTTAAGGCATACTTTGACGGTTTCGTGCATGAGGAAGCCAAGGTTGTTCACCTTGATGAGTTTGATGTTCCCTACTCTCATTGATCTCGCAATGTCGTCAAGCTAGTGACGTTAACAGAGCGCTTCCGGGAGGCAACCCGAGTTTCTCAACTCTCTCTCACAAACTATTATTTAATTTCCATCACTCTTACTATTACTAACTTTTCTCTCAAATGTCTTTTGTAGGTGTTGATGAAAAGAAAAGTAAGAAAAGGTTTTTTGTGGAAGTGAAGTAGTAGATAATAATAATAATAATAATAATAATAATAATAATAATAATAATAATAATAATAATGGTAATGATAATAATTCTATTATTATTATGCCTTACTATTACTATTATTCAAAAAAAAAAAAAAGGAGGATCGTGCAGCATCAGGTCTGCACGGACGTGCAGAGTATCGCACGTCCGTGTAGAGGCAGTCAGAAGCTACCAGAAACTTTGAATTAAATTTCTCCAGATTAGCACGGACGTGCAAAATTAAGCACGTCCGTGCAAGGTGGCTAAGCACGTCCGTGCCAAGTCCTGCACGTCCGTGCTGAACAAGTCAATATGTTATCTAAGTTTATGTCAGAGGCTGCACGTCCGTGCCAAATTACGCACGTCCGTGCTACTTAGCATGTCCGTGCCGAATTCTGCACGTCCGTGCCAAGCAAGTCAGTATCCTATTGACGCTTCTGTCTGAGGCTGCACGTCCGTGCCAATTGATGCACGTCCGTGCCGCCCCGAAAAACCTGGCAGCAGCACGGTTATAACGAAAAAAAATCTTCACTCACTCTCATTTCTCCATCTCACGTTTCTCACTCCTCCTCTCTCTAAAACTCTTACTTCCTCTTTCAAAACCCACTCAATCCTCCATTATCACCCAAATTCTCACCCAATTTCAACAATTTTCTCCAAAATCTTCACTCCATTTCAACATTTTCACAATCTACTACTCCTTTTCTCACATTCAAACCCAGAAATCACCCAAAATACTCAAACCCTAACCTTGAAAAATCAATTTGGGTGTTTTCTTTGGATTTAAAGTTCAAGACAATTGGTTGAAGGAGTAAGTTCAAGTAAGCAAAAGGAAAGTTAGAAAGGTTCATTTGCGGGTTTTACACCCATGATAAGCTCGGTATAATCGTTCCTCCCTTTCACTAATTTCATGTTTAATTTCTTGAATTTTTGCATGAAATTGCTTGAGAAAGTTTGTTTGAATTGGTTGTGAGTGATTGATAGTTGATAATTGAAAAGCATTATTGAGTTTGAATGAATTTTGGTGTGTTTTGAGAATTGGATTTTTTTTGTAAGTGAGGTTGAAAAATTGATTTTCATGAAGGAAGAACATGCTTGTTTAGGTGGATTGTTGTGTTGGTTTGTTTGATAATGTTGCATGAAATCGATGTAAAATTGTTGTAGATGCATCATTGAAGTGGTCTTTGTTAGTTGGTGATTTCCTTGTTTTAGGTGGGAGACTTAGAACTTGACTTGATTGTGTGGTGTTCATTGGCCTTGTTTGAGCTTTGGTTGGTCAACTTGTGGACTTAGTCTCTTTGTGTGGTTGCGAGGTGATTATTTTGTCTTGGTTTTTTTGATGCATTGCATTAAGATCGACCATATCTAGAAGAAATCGACCTAGAAACACGGATGCTAGGTACCGCAACCCCTCTCCTCCTCCTCCCGTTGATCCACCACAAGTGGACACCATGGGAATCGTGTTCAATGACCCAAAATTCTTGAATAACTATATAAGAATAAGTAGAAGGAGAGTTCGACCTACAAAGTTATATGACGAGAGTGTTGCCGAGGCTTTAGGGGTAGGGGACGATGTTAGGATGCTTTTCGAGGGCTGTGGCTTAGGAAATTGGCTAGATTTTAGCGCCCCGACCTACAAAAGGTTGACACTTGAATTCCTCTCCACCTTTCAAGTGCAACGAGACAACATTAGGTCCCCCCGCCGCCTTACCTTCCAACTCATGAACACCCAACACAACTTGAATATAAAGAGGGTGAACCAAGCTTTTGGGTGGCCAATTAACGGCACCATAGGACCAAAGGATAGGCCCCCCTGTAACTATTGTGCGGGTGAGTTTTGGAGGAAGATCACCGGCCTTTTCGACTACAACCCTAGGACTGATAAAGCTACGGCCATAATCCACCCCGCCTTTAGGATGTCACAGCGCACCATAGCGAACACGACGTTCGTTAGAGGTGATAGTTCGGGTGTAGTGTCCACTAGGGAGCTTCACTTCCTATGGCACTTGAGCGAGGGTAGTACGGCCCTAGATGTAGGGGCCTGGTTTGTCGATCACCTAGAGGATGTTGCCACTGGGTCCGGCAACATCACTATAGGTGGCATGATCACCATTATTGCTTCTGCTCTTAACCTTGATTTTGTAGATGAGAAGGTTTGTCCAGGGCCGATGCAGCTAGACATGCAGTCGCTTAGGACCATGAGATGGGTTGCGGATGTGGAAGGGCCACATCCTTACTTGTGGCACGTGAGTGGCCGCCCCTATGCCTACCTCCCCGATCCGTAGCGGACCTACATCTACGACGAGAGCAACTGGGTATTCGAGAGGGGCCACCCTTGGATTCCCGGTGATGATGAAGAAGAGCAAGAGCAAGAACAACCACAGCAACAAAAACCGCATCAACAACATTTCCAACAACAATTCCAACAACAACAACAACATGAGCACCAACAAGGGTACCAAGAAGGGTACCAAGGTAAATGCATGGGTGAGGGCAACCCACCCCTTTCCTTTGAGCAACAAATGCAGATGATGAATGTCGGGTTCAACCGCATGTCCACCGAGTTCGAGACTATGAGAAAGTCTCACAAAGACATGAGGTCCTCCTACGACAATATGAGAACAAGCTTTGAGGATCTTCGATGGAATTGGGTGAATTCCGAAACGTCTACCGACATTGGTACCCCGGGGGCTCAAGCTCCCAAGGAGGCCCGAGCCAATGAGTTAGTTCTCTTTCTTCCCCTTCTTGTGCTTTAATTGTTTTAACATTGGGGACAATGTTTATGATAGCTTGGGGGGAGTCTTTCTCTTTGGTTCATATGTTGGTTCTTGTATGTCCTTGTTGGTATAAACCTTGCATGTTGTTTGTTCCTTCCCCTAGCATCCAAACCCCTAAACATCCAAATTTGCTCCCTTTGAAATCCAACACCCTAAATCCAAATCTCTTAATATGTGAATACTTCTCTTCTCTTCTCTCTTTATTTTTTTTAGATGTATAGTTGTGCTTCAAATTTCTTAAAAAAAAAAGAAAAAAAAGGGCCCTTGGATGAGACTCAAATGACGATGCTTATATGATTTGCTTTCTTGACTCTTGAGTGATGAGTAAAAGTTCTTTTAGAAGGGTGTGTGCAAGAGTTGGGGTCCCTTGTGCCCTTGATGTTCCTCCCCTCCTCCCCCTAAATGAAACTCTATTAGGAAATTGGTTCTATTTGTATCTTGTGTAATAAGTGGCATAATAAGCCACATGTATCGAATAAAAGAAAGAGCCACTCACAGTTAAAAGAGGCGGGGTCAATGCATGTTAAAAAAAAATATAGAAAAAGAAAAGGAGATCAAAAACTCCTCCAAATTTCTCAGAGTTTTCACTTTTTCTTCTCTAGAGTTCAAATTATGGATGCCTCCCACACATTGTCTATTTTGATTTTTCTTGTGTAAATTTTTGAGTTAGAGTGTAGTTAAAGGGGATTGGGAGTGCATTTTGGGATGTGGACTTGCATTTTGAGATTTTATAACCGAAAGAGGGCTTTTTGCAACTTTGGAATATCTAGACGTGCTCTAATGAACTAGTAAAAGGTATAAGGAAGTATCCTAATGCAACCTTGCTTAATTCTCCTCTCTACCCCCAACTCATGTGCACATTTGTATGATCGGTAATCTTTGAAAGTCGCTCACTTGTCTTGCTTGTGATTTATATCCCGATGAGTTGACTTGGGCAATAAAAAAATTGGTTTTGGTGTGTATTGATCACCTTGATGATGATGATGTGTTATGACAATTTTGGCATGGTTTGTGTGAGTTTTGGGTTAAGCTCAAGGGAAACCCTCACGAGATAAAAACTCGTCCTCTTAGGCAACTTAGGGGTTCAAATTGCTTTTCACTTGTGCTAAAAGTGTTTATGGTTCTTGCCATGCGGATTTGTGTTTGTGTTTTCTCTTTAAGTATCTTTTCTTGGTTTGATCATTAGCAAGTAATCTTCCTTCTTGATTTGACATGTTTGTTTTGATCGAGGACTAGCAAAAGTTTAGCTTGGGGGGATTTTATAACTAGTTATTTGATACGATTTTAGAGTGATTTCGAACCTTGTTTACTTGGTATATTGGCATTTCGGTTCACTTTTACTCTATTTTTGTTCAACTTTTGTGTATCCCTTGCTTCACGGGTTGTTAGTGTTTTTGTTGGGGTTTCCAGGTTCAAAGGCGACCATTTGAGGCATTTGGATGATAAATCGAGGTTAGGAGTCGAAATAATGGAGCAAAACCGAAGAAAAGTGAAGATAAAGGCCTTAGAAAGTCTGCACGGACGTGCAAAGTATGGCACGTCCGTACAGAAGTGTTCCAGTACGACCAAAAGCTACTGCCTACTGCTTTGAAGGCCTGCACGTTCGTGCAGAACTCAGCACGCCCGTGCAGGTTATTCAGCACGTCCGTGCCTGATCTTGCACGTCTGTGCAGGTTGCTCAGCCAAAACTGATCCTTCTGCCTCCCAGGTGCACGCCCGTGCCAATCTCAGCACGTCCGTGCAGGTATAGCTGCACGTCCGTGCCAACCTCAGCACGTCCGTGCTGACCTGTAGCCGTGCCCGACTCTTGTTTTCTCCGTCCTTTTTATTTGGGGGTCTTTATAAATAACCTGGGAAGCTCATTTGTATGGCATCTAAGTTTTTAGTGCCTCCTCTTAGTTTGCAATGGTAGAAACACAAATATTCTCAAATCATTAGCTAGATTAGAATTATTAGCTTGGAAATTTGATTCTCAATCTTTGTAGAAGACAAGTTCCACCATTGATATTCAAGTTGAAGCCTCTAGTAACATTTTCTCACTCATCTCTTCCATTTTAATTGCTTTGATTTTTAATCATCTTGCTTAATTCTTGTATGCTTAGATTGTTATTTAGCTTAATCTTTGGTTAATTCTTGTTCATGAGTTACTTGAAATCCTTAATTGCTTTAATCTCCATGGATTGTGAGTAGTCTAATTTTCTAGGGTTTGGGTAAAACCCTCAATGTAGTCACTAGTTACTTGTTGCATGTGTTAATTTGGTAATTGTTGGGTGTTAATTAGTTGAGCTTAAGTGGTTTAATTGCTTAGTTCTTATATATGGCCATTGCTAGAACTATTATCTAAGCTTTCTCAACGAAGGATTGAGAGATGAACTTGATTTAGCTCCCTTATGCTTAATTGACTTGAAATACCATGAGAATAGGAATTTCCAGTCAAGGGAATGTTTTTGTCATCGTGATTATGCTTTAATACTTGTTTTATGCTTTGTAACCACGAGAGTAGGTTGTATTCATAATTCGAGTAATCTCTCTAGCTTGAGAGAGTAGTTGGGTGCTTTATATGACTTCCCCTATATTATCCCCTTTAATTACCATTGTTTTCTACTTGCTAATTGTGATTTGTGACAAAACTGAGTGGTATATCCCAAGCCCTAGAACTCTCTAAATATTGTTAATCTCCCCCTAGCTTTAGTTGACTTGAACTAGCACTTGTTACATAAAACCAAACCAATTTCGACTTCATTTAGCTTATTTATGCGGTAGTATTTCGGTAGTTGATTCAACGCCTCTCTTGGGTTCGACCTTTTCTTACCCTTGCTATTAGCTAGTGAGACCAAGATAGGACTTTATCTTTGGTAGGCTCGACGACGGCCTATCACCCAGTGGAGTCGCCAAAAACTGTAGGGAATATTTCAAGCATTACCCCAAACTTGAACCCCACTGTGATCATACACTAAAGCATGGTGGCATCCAAAGGGAAAGAAGATAAAGCAAAAGAGTCACCAATAAGTTTTAGGAACTTGTAAACCATTCACAGGGTGAAGATTACACCCCTTAACGATCTAGGAGATCGTCAAGTCCAATAAGCCTGGAACCATGACTCGTAGTTCGGGGATGAAGGTACAAATCCAACCTAAAAGAGATTGAACATGCCCTAATAATAGGCCTCTACTTTATTCTGATCATATTAATGTGCGCTTTCTGACTAACATGCAATCAGGAGGATTAACCCTAAACCTGTAAATCTATGTTGTTGAATATTAATGCACAAATAAAACTATTATTGGCGATCACTTGAATTATAATCATATTAACACTAAAAAAGATTATTAATTATCTTATATTAGCATGATTACAAGTACAAATTCCCTTTAAACATGCATAAAAGGTGTGATCAAACAATAAATAAATATCAAGGAAAATAATATGGATCATAATAAAAAATAATAATCAAAATCACGATAATAACAATCACAATTATCATAATCTCGTTAAAGCATAATAATAGTAAGATCCTAGGCATGATACTAACAAGATCAATAACAAACCCTAGCATGTCACTAAACAATAAAAATCAAAGCTTTAGCCCTAACATGATACTAACATGAATATTAGGAAAGAAATAGGAAGCATCGCAGGAATCATAATAAGCATATTTGATATTATAACCTTCTCCCTAAACATAATACTAGGAATCATTGTTGTCATTCAAAACATCAAGCATCCTAACATGATACTAGGAATCATAATAATAAACTAAACATGATTTCTATATCATAAATGCAAACAATTAATGCACTTACTTGGATGCCTCGTATCTCTTTCTAATAACAAAATACACATGTTAGTAACTTCAAGGAAAATAATAAAACAAACAATTAAATTAAATAATTGAAGGAGAGATTTGGGACCAAACACTCATAAATTAAAACCTTTCACGTCTAGGGCGAAGGCAACTTCAAACTTGGCTAGGTGTGTCTTGATCTTGTGAATGCGGAATTTTGTATGCAAAAGGGTTGGTTTAGAAAAGAGAGAGAGAGAGAATAAGCTTTAGCTTAGAGAGAGAAGAGAATTAGAAAACTAGAGATTTGATGAAAATTGATGATCGAAAACGGAGATTTTAGGAGGCTATTTATAGAGAAAATCAGTCGGTCGGATAGAAAAACAAATCAGAGTTTCGACGAGAACAAAACAACTTTAGCGCCAGACGACGCTAGACATTAGCGCCAGGCGTTAGAGGTTAGCGCCCGGCACCAAGCCTTAGCGCCAGGCGCTAATGCTTGTCGTCAGGCGCTAATAATCAGTTTCACGAGTTTTCTTAATTTTGATAAAATTTAGCTGTACAGAAGGGCAAAATCGTACTTTCCTTAAAAACACTTATTTTATTCTGATTACAACTCTAAAAAGTCAACCAAAATCAATTTATCAATGCTAATTAAATTAGGGTTTAAAAGAACCTTCTAGAAGAATCTAAAAGACTAAAATCAATTCTAATTGAATTAGGAATGATAAATCCATATTAGGCCCTCCTCTAGATCATTGGGCCGCATTTAAACATCAAACCAGGCCCAGTTTAGTAATTTGACCATAACTTCCTCGTTTTTCATTGGAATTGGGCTTATAATATATCGTTGGAAAGCTCTTTTCAAGCCCCATCCAACTACATTATTATTGGACCCTTGCCATGGACCAAACCAAGCTGTATTAGCTATTTTCTTAAAATAGTTTTTCAAAAACAGAGAGAAAGGAAAGAATTAAAAAATATCCGCAACACTAGACTTTCCACACTTTCACTTCATTCGATTATGATTCGACATGAAAGGTACTCATCACTGGGTTTGGTTTTGGGGAGGCACATTTGGGTGTCTACAATACCTTCATCCCCGAACTTCATTCATGCTTCCAAACCTATTGGAGTTAACGATATCATGGATCATTAAGGGGTGTAACCTTCACCCTGTGAACGGTTTACAAGTTTCTAAAACTTGTTAGCGACTCTTTTACTCTAGCTTCTTTTCCTTTGGACGCCACCATACTTAAGTGTATGATCACAGTGGGGCTCAAGTGTGGGATGCTTGAAATATTCCCTACAGAGGTCAAGGTGTTCCGGTGGGAGGTCAGGGGCTGTCGACGACTTTGGCTGGTGGTTCCGATGGTGGGTTTGGGTAACTTGGGTTAGGATTTAGGGGGATATTTTTTGTTGTCTTTTTAAAACAAATTGCTGAGTGACACGTGTCCATAATGAGCCCCACCAACACATTCCATCCAAGAATCCGTTAGATGGTGGTGAAATCATTTTTTTATTTTTTATTTTTTATTTTTTTGTGTGTGTGGTGTTATAATAAAAGTTTGAAAAATTGTGGTGTTATCATCCATTTTTGGTAAAATTTGTGGTGTTATTTTCTAATTTTTTCCATATATTTATGTACTTCCTACGTTACGCATTATGTGAAACATTTGCCAAAAAGGGAAACTACACATTATGTGAAGCAAACTTTTTCTTTCCTTTTTTGGTAAGTTTTTTTAAAAATAAAATTACTATATTACCTCCTGTTTAAGAAATAACAGCACTATTACTTAACATTTATAATTAAAAAAACTCCTCTCCCCTGCCACCATCATCACTGACCACCACCATCATCACTGACCACCCATGAGAACCAACGTACCAGACCACCAACACCACGAACAACTTCGACAGTTCACCTGACCACCGACACCAAGGCCACCATAAACACCTCCGACACTAAACCATTATATTACAACCACCAACATCATCTTCTTCATCTTCATTTAAAATTCACCTTCTTTACATCCACCACCACCGACGCCAGTCGCATTCTTCTTTATCTCAAACTCTCAATTAAGGATCTCATATCGAAACAAAAGAGAAAGAGAATTGGGTGTGTGATTTCGCTGTTGGATTTCAGATCTAAAGCTAGGGATTTCATAGGTAGGGTGTTTTTGTGGTGGATTTCGCTGGTGGTGGGGGTTTTGAGATTTCACTAGTGGTGGTCGTTTCTGGTGGTCGGGGTTTTGGAGTTTCTAGTGGCAGTCATTTCTGGTGTTGGTCGTTTCTGGTGGTGGTGGAATTGCAGAGTTTTGGTAGTGGTCGGGGTTTTGCGATTTCGCTGGTGGAGTTTATGGTGGTGGTCATGATCGGGATTTCGGAGTTTCTAGTTGCGGTGCTGGTGGTGGAGTTTCGGGTGGAGTACTAATATAATAGTGGTGGTGGAGGGGTGTGTGTTGGTGGTGATGTGGTAGATTATTAGTCATACCACTCTCTCTCTCCTTCACATAAGCACTTGCCCTTCAATATTACTAATCAAGGCTTAATATCTTTTGTCTTGGAGTCTGTGTCAACCTATTTATTGCAGATAATATGTGTAGAGAATATTT
This sequence comes from Chenopodium quinoa, assembly GCF_001683475.1. NCBI lineage: Eukaryota > Viridiplantae > Streptophyta > Magnoliopsida > Caryophyllales > Amaranthaceae > Chenopodium > Chenopodium quinoa. Next base: position 693,800 of record NW_018744239.1, on the reverse strand, counting down.
CAACCATCCTACACTTGAGCCTCACTGTGGTCATACACTTAAGCATGGTGGCGTCCAAAGGGAAGGAGCTAGAGCAAAAGAATCACCAACAAGTTTTAGGAACTTGTAATTCACGAACACACGATCATAGAGCTCGTAACTCCATAGTGGTCTTGAACCATGACTGGATATTCGTGGATGAAGGTACAAATTCAACCTAAAAGCGATTGAACATGCCCTAAATAGTCCTATATTTTGTTCTTCTTATACTCATGCGCGCTTTTCGAAGCAACATACAATCAATATATTAATCTTAAACTTGTTTAATCTATGTTCGTTGATATTAATGCACAAATAAATCTATCATCAGTGATCACTTGAATGAAAATCATGTTAGCCTAAAATCAAATTATTAATTATCTTATTAAGTGTGATTTAAGTACAAATTCCCTTTAAATCTGCAAGAGAGGGCGTGATCAAGCAAGCAATAACAATAATATCAACCAACATAATAACATTGATACAACAAATCATCATCATAACGGTCTCAATCTCATTAAAGCATAAGAACGTTAGTAAGATCTTAAACATGATACTAACAAGATTAATAACAAATCTTAGCATGTCACTAATCATTTAAAATCAAAGCTTTAATCCTAACATGATACTAGAAAGAAATAAAAGCATCCTAACATGATACTAGGAATTAATAAAACAATCTAAGCATGATTTCTATAGAAATAGAGCAATGAAAGTATTAACTTAGAAGCCTCGTACCTCTTTCTTTCACGTCGAGATCTAAGTCAACTTTGAGCTTGGCTAGATCCTAAATGTATTCGAGACTCGTGAATGAGGAATGGTGTATTTTATAAAAAGGTGTAGAAAGGCTTAGAAGGAGGGAGAAATAAAGAAAGAATAAGCTTTTAGCTTAGAGAGAGAAAAGAGAATAGATGATTGTTGATGATTTGAAAATGGGGGAAATTGATAGAGGAATAATTGCATCGTTAGACGACTACACCTAAATCAAATACAATTTTTAACACTCGACTTATCCTAATACAAGTATATGGTAAGAAGAGGGGTCGAACCACAGGGAGAAGCACATAAACACCGCATTCATCACTAGACTTTAAGCTATCTCGGGACAAAGGATAGGAATGACTAAGAGATTAAACTAAAGATAAAACAAGTTAAAATCAATATAACTAAACACCAAGGGAGATGGGTAGATATAGATGCCGCTTGATCATGCAATAACATAAAAGCAAATCAATAGTGAACTAAACATGCATGAATATCGAAATAAGGTTCAATCTAGCCACCTTTCGGGGTTAATCGATTTCTCCTAACATAGTCTCTATGTTTCCACACTAGAACCATATATTGGGAGGTGCAATCAAAGAACAATCGATAGTAATGAATCCTAACTAAGTCAACTTCCATTTCTTGTTAGCAAAGATTCACCTTTAATCAACTAACAATGTGCACTTGCAAGAAGATCAAAGAATATCAAGCATGCAAAGATTTTAATCACAATTAACTTAATCCCAATATTATAAGCATGAACAATTAGCAACTACACCGTCCCACACCCTTGGCTAAGAGACTACTCACAAAACCATGTTGAGGACAATATCAATCATCAAATCAATAAGCATCAACATGATTAATACGCAAAGAAGGAAAATCAAAGTAAACAAGCAAAATTAAATGCAAAAGTAAAGAGAAAGAGTAAGAGATTGCTCATTAATTGAAATTGAAGATCTACAAAAGATTAAACAAGCTTCTTCTTCAAAATCCAAGTTCATCAATGAAGAAATCCACACTTTCTCTCTCTACCAAATGAAGACTAATAGTGTTTCTCTCTCTAGATTAAGCTAAAAGTGCAGAAAATTAAAACTAAGTTAATCTAAATTTCATCAAAACGTTCTAAGATGGGACTTATATAGTCCGTACAGAGCCAGCTGAAAAAGAGGAGTGGTCCAACCGAACAATGGGAAGGTTCGGTCGGACTACAGGGTAGGTTCGGCCGAACCATGGCTAGGTTCGGTCGGACCTCCCTGATCTTGGTCTGGTCTGTGGTTCGACCACTCCTGCAAAATTGCCAAATTGCTTCTTGACCCTGCCTCGACGTTCGGCCGGACCACTGAGCAGGTTCGGCCACACCCTGGTTCAGCCAAACCTTCAGGAGGTTCGGCCGAACCTCTTCTGAATCTTGCTTCCTTCAGCTTTCCTTGAGCTTAGCTTCCTCCTCTTGAAAACCCAATGGTTCCTATAGAGCATAAGCATGGAAATCAAAGTAAAGAGTAGGAAAAAGGGGAAAAATCTAGGAAAGAAGATGCATAAAGGGAAAGGGAACTAAGTGCAAAGAAAAGGATGCAAACAAGCCGCAAATGTGGGAAAATGACCATCAAAATGAACCTTAATCGTGGCATAAATGCCACTCATCAGAAATAGACCCTATTTATAGAGAAAAATTGATTGTAAACGATTGAAAAGTGTAAGAATCAGACTCGGAGCAAAACTGGTTCCATTGCGACGCAACAGGACTATCGCGATACGATAGCTTCATCGCATGGTGATAATCCCATCACGGCGCGATGATTGCTGTATGATAAAATTTTCGTATGGAGTCCTCCTAATCAAATTTGGTTACTTAGAGTCCGTACTTATCTTTAATTAATCCGGATTAAATCTTTTGAAACACTTGTTTTATTTCAAATAAAATTCTTTATCTTTTCGAAATCAAATATAATTATTAATTATTAATCCTAATCCCATTAGAACTCAAAATAACCTTCTAGAAGTTTCTAGAAGACTAAGAAGAATCCTAATGACTTTAGGAATACAATTAAGATTAACGGACCCTTTACATGATCATTGGGTCACCCATAAAACTCATTTAAGACCCAGTCTAGTATTCTGACCATAACTTCCTCGTTATAACACGGGATTGGTTTTACAATATATCGTTGGAAAGGTCTTTTCCAGCCCCATCTAATTACACAACTATTGGACCCATATCATGGACCAAACTAAATTGGATTGGATGTTTTTCATAACTAGGATACAAAATGAATGATTTTCAGAAAACATAAATGAAGTATTTTTATTAAAACATTTTAGAAACAGAAGAATTCACGAGATTTTTCAACATTTCAACCCGTTCGATATTCAATGACGTGAAAGATACTCATTACTGGGTTTTGTTTTTTGGGAGACACAATCAGGTGTCTACAATACGTAATGGAGGAAGTATTTTTTTTTAAACTTAACTATTTTCTAGATCTTATTAGACAAACATTTTGGCATTTCATTGACCTTACCTCATAAGGGCACTGTCAATTAAAGGCCCTATCCACTAAGTACCCTTTAAGCTTGACCTTGATCCTATTGTCATTGGGCTACCCTATCCAATAATCAGGTCTAGTCTTTAGTAAGTACATACCCCCTTTCTTCGTTAATGCAAACTAGAAAATCGCCTCAAACACTAGAAACTCCACATTTTCTTTCTCCTTCGCTGTGTGCATTTACAATGAACCCACCATTGCTAATAGTTTATTGACTCATCAATAGTAAGCTAGACTAGACCGAGACTTGAATTCATGTACCATAAATTGCTCCAAACCTATCCAATAATCAGGTTTAGTCTCTAGTAAGTACATACCCCCTCTCTTCGTTAATGCGAACTAGAAAATCGTCTCAAACACTAGCAACTCCACATTTTCTTTCTCCTTCGCTGATGTGTGCATTTACAACCCACCATTGTTAATAGTTTATTGACTCGTTAATAGTAAGCCAGACTAGACCGAGTCTTGAATTCATTTACCAAAAACTGCCCCAAACCTAACCTAATCATACCCAATTACCCATATCCAAAATAAACCCAACTCTAACAGAACATGAACTACACACGAAAGGATAACTTAAAATGAGTTTGTCGGTTATAAGTCAAACCAAGCTTGACTTGAACCAAACCCAAACCCAGCCTAGAGGCTATCTTGACCTAATAGGTACCAATCCACGTATGACCCGCATGACCTAACTCGTACTTGCCCTAAGGATTAAGGACCAATAACTGACAAGTTGTCCAATAAAAGTAACGTAACTTAAAAAACGACGCAAGCATTTTACATAAAATTATTATCTTTTTTTTTTTTTTTATGACAGCTGGGAAACAAAATAAGAAACATACTACATAAACTAAAACCGAGTTACCCTTGTCTCATATTCCTAGTTTGAGTTGCTAGGATATGAGCTCTGATGGTAACATTCCTACGAACATAAGAAACACAAAAGTACTTTAGACTAGAACTTAAGGAAAGGATATCGAAGACCAGATTCTGCAAGTCCTTTGGAGCCTTTTGCGGATTCTTCAAGGATTCTACACTAAGCTTGCTATCCGTTCTGACCTCCAACTGATCGAATCTTTGTTGTGCTCTTATTCCCTCTCTTATGGCTAATAACTCGCATTGCAATGCAGAGTTACCAATCACTCTCTTATTTCCTTCTTCAGTTAAAGCTTCCTCTTTCGAGAGCACCCATCCTACCGCCACTGCATCTAGCTTCCCCGTTTCCTTTTTCCATGCTCCATCCACTGTTACCACTACTACCTCTTGTGATTCATGCGTACCCCGTTGCCAAAAGTTCAACTCATCTGCACCGTTGCCTGTTGATACTTGAACTGCTTTGCTTATGTCGGCCTGTTCATCTCCCTTGCTACTACGTCAACCGCTTCCCTGATCAAGAGCATTATCCTGATAGGCGAGCTGGTAGCATTTCTAAATATAATATAATTCATGTGCTTCCACACACACCACAAAGTAGCTAAGATGCCTCCAGCGAGCAGGAGGTTTTCCTTGTTTTGCAAAGCATAGGCCAAAAAAATTTTAACCCATTTCCCTACTGGTAACAATTCATTCTGAATCCTCAACCCTAGGAGCCCACAATGCCACACCCTCTTGGTAACTTCGCAATCTCTGAAGAGGTAAGGCGTTTCTTGATCTTTCCTACACAATACAACACATGATGTGTCAACATTTACGCCCCTCTTTGCAAGCCTTACACTACAACTGCATGCGTCATTTAAGATTTTCCATCCGAGCATTATTAGCCAGCTGGGTGGTACTTTCAGCTTCCAATACTCCTTCCAGAATCGATTCTTTTTCTCATCTTCCCCTTCCCCCTGCCTTGCCAACCATCTGTACCCTAATTTCACAGTATACTCCCCATTCTTTGTTCCCCCCAAAGGATTTCATCATCCTGATCAAGTCTGGGATGTGTAAAGAGAATCTGTTTAACGAATTCAGAGTCGAACAACTTCCAGATTACTCCTGCTTTCCATAATCCTTTGTCATCCATCAAATCCGAAAAACTCCCATAACTCCTTTCTTCCTCGTTAATTCCATCTTTCAGTCTCACCTTCCCTCCAGATGTCCACCTATCTCTCTCTGTATGCACATCACTGCCTCTCCCTATCTTGTACCAGAATCCCTCCTTCATTTGGATTGCTGTTTTTGTCATCCCTCTGAATGCCCATGAACATCTAATCGCCAAAGTTATCTTACTAATTTAAAGTATATAACTAATAAGATACCTATAGGATCGTCAAAGTTGTGCGTCGGCAATTATTAAATTCAATTGTAAAAAATTAGAGAACACATAGATAACCTTTTATCACTCCATCTTGGTAGATATGTGGGACAAAGACCAAGTTGTGCTTGGTGTTATGGATTCCAATTTGAGGTTATCTGTTTCCAACTACCGGTTCGACAAAGACCATAATACTGAGTATTTAACTTGTAAGAAAGAGTTCAACCCTTCAAGTTTTCCTTTGTGGTAATTTTTGCAGAGAATAACCAAATTAATCATACTTTTTATCATTTGCACCCAAAAAATTACAAAATTTGCTGAAGAATTTTTCCAAATACAAAGCAAAGAATGGAAATACTCCTCAAGCAGGAAGAAGGTATTCCATTCATGAATGGATGAATCAATCGGAATAAATATCAGGTGGACATCACCTGTGACAAAGAATTGCTTGATGCAAACAAATAATTCCCAAGGCACCAGCCAATGTGACCGGAAGAGATAGCTGAAGAAGAAAGAGCACAGATCTTATAGGATTCTTCCAATGTGGAAGAACAGCAGCATTGCACTTCTGAACAACCATTTATCAGTTTTCCTGCAAGGGTGCAAATAGATGCACATGAATTCGCTCATTCCATGATGTTAAAATTTATTTACAAAGGTCAAAGTGAGAAGCTTCAATGAAGCTTTACCTTGTGAATTTCAGCAAAAATTATCATGAGTAGGAAACAATCAAAGGTTCATGTTCTTCATTAGCCTTGTTACTATAATAGCCATACAGTCCCAGTTGAATGATTGCGAGAAGGGCTCCTATCCCATTTGGAACCTGGAGTTCAATCAGGAAAGCAAATACGACTGTATTCAGTAAAAGGGCAAAAAAAAACATTAAGCAATATACTTGATAAGTGAAGATATAAGACTGCTTACATAGATGAATGCATCCCAGTTAAGCATCCCATACGTAAAGAAAGACATGCTCATCAAGAAAGAAGAGAGTGAAAGGTAGAAAGGCATATATTCGACACTTTTTGTCCTTATAACCAGTCTCTGTAAAGTCAATACTGTGTGTCAGAAATGAAAAGGCATAGTCTGTATTTACATAATTAGTTAAGCAACTATTATCGACGACATGTCTTCAGCACCCTTATTGAGCAAACTGTAGTTAGCTGAGGGCGCATTGATCCCTTGGTTAATTAGCCAAGGAGGATTCAATATATTGCAAGAAATCAAACAAGAGTGCTGAAACTTGGAAAACATACGATTATAAAGAGTGGTGAAGCAAACATTGAAATTAGAGATGCGCAGCTCAAGAACCCAACAAAAATCTGCCTTGAATTAAAGTCAAAGACTCTTAAGCTCAAGGTGACCAAAATGGCAAACGAGACAACCACAGCAGATAGAAAACCAAGCATCTTCATCTGTTACATAACATGAAATGAAAGCAATCAACTAATAAACCATTCAATGATACTCCCAATCAATAGCCAGAGTTAAATCAGAAATGATATAATACCTTTCTCACTCGCTCAGCATATGCTATGAAGAGGGATATATAGACTATTTGGAAGATAGCCCCAGTCGAATTGACTGTTGTAATCAATATATTATCAACTGATACGAAGGGTGACCCATACCAGGCGCATATCATACAGTTCAGGAGGGTGTATATATAGGGCAATCCTGAGAATTCTTCTGTTGACCCATTTCTGATAATTCTCCTAAATGTCGGTCTGTTTATTGCACAAGTTATAGAATATTCAATGAGAATAACACTCAGAAAAACTTGAACATAGATGAATGAAATTTGCAATATTCACACGAATTCGAGTGGTAAAACTCACATTGGTGACACAAACAGCCCAAAAGCAAAGATGTTCCCTGTAATGCAATGCAGATGAAAGTTTGTAAGTCAAAAGTCATGACATAAAAAAATCCTACAAATAATATCTATCATAACAACTACCTTGGTCATTAAATCAGCATCACTGATAGCTTTCAAATGTTCAATTTTAAATATGATAACAAACAACTGAAAACTACTTTTCCCATCTTAAATTGGTGTACTTATTTTTCAAAATAAACCGAAATATTCAAAACTCGCAACAACAACGATATGAGGTGCTTCCAATAGACCAACATCATCGAAATGAACAATTGATAACTCATTAACTCCCATATAAATTCAGTTATTCACAACTACATTAATCCCATCATTTTAAAAAGTACTTCCACTTTGACTTTTATATCTGCCACTGTACTATCCTATTACGAAGAACTTTTAGAGTCGGAGGGAGTACGAGAGATAATCATTCATATACAGTATAAGGCTTCTAGGATAGATGACTGATCGCAACAACTAAGCAAAGATTATATTACCTCCGTTTCATATTATTTGCAACAATATGAAACGGAGGTCGTATGAAATAATTACTCAATTATGCAATCTTTAACCAATTACACTCGAATGACTCAATTTAATATCAGCATTTAAATGTTTTGCTCAAATCATAAATTCCCAGAAATTAAAAACTCTCCTTGATATATTCCAACAATAGAGTCAACAAATTTTAATGATTGACCTCAAACAAGATGAAATCTAATCTGAAAAAAAAAAGTCAAATCACAAAAATTAACACCCAAAAAGAGAGAATAATATCTGACTAATCAATCAATTACATTCAACTATAAAAAAATTGCAATACAAAATCTCCGTTTTTTCCAATAATTTAAAATAAAAAGAGAGAGAGAGAAATGGGAAATTACCAGCAACCCCAGCTGCATCTTTGAGAGCAGAATATGCAACTGCAACTGAAAGTGAAGAAACCATGAATTTAATTTGGATATGAAAATAAAATTAAAATTCCTTTTTCCCTTTTTTTTTTTTTTTGTGTGTGTGGTGTTTTCAGACCAATCTCTTCTAAAATCTAAAATGTAAGTATGCTCGTCAAAGAGGTATTGTATTACAGTCTGTCACAAAAGATGTGACATTTTTATAAGGGAAAATTGTCACGTTGTTAAAAAAGTGAAAACAATTGTTATGGTGGAGAAATGATTTTTAAGACTTTTATAAGGATACAGAGGTATTTTTATTCCTTATAATTGCAATTACTGGTTTTGGTCATTTTCCTTTCAAGGATAATAATATCACGTAGGATATTATGATGACTAGGTGAAACAATCCGACAAAATAGTGATTGGGCCCCAAGGATAGAATTTGATGACCAATATTCAAACAAAATCGGCCCTAATAAAATTTTCACTAACTTTTTACTTTTATGTCGTTTGTTTACCGCGTGATCGTATTAGTATACACTACACCCTAGTGTAGGTACCATAACCTACACCCCCTACAAAACGCAGCGTTTGCGTTTTTCCCCTACCCCCACAAACTACAGTAACTACCCCCACTCACTCCCACTAACCACAGTAAATTAGAAATAACTTCCCCTACCCCACATATATATTATTAAAAAAAAAAAAAAACTATCCATTTCAAATTATTCTCTCTCTAAAAACCATCTTCTTCATTTCTCTAGAATTTCTCTCTCATCAACACCGTCGAATCGGAACGAAATTCTCTTCAAATTATTGCAAAATTGCTTCAAAACACTTCATAATTGCTTCAAATGTCTGATATTCGAGATGAAATTAAACAATCACAAAAAAAAAAGAGTAAGTAATTTCGTTAGTTTTGTTCATTTTTTGAGATTGTAGTGCAATTTTATGTGTGAAACCTTAATTTTGTTCATTTTGTTGCGATTGTAGTGCGATTTTGCAAAAAACCACTACAGAGAAGAACATGAAAGAAGAAACTGCAAAATCGGAGCAAAATGTATCTAAAGAGTAAGTAATTTTGTTCATTTTTTTTTCGATGACAATTATAGTGCGATTTTATGTGTGAAACCTAATTTTTGTTCAATTTTTTGCAATTGTAGTATGATTTTGGAGAAGAATACTTCAGAGACGAGTAATTTGTTGAAAATTTCTGAAGAAATGTATGAACTCTAACTTTTGTAAAACCTAATTTGTTCATATTCTTGCGATGAAAATTATAGAGCGAATTTATTTGTAAAACCTAATTTTTGTTAAAAATTTTTGCGATTGTAGTAATTGTTCTAAGATTTTACTGAAAATAACTAAAACATTAACAATTTATTAAATAAAACAGAGACGATGATGATGATGTACCTCTTCAGTCAAGAGTAGACAAATTGAAAAAAAACCGCCAAAATGATCCAATTGTAGATCCGGAACTTTTAAAAGATATTGACAAGTCAATTGGTACGGATTTAACAATGTCTCCACTACCAAGGTAATTAGTCATTTACAGAATATATTATGTTCATGTCTAATATGCTAGTTGTATTTGATAAAATTGGTTTTATCTTTGTTTAATATGTTATTTGTATATGATCATATTTGATACTCATAATGTTCATTTATAGATATAGTTATGATCATATATTTATATTTGTTCATATGAGTATTTATTGAGATTTAAAAACAAAAGTACATTTCATTGAAACATCATTGTATATGATCATATTTGATACTCATAATGTTCATTTATAGATATAATTATGATCATATATGTATATTTGTTCATTTGAGTATTCATTGAGATTTAAATAACAAATATACATTTCATTAAATCATCATGCACATATATAAATATGATAATAATCATTTCAGTGATATGCATTCAAACTAATGTCATGTAATTAATTTATAATGTAGTGATGTGCCATTTAGAGTGATACACTTGCTTCAATTTAGAGATGGGAAATCTGAACCATTAACTCTAAAGAAGGTTATAGAACAAAATGAATATGGTAATAGTTATGAAAGATACACTTTAAACAAGTAAGTTTATATGTATAAAATAATTGTTTTTACATTCAATTATTGTACATTGTATATATATACCAAACTTATTAGGTAATTCTTAAAATTTTAGTGAAAAAAAAAAGGTTCGAGTGAAATTTGTTATGTCAAAATCAAGACCACCAGAGACAAATCAAACAATAAGGTATAAAAGCTTTATACAAAATAACTAATTATCTTCTTCATTGTATAAATTAGTTCATACTTTAATATCATATTATATAAAATAATTCTGTTTTTTTTAAGTGAACAAAGTGAGAACATTCCTGCTACTAATGCAACAACTAAGAGTGTGTCTGCTACACATAACACAACTGACAAAGAGAGTAGGGATGAAAGGTATACTAATGATCAATTTTATATAAATAAATGTTCATTTTTATAACAGTATATTTTATGTACAATTTATGTGCATTTTTTATTTAAAGTATTTCTTAATATTGATTTCAGCAAGCAAGAAGAAGTTCAACCAAAAGTGCAAAGCAATCCAGTAAAGAATAGTCTTGGCCAAAAGTAAGAAAACTTAAATGTTCAATTTTGATAGACTATATGTTCATTTGAAAATCAGTACAAAAAAGTTTGCTCATGACCAATAGTAATATAAGTTATATGTTCATTTTTTTATTTACTAATCAAAATTGTAAATTCAAACATATTTTTAATGAAATATCAGAAAACCCAAAGATGATTCAAGAATAACAACATTAAAGGACAAGATGCAAGAAATACATTTAAACATAGAGAGAAACCCAAAGTATGTTTAAATTTAAATAATTGAATTAATTTAATCAATTAATGAATATATTTCAAAGTTAATATCATACATTTACAGAAAGTACAAAGAATCGACAATCAGAATTATGAGAAATCTCAAAAGAATGGAAAAGGCAAGCAAGGAAATCAGGAAAGGTAAATGATCATATTTATTGAATATTTTTGTTTAATAGTCATAAATATCAATTTTAACAATACTATTACTTTTGAAGGTGAAGCAAAAAAGAAAGAAAAAGGGCCAATAGAAGAGAAAACTGTGGAAAAAGGTAAAAATTTTAAAATGTACATTTTTATTACAAAAAATGTTCATATTGGAAAAGCATAATATTAAATATTCAATAAGGTTAAAAAAATTAAATTTTAACTAAATAAATTTTAATAGAAGGACAAGAAGGAAAAAAAGGGACTGAAAAAGAGAAAAGCCCTAAAGACAAAACTGTGGAAGATGTCTTTCCAAAGACAACAAATGTAGAAGGTAAAAATTTATAAATGTACATTTTTATTACATAAAATGTTCATATTGGATCTACATAATATTGAATGTTCAATAAGATTAAAAAAAATATATAAATATTAACTAATTAAATTTTCATAGAAGGACAAGAGGGAAAAAAAGAGCCTGAAAAGGAGAAAATCCCTAAAGAGAAAACAGTGGAAGATGAGTCTACAAAGACAACAGATCCGAAAGGTAAATAGTGGAAAATGTACATATTCATTACCTGAAATGTTCATTTATATTGTATATAGTAAACATTTGTCATCCAATTTAATAAATGTTTATTTAATCTTTTATATTTGATCATTTCATATGCAGCACAAATTGCACCTGATTTTGTTCAAATTGAGGATGAAACTTATCTTCTAGATCAAGATGATGATAAAGTTTCCACAAAACTTAGTGAGGAGACAGCTCCATCATCACAAAAAAGTGATCAGTCAACCAAAATGAAAACAAGATACAAAATGGTTGCAAGGAAAAACAAAAACAAAAGCCTTGTTGTTGTGCCAAGTGGTAGAATTACAAGGAGCCAAGGTAATCATAATACTTTTCTGTTACACAATAAATATTACACTTTCAAATATACTAACATAAATTTTTTTTAAAAACAATAGATGTTCTGTTAGATGAATCTGAAAAGGGAAGCCTGAAGAAGGATGTTGAACCTGCTAAAGAAACCGCAAAAATAGGACAGAAGAGAAGAATGTCTACAAGGAATTTTCCTATTCAAAAGGAAGCTGATGCACCACCTCCAGCACCTACTCCAATAAAAAAAATGGCAGGTGCTCCTGCTGAATATCCTCCAGACCAAGGCAAAAAGGGTAAATGTTCAATCTTAATGTATAGAATGATCATTTATGATGGTATATCATTAATGTTCAATTTCAATATATAGGTGGGAAAAAGAAAACTCTAGAAGAAGTGAAGAAAACTTCTAAGGTTGCTGGCAAAAGAAAAGCAGGTATATAATGATATATTATAAATGTTCAATTTCTATATATAGAATGATCATTTGAGAAAACAATTTTGTTCATTTTATCATTTGCTTACTGTACATTTTCAATACTTAAACAAAATTATATATATTTAATTTTCAGATGTCAGTCCTGCCAAGAGAAATGCTGGAAAGAGAAAAAAAATACAAGAAGTACCATCAGATGAACCCTCTCAAGATCCTACTGATGAAAGTTCTACTGACAGTGATGATGATAGTGAAGAGTCAGTTTATAGAGCAGAAGAAGAGCCTGTCAGTGAGGATGATTATGAGGTGGAGGAAGAGGAGGAAGAGGATGAAGTAAAGCCAAGGAAGAAACAGGCAAAGAAAGGGAATTCAGTGAAGGCAAAGGTTGAAAAGGAGGAGCAAAAGATGGTACTGTATGATGAAGGAAAGATTGAAGGTAGGAGAAAAAAGAAAATGAAAACTGAAATGGTTCAAGCAATAGAAACTGATGAAGTTGAGGAAATTCAGGAAGATGAATTTGAGGAAGAGAAATCTTCAAAGAGAGGAGGACATGTGAAGTTCATTGCATGGATAAAAAAGATGACACCTACCCAAAAACAACAAGTTGTTGATATAGGGTTAGGATCACTTCTTGACATTAGTTTACCTCAACTTGATCAAAAGTTCTGTAACTGGTTATTGGGAAGTTTTGAAGAAAATAGCCAGTGTTTTGAACTACCAAAGAATGAAAAAATAGAAATTGAGGTAGAGGATGTTAGGGTAGTTTATGGCTTGCCTACAGGAGAAATTCCAATTGTTGAGCCAAAGTCTGATAAAATTAGTGAGGAGTATGCAGAATTTCTGAAGAAATGGAGAAAATCATGGTCAGGAAAAACTCCATCAGTGAGTCAGGTATGATCAGTTTTAAATGTTCATTTTAAATACATTAAATGATCAAAAGTATAAATGTTTTGTTCATTTTGTTTGCAGATTGTGAATGGATACATAAATGATAAATTCACCAACAACAGACCACCAAGTGAACATTTCATTACTAACTTTTTAGCAGTGGCTGTGAACTGCTTGATGAAATGTGTATCAAACAATCAATGCCATTTCAAATTTCTTTATTCTATGATGGACAAAGAAAACATAAAAAATTTGAACTGGTGTCAGTTTGTATATGACTCACTTATCAAATGTCATGTTGATTGGAGAAAGCAGCAAGGCAAGGGGTTCTACAAAGGCCCTCTTCAATTTCTGATGGTATATTCTTAGATACAAAATGTTCATTTAAATTTAAATAAATGCACTTTTTTTTATTGTTTATGTTCTGTTCCATGTTTTCTTTTTTCTTGTAGTTGTTCTATTTTGATAGAGTTCAGAGGTTAGACAAAAGGCCTCCAAGAAAAATTCCTATCATATCTGCATGGAATAGAGACATGGTTCTTGAGAGGTTGAAGATTGAATTAGAATTGGGATTTGGGAGAGGGAAAATTCTACCAAGGATTGCTGCAGAAGTTGAAGAAAGTCCTAAGGTTATAAAATGATCACTTTTGTTAACATAAATGTTCATTTGTATAATCTGAAATGTTCAACTGCATAATTTTTAATATTCATTCATATAGGTTTTTATGGATGATTTTGTTTCCCTGGTAAAAACAACTTGTTCAAACCTGTCAAAGCTTTCTTCAAAATTGGTGAAGGCAAAGGATATCTTCCCTGGAAATGACTTGGTGAAAAAAGTTGATGAAGTTTTAGGAAAGGTGGTAGCTAGGGAACCATCAATTCTAAGCCAAGATGAAGAATTCTTTGGCAGTGAGGATTTCCTAAATGCACTTGCACAAGCTGAGAAGAATCTGATGCAAGGGTCTGAAAAGCAAACAACTGAGAAGCAAATGACTGGGAAGAAATTAACCAAAAAGGGAAAGGAAAAAGAACAAGAATATGACATCAGAAAAGCTTTCAGCTTGGGGTTGACTCCACCTTCTCCAGCCATTGGTAAATTCTAACTAAAAGAGACTATATATCCTAATTTTTATATGAAAAATTCTAAATTTGTGGTCTAAATTGTCCTAAACAGAAACAGGGCCCACCTTTTCAACACTTGGTGATATAATTGAACAACCAATAATTTCAACAAATGGTAATATGTTCATATATTTAATAATAATGTACATAAACTTAAGTAGAAATGTTCATTTCTAATTATTATGTGTAAATACTATTAACTTAGTGTATCTCCAAAATGATGATTTATAATACAGCTGAAGAAAAGGATGTGGGTAAAACTTCAGCAGCTTCAGAACAAAGAATTGAAGAATTTTCTAGAACTGGTATAATGTTCAATTAAAAAGTGTAAAATGTTCATTTACAAACAAGAAATATTCATTATTAATTGTATTTTTTTGTTAGACGCAGCAACTGGTTCAAAATTTGATGCTGACACTAGGTCAGATAATGAAGGATTGCCTAGAACAGGTATAATGTTCAATTATAAATACTCAAATGTTCATTTACAAAGAAATTATATTATATCTAATTAAATTTTTTCTTAGATGCAGGATCTGGTTCAGTGGTTGATGCTGACCCTAGGTCAGATGGTGGTGAAAAAAGTGATGATCCAAAAAACACAGTTGAAGGTGGAAAACAAAACAAGGAAGATGTTTTTGAAAAAACAAAAAATGATGAAAAAGTGGAGGGGTAAAATCCTGAAGACATGTCTTACTATTAGGGTTATGTAATGGTGTAGGATAAAATATCTAGATGGAACAATTTAACTTATGTTACTATCGTGTTGTAACTTGAAACTGGTGTTTCTCAAACTATTGTATGTGTGAACATTATTTTGTTGAATATGTAATATGAATGTGTGGTTTATGTTAAATCAATAGGTTTATGTTAAATCAATATCTTTCATTTTATGAATTGAAAATGATTCAGGGTGTTACATAAGAAGCTTTTATTTTATTAATATGTACTGACATTGTTTCACTTTTCAGTGAAAACAAGAAGATTGTTGCTTCATCCTCAAAAGTCACAAAAAGGTACATTATTTATATTAAGTAAATGTTCAAAAATAATAATGAACATTTTCATATACCTAAATGTACATTTGTGTTATGTAATATGACCAGGAATGATGATAAGAAAAAGTCAATTGCAGAAAAGAAGAAAAAAACTGAAAAGGAAAAGGTTGAAAGGTATAATTTCAAATTTATTTATATACACTCAAATGTTCATTTATGTTCCTCATAATTTTCTTAATTTAACAATATTTTATATTGAACAACAAGACCAA
Source organism: Chenopodium quinoa (assembly GCF_001683475.1). Taxonomy (NCBI): domain Eukaryota; kingdom Viridiplantae; phylum Streptophyta; class Magnoliopsida; order Caryophyllales; family Amaranthaceae; genus Chenopodium; species Chenopodium quinoa. Next base: position 677,834 of record NW_018744239.1, on the reverse strand, counting down.
AACGCGAAAAGAAAACAATTCCTCCTGCTTTCCGATCTCCTTACTTGGTCAAGTACAAGGATCTGTTTAAAGATGAGAAAGCCATGAACCAAATTGCAGTAGACTTTGCTCTTGGTGGAAAAGATGAAAGGTAATTACTTACACTAATTAAACTTAAGGTTTAATATCTTTTATAAAAATATGTTCACATTCATATTATTAAATGTTCATAATGCAGTGCACTCTTATACTATGATGGCTTGAATCTCATCAATAGAAATGAAATGAAAACTCTTGGAGATGATGTTGAAGTGACAAATTGTGTCATAGATGGATGGGCAAGGTTTCTTAATCATAAAAAGCCGAGAAACAAGATTTATTTCTCAACAGTGCTTCATGTTAGTCTTTCTTCTTTTTTTATATTATTGATTCTATTTTCCTATGATAAATAATTGCTAAAAATTCATTTAACTTCTATATGTTTGTTTGTATTTCAACAGCACATTATGTGCACAAATAGAGTTTGTCAAGAAGGATCATCAATGAAGACAAGAATTAATGCCTTCATAGACAGAATTGACAATGAACTGAAGTTGAATAAAATTGACAGCATTGTTGGATATAAACAGGTATTAATTCTTGTTTAATACAAATGTTCAATTACATTCAATATATTGTCCAATAACATTATATAATTTGTTCAGGTCTTCTTCCCAGTATCAACTTCTCAACATTTTTTTCTGTTGTGCGTCAATCATATAGAAGACAAAATTCATATAATTGACAATAGAAAACTACCAAAAAAGGTATCAGTCAAAGCAAAATATGAAGAACAACCAAAAATGATGGTGAGATAATATGTTCATTTATAGTTGACTACATGATCAATTATTTTTATTTATTGTTCATGTCTTCATCACAATACAAACTTCTAAACAATTTTTACTCTTTTTTCTATCAGTTAAAAGGATTGGCAGAGTACATGAAACACCTTGGATATCAAGATGCAAAAAGAATTGAAGACTACACAGTTGTTTTGGAAAAGATGAAATGGCGTAGCAACAATGACTATACAAACTGTGGAGTTTACATTATGAAGCATATGGAAACCTTCACTGCTGATCCTAATGAGAGTTGGATTTGTGATTTAAAACCAAACAATGTAAGAGTTATAAATGATCAATTATTTAAGATATAATATTCATTTATGAAACAGTAAAGATTGTTTAATTAAAATTTGACAATTCATTTTGTTCAACAGGTGGAACAAATTAGAAATCTAAGGCTCCAATACACAGCAGAACTGATGTTATTTGAAGAAAACACTGAATCAAGAGCAAATAGAAGGAAAGCTAGAAAATTTGCAACTTTGTAGTTTCAAATGTTCATTTACAACTATGTATATGTTCATTTCTTATATATGACTATTTTTTTTTTTTTAGAAGTAGACTTATGGATTTTATTTTAATATTATTGTAATTGATATTTCATTTTAATCTTTGAATGAAAGTTTTTTATATAATAGATCGAAAATTCAAAATTACAAAATAGTAATTAAATCAACATTACAAAAAAGTCTAATGTTTATAAAGTTCTGGAATACTAATTATTTATCTTTATTAGCCAAACGTTTAGCTACACTTGTATCAAAAAAGGCTAACAACCTATCATATTTAGAAGAAATCTTTTTAGAACCTAATTGAACATTTCTTGATTGAAGAATTGGAACACGAGCACCTTGATCATTTCTTTGAACTGTGGGAGGAGTAACTTGAACATTCTGAACAGGAAATCCTTGATCATTTATTTGAACCGTAGGAGAAATAACTTGAACATTTGTTGATTGAACATTCCTGGAGTTGGATATGATCATTTCTGGATTGGTGTTTGAACAATTCTGAGTTTGATTTTGAACATTCCTGGGAACAGTAGGTTGAATAACAACAGGAGATTTTGTTGACGCACTAGTATGAATTGGAACTCTTGGATTAATTTGAGAGTAAGTTTTAACACCAGAAGCACCTTTATTTGCAACAAAATTAGAACAAGGTTGAACAGCAGAAACACCTTCAAGATTTAAATCCTTTGCCTTTAAAAAAAATTAAATTGATCATTAATAAACCAGTATATGATCAGTTACAAACACTTATACAAACAAATATGGAAAAAAAAAAAACCTTAGCAATAGATGAAATATCAACATCAATAGATATGATAGATGAAAGAGAGCTTTCACCAGTAGCCTACAAAAAAACCAAAAAAAAATATAAAAAATAAAAAATTAAATAAAAAAAAATTATAATATAGATCATAAATGTTCATATACCTGATCAAAATCATTGGAAATACTATGATTTGATTCCTTAGAACTAGAAGGAATTTCTTCTACAACAGCTGATTTTAAGCCGACCAATATTTTTAAATTATAAAAATCAATATTAATAAAATATAAATAAAATGTTTTTTTTGGCACATTTGAATTTACCTGAGCCCGTTTATTGCTCAAAACAATCAATTCAATGGGATCACTAATAGAATTAGCATAAGTAACAGCACAACCGTTCTCATCAAGTTCCTATTTAAAAAGAAAAAACATAAATGATCATTTACGAAAACTGAAATGATCAATTTGAAAATATGAAATGATCATATACCTGTACAACTGCTTGCCCTATACCCCTTTTGTAAGGAGTGTACAGAGACTTTTTCCTCTTGAAATTACCCTTTGCCTTGTTACACTGCTTCTCCAAGGTACTCTTAGGCCTTACATTCCTCTCACCTTTAGGCCTAGCTTTTGGAGGATTCTTGATCTCAAGATCAACAATTTCAACCTCTTTAACAGGTTCACTAAAGTCAATTACACCTGATACACTCTCAACCTTTTCTTTTAACAGATTGAAATAACACTCAACCTCTGCCCTTGCATTCAAAGAATTCTGACAACTTGTTATCAACTTAACAAACTTTCTGATTGTTTGTGACCTCCAAACACTAGTAGCCACAACATTTGTCCTCAAAATAGGTTCTTCAATACCATGACTACACATGGCAGCCTTTGTCCATCGTTTCATTATATACTCTTGTGGAATATTACGCACACAATGCAAATGATATACTCGAAGAGAATGAGAACAAAGTAAACCAGTCTCACTAAAGTACATGCATGTGCAACAAATTGCATGTGTTTCCTTATTAAAAACAACTTCATGCTTAATTATATCCTTCCCAGGCCTCCAAAGAAGATATGAATATTCTGGAAAACGCAAACCATTATCAACATGATCATAAGCTGTCCCCCTAATGAACTCCTCTTCAAAAAGAACATAAGCTTGAATAGTGTACAATGATCTTGCATGAACTAATATACCAATATTAGCAAAAGCTAGGTGCCTATTACCCCTCAGAGTATTGTAATCTCTTGCACCTTCCTTACTTCTCCACTCAGAAATGACATCAAGAAAAACATGATAAAAATCACATAAACCTTGAGTCTTATTAAGACGTTGTGAAACTGACTTATTAGTAGTTTCACTACGTTGAGAAGACAATATACCACCAGACCAATACTTCTTAGAATAAGCAGGACACCACATTTCCTTTATTTTATACAAATCACATAACCAATCATCATTTTCACATTTGTATTTATCACACATCCTGTATAACAGAAATGATCATATATTAATTTAAAAATGAACAAAATATAAATTAAAATATGTACATTTGTGTAAAGAATAATGATCATAAACAATATGGACACTAATAATATTATGATAACATACATAACAAAGTAAATTGTATGATCATATGTAAAACACTACATGTTCATATATATATCACATAATAATCAAATATATCACATAATAAAAATAAAAAATAAATACAAAAAACAATAATTTACCTTTTCCAGAAATATTCAAATTCAGCAGGAGTTTCACAATACTTCAAAAGATATCCAAACAAATCTGTAAAGCCTTCCAAAGCTCTCAATGCTCCAATGTGTTTCTTAGAATTTTGTTCAAGATGCCATACACATAAACGATGATGAACAGTTGAAGGAAAAATGTTTCTTATACCCGCTGCAATCGCTTGTGCTTGATCAGTCATAATTGTAATGGGACTTTTCCTCCCCATTGAGTGCAAAAATGTATCAAACAACCAATCAAAAGACTCGGTGCGCTCATTAAGAATAAAACCCATACCAAACATGACATTGTTACCATGATGGTTCATCCCAACAAATGGAGCACATATCATTCCATATTTATTAGTTCTATAAGTTGTATCAAAAACCAACAAATCTCCAAAGTAATGATAATCTCTCATCATCCTACCATCACGCCAAAAAAAACTAACTAAAGCACCACTATCATCTTGTTCAAAATCATAATAAAAATCTGTCTCATCCACATGTCTCTTGGCAAAATATTTAATCAATTGGTTACCATCACATCCTTCAATTTGGGCAGCTTTTTCAGATGACAATGCATTATAAGCATCAGAAGCAGTAAAACAAAGATTAGGAGATCCCCCAACCTCCTTCTTTAGAACCCTCAAAGAATCAGTAACTTTGACTCCACTCAATTTCATTGTTGAAATGAAAAGAAGCTGCTCTTTATTCACATCTCTTTGAGACCTTATCAAATGCCTTTTTTCAGGAGGAATCATAGCATGATTATGAACCATTTCATGTCTTGTACATGTATAGACCCCTAAATGATCAATATGAAACTGCACAAAAGCTAAACAACCAGTTCGATGATCCAACTTCTCATAAATCCTTTTATTCTTACACTTATTATCTTTGAATCCCTCATTACAACAAACAAATCTTTTCATCAAAAAAGAATCATCTCTTCTTCTCTTACTCTTCCCAATTCGAATTCCAAAACCTTTCCTAAAAGCATATTCATTATACGCTTCGAAAGCTTCATCTTCAGATTTAAATTCTTTATCCTTTAATTCAGACTGTTCTGCTTCTAAATACATAATATCATCATTTTTTTCCACTGCACAATATACAATTATAAATGATCATAAAGAGTTTCATGAATGAACAATAACAAATAAGTAAAATGTTCAATATCAAAACAGCACATGATCAATTGCAAAAAGAATTTCAGCACATAATATTTTGAACAATATTTTCATTATTTACCACTACACATAATATCGATATAAAAATGTAAAAATAAATGATCAAAAATGACTTTAAGACTGAACATAAACACATTAGTAACAATGAATAAGAAAACATAAACGATTAATTGAAAGTATAATCTACAAAATATACGACAAAAACACACAATTCTAAAACACAGAGAAAACAACAAATGAAACAACAAATGAAGCAACAAAATGTTCATACAAAGTACAACAATCCAAAAACGTTCATCATAATGTAATCAAAGTAGTAAATTCAAAAATCGAAAGTGAATAATAATACATCAATTAAGTTTAAATTAACAGAGCATTATAACAGAACAAATTAGGGATAATTAAAAATTGAAAAATTATGATCACAATTACTCACATTGTTGCACAAACGAATCAACGAAACGAAGTCCAGAAGGAAACACACGCTCGCAATCGCGATCAAAATCAACGCAATCTCCAGATGCAGAATTCGCCATTGATGATCGGTAACAATTAACGAATTCGTTCAAAAAATCAAATGAAGAAGATGAATTAGCGAGAGAAAAATGTAGATCTAAAATGGAGGTTGGTTGATCAATTGAAGAGAGAGAAAAAATAGGGTTTAAAATCATATATATACATAAATTGAATAATAAGAATCAAAGGAAAAAGGAAAAAAGAGGAAGAAAAGAAAAAAAGAAAAAAAGGAAAAAAAAAAAAAAAAAAAAGGAAAGAATCGCAAATACCAGCTACAAAACGACGTAGCATAGGGGGGGTGTAGGGAACACACCCTACACTAGGGTGTAGGGTAAAATTTTCACCGCGTGATCAGCTCATCATGTATTATTGGGTTAATGCTATAGAGTATTATTCGGTTAATGTATAGAGGTTGTTCGGTTATAAACTTATGATTATAAGGGTTATTAAGATAGTGTTATAGGGGATATTCTACCAGTGTTATATACTTATATGTGTTACTTTTTCGATGTTATAGGGATATTTCAACCAGTGTTATATGGGTTACTTCTACGATGTTACAGGGGTTATCCGGTCAATGTTGTATGGGTTACTTCATCGATGTTATAGGAATTATTCAGTTAGTATTACAGGGGTTATATACTTCCTCCATGTTTTATTAAGTGACCCAGTTTGACCGACACATATTTTTGGGAGATTTTATTGACTTTAATAAAATAAGATGTTAGTGGGGTAGGTTGGAGGAGTGAGAAATGATAAAGTAAAAGGATGTGAGAGGAAGTGGGGACCATGAAAGGAGTGAGAAATGATAAAGTAAGAGATAGTGGGGTGAAAGTATATTATTAAAATGTAAGGAATTTCTAAAAAAGAAAATGTGTCACTTAAAAAAAACGGCCGTTTAAGGAAAGTGTGTCACTTAAAAAAACACGGAGGGAGTATTAGTATTAGAACTACTCGATCATTGTTATATGAGTTACTTTGTTATTTTACAAGCAACCCCATGGTATGACCAACTGCACACAAAATTTACTGATTTTTCAACAAATTTATGGTCGTTGTTGAAATATATATATATATATATATATATATATATATATATATATATATATATATATATATATATATATATATATATATATAGGGATCCGGTGAGAATAGGTTCATTTGTGAGAATTCATACTTATATGAGAACTGATATATAATTTAGAACATGTAAGTAAAAATTTTAAAAATTTGCTTTATGAAATTTAAAACACATGATTAAAATTTAGAACATCTTATTTAAAATTTAGAACATGTGAATAAAAAATTTAGAACACTTGGTATAAGATATAGAAAATGGGAGTAAAAATATTGAACATATAAGTAAAAATATAGAACATGTGAGTAAAAATTGGAACATATGCTTTCGAATTTAGAACATATAACTAAAAATCTTATAACACACGCACGTTTTAAAATTTAGAACATATAAGTTAAAATTTCAGAATAAGTCATTCGAAATTTATAACATCTAAGTTAACTAATTTATGGTTTAGAACATGTGAGTACTAATATAGAACATCTGATTTACTTTAGAACACCTGGGAAAAAGTTTAGAACATCAGATTTAAAATTTAGAACATATGGGTAAAAATTTAGAACATAAAAAGTGTTCTCACATAAGAAAAAATTCTTACGAGATTATATATATATATATATATATATATATATATATATATATATATATATATATATATATATATATATATATATATAGTGATTTACAGGATTTAGCGAAGAGGTTTACCCGTATATATAAGGCATGAAAAAAGACTCAATTTAATTCATATTAATAGAAGGATTAACCTCTTTTTTGATCTCACATAACATACTTTCCCTGTTATTTTTATTTTTATTTTTTTATTTATTTAATTGCACTATTTTTCTTTTTGAGAAGTTGTATACTGCCTATGGTCCAAATTACTGGTAGCTTTTGGGTATTATTTGTGAGAATATAAAATATCTCAAAATTGCGAGTAATTTGAACCGGAGGTAGTACAAAGTATTAATTCCATATCCCTATATGATATGCATTCATAAACTTTTATCATATGTTCACACACCAAATACACAATCATACCATTTACATACATTTGATAATAACTTTTTTTTGAAGAACATTTGATAATAACTTATTACCACACTTTTTTTTTTGTCTCCATTGTTTGTAGTAACATACACACATGGGCATTCTTGGTATTCCCCGCCTTACACCCTTTTACCTAGTTCTTGTAACCAAAACAAGTAGTGCAATTAAAGATAATGTCAAATATGTTAAATGGTGAACCCATTAATAGATTTATAGATAGGATCCGTGCGGTAACAAAATCTAATTTCTATTTTTCTTTTAAAGTAAATAAAACTTTACGAAGTTTGGTTTGTAAAAACAATTCTGTATCTTTATTTTGTTATTTATTTTTTTAAGAAAATTTTAACAACTAATTAATATAAGAATGGAAAAGTATTATGTAGAACGGACTCAAGTGAATCCAATCATACAAATTTAAAAAAAAATTATTAATTGTCAGAAATATATAATAATCGTCAGATATTAAGTTACAAGTATCATATATTAGATTAAAAGTGTCACGAATTAAAACTAATGGTCAAATATTAAATTAATATAGTCAGATGTTATATTATGATTATCATATATTAGATTGTAATTGTTCGAAATTAGATTATAATAATCAGATACTTTGTATTAGATTAAAAGTGTAAGTAATTAGATTACTATAGTCAGATATTGGATTGTAACTATCAAATATTAGACAAAATTTCAATACAATTACTTCAGTACCTTCTGAGCCTTTACTAGGCAATAAAGGTACACCTTAAATGGAAATATTACTCTCGTAATCTCCTTCAATCTCTGTCTATCCTTCCTCTTCTTTGCTCAATTGCTCGGCTGGGTTATCGACTTTCTCCTCTTCTAAATTTAAATAAGGAATTTACTGAAATGGCTTCTTCGAGTCCCGATTTGAGGTCGGATAAGGCCTTTCTTTCACCGTCTTCGCCCCAATTCTCAACACTGGTAGAGACTTGAAAAGAAGTAGGATCGTCATTTGTAGCAAAAATTGATGGAGTATCCGGCGAAAGCTCGATGGGTCCTTCTTCCACGGCGGCGAAGAGCGACCATGGTTGAGAATTAGGGAGAAGATTGGAGGAGAGAGAGAGTAGATTGAAGAGGGTTTGTGGAGCCGATTTTTCAGTACCAGTTGATGATATCAACAAATCTGCTGCTAATAGTCCCACATTTCCTATTGATAAAGCTGGATAATACTACCTCCGTTCTCGAAAGAACAAGCCTTTTGGATTGATTTTGTGGGTATTAATAAAGTTAAATAAAAGAAGTATAAGTATATTGGAAAAATAAATTTACATGGAGTTTACATAAAAGTAAAAAGAGATAGTAATAAAAGTATATGGAAAAACAAAATTTTATACGGGGAAACTAATTTTGCACAAATATTGTTGCAAATTGGTGGAAATTTTAATGCTACTGAGTCATTCTTTTTGGGACTAAAATTAGGCCAAATGAGTCGTTCTTTCGGCAACGGTGAGTATATAATAGTAAGTGGGGGACAAATGTGTGCATTATAAACCGGACTTACGTGAGTCCGTTCTACACAAAACCAATTTGTGTCAAAAAAAGTTAATATAAGGATTGAAGTTATTGAAATTTAAAATTATGCATTGACAAGAATGACAACAAGCATAATAAATGAAACATGTCAAATAAAAAAACGGTAGAAGCAACTTTTTACTACTACATATACTTCATTGCACTACAAAGTATGAACTATTGATTTGCTAATTTAATGTCATTGAACTTGTTTAAATATAAAAATGGTAAATCGTTAATGTACATGTCATTACACTAGTAAATGTTACTCGTTCCTTTTTATATTGGGAAATTCTCAATGGTAACACTAAACTTTTTAATTTTTTCAGTGGTAAATTGCAAAAATTCTTATTATCTTTGGTAAACTTTAATCTTTTATAATTTTCAATGGTAAACTTAAGAAGCAATTTAGTTAATATTAAACCATGGTTAACATCTTTTTAGTCAAAATCATTAACCACGGTTAGTTTTTTTATTTTTTTAATAATCAACTTAAATTTAAAAATTTAAAAAAAAAAACACCCCATCCTCCCCACCGAACCAGCAACCCAGCCCATCCCTTTGCCGGCGCCATCGCCACCCAGACTCCCTTCCCTTTTCTAGCGCCGACAACCAGTCGTTCCCCTCCTCCTTCAATTTCCACCTCTCTTCCCTTGAAACCACCTGGAACCTCACCTCCCCCACCCCCCGAAACCACCTTGACACCTCCCCCACCCCCAAAAACCCCAGCCACCCAGCCCACCACACTCGAAAAACCCCAATTGGCCCTCCCACACCCTCAAAAACCCTCGGCGACCTCTCCTCCACCCTCGAAAACCCCGGCCACCCAGCCCACCACTCTCGAAAAAACCCTACTTATAAAGTGATGAATTCTTGGCTTGATATAAAACTTGTTAACCAGCAAAAGGTTAGCAAGTACTATCAAATTTCAAACCCAAATCGTTTAACTGCCCGAACCCAAACAACCCGATAAAAACCGACTTTTTAAAATAAAAAAAGTTTCAAACCATAATTTAGTAAACGCAAAATGGAACTTATCCAAATAACGTTAAACCGTATAAGAGTCGAACCCGTTAACAAATCGAACCAGTTATAAACCGAACCAAAATAAAACTGAACAGAAAAAGAACCGAACCGTTTCTAACTCGAAACCGTTTCCATCCCGAAACTGTTTGAACCGGTATAAAAACCGTTTACACCGAACCGTTAACAAACCGCAACCCGTCTGCATCGAACTGTTTACTACCCAAACCATTTACAGCCCGAACTGAATTAAAACCGCTCAAGAATGAACCGAAACCGAATCGAACTGATAATTAATTAAACCAAACAGAATCCAACCCGTAAGACACTTGAACCGATTTCAAACCGACCCAATTTCAAACCGAACCGAAACCGAACTGTCAAACCGATTTCATTGGAGACTACAAAAATCACAAGTGTATTAAAGAATTATAAGGAACAAGGGTGTAACAATTATATTATTATATATGTATATATATATATTTTATACACGAGACTAGAATTACTGCAAATAACTCTCTTTGAATTGCTAATGGAAATGGATGGTACATGAAAAATTAGCTTGCACTTGACCTCACAAGTCACAACTCACAAGTTTGTAGAAATGTAATAATTTTAACGATTGTAGAAATGCACTAGACATTCACAAGTTTGTAAAATCAAAATTTGATCATTTTATCTTGCATTATTTTCTTTCATATAAAGAGAAATAGCTGATCTTTTATACTATACTTGTATGAGATTACAATAAGAAAAGAGAGGCTAAAACCAAATTGATATAGTGTATGTACATCTCTTCCTTGATATTGCATATTATGAAAATCACATCGAATAGAAAAGGAAGCATGCATGAATAACACTCTCGTGAGATCTAGCTTCAACCATCATAGTAAGTCCAAAAGCATACCCGCCGTCGTTCCTGCAAACTCTGCTTCTTCCTGTGAATTATAATCACACGACTCACATATTACTTTCCCTTAGCCAACCTTCCATAACTAAAAACAACATATTAAAAATTTAAACACATGTCTTAACACACATAAATCCTATTTCTTGACCGCTAAATCAAGACCTTCAATTAATAGTTTATCTACCATAACCATAGACATTAATAGATGGATACGTAATTTCATAATGTACAAAAAAGTTGATAATTCCTACAATAGTACAAATGGATTTTTACAACACAAAAACCCAAGTCTTGATGCCAATGTTGGCCCATAAACCGTACCCTTTATCAATGAATGGAGAGAAAGTTCGAAAATCACATTATGAAGGAAAAATCATAAACTTATCAATATGATTGTAAGCACTAATTATATGAGTATATGACTATATGAGCCCTAGCACTAGTACTAGTAAAAATTTCGTTACAAGATATATAGTGCAATTTTTTAATTTAGAAATTTTTTTGAACCAAGGAAGTAGATCTTAACCCTCGAATCAATCTTTGCAAAAATTGAAAATAAAGTAAATAAGTACTCTTTTTGTTTCTTTTGTTAGTCTCCTATTTTAAATATAAATATCTTGAATTACAAATTATATAAAAAATCTTTGCATATATTAAAAATATAAATTAATAAACAAATCAAATAAGATTTCGCATGAATTAAAATTTCTTATATTATGTCAATGATTTCAAATAAGGCCCGGTGTAGTTTACCTATAAAAAAAATTCATTAAAAATAATTTCTCTTCAACAAAAAATTATTTTACTTTAGTAAAATTAATTTCAGTACAGCAAAAATAAGGTGAAGTGAACAAGTCCTAAGACAATAAGCAAGATGAAACAAATTGGAGGAGGTTATATATTGTGTTGCTCACCTGTTGGTAATACTGATGGTGATGATGATCATAGTGGTGAGTAATTGGCCTACCCCTTTCATCATACAAAATCAAACCACTAAATCTAGGAAGTTCACACCTCTCACCCATTAGAATTGGCCTTTGCCAAACGGGCATCTTCGACCGGCCTACACAACCTAAACACTTCAAACAACTCGACACAACGTTCATCCTTTGTTTCCCTAGCACAACACTCTCGTCGTTCCACTTGTGTGCCAAGCTCCAACACGCCGACCCCAACAATGCCTTCCTTACTTCCATCAATCCACACTTGGAATGAGATCTTTCGTACACTATCATAGACTCGGTCTCTTCATCAAATTCATCGTGGCACGCGATCTTGTTCCTTTGAGCGGCCTTCTTCTTAAGGACTACAAAAATTATGGTTAAGCAAACAAGTATGACTAAAATTGACGTACAAATAAGTAGTACTACTGCTTTTTGTGTTGATATCTTCAATTTATCCTCTAATTTCCACAATGCATCCATTTATTACGTAATCTTTCTTTCTACAATAGAAGAATTTGCTTTTCTTTTTATTTTTTGGGTAATGAAGTGATTAATTAAGCTAGCTATGAAATGAATTGCATGAAAATGGAAAATTGGTTGGTAATGAAAATATAAGGGGCTGACGTACGACGGTGGAGTTTCACATGAAACATTTGGCAATTTAATCAGAGCTACCGCAATGTGTATAAATGTTTTAAATTTAGTTCACGGGCAACCCATGGAATCAAAATGGGAAAAAATGTTGTGTTTTATAGAGGATGTACAACTATTGAAAACACATTGATACAATATTATAATTATTTCTAGCCTCCGTCCCACAATAATTATTAACTCCCTTATTTTTTTTGTAAGTGGCAAAGTGTGTTTCAGTATTTGTATGAACCTTAAAAAAGCTATGGAATAGTTTTTTTATATATATATAAAAAAAAATACTCTTTTTAAAATGGAGTTTGTTTTCTAAAAAGTTATATATAAAAAAATAAGGTTTATTAGATATTTTAAAAATTACAAGAAAGTGATTGCGAAAATTACATTGTAGTTTATGATACATTACACGATAATTTAAAAAAATCAAAGGGAGCTTACAAGTAAAAAGAATTAAATACTTTATACAATTATGCTTCTCCTATTGTCATATGATTTCGAGAATGAGAAAAAGGGGAAAAGAATTAGAGTCAACAATCTTTCAAATCCCAAGCACTCAAATTCACTAGTAGAAAATATCAAAAAGGCACCCCCTAATTGGCACCGGTTCAGTCCAAACCGGTGCCAAAAATGGCCTACAAAATTGGTGGGAAACTGAACCAGAGTAAAAGGCACCGGTTCACTTCAAACCGGTGCCAAAAACAAATAGGCCACCGGTTTGAACCGAAGCCATTAAAAAAAAAACAAAAACAAAAATAAAACACGGTCCTTTTAAACCCACCCCAACCCTAAAATCTTTCTATCTCCTCTCATCCTCTTTCTCTTTCTCTCTCCTCTCATCTCCTCCTCTTTCTCCATTCTCGATCTCCTTCTCCTCAAACTGATTTTTCTCTTTAATTTTTCGATCTTCTTCTTCTCCATCTAATTCTCTTTAATTTTTCGATCTTCTTCTCCCTCACAATCACGAAGAACACATGCAACATCTCGATTTTCTGGGTTTTTGAAGACCACATGCAACACCGATTTGTGAGGGAATTTATGGGTTTTGTTTTAATTTTCTGGGTTTTTGTTTTAATTTATTTTTTAATCGATTTAAATTCTTTTTTTTTTTCTGGGTTGTTGTTAGATCGATTTCAATCAAATTTCTGGGTTATTGTTTTGATTTTAATCGAATTTTTGGGTTTTTTTTTAAAATTTTAATCGATTTTAATTTGAATCGAATTTTTAATCTTTTTTTCTAACCAATTTCGATTTTGATTTTTTTTTTCAGATTTAAATCGGATTTATTTTCGATTTCAATTATTTTTTGTTTCTGGGTTTTTCGAACACCGATTTTAATTTTTTTCGAATTCTAATTTTTTTGCATTGGTTTTTTTTATTTTAATTTTTTCAAATTTCTGGGTTTATTCGATTTTAATTTTTTTGCATTGGTTTTTTTTTTATTTTAATTTTTTCCAATTTCTGGGTTTATTCTAATTTTAATTTTTGCATTGGTTTTTTTAATTTTAATTTTTTTTTCTGGGTAACACCGATTTCAATTTTTTTTTTAATTTTTGGGATTAAATTTCTGGGCTTTTTCTTTCGAAGTTTAATTATATTAATCGATTTTTTTCTTTGCTTTAATTGGTGCAGGTATGTTATTTAGATCTGAAATCGAAGAAGCAATATACAAGCAAGAATGAATGAGTTTTTTTTTTTTTTTTTTTTTTTGAATTTATATTATAATTTTTTTTAAAATTTATATTGTAATTTTTTTTATATGCTGTAATCAAAGTTTTTTTTTGTTGTAATTTTTTTTTAATCATATATTGCAAATTTTCGATTCTTGTTGATATGTTGCAATTTTCGATTCTTGTTGATATATTCCAAATTTTCGATTCTAGTTGATATTTCGCAAATTGGCTGGACAAAACAAAAAAAATATATATATATTTTTGGGCATTTTTGGCACCGGTTAACCGGTGCCAAAAACAACAAAATAATTTTTGTTGGCCATTTTTGGCACCGGTTTGAACCGGTGCCTTATTAAACAACTTTTGGCACCCCTCACATAGGCAGCGGTTCAAACCGGTGCCTTAGACCGGGTTTGAACCGCTGCCAAATGCCTTTTTTCACCTAGTGATTCTATGCATTCCACTCTTCTTTTTTTTTTTTTTTTTTTGACAATTTGGAGACTAATTTTTAGAGTATTTGAGTGAATGTTTGATGAATACAATCACTTTCACACTACATGTTCTAGAGATGGGAAATGGTGACATTATAATTGCATATGTATACAAGTAATATGAGAGGAAGATTTCTACTATTTCAGGAGAGAGATGCAGGGACAATCAAATTAAAGACTTAAATTCATTTAGCACAATATTTCAAGACTTAATTTTTTTTTTTAGGGAATCAAGACTTAGGGCTTGTTATGATTGACTGAACTCAGTTCAATTGAACTGAATTGAACTGAATTTATTATATCTGAATTGAACTGAATATTTTATAAGAGAAGGAAATTAGGAGCTGGCTGAACTGAAAATAATCGTATGATCTGTTTGGGGTTTTTTTTTCTTTTTTTTTGTTGTTGGGTTGTGGTTTATGTAGTTGTGCATATATATATAGATTATGTATTTTTTTTTTTTAATCCTATCATCCTTAATCATAACTATGCTATTTAAGCTTAAGAGTTTTGATGATGATAGACTTAAACTAATACGCAAACTCAATTAATAAAGGTTTACAAGTATTTGATTAGCACAGGTGAAGTAGACCATGGTGGTGGAAGAGTAACTCAAGCTAAGAAGATATGAAGAGACCTTTGAAGAAAAGTTAGTCAAAATAGAAGAAGAGTTCTCTAACAAGAAGTATGTTCCCTAACAGGAACTTGGAGACAACAAGATGAAGACCATAAGTTCTGGAAAGAACTTAGCCTGCGAAGTTCCAGTTTAAGACTACTGGAGTATAAGTGACAGCAGGAACTTGGTCCGAGTCTGCATGAATCCCAAGGAATCCAATCCCAAGGAATTTAATCTTACAGAAGTGCGGCACAACAATATCAATTTAGCTAAGATTTTATCTTCTAGATTTATTGTTAAATATGTTAAGTAGGATATGCATGAAATCTATTAGAAGCGTGACAAAATTACTTGGAAAATAATTTTTAAACGGAAAAGATAAAAGGATAGATTTTAAGAAAAGATTTTCTAAGTGTTTTATTTCTTAAAATCGGTTTATTAAAAAGATATACTCTTTTTGATATATCTTTCTTTATCTTATTTTCCAAAAAGAATTTCTCTTAAACAATTTACTTAAAATCCGTGTTTTGAGATTTGGTAATTTGACACCTTTATCTTTTGAAAACCCTACTTGCTATACGAGTTAATCTTGTATAAATAGTAGAGATATCAATTCATAAGTTTTCTGTAAGTTTATGCGTGAAGAAATCATTGTGCTTAAATTGTGTAAGTTTGCCAAGTTTGTGATTTTGTCATATTAGTTTCGGATTTCGTGCATAGCTTGTCTTTCATATACTAGGTGTTCTATCTTCTGTATTGGTTGAGTTATTGGGAGTGTGTGTGTGAAATTTATATTGCATACAGTTGTGTAAGCTTTGAGCGAAAAAGCTGTGAGGTAGTATTGTGATAGTATGAGTGAATCTGAGTGTGGAACTTGGGTTGGGTAGAATATGGTCCTACCGTGTAGCAAGTTCAATCTGGAACTTATGAGTAATGGTCTTTTTTATAATAGGTTGTAACTTGGTGTTTTCCCTATTATAGTGAATTGGTTTGGTTTGGAAATCCCTTAAAAGGGTCGAGATTTTACTTCCTGTTAGGCCCTGGAAGGTTTCCTCGTAAAATCCTGTGTGCATAGCAAAGTTCCTTTATATTCTGTTTTATATTTTGTAAAAGTAGTCACTAGGAACTCACATACAATTCACCCCTCTTGTAGTGTTCGTTTTAACTAACATATTCATTAGCACAGACACTGATTAGGGGATTTTGCTCCCACCAATCGGAATGCGCCACGTAGGCCAATCAGGTCCTGCCAAGTGTCCCCCAGTTGGAACTGTCAGGGCTTGCCACGTGGCACGCGCTTATTCGTCCACCTTGGACCTATTATGTCATGACATGTGGCATACTCCATGCCTAATGGAGAAACCGGCCACCCAGGCCCAACTTCCGAGGGAAGCCCAATCAGCCCTAGGTTAACCTAAACCTAGGATGGGCACGTTTCCCAAGGTTATAAATACCTCCCTTAATCCTCATTAAGGGGGATTACGAAAAAACACATTAATTACACACAGTAATAACCGGCTGATCTCGCTAACAAAGCAGATTACCTACATTAAACACTCTCACCTAGAGAGACCCAATCACTTTAATTTCCGCATTAATTACTCCTTAATCAAGTACTAACTTGACCGTTGGAGGCGGAGCTCCCACCACCAGGAGTCTCCGTTATTTTGCAGGTACAGGCGTCCGGTTCCAGTCTCGGAATTGTAACTCTCCCGCAGGACATCAGAAAACCCCGAAACATTTGGCGCCGTCTGTGGGGAGAGTACTTCTGAGATGGCATCCAAGTCTGTACCGACTCCTGAAGAGAGGCGTCCCCTAGATGACCCTCAAGTTCAGTCGGACCATGATACCGAGAGTGAATTTGAAGTTGAAGCTCACACAGCTTCAGACGGGACCCTAAGGGCCCGACGTACCCGTCATACCGAAAGGAGGGAACGGGAACATCTTCAAACTGGAAGTGAGCCAGCAGGCGCACCGCCTATTCGGCAACAGCCCACTGATGGGTCTGCTCCCATCACAAGGGACGAACTCATGACCTTCATGAGGAACTTCAAGGGAGAGACTCAAGAGTTGATCAACAAGAAGCCGCCTGCTCCAGTCAAGGAGCAGTCGGCTAAGAAACCCTCCACTTCACTGAAGAGGAAGCCAGTTCAAGGGCGAGAGGCGACTCCTCATCCTAAATCTAGGAAGCGGGAGCCACCTGCCCTTGATTTCACAAAATTCCGTTTTCCTACAGGAAATAGGAAACATGTTCGTCATATTCAGGCGGACGGGTCGAAGCAAACATTCACAGACGCTCGGCTACTGCTAGAGCAGAAGAAGAGTGACCGATTGTCAGAGTCGGCCTCTACTTCAAACTTTCAAGACAGTCTGCGAAATGCCACGATGAGGCATACTCAGTCGTATCATGAGAGTCAGTCAGGCGGCACCTCCCGTCAGTCCGGCTTTCATAGCGACCAGGCGGTACCAAACTTACCATTTGTGCCGCAACAACAGTATTTTTTGCAGCCACCTCCGTTTGGTGGACCTGCAGCAAAAAACGTCCAACCTATGGACTGGCAGCTACAGTTGCTTAGACTTGGTGAACAGCCGTCGGCCTTCTCCAAGGAAATTACTGAAGCCGCTCAGCCGACCAAAGTGAAAAATGTACTAGTAGGCGCCTATGACGGCACTACTAACCCAGAAGACCATCTGATGGCATTCACCAACCTGATGTACCTTCAAGGGTTGGATGATCCCACTTGGTGCAAGTGTTTCCCAGCGACTCTCAAAGGAATCGCACAACAATGGTTCGGCAACCTGCCGACTGGTTGTGTAAATAGCTTCAGGACGCTTGCTTACTTATTCACCTCCAACTTCCCTATGAACATCCCTGCGAAGAAAACGACCCTTGATTTAGGAACAATTCAGCAGGGCGAGAAGGAGGGGCTTCGTTCTTACATCAGGCGGTTTAACCTGATGAGAATACAGATTCAAGGGTTACCGGATGAGGTAGCCTATACTGACTTTTTCAGAGGTCTCAAAGACGGGTCTACCTTCAAATTTGATTTGGTTCGAAAGAGGGTGGCGACTCTTCAAGAGGCCTTGATTGAAGCAGAAGCCTATATATACAGGCGACTGATCTTTGTACGGTAAAACAGTCGGACGGGAAAAGGTTCGACAAAAGAGAAGGACGACAGAAACAGTCGTCAAACAAAGATGAGAAGAGAAAAGAGGTCTGGGCGGCTGATTCCTCTAAACAGCCGGCCCAGAAAAAGAAAAAAGAATTCAAACCATACTCCCCAAAGTATGCGTTTAACAAAGATAACCAGTTTATCCTAAAAGAAATCAAGGGACGGATCTCAATTGAGAAGCCGGTCCCCATGAAGGGTTCTGCAAACAACCGGAGCCAAGATAAATTCTGTGCTTATCATGATGATGTTGGTCATCACACCAATGACTGCATCAGTCTCATGCGGTATCTGGACCGCCTGGCTGAGCAAGGTGATCTTGACACTTATGTCAAGAAATCTACGGGGAACACTTCCTCAAAAAAGCAGTCGGCCAAAAAGAATCAACAGGCCTACAGCTCCGATACAGATGATGCAGTCGTCTACACCATTGCAGGCGGCTTCTCAGGAGGCGGCCCCACTATTAGGGGCAACAAAGACAATATCAGGCGGGTAGATGTAAATTCCGTTCACCAAGAACGGCCGTCCAAATATTCATTTCCTGAGATTGTCATCACTGAAGAAGATCTAGGAGGGGTAAGAGGGCCGCATGACGACCCTATCGTTATTGAATGTAAAGTGGCCAACCAGAGAGTTGGCCGAATCCTCATAGATACCGGAAGCTCCTCAGATCTCATCAGTAGCAAATGTCTGTCGAAACTAAAATATCAGACTGATTGCATACATCCGGCCTCCCACCCTTTAGTAGGGTTTGGAGGAGGAGTCGTCCACCCACTGGGACGAGTGGATTTACCCATCCGCCTGGGCGAAAAAGGGGAAGGACGACACATGGTAGTCCGGTTCCTGGTAGTAGAAGAACTCTCGGCCTACAACATGATTCTGGGTCGACCAACCCTGAATAATTCCAAGGCTGTTATAATCCCATCTCTTATGTTGCTCAAGTTTGAGAGGGATAATGGAACAGTCGGCTCCCTAAGGGGAGATCAGAGGATGGCCCGAGAGTGCTATCTCTCGGATGTCAAGCCCACTGTTATGGCCACTGGGTCAAGCGGTGAAAAAACAGACCTTGACAATGTCAAGGAGAGTGCGCCTGTTCAAGAAGCAGGCGGCAAGAAGAGAAAGGCATCCCAGACAGGGGCCGCAAGAAAAGAAAGAAAATAGCAATCATTGGCAGAGGAGCGGTTGGATGAGTTCCGCCCTCAGCTGGCTGGTGAGCATGCGGACTTGATCTTAGACGACTCACGTCCTGACCGAACAGTCAAAGTTGGGAGGACTGCTCTGAGAGACCTTGGTGACGACTTTCACAAACTATTGAAAGAATACAAGGACATCTTTGCATTCGAAGTCCATGAAATGCCAGGCATTAGTCCTAATCTGGCGGTACATAAACTGGCCGTGGATCCAAAAAAGAAGCCGGTACGGCAAAAGAAGCGGAACCATGGCGAAGAAAGAAGTCAGGCGGCAGCCGCCGAAGTTAAAAAATTACTTGATGCAGGTTTCATTCGGCAATGTTACTTCCCAGACTGGGTGGCAAATGTGGTGCTTGTTAAAAAGCCGAATGGCACCTGGCGAATGTGTGTAGACTACACAGACTTAAACAAGGCGTGCCCCAAAGACAGTTACCCTCTGCCTAAAATTGATAACCTGGTCGACTCAACAGTCGGCCATGCTTTGATGAGCTTTATGGACGCCTATTCTGGTTTCCATCAAATTCCTTTATGGAAGAAAGATCAGGAGAAGACGGCCTTCGTCACTGATCAGGGGTTATACTGTTACACGGTCATGTCGTTTGGTCTTAAGAATGCCCCGGCTACCTTCCAGCGAATGATAAACACTGTGTTCTTTGATCAAATTGGGAGAAACGTCGAGGCATACATTGATGATATGATTGTCAAGACTAAACTTCAGAAAGATCATCTTTCGGACTTCCAAGAAACTTTCGCCACACTCAGGCGGCACCATGTCATGCTCAATCCCAAGAAATGTGTATTTGGAGTTGAGTCTGGGAAATTTCTCGGATTCCTTATCAATCAGAGAGGAATAGAGGCGAACCCTGAGAAGGTGCAGGCGGTCATTGACATGCAGCCGCCTCGTACCATCCGAGAGGTTCAGAAGTTAACAGGTTGTCTGGCGGCCTTGGGAAGATTTCTAAGCCGATCAGGCGACAAATGCCTATACTTTTTCCAGGCAATTAAGAAAAAGGCAAGGTTTGAATGGGGGCCGGATGCTGAGGCCGCCTTCCAGAAATTGAAAGTTCACTTGCATTCCTTGCCGAGGCTGGTCAGCCCTTTGCCCAAAGAAGTACTCTACATGTACCTGGCCGTCTCTGATCATGCGTTAAGCGCTGTTCTCCTTGCTGAAAGAGACGGCTGTCAGCTCCCGGTCTACTTTGTCAGTCACGTACTGAAAAATGCCGAGTTGAGGTATCCCCTAGTGGAGAAATTTGGTCTTGCACTCTTCATGGCTGTTAAAAAATTGAAGCCCTACTTTTTGGCACATGCAGTCGTCGTGTATACAGACCAACCTATCAAGCGGCACCCTTACCATCATGGAGTCGTCAGGCCGAATGATCAAATGGGCCATAGAAATACAGAGCCTCGAAGTTACTTTCGAGCCTAGAAAAGCAGTGAAGGGGCAAGCCTTTGCTGACTTTATTGTAGAGATGACTCGTCCTCCTGACTCTCAAGTTCCAGACCAAGTATGGAAGGTATATGTGGACGGAAGCTCTACTTCAAATGGTTGTGGAGCAGGCGTCATATGTCAGTCGCCAGAGGGCGACAGGAACGAATATGCTCTACGCTTCAGTTTTCAGGCTTCAAACAATGAGGCAGAATATGAAGCTTTACTAGCCGGGATCCGCATGTGCAAGGCGGCAGGGGCAAGAAAAATAGACGCCTGTTCCGATTCACAATTGATAGTGAGTCAGTACAATGGCGAATACGAAGCAACCCATCCGGCCATGATCAAGTATTTACAGACGGTCCGACAAGCAGTCGGCTCCCTTGAGGATTTCCATCTGATCCAAGTGCCGAGATCAGAAAACAACCAGGCGGATGCATTGTCAAAATTAGCATCATCCGCCTCCTCTGATACTCCTCGAACTGTTTTTTGGGAAGTAATGGAGAAGAGAAGCATCGAGGAAAACCCTATTGGAATCCTAGACAGAAGCTCAACCTGGATGGATTCAATCAGGGCATATCTGACAAACGGTACACTGCCGGATGATCCTCAACAGGCGGCAGCACTGAAAAAACGAGCCACCTGTTTTGAAATGATAAAGGGAGAATTTCACAAAAGGGGGTACCTTCAACCCTTCTTAAAGTGTGTTACTCCAGAAAAGGGACGACAGATACTAGACGATCTTCACTCTGGTTACTATGCTTCTCATATAGGCGGTAGGACGCTTGCTCAAAGGGCAAGGCGGCAGGGCTACTTTTGGCCTACTTTGGAAGCAGATGCAATAGAGATGGTGAAAAAATGTGACAAGTGCCAAAGGTTTGGCAAACTAATTCACCGTCCGGCTACTGATCTCACTACCATTCATAGCCCACTACCGTTTGCTAAGTGGGGCATGGACATTCTGGGTCCATATACGCCTGCTACAGGCGGAAGGAGGTACATACTTGTTGCCGTTGACTACTTCACTAAATGGGTAGAGGCGGAGGCTGTAAAGGGAATCAAGACGAAAGATGTAATTTCATTCATTTGGAAAAAGTCATCACTCGGTTCGGGGTTCCCATGTCTATGGTTTTTGATAATGGTCCCCAATTTGAGACGCCTGTTCTCAAAAGCTGGTTGGGTGACCAACGAATTACAAACTACTTTGCATCTGTCGGCCGTCCACAAGCAAACGGCCAGGTAGAAGCCTTTAATAAAATCATCTCGGACGGTCTCAAGAAAAAGATTGAATGAGCAGGCGGCCTATGGGCGGATGAACTACCACATGTTCTCTGGGCCATTAGGACGACTGAAAAAGGGGCGACTGGAGAAACTCCATTCCTCCTAACTTACGGTGCGGAAGCTGTTCTTCCAATAGAACACTACGAGCCGACTCTTCGAGTAATGCTATATGACGAAGAGGCAAACTGGGAAGCCATGCGCCTGGCATTAGACTCACTTCCTGAAAAGAGGGGCAATGCTGTCTTGCGCCATGAAATCTATCGCCTGAGAATGACTAGATCATACAACAAAAAAGTACACAGGCGTCCACTCAAAGTAGGGGACTTTGTACTTAGAAAAATGGAAGCAGTTGGTAGGGCTAATGAGTCTGGCAAACTAACTCCTAACTGGGAAGGACCCTACCGAATCTATGAGGAAGTCAGGGACGGTACCTACCGTCTGGAAACACCAGACGGACAACCGTTGCCTCGAACTTGGAATGTAGATAATCTTAAGAAATATTTCTTTTGAATGATGTAAATAGTCAAGAGCTACTTAATAAAAGTTTGCACTTACTATTCAATTTTGTACTAAGAGGGGCACGCCTACTAACAAATAGTTGGCTACTCTCCATGTTTAATTTTTATTCTTACTTAAGAGGGGCATGCCGTCTGTACCTTTACAGTCGGCTACTCTCCATTGAGTATTTTACTCTATTTTCAGAGGGGCATGCCGTCTGTACCTTTACAGTCGGCTACTCTCCATTGAGTATTTTTACTCTCTTCAGAGGGGCATGCCGTCTATACCTTTACAGTCGGCTACTCTCCATTGAGTTTTTCACTCTATCTTCAGAGGGGCATGCCGTCTGTACCTTTACAGTCGGCTACTCTCCATTGAGTATTTTACTCACAATAGGGGCATGTCGTCTGGACATATAGTCGGCTACTCTCCATAAGAAGATGGTCGACTGGTTCCAAACACATAGCCACCCCCCTAATACTTAGCTAAAAAGATTAGGGCCTGGCCGACCCTGTGCCTAACAGGCGGCTACCCTCCTTTTACTTAGCACCTACGTTCACCAAGAACTTACCAAGGCCACAGGCCGAATGATCAGACCAGGAGCCAAGCCAACTGATTAAATCTACAAAACTAATACGACCTGTCCCAACATCATAGCAGGCGTCCGGCGGCATCCCTCCGGATGAAATTCGTCGCAGAGAGCAGCTCCCTTTTGGGTGGAACATTGCTCTATAAACTAATTACACGACACCTATACGGCTGTCCCCAAGGCAACCACGTAGCCGTTTTTGAGACAAGGATAACTCTATCACTAACCAAACCAGTGGTAGCAGTTGACATCTGAGTCAGATGACCGCCTGTATTACTTGGCATAAATGCAGAGGGTACCTCTTGAGTTAATAGCCAACAAACATTGGCGAATCAAGGGGTCTAGCCGGCCTCCGCCGCCTGGTACCTCTACTTCTCAAGCAAGAGTGACGGCGACTGAGTAACTCCAATGTTAACTCATAGTCACTCCCTCAAATTTGGTATGGAACCTAAAAGGTTTGAGTAGACCGCCTGTTTTTTGGCAAACAGGGGCACTCAAACCCCTATTCCTACTAGGTAACCTATTGAGTTAATAGCCAACAAACATTTGCGAATCAAGGGGATCAGCCGGTCTCCGCCGCCTGGTACCTCTACTACTCAATCTAGAGTGTGACGAAGACTAAGTAACTCCTATGTTAACTTATAGTCACTCAAACTTAGTATGGAGCCTAAAAGGTATGAGTCGTCCGCCTGTTTTTAGCAAACAGGGGCTCTCAACCACTACTCCTGCTAGGTTAACAAATTATGAGTTAAAAGCCAACAAACATTGGCGAATAAAGGGAAACAACCGGTACCCGCCGCTTGTTATCTCTACTACTCAGTTCCTTGGCGACTAGGTAATACTCATGTTTACTTGGTCAGACCACTTTCCTACTTGGTTAAATTTACAAATGACAGGACCGCCTGCCTAAAAAGGATCCAGACCTTAAAATAGTTCGAATATCGATTGGATAAATGGCCGACTGATCGTCTATCTTGGAAACAGACAACCAGTCGTCCAGGGGCATAGGCGGCGTGACTAACTATCCGTACCTGTCTGCAACTATCGGCCATGTAAAACAGCCGGTCTAGTGAACAATTGGATATTAGAATATTCAATACTTAGACAAATTTGAAGCAAAACAAAAATTCATTAAAAAGAAGCCGGTCATTAAAGACCGGCAAAATATTCAAAGCCCCGGCCCCCTGGCCGGGTAAATACAAAACAAACGGCACGCAGGCCGTGGAAAGAATACATAAAGCTTAAGAAGGGGGCAAATCTTCAATATTAGCAGCTGCCGCCTGGTCAGCACTCTTCTTGCTGGACTCGGCTTCAGCTGCATCCTTTTTTGATGCATTACCCCCAAGCGGCACAAGCGCCACTACCGGCTCCTCCTCCTCCAACGCTTCCTCCAACGCCTCTTCCTCAGCAGCCGCCAGGATCTCTTGATTATATGTATCAGAACACTGGCGGTACGTTTTTTCCCAAGAGGCAAAGTCAGCATTGGGGAAGAGGCGGCCCCAGGTCATGCGCTGGATTTGAGCGGAGTCTTCCATCATCTCCCGGACCAGCTCTTTCTTCTTTTGCTCGGCCTTTTCCGAGAGCTCCTGAGTAAGACTCTTCTCCTGGGTCACCAGGCGTTCCTTTACGTTGGCCAAGGATTTCTCCAAGGCTTCGTATGAGTACATTTTTAGGCGAAGAGGTTTCAGCTCGGCCTTGAGATTGGTGATGGTCGCCTCCAGCTCGCCATTCCTCTTCAGGGCCGCCATAGCTTTTGCAGCCTTTACCTCTTTGTTCTTCCGGTCAAGCGGCTTGCGAAGGCCGTTCACTCGGAGCAGGGCCTAAGTACAAAGGAACAGGCGTCAGCTGCAAAAACAAACAACAAAGTTAATAAAAGTCATAACAAGAAATGTATGGAACAACAGAGTATTCGACAGGCCGACTACCTCTTGAGCACCGACTGCTGAGGCCACAGGCGGCCAAAAAGTACTCGTCGTAGAGCCATTTGAAGCTCGGGACGCAGTGCAGGGGTACTTGCTCTCGTACCCCTGAAGTAGAGTCGACCCTCGACTCTACTTTAAAGAGTCCTTTATCAAGGATCTCTTTCTTAGCCTTGGGGGGAACAGGCGGCATGCTACGGCCGCCTGCAAGAAGGGGCGGATTCCTGTTCCACCTATTGAAGCGCTTGTTCAGCTCAGTGTCTGAACTCTCAATGATGAGGAAGGTGCTCCGCCAGTCCTTCCACTTGTTTGCTTTACCTCTCGTCATGAGGTAGCCCCTGTGGCTCGTCAATTGATACCAGCCGGTACCGCCTGTCTTAGGGGTCCGGCTGAGATAGTTCATATGGGCGAAAGCCTCGAAGCTCGGCTCCACCCCGTGCAGTTCGCACCCGGCCACATAGCCGAGTACGTTGACCTAGGAGTTTGGGGCTAACTGCCATAACCCCAACTCATACCCATCCAAGATCCGCTGAACAGCCGGATGTAATGGGAAGCGCAGCCCTACCTTGATGGCCGCCTCGTAGCAGCCAAAGCAGGCGCTATCATAACTGGTACCAGCCGGCCAGACGACTGTGTCTTCTGGATCCGGCACAAACACTAGAAAGTCGGGGCCCATGGTGTGGTTTGCAATAAAGCTCTCCACTCTCTCTTGCATGGCTGTGATCCGGCCCCGAGGTACCGTGCAGTAGTAGGGGGTATTTAGCTCTCGGTAAGAGGCGGATGGCTCCGCCCAATTGTCCCCCTTCTCAACTGCGTGAGAAAGTCTCGCCTCTTGCAGGCGGCTGTTTTTCTCTTCTGTGTCCAAAGAAGCATGGCCAGAAGAGCTTGACTCGGAATCGTCCTCTGACGAGTCCGAAGAGGACGACCCCTCCCCTCTCCCGGAGGGGCCCGCCTCCTCTCTTTGAAAAGGAGCAGAATTGTTAACTGTTAAATGGGAAGGGGTCACTATGACTCCTCCCTCAGAATTGCCGGCTTTCAGGCCGCCTTGTTGGGAGGAGCCGTCTGAATTTGAGATCCTAGCAGTCTTTTTCGTTCTGGCCATCCTGCTCTGCATAGACACAGATACAGTCGGACTTTGTATAAAGGGCAAAGATGGGTCCGGAAAAGGGCAGGCGGCACTCCTAGTCCTAGATTCAGCCGTCCCCGGTGACCGGTTGATCACTAACCTAGGTCGTGTCGTGTGCTTCCGTGGTGCCATTTCAAAAAATAAAAAGAAAATTAAGAGTAAGAGAACCGACAGTTACCTGAACGAGTGACGATTGATGTAGTGCTGAAAATCCTGTGCAGTCGGCTTGTCAGAACAGGCGGTAGGCAGAAAAGGTCCAAAATGTCAGAGCAAGTTCAGGGGTCCGAATGTTCTCTCTCAAAGTTCTCAAGTGTGAAAATGACTCAAGACAATCCTCCCTTATATAGGCGAAGTGAGAAGGCGAAGGGTCACTTTCAGAATTCAAAATTTGGGCGGGAAAATCTCTCGTCCTTTCGTCGACTGACACCTGTAGAAGGTCGTCGCCTGTTACAGTGCGACACCTGTCACAGGTAACACGTGACCAGTCACGTGCCACCTGTGAGGGGCAAATGATTAGGGGATTTTGCTCCCACCAATCGGAATGCGCCACGTGGGCCAATCAGGTCCTGCCAAGTGTCCCCCAGTTGGAACTGTCAGGGCTTGCCACGTGGCACGCGCTTATTCGTCCACCTTGGACCTATTATGTCATGACATGTGGCATACTCCATGCCTAATGGAGAAACCGGCCACCCAGGCCCAACTTCCGAGGGAAGCCCAATCAGCCCTAGGTTAACCTAAACTTAGGATGGGCACGTTTCCCAAGGTTATAAATACCTCCCTTAATCCTCATTAAGGGGGATTACGAAAAAAACACATTAATTACACACAGTAATAACCGGCTGATCTCGCTAACAAAGCAGATTACCTACATTAAACACTCTCACCTAGAGAGACCCAATCACTTTAATTTCCGCATTAATTACTCCTTAATCAAGTACTAACTTGACCGTTGGAGGCGGAGCTCCCACCACCAGGAGTCTCCGTTATTTTGCAGGTACAGGCGTCCGGTTCCAGTCTCAGAATTGTAACTCTCCCGCAGGACATCAGAAAACCCCGAAACAGACACCTTCTGATTCACCTAATTAATAGTTGAGAAGTAGTAGATGAGAATGAATATAATGTTGTCATACATGCATTTTAGAACATATAAAATAAATGTAACATATCTAATTACCTAGGATAATAAACTTGCATTGAAGTTTTGTGAGCTATTTCCTACTGTTGGAGGCTTCATGTTCCCAGTGACATCCATATGCCACCCTCTATGCAAGGAGAACCCTTGGTTAGTGCTCGGGGCATTTACATTGTACACTGCATTGCTTGGCACAAACCTTTAGGCTATTGTAGAACTAAAAGCACAAAATTGGATGGAGGGGGGTGGCGGAGAAGAGGAGGAGGAGATAATTGAGAAGGGGGCATAGGAGTAGTACTGGCGGGATTTAAGGCAATTGTAACAAAAACAATAATAAAAATAAAAGAAGTCATTTTTGAGTTAATAGCTTAGTACCAAGTGTATAGTAAAACTTTAACTAATGATATGATGCAACTTAGAAATTTACAACTCTTAGAAGCATTTAGCTTCAATTTGTAGAGAGAGGAAAATTAATAACACCCGAATTTACAAGCATTTTTATTTACAATACAATATGAATTATAACCTTTTTTTCTTACAAGGAATTATAACCTTACAGTTTATTCCAAAACAATACTACATTATTGTATATATTTATATTTAATATAATTTATTTACATATATTGCACATATATATTACATATATGTATCATACACTAACATAATACACATATATGTTTTATGTAATATACACATTTATTGACCATTATATGTTTGTGTACCTTAAATTTGTAGATCAAATTCGTATGTTATTATTTTCTTATATTAAATACATTTGTATTTTAATTTTGTATTTTTATAAAATGTTACAAGAAAACCTTCTTAACTTAACTTAACCCCACTTTTCGTCTCAAACTTTACCTAACCAATTTAAAATTATTTTTTTTCCCTAAATAACTACTTCTCATAAATATTTGCTTAATCAATTGAAGATTACTTATGCATTTTTTAGGGTTAAAATATAAATACTAGTAGTTGACCATAAATTCTTACTTTTATGGAGAAAAATACATAGTACTCGTAATATAATATTGTGAAGTCTTGTTAGATTCGTGAAGTAGTTTAATTTGAATATATATAAATATATATATACATATATTCTCTTTTATTTTTAACATACTTGCTTGCACATATTGTTCTAATTATGTCAAAAAGTTTACATGAATATATATTAGTACAATAATAGTCAAACTAGTAAAATACATAGTACTGGTAATATAATATTGTGAAGTTGTGAAGTTGTGAAGTTTTGTAAGATTCGTGAAGTAGTTTGACTATATTTGTACATTTGTAAAACTATATATATATATATATATATATATATATATATATATATTCTTATTCTTTTATTTTTAACATACTTGCTTGCACATATTATTCTAGTCATGCCAAAAAGTTTACATGAATATATATTAGTATAATAATAGTCAAATATTGTTATATTACCCTAGGAAGTTTCTGACAACTAAATAACAGAAAATAAAATATATTCTAAGTACTTAAACCTAGAAAAAAAACCTTTCAAATAAAAGGTAAACACTTACAAGCAAAAACCCTAGAAAAAACTGAGTAAAACAAGAAATCATCCATTTCATCCCGGAGCCTTCACGACTCACACACGCCAGTCCATGGTGTTGCAAATTTCAAGGTGGTTCAAAGGAGGTGGTGCGTGACCCTTGGAGTGGCACATGGCCATTGCAAATCGCCGTCGGAAACTAAATGTGTCGTATCATCTTCCTTAGAAATCAAGCTCTTTTCTTTTCCAATTACGCTATTGAATCTTAATTTCTTTGTTTCTTTTCTTGTTTGGGCAGTCTATATTGGAGTTATTGAGACTTTCTAAAAGTGTATTAGATCTTTCAAAATAATTAGCAACTTGACTCATCATATATAAGGACTTTGTTTGTTTTTTTTTTTTTTTTTAATCACCTTTTTAATATAAGGACCTTTGTTTATTACAAAGTCCACCACTTTAAAGGACCTTTCGAACGGATTTTCCTTATCAAATTACTCGAACCATAAAAATTATGTTACTTGGACTCTTTAACTCAGATGTGCGTAAGACACGTAGGCACTTCATTTTAGTTCAAGGTCATTTAAAATTTTCACAAATAATAAAATCAAACGCTTAAACACATACTCATCTCGGACATAAGTACCCAATTCAATTCCGAATAACATAGAGTATAACTATTAGATTGAATTAAAAACCAAGGCTCAACTGTTTCAAATTAAACCACCCGGGTTCAACCCGATATTATAACTCGTGTAATGGTACATTTTACCAACTACAAGTATAGTACACTACAGTCCTCGTTTTTGGGCAGTCGTTTAGGCGGTTAACCCTTTACTGATGACACCTCTATAAAGGCGGGAACAATTATAATGCCAAAATCAGCAATTAATTACCCAAGAAAAGAGATAAAATCCTCTTTCTCTCTCCTCATAAACTAAATCATCATCATCAACAACAACAAACCCAAGAAAATCATCATCTTCATCTTCAACAATGGTGAAAGCACCCCCAAAAATCACTGACAGAAAAACAAGAAGACGCAGAAAAATCCCTCAAAAACAGAACCAAAAATCTGCAGAAAATCTTCTTCTGGGTTTCAAAATGGCCAACACTACAATCCAACCTTCTTCAAATCATCTTCATTTTTTTCATAAAACAACAAATCCCAACTCAAAACCACTGAATTTCGATCAAAATACAATAACCCCACCTCAATTAATCAAGAAACGAGGCTACTGCTGTTCTTCATCTTCTGCTAGTTTCAGTTCTTCAACTTATGGCACTTGTTCTTCTTCTTCTCCGCCTATCTCTCCTTCCTCTCTTTCGTCGCCTTCGCCGTCTTCACAATTCTCTCTTCTTCGCTGCACCAGCACGAACACCAACACGAAAGCGAATAATCAACCTCTGTTTCTGAGAAGAACTGTTTCTGACCCACCAATTTACAGCTCTGATTCCAGCAATGAGGATAGTTCCAGTAATAAGGTAGTTTTCTGGGGTTTTCTTGCATTTTTTTATTGGGTGATTGAATTTGGTTTAATGTTGATTTTATGAATGCAGAGAGTGAAGAAGATACTTCAAGAATTGGGTGCTTCGCCGTCTCAACCGGTGCATCGGAACGCAATGGGTTTATTGCTGCCGCCTCTTCCGCCGCCTCCGTCTCCGAAGCTTCTCAGAAGGACTGTTTCTGATCCTGTTACACTTTCCCCTGGTTCCTCCAATTCAAAGGTTTAGTATGATACAATTTTTCTGTTCTGATTTTTTTATTTTCAATTTCAATATTTGTTGATTCTTGTACGTTTTCTGTTTTTTGGTATCTTTCAATTATCTGGTTTATTTTGAATTTTCTGTTTTTGGGTTCTTTTAATAATTAATTTTTTACAAGTTTGTATGCTGTTTTGTTTCTGTGATAAAACTGCATTGAACTGAGATGATCAAATTGTTTCAGGGAAATAATGAGAAGGAGAAAAGGCAAGAACATTTGGTTAAGACAGAGAAGTTATCAGGAGATTGGACAATGATCAAGCTGAAATGTGGATGTGGTTCTGATTTCCAATTTCTTTTCTGTGCAGCTGACAGTAAATGTTACAAGCTTGTCTGAATTTCCAAGTTCTCTGAGGAATTTTCGAGGATTGTTCGTTCTGGTTACGTGTACCTCAGAAATTGTATACGAATATTCGGTTTGGATAGTTGGTCAGTCATAGATTTAGGTTGGTTCATTGTAACGAGTTCGTTTTAGATTGCAAATAATATTGTAGCATTTACTGTCAGCTGCATAGATTTAGTCATTTAGGTCAGTTCATTGTAAGAATTAGTTGTATTCTTTAATCAGAATATAGTCAATTGTTGGAATAGTATATTGTAGTTCTGCTGAAATTTAATTGTAATTGGAATTTGGAAGCAAATCTGTAAAATTTTCGATACATTGCTATTTCTGTTTCACTGTCTGCCTGATCAGCTAAATGGAAGTTTTGCAGGATTTCTTGAATAAAACAGTTGTTTTTTGTGTCGTCTCTCACAAGAGAACAATTGCTCTAACAAATTCTTCCTAGATGTTTTATATCAAAAATGCATAGCCAGTCACGTAGTTAATTGATTCGAAATTTCTGATGCAATCGAATTAACTTGGTATTACACTAAACATGGCTATTACCCTGCCAATTTCTGAAGGGAAGTTTTTCTGACTCATTGATCAGCTTATTGTTAGAGAAATTATGACAGGTACTAGTATATAGGCAAAACATTTTTCCTGGATACATTGCAGTAGAGTCAACCAACTAATACAGGACTTCATACAGTAGCAATTAGGGAAATCGTGGGTTAATTTGTATCTCGTTAGCTTGTTCTATCTATTTTGACAGGAATTGGGTGCTACATGATGAAGCGTTCTTGTCTTCCTACGGTGATGGTACAGTTCTTTGAGGCTATTGCAGACATATCATGAAGCAAGAGAAGGCGACATTGCTGGGAAGGCAGTAAGGAGCTGGGACTTCAAATGACTACATTGTGAACATTGTGTACATAGATATACAAGTAGAATTGCTTATTAGGCCTGGATGCTTAATCTTTGTTCGCTTCAGGTTTCTTTTGTCTTGTGTATACACCTCAATTATTTGGTAAAAAGAAACTTACATTTGTCCACTCCTTTGTCTAAACTTGATAGAGGGCCTTGTAATGTTCAAGTGCAGACAATACCTCAAAAAGTACATTCATAAACAGGCCATTGATGGAAAAGGATACCTTTTTCTCAATATGATTAAAATTTTGAAATCCTTCCCTGCTGATTTTCCTTTCTAACCAAACTAAACCAAGCAATTGAAAAGAGCCCTTGTGTTGTAGAGATGTCAAATTTATACCACGAATGAAAACTTGTGTCATAATCAACTGGAGATGCTTATTATTGCTGGGAATTACGGTAACCAGATATGATGAAACCTGAACATCAACAAACATAAACACAATCCATAACCAAAGAGAACACTAATTTCATCATGATAGAAAATGGAGGTCCTAAACCAATTTCATGCCTCTTGCACATCCAGAGAGTGATTACACAAGAAA
This sequence comes from Chenopodium quinoa, assembly GCF_001683475.1. Taxonomy (NCBI): domain Eukaryota; kingdom Viridiplantae; phylum Streptophyta; class Magnoliopsida; order Caryophyllales; family Amaranthaceae; genus Chenopodium; species Chenopodium quinoa. The sequence continues at coordinate 644,865 of NW_018744239.1, read as the reverse complement.
CAGCAGAAAGTAGCAATCATAAAATGTTACAACAGGACACAAAATTTCCTATCACCACTATCTCAACAGAAAAAGGCAAACTATTTTGCTAATTGGGCGTTCTGATACAAACAAGATTATGTGTACAGGCTATCATGGAAAGTTGGCACGCCCTGTGCAATCTTATGGAAGCTGCCAGATGCATGTTTATAAAATGTTTCAGAAGTATGCCCATTTATACTATGATTCTATATATACCACTTCTCTCAAATTTTGTGCTCACTTGTTACGACAATGGAGCAGATTTTGCTTCCTGAATGGAGTCAGTTTTGCAAACCACTAAGGCGGACACAAGTTTAAGCAGCTTAAAGCTCATTACATGTGCATAAATGACAGATTAAGCAGATAAAATACACACAGAAATTCCTGACAGCTGAGTGAAAACTATGGAGGTGAGGGAAAAGGCGGAGCCATGCTTTTGTAAGATTGAAAGCATACTTAATTCAAAAGATGCAAGAAGAACATAGATCAAATAACATATGACAGTTATGGCATCCTTTACTCTAGGGCTTCACATAGTAGAACTCGAAAAGTAGAACTCTCATTATTGAATTGGGCTTCACATAGTGTTGCTACTTTAAAAATAGAAGTAGAACTCTCATCAATTTTCGTCATTTTGCTTGTCTCCAAAAATGTGCTCGGTTTATAACATTTCTCCTCTAACTTATTTATACTAGTCATTTCCAAAGAAGAAACAAGTTATCTCTGTTTGTGCAATTCAAAATAATGGTAAGATTGGTAACCTATTTAATCCCTGATACCTTAACTAAACTGAGATAAATAAGGTAGAAGTGCTCTCCTTGCACCAGTGAATAAGTGATAACATCAATCATCTAAATCTCTGTAAAGCAAAAATTTTTTTTTTTTTGTTTTTTTTTTTGTTTTTTTTTTGAAGCAAGAATTAGCATTACTCTTCAATGCACGTCATTGACCATTTGGCCTTATAATTTTAAGAATACTAGATTAAATCTTGTGCCATGCACGGTTTTTAAAAATTTTTATAACGAATTATAATGTTAATTCAAAATCTACCGAAAGATAATCCTCATATTTTAAAGAAAAATGTTTAAATTACCACTCAAAAATGTATCCATTTTTAAATCAACCACCCGTTAAATTTTATTTATTTATTTTTAATTTATAACCCGTTAAATTAAATAATCACTCAAATTACCACCCATTTGAAAATTTCGGTGGCTTTTCCATATGTGGGCCCCACCTATCTTATTTTCCTCCTTTTTGTTCATTTATCTCGACTTCAGTCTCTCTTTTATGCTATTGTACTCAACCAAACCCCTTCCTCATTCAATTTCTTTATTAATTTTCTAACAATCCACTTTCTTCTCCCTCTCTCTTCATAACTTCTCAACTACTCTTTAAATTAGTAAACTAAAACCCTAATTTTTTTGTTAGTTCTGCAAAAGAGTAACTGTTGGGTAATTGATTGCAAAGAAGTCACTTTCTCTCTCCTCCTTCTTACCTGAAAACATCATGGGAGGCACAAGAAGGAGTCGCACTCAACGAAAACATTTCAAGCAAAGGGGAAAGACGAAGGACCCTAATTTCACAACAAACCCAACTTAATTGAAGTAGGAACTCTAATATCATAAAACCTCCAATTCAATTAAAATAGGAACCCTAATTTAAGAAAACTCCCAATTCAATTGAATCATGAACCCTAATTTCATAAAACCCTCAATTCTACCTATTTACCCCAATTATAGTGGATTTTGGTGAAGGAAATATGAGTTGAAGTTGGGAGAGCTATTTTAAAGAGAAAAATTGGGGAAAAATCAGTCAAAGGGTCAAAATAGTGGTTAGTAGCCGTTAGGTGGGGGCCACGAATGGAAAACCCACCGAAATTTTGAAAAGGTGGTAATTTGAGTAATAATTTAATTTAATTTTTTGTAAAAAATTAAACGGGTGGTTATTTTGAAAATGGATACATTTTTGGGAGGTAATTTAAATTTTTTACTATTTTAACTGAAATTGAAAAAAAACTGAATCTTAATTTATATCCAGAATTGAGTTCCAAGTCAAAAAGTAAAAAAAGGAATATTAGTTTCATATCAATGCTCCAAACTATTATAATGCTAAATTGGTTTCATATTAATGCAACATATAATTCTAAAATATTAGTGATCACTTCGATTATACAACAAGATTAAAAAGGAATCAAAAACCGTTTGTCCAATTTATCTTATTAGGCGTGATTTTCAATTACGTATTCCCTTTAAACATGCAATATGTGATCATAAATAATATAATAGAATCAACATTAATATTAAGCAATTTAACCATAATAGCGTTAGTCAAATCAAATATAAATAAACTTAATCATGATACTAGCAATATTAAAATAAAATAAGAGTAATGAAATTAATTAATTACTCACATTCCGCGCGTTCCTTTAAATTGCTACATCATGAATAAATTGTTAGTAACTTCAATAAAAATTTAAAACAAATGAAAATTAAATTAAATAAATGTAGATTTGATTTGGTCCAAACCCTCAATTATTTGTACCTTTCACGCCTTGGTTTAAGGACGGAACCTCGGGTTAAGTATGGACTCCTTGGAGTACTTAAGGGAAGAATGGTGTAATTAGGAATATAGGTTTAAGGCTTAGAATATGAGAGAGAGAGAATAGAATAATTTTTGGTGTAAAAGAGAGAAAGAGAGCAGGATTTGGTGCCCTGAACTGAAAAAATGAGGGTCTTATTTATAGGGAAAATGAGCAGAGGGAACACATGAAACCCTAAAAAGATAAAAACCCTAAAAATTAATACCGCGACACGGTAGAGAACACCGTGAAACGGTGCCAGGCACCGTCAGACGGGGCACATTCCCGTGACACAGTGGAAAACAGTGCGACGCGAGAAATAATTAAGGTACGGGAGAGAAAACACGTGAAGGGTTTACGCGAAAAGGACACGGAGATTCCCCGTGTCACAGCACAGACACCGTGACACGACATTGTCCACCGTGGCACGGTACAGTACACCGTGTCACGGTAAAAAAAGTACGCGGAAATTACACGAAACATCCCCGTGTCATGGAATGGGCACCGTGACACGGTGCAAAATTCCATGACATGGTGGATTAAACGCGCAGAATTACACTAAAAAGGCACCGTGTCACGGCAATAAGCCACGTGACACGTCAACATTTGCCGCGTCGCGGCGTTTCAGCTGCTGCGCGGTAATTCCAGTTTTTTATCCGTTTTTAAAATCATCATAACTTTTGATCCATAACTCGGAATAAGATATATAATATATTATTGGAAAGCTTATCAAGTTTATTTTCCAACACAATTAAAATCAGGTCAAAATCGTTTGTAGATTTTATGATATGGCCGTTTTAGTGGAAGGGTGTCGGTTTTGGGCTGAGTTTAGTGTTTTGCTCATATCTTTTTCGTTATAGCTCAGAATTGGGCTTATAATATATGGTTGGAAATATTATTGAAAGGACTATCCAAAAAAATAATAATTGGATCAAAATTATATATCCATAAAATCAGTTCATCTCGATTTTGAGATGTGGACACGTAAAGTGGATAACAAGTTATGGTTTAGGGAAATGAGCTAGGAAATGGATTGGTTTATGAAATGTATTGGATAGAACATGAATTTAAATGCTCCAAAAATTAAATACTCAACCCTTACAGTAATGGCGGTGAAAGGTTGTTCATCATCGGGTTTGGTTTTGGAGAGACATTATTAGGTGTCTACAGTTAAGGTACTATATTATGCTCCTGAAATTTGCCAAAAGGCAGCTACGATCTAAAGTAAACTAAAAAGAATCTAAAGGAATAAAAATAACTTTAAAGTAAACCTTTTAGAACATTATCAAGAAACAAATTGGAACCCCAAAGCTCTGCCAAAGATCATGCATCATCAAACATGTTGTTCAGTTTTAGAATATAGTGGTTCTCGATGGCAGAATTACCTAGATTATTCTAACATGAACAAGGAAGTATTTGAACACATAGGAATATAAGAGAAGCAGTTACGTTGATATGAACGTGTGAAACTACACAGTTAATACAGTTAAAGATATAAATTGTTAAGTATACAATGAATCATGTGCCATATTTTTATGTTTCATATTATTACACAAAGTATACTAAAACCTATTAGCTCAATTGGTAGAGCACTATGAAAATGCACAGGAGATGTAGGTTCAATTCCTACATAGGTTGTCTCTAAAAGTAATTAAAAAAACCTCTATAGTAAACCAAATCGTCTTAAAAGTAAATCATAGTAGCTAAAAAGTAAACACAAAAAAGTGAGCACATCAAGCTAGGGATGAAGTGATGAACTTTTTTTTTAAGTTAAGGATCAAACACTCTAAAGTTATTAAAAATAACTCAAAAGTAAATTAAAATAACCAAAAAGTAAATCAAATTATCTTAATGTATACAAACAATTAATTGGCTTTTATGAGTAATGACACTATGGAAACATGGAAATAGCACAGAATTTTTGAGTCATTGACTTTAATATCCTTACAAAATAAATCAAGTTATGAGAAAGAAGTATATGAAGCTCAATGTAAAGGTTTAATCAAAAGTAGAGCAAAGTATGTCAAAAGTAAATCATAATTACTCTTAAGTAAATAATATCAACTCTTAAGCAATGTCATTAAAGTAAATAAATAATGTCATCTATAAAGTAAATAATAATTACTCAAAAGTAAACTAGAAAAACTTAAAAGTAAATATAAATTACAATCAAATGGTTTGGAGCATTAGAAGAACCTACATGGGGTTCAAACCCACATCTTTTGTGCAGTTGCACATTGCTCTACCTATTGAGCTAGTAGGCTATCATAGAGTAAGAATAATTAGTTTACATAATCAATGGTTTTTTTTATGCAGAATAATCATAAAGTAAATATATCCATACCTTATAAAAAGTAGAAAGTTGTTCTTATGAATAGTGCACGGACTTTTGAGCTTTCTCTCCTCCTCTCCATGACTCCAACAGTCCAACTTTAAATTGTTCTTACCCGTCTACATTTCCTTACACATTTGAGCTTTCTCTCCTCCTCTCCATGACTCCATCTCTTGAAAGTTTTTAACTTTCTCTCTCCACACTATCATTGCCAATCCAAGTACTAAATTCCACATCTTTGTTCACCACATTCCCAAAATTTCCAAATCAAATTGTGGCCAAAAAAAAGTTGACAATACCAATATATAACGGTTGTTTAATATTGTTAGCCTCTGTGGTGGATTAGGAATTGGTCGTTTCGGTTTCATCATTGATGATTTTTTCTCTATTTCGTATTGTACCACCACAATTAAGTAATGCTAACATCAACACAACGAAAATAAACAAACAACAATGCTAACATTTGTTCCTTTTCTACATTATCATTGAAAAACCTAAGAATTATATTATACTGTGACTCTACATAGTATTCCAATTAAAAGAATCATCATATACAAATAATAATAATAAAGATTTTTTTCAATATACAAGATATTTCACATGTAACATTCAACTTAGCATGACTACAAACAAACAATGCCTAAGCAATAAAAATACTACGTATATTCCTTTGTCGATCTTTTATTTCTCCATGTGAAGTGCAAACACAAGACAAGTAAAATTAAGTTACAAAGGCTAGTCATTTCGCGCGCAACGCGCGCGTTGGCTGCCCTAGTTATACTCAAAAGTAAATAAAATAATCAATAAAGTATATGTACAATCACTTATGCTCGGAATATAATGCCACAAACTTTGAGTGTGGTTTAATAGCATAAAATATGTACAATCACTACTACTTTGCCCGTTTTCTACATTTCTTATCTAATGAGCTATTTATCTATCATAACATGTCAATTACAACTAGTCTTTGGTGTCCAATGTTTGAAATCATAGCAAATTAACATTATTCTAAGTTTTAGGACGGCTTTTACCCGAAATCGCCTATTTCACTACTACTTTGCCTGTTTTCTACATTTCTTATCTAATGAGCTATTTAACTATCATAACATTTCAATTACAACTAGTCTTTGGTGTCCAATGTTTGAAATCATAGCAAATTAGCATTATTCTAAGTTTTAGGACGACTTTTACCCGAAATCGCCTATTTCACTACTACTTTGCCCGTTTTCTACATTTCTTATCTAATGAGCTATTTATCTATCATAAAATGTCAACTACAACTAGTCTTTGGTGTCCAATGTTTGAAATCATAGCAAATTAGCATTATTCTAAGTTTTAGGACGGCTTTTACTCGAAATCGCCTATTTCACTACTACTTTGCCCGTTTTCTACATTTCTTATCTAATGAGCTATTTATCTATCATAACATGTCAATTACAACTAGTCTTTGGAGTTTAATGTTTGAAATCATAGCAAAAGATCATTTTACTCAGTTTTAGGACGACATTTACCCAAAATCGCCTTTTCCACTTGTACTTGCCCTTTTTTATATTTTTTTCCGTTTGGAATTTTTTCACAAACATTGTCCATAATACACTAAAAATGCAAGTACGCAAAAATTACACAAAGTTGCATGAACGGCTCGGTTTCACGAACGGATGCTGCCTGGGCTGTTGCAGCAGCTGCCTGTGCAGCGGCTTGGCTGCTGCAGCTGCAGCTGCCAGGTGGCAGCTGCGGCTGCCTGTGCAGCTGCCTAGGCTGCTGCTGCGGCTGCCTGGCAGCTGTTGCAGTTTGGTGGCTGGCTGCTTGCAGCTGCCTAGCATAACCCGAGGCTGTTGCCTTGGGTGCTCACTTTCCCAATTTCTTCATTTCTTACCCAATGTGCAGTTTCTTTATTATAACATGTCAATTATAACTAGTCTTAGGTGTCTAATGTTTGAAATCATTGCAAATTAGCATTCTACTAAGTTTTAGGACGGCTTTTACCCGAAATCGCCTATTTCACTACTACGTTGCCTGATTTCTACATTTCTTATCTATTGAGCAATTTCTTTATCATAACATTTCAATTATAACTAGTCTTAGGTGTCTAATGTTTGAAATCATTGCAAATTAGCATTCTACTAAGTTTTAGGACGACTTTTACCCGAAATCGCCTATTTCACTACTACGTTGCCCGATTTCTACATTTCTTATCTAATGAGCAATTTCTTTATCATAAAATGTCAATTATAACTAGTCTTAGGTGTCTAATGTTTGAAATCATTGCAAATTAGCATTTTACTAAGTTTTAGGACGACTTTTACCCGAAATCGCCTATTTCACTACTACGTTGCCTGATTTCTACATTTCTTATCTAATGAGCAATTTCTTTATCATAACATGTCAATTATAACTAGTCTTAGGTGTCTAATGTTTGAAATCATAGAAAATTAGCATTATACTTAGTTTTAGGACGGCTTTTACCCGAAATCGTCTATTTCACTACTACGTTGCCCGATTTCTACATTTCTTATCTAATGAGCAATTTCTTTATCATAACATGTCAATTATAACTAGTCTTAGGTGTGTAATGTTTGAAATCATAGCAAATTAGCATTATACTTAGTTTTAGGACGGCTTTTACCCGAAATCGAACCGGAAAAAAGTAAAAACAAGTACCTCCTCAATGTGTTGGGTTTCAGTGCACCTATTGACTATGTCATTCATAAACCTCATCACGTAGAGGTCACAGTCAACGCCGTTGTCTTGTTGCGCACACTAAAATGACACAATATTAAAATAGTCATGCATAGCCAAAACTCAAGGCAATTTTTTTTAAAATTCAATATATCGAGGCTTTACCTTCGCATATTTCCACGTGGGACCCGCAACCGAACGACAATTCAACTTCTTCATAACACTTCAAAAAAATAAAAAAAATCTAGTCACTCAATCACTTAAGTGATGATACAAAACAATATATAGGAAGCGGTATGTACCTATTCAATAGGTTATTCACTAGCAACTTCCTTGGTGGCCATATATGAGCCGAGTCAAAGTAGTAGATTGTGTTATTGGAAACACAAATCACCATAAGGCTCCAATGTAGACTACATGTATATTAAAGCAAATATCATATCAATCAATTGTTATGCGTCAACATCTATACTTAACATACAAACTAAGAGTGATATATTTACACTTACTCCTCAAAACAAGGGGCTAATAAGAACTTGTATCCCGCACGCATTGATTCTCTAATAGCCCGCTCAAGGTAATCTATCACATCACGAGGTTTATTCAAGCATTTGGTTACGGAGGTCTGCTCGGGGCACAACCACCCAACTGCTGCTTCACCATCGGGTTTACTAGCAAGGAGCTCCTGTAGTGACCTTCAAGAAAGTAATGTGTGCAAGTAATTACTAGTTGCATTGTTTTGGTATGAAAATATCAAAAATACAATATTTTTAGAAATAGTCTCTATAATTTACCTCATGAATGTTTGAATGATGGATATGTTAAGCATGGAACCGGTTAGAAATTCCGTCACATCCTCTCTAGAAATGTATGCGATCGCATCCTCATCATAGTGGAACAATGCCTTAGGCAAGTTCACTTGAATATGTGTACCCGTAGGCAACTCACTAACACGGTTGTGAAGAAAAGTACATGCTTTCGAAAGCGACCTAAGGACTTTGGCTTCTACTAGTGGAGTACATGAAGCTCTCGAACTCTTCTTCGACACTTGTCCTTGTTCCTTGGATTTTTGCTTCTCCACCTTCTTTCTTTTAGCGGACTGAATTTCCATAGTAATCTAGTAGCATAAAAAAACATGGTCATTGCACAAAGCACATGTTAATCTAGTTACATACAAGTATTTTTTACTTACCCCTCCTACCAACCTCAACCGATCACGTGGCCATTGCACAAAGCTCCCGGTCGCGTCACGCAGCTTAATAAAGTCATATTCCTCTCTAGGCACCGGTAGTGGTAAGTCCTCAAACCCAACAACTATAGAATCAATCCCAACCGAGATGTAATGGGTGCTAGTATTAGACTTAAAATGCACCTTGTCAAAAGGTTGTGCACTACCATACCCCACCAACTGCAACTGTCCACCGGTTGTTTCCCCGGGGTGAAGAAGCTCACAAGGCGTCTCTTCCTACATATTTGGTTAGGAGTTAGGACATAAATTAAGAAATAATAAACGAAAGCCTAACATAAGAAAAGTTGATTAGGTAGTGAATTTCACCTTAACATCTGGGAAAGGTTCAGGCATCGGATTTGCTCTCTTCAGTGACTCTGCATCCGTAGGACTTGGATCCTGCAAAAGTAAAATAACTAAACATGCAAACGACCTCATTAGACAAACTTCATATGACGTAATTCGTCCTAGTACTAAAATTACCTCTCTCTCAACTACTGGATCGTCCTCGGGGCCTCCTGGGTGACTATGTGAGTCTACTGGGGTACTCGAGGGAAATGGCAAAGGCAAGAAGTTCATGTGCTTCAGAATGGCATTGAATTGACTTTGCATCTGTTCTTGCAGCTCCGCGCGTATCTCCGCCTTAATTGATTCCTTTTCCTTCTCATCAATCCGATGTGGCGAATTAACACTTGATCTGCTTTTTGCTGATTTGGTGTATTCTGAACCCATCACCTTCTCCCACCCTTGTTGTTTCCCGCCAAAACCAATTACTCGCCCATGGTGGTATGGTTTTCCCAAAGCTAAGGTGAAAGGATCATGTGCGATGCTTGGAGTCAGCTTGCCTTCAATCACTTCCGAAGTATGCTCGAGCTTTAACAACACATAAAAATTTATCAGATCTAAGTACAATGTACTTGACAAGGAAATAAAATTAATAAGTAGAAAAATTTGCTTACAAGTGCATCTGCTACTACTTTCTTATCCGGTTGCATGACATACTTGCCGGTTTCCTTGTCCAACCCATGCATAGCACACCACCAGTCAATTGCACGAGTAACCAAAGTTGTCACCGAGGAAGAAAGTGGTTTATCAGTTGATGACATTATGGATTTGGGGTATAGACCCGCTTTGACCCACTTTGGTCTTGACTCCGCAAAGGTCTTACAACCCATATGATGATTATACAATTTATTTCCGGCATTGATTCTAGCTTGTTCGGTTTTTTCCTACAGATTCAGATATATATGTTAGCATCAGTCATTGTAAGAAACTAAATATGAGTAGCCGACTCTATTGATAAATAAAAACATACAAGTGCGGTCATAGTGGAAGATTTTTCCACAAACTTCTCCCAATCATCCACCGTTATTTGTGGATATAAATCCCACGGTTTCTTATCAGGTTTCTCTTCTTCTCCATCTGCAGGCACATTTTTCTTTGGTCTTCTCTTTCTTCTCTTATGGATCCATCTCGTCCTCAAGTAACTCTTGAAGTTTTTGAATCTCTCTTGTACAAAAGATTCAAACACTTTTCTCTTGGCCGGCTCATCAGGAATATGGAACATACTCTGTAATTGGCGCAAACATCCACGTTAGGCAAAAGAAAAAAAAATGAAAAAAAAGGGAAAAAAAACCCGAGAATCGGGCAAGGCACCTGCTGCCCAGGCACCTGCAGCACCCCAGGCAGCTGCAGCACCCAGGCAGCAGCCCCGGGCAGCTTCCGGCTGCAGCCCTCGGGTTAGGCCCGGGGGTTGTTTTTGCAATTTTTTTTGATATATATGAATTTAAAAAAAAAGTTTGATTGCAATAAATACTTACCATAGTATCGTCCTAAAATGTTTGAAGCAACCCGTGAGGTATCTCGGCAAACTCAAGTGTGATTGGTATTTTACGAGTTAGAATGCCAACTTGACTAGAAAATTTGTCGCGCCATTGGCCAGTAGGTTGACCTAACTCATCAAACTCAAGCACCATAGGAACGCCGGGTTTCTTGAAAGCTTTAGTTGCACCCCTGCTCTTTCTATTCACCGGTGGCTTTACCCCTCCTCCACCACCGGTTTTTTTCACTTGCCTTTGCATTTGAGTTTCACAATGTGAATCACCTACAAATTCGCTAACTACATTATCATTAATAGGTGGGGCAGTTTCAGCTATACGCTCAAATTCATCAAGCTTATGTTGGAACTGGTCATAAGCTTGGTCTTCCGGTTCCCCCATATCCGTCTCCTTATTAACATCATACAACTCGTCCCCAGAATCATCATCTATATCCTCATCAGAATGAAGGTTCTCATCAGGATCCATGATATGTGCACACCTACAGTAAACAAGCAAAGCCTGTTGTTAGTCATCAGTAATGGCAATCAATTCTGAGGCACGATGAAAGACAAACACTTACCCAACTTCTTTGGTTTCATAACAAATTCACATATAATCCTCTAAACAATTCATATATTTAGTGAATATTACATGCTTATACGTTGAAAATACAAAAAAAATAAAACACTTCCCGAAATAAAAACAAAGTTGTTGGAGCATAAGATATTTAGTAAATGAAACATGCATTAATAAAAGTACCTCATTCGTGTATTCCCTCATTGTGGTCAGATCGAATATAAGTTGCATCATCATCTACATCAGTTGCTACATCAAGTGTAGGAGCAGTGAAAGGGGGAGAATCATCAAATGCATCATATTCTTCATTGTCCTCAACCTCTCCAACCCCTAAAATTCTCCTTTTGCCAGATAGGATGATGGACCATCTTGGATCGAACGGGTCAGTTACATAGAACACTTTCTTAGCTTGAGATGCAAGGATGAATGGTTCAAGACTATCCCGCAAGTGGCCAAGATCTAAAAGAGTGAAGTCATCATTTCTCACGTTGCGCCTATTATTATCGACCCATTTACACTTGAATATACCAACCTTGAAGTCACGGTAATCTAGTTCCCATATTTCCTGAATTCGTCCATAGTATGATAATAGTGCGTCAACTGGTGATGTATCCTTCGCACCAAACTCTCTTGATGAAGCCACAAGAGTGACACCACTATTTTGAGTTGATGATGATTTCTGATCCCGACTTTCAGTCCAAAATGTGTACCCATTTATATCATATCCCTCAAATGAATGAACATCTTCCTTCAGACCATAAGCTAGCCCCTTTATTGTATCAGACACAGTCTCATCCAATTGACGCATCACACGATCATGGAACCACTTCACAAACATCTTATTATGCAACTACATTAGTGCTCTTTCCCCTTTTGATGGATATTCAACACGCAAACTATCCATGTGCTCTTCTAAATATGGGTGAACCTCCGCAATATGATGAAGCACAAATAAGTGAGCTTGCATGATTTCATCTCGAGAAGCCCAGATCCTTTTTGACCCGATTGTGCCATGACCATCAAGTCTCCCTTCATGTCGGGATGTAGGAAGCCCAATAGGTTCGGCAACGGCAACATACTCTGCCACGAAATTCCCAATCTCCTCGGACACAATTCCTTGTATCATACTGCCTTCCGGATGGGATGGATTTCTTACTTTATCTTGCAGTGTACCCATGTGTCGTTCAAAAGGGTAGCACCACCTCATAAATACTGGACCGCACAAATTAATCTCACGAACCAAATGCAGAATCAAATGCACCATTATGTCAAAAAGTGAAAGTGGGAAAAACATCTCAAATTTGCACAAAGTTACCACAACAGTCGCCTGGAGAGCATCAAGTGTAAAGGGATCAAGAACTTTGCTGCAGATAGTATTGAAAAACCCACAGAGGCTTGTTATAACTTCTCTCACGTGCTTTGGTAAAATTCCACGAAGTGCAATCGGTAGGAAAACTTGCATCATCATGTGACAATCATGGGATTTCATACTTGTCAACTTCAATTATCCATTTAAGGAAACAAACCTTTTCATGTTTGACGAGAACCCAGAAGGAAGCTTAATGTCATACAAACAAGCACAAAACCTCCGTTTTTCTTCCTTTGATAATGTGTAGCAAGCTGGAGGTAAATACACCTTTTGGTTTTTTCCTTTTCCATCACCGTTCTTCTTTGTGGTACCCGTGGCCTTGTCCTTGCGCTTCCCCTTACGGTTTTGACCACCATCTTCGTTTCCCTTTTCCTTAACCTTCGCCATCCCTACCTTAGCTTGAACCCACAACTCCGGACGAACACCCCACTCTTGCAAATCTAACCGCGCATTCTTGCCATCCTTCGTTTTTCCAGGAATGTTCATAATTGTCCCCAGAATTGCATCACAAACATTGTTCTCTATATGCATCACATCGAGACAATTTCTAACATCATGTTCTTTCTAGTACTCAAGCTTCCAAAAGATTGATTCCTTTTTAAAGAGAGCGTGTGGGTCAATTGGTTTCGTTGTTTTACCAAAAACACATGGAATACCCTTCACTCTCTCATAAACCTCCTTTCCACTCAATGGCCTAGGCGCAACCCCCTCCTCAACTTTCCCATCGAAGGCCTTTTTCTGCTTACGATACGGATGATTGCGCCTAAGAAATCTTCGGGTCCTCACGTACACATATTTGCCATAGTGGTCAAGGTACACGTTCGGTGTGTCATCAATACAAATGGGACATGCTTTATGCCCTTTGTTCTTGTACCCAGACAGATTTCCATATGCAGGAAAATCATTGATGGTCCACATAAGGGCAGCACGCAAAAGAAACATCTCGTTCTTATGGGCATCATAAACGGTAACACCTTCGCCCCACATCTTTCTCAAATCATCAATAAGGGGCTCAAGGTAAACATCAATGTCGTTTCCAGGTTGCCTTGGCCCCGTTATCAAAAGTGAAAGCATTATATATTTCCGTTTCATACACAACCACGGAGGCAAGTTGTAAATCACTAAAAGTACCGGCCATGTGCTGTGTTTAGTACTAAGAGTGTCAAATAGATTCATACCGTCTGTGCACAACCCAAGCCTTAAATTTTTGACTTCACCACCAAATGCCCTAAACTTCATATCGATGTTCTTCCATTGTGGAGAGTCAGCAGGATGCTTCAACAAACCATTTTTCTTTCTTCTCTCAGCATGCCATCTCAGGTTCTTGGCGTCTTTTGGAATTGAAAATAGACGCTTTAACCTTGGAATAATAGGAAGATACCACAACACCTTGGCAGGAGGTCCTTTACTACCAGCATTGCAGCTTGATCGCTTGTAACGCGACTTGCCGCAACGTGGACACTCCTCCAACTCTTCATATTCATTTCGATACAGAACACAGTCATTAGGACATGCATGTATCTTTTTATACTCCAAACCAAATGGACACATTAGTTTCTTTGCATAATCATAGGAATTAGGAAGTTCATTCCCATCTGGAAACATATCACATAACACATTCAACAAAGAAGTGAAACTAGTGTCACTCCAGTTATGCTTAGACTTAATGTTAAATAGTGTAAGCACGACTGAGAGTTTTGTGTATTTTTTGGACCCGGGATACAAAGGCTTTTTGGCAGCCTCTGATAATGACTCAAATACATCAGGTCGGTCACCAAATTCACCTTCAACATCACGCATCATCTCATCCAAGTGATCATCACCACCACCATCCTCGGTGTCATCCCCTTCACCACCATCATCACTCCCATTTTCTTCTTCAACATGAATCTCGGCACTTTCAACATGCGTCTCATTGCCAACAACATTCTCCCTATACGCTCCCTTCTCACCATGCCAAACCCAAACATGATATTGAGGCCTAAACCCATGACATTGTACATGAGCCATGATGGTATCCACACTATTGACCCTTATGACATTATTACAATTGACACAAGGACAATAAAGGTAATTGACACCCGTTCTAAGCTGATACTGTGAAGCACTCTTGCAAAACTCTTGAACCCCATTAAAAAAATCCAATGAATCACGTCTACCATACATCCAACCGCGATCCATTGACGATTTAAATTACCTTTAAACATACCAACACATTTCAAACAATGATAAATGTAACATATATTATGTAATCAAAGTACATAACATATATATCATCCATAAATCGTAAAAATGAATGCTCCCAAAAGGTCCTTATCACTCCAACCTAAACCATCCTTGAACGTCTAATCTCACTAGTGAATGTATGTCAACTTTTCAATTTTAAGGAAAATCCGGCAGCATTTCCCCCCAGTTCTCCAAGTACACGATGTAGGTAATAACTTACCTACATATGTACCCAGAGAACATGGTGAGAAAATGAGAAGCCCGGATATTCCTTAAAATCGAAAAAGAGACATACATTCACTACCTAAATGAGATTAAACGTCCAAGAACAGTCCCAAGTGGGGACTATTCAAGACTTTCTCCTATTGAGAAAGACTCGAACGGGTATGTAGGCAAATGATGATGCAAGCATTCAATTATTATTTGCATTTATTTGACATTCAAAAATAAACAAGTTCAATCATTTAAATAGGGCTAATAATTAAATTAACATACATACAAAATCAAACTAAGTTTACTTATATATATATATCAATCCATTATATTCATATATACATTGCAATTTATTAACCACATTTAACAAACTAAAATGTTAACTAATATATATTCTATTCATCAATTTCATTTAAAGCTACTCAAATTCAAACAATATATATATACATATGAAACTTGGATTAACTACTTAAAACCCTAACTTGAAATTTTGGAATAACAAACAATTAATACTAATTAATACATATGAAACTAAAATTTAGCAAGAACTCACCCTAATTTGAGAGTGAGAAAGACAAAGATTGAAGCTAGAGTGCGTGCTTGGGCTCGGTTCAACAACACCCTCGAACATGCACCACCACCAAGTACACCCACAAACACCACCAGCTAACACCGGCGGCCTCGAGCAACCACCATCAACCTCCGACCAAGCAGCAGCCGCCTCGACCCACCACCAGCAGCAGCCTCAACCCACGACCCCCAAACGCCGCAGCTTCAATAAAAATAAAAATGGAGTGGTGGTGGCCGGAATCTAAACAAGCTAACTGACAGTGGTGGTGGTGGTGGTAGCCGGAAGACAGGTGAGAATGAGGGAGACAGAGAGGAAGAGTGAACGCGGGGGAATTGAAAATTTTGGGAAGTTGGAATTGAATGAATGAAACAGGGAGGAGAAGAGGAGGAGTGAAGCCTGCTTTTTTTTTTTTAAAAAAAATGGTAAGCGGTTTAGTCTTGAACCGCTTGCCAATTTAACTAATGGTAAGCGGTTCAAGGCCAAATCGCTGGCCATTAGTTAAAAAGGAAGCGGTTCGCGCCAAAACCGCTGGCCATTTCACTTCCCTTTTTTTTTCTTATTAAGCAAATGGGAAGCGGATTTTGTAAACCGCTTGCCTATAACCGCTTCCCATCACATTGTTTCTACTAGTGGTAAATTCAAAGGAAAGAAATCTTACTAACTTTGATTGATATGAAGAAGAATCACAAACTTGATTGAAGAAACAATGTTGAATTACAATTCAAATCCAAAGATCACAAACTCTACTTTCTCTCTAATTTCTCTCTAGTTTCTCTCTCTAAAAACTAAGCAAATGAAATATTATCTAAAAGTTAGTCTTCAAAAGGATTTACAATAGTATATATAGACAAAGAAGAAAAACTGATCGGTCGCGCCCTCTCCACGAAGACTCCGCGGGCGCGCAGAAATGGGTACGGAACCCATAACAAACTTCGCGGGCAGTCTGGGAAAAACCCGCGCCCACGGCATCGGCACCCGCTCTCGTGGCTCAGGGCGCGGCAAAATGCCCTGTTCCAGGTGAAGCAGGGAGCCGCGGTCTCTCTAATCCGGAGCGCCCTCTCCAAAATCTCCGCGCCCGCGGGTAGACCGCGGCTAGGGCGTGGAGAGTTCCTGCCCAAAATCACCAAAATGTGCACCAAAACCCGCGCCCGCGGCCCATAGGAGAAGGGGAGCGCCCTCTCCAAGCCCTCTCCATGAGACTTGAATCCTTTTTGCTTGGCTCTTTTTGCTCCTCTTGAATCCTTTGCTAAGCTTAGTCTTTAGGCACCTACAAGAGAAACCAAAGAGAGAAAATAGAAGAGAAAAAGAGCAATATAAAAGGTAAACACGAGGAAAAGCACATAAAGGAAAGTAAAACACGAAAGAAGAAGAAATAGAGAAACTAGAGGAGAAATGATCAAAATGGTAAAAGAAAAGCATGAAAAGCATAGTGAAAATATCTTAAAACACTACCCTATGAGTGCCATAAATGACACTCATCAATCATCTGACACTAGCTCACATGTACTTGTTTATTTCGCAAAACCAAGCCTCAAATATGCATCTCATCAATTAGAATCACAATCTAAAGTAAATATATGAGCTCAAAAGTAAATTACTTGAGCAAGTAGGCTAATGTATCATGCATAGAAAAAAAAAATTACTCTACGTAAATAAAAAAAATCAAAAGTAAATAAAAAAAAAAGCTCTGTAAATCAATATGGTGAAGTGTATGTCATAATACACGTTCATAGTAAGGAAATATAATAATAAAGATACAATAGCAAGACAAAAAATGATGTTGAATTGAGATTACCAACTGCAAACTTTATCTAAATTTATTAGCTAAACATAACATCCATAATTACTCTGGAAACAACAATGCCACTCTATTACAACCATGCAATAAGGCACTATATACAAAAATAAAAAATAAAAAAATTATGATTTGAAGTATCAAACATAATTAATAACCAACCATCAACCCTGCAACAGCAAATCATTCAAATGGAACCAAAATAAAAAGTGAAGTTATCGTCATGCAAGCAATAGGTAGAAATTTCTCCGAAATCAATTCAAATCGAAACACCAACTAAATTAAAAACTAAATCGAACAAATCTGACATAAGTCAGATTAATTTCTATTATTTCAACCGAAAACCTAGTTACAAAAAACTGACAATAAAATTAAATTCAATTCTCTACCTTGGAATTGAAAATCGCAAGAAAGATCAACAAGAATCGCAACAAAATCTCGCTAAAAATAAGCAAAATAGAAAATTGCTCAAACTGAAAAATAACGAAAAACCCCAATTGAAGACTCGAAATCATAAAAAATTAAAAAAAAAAACTACAGCAATTGAATTAAACATAAGAACTGAACAATCAAATAACTTACCTGTGCAGTATCAATTTACGATGAAAAAAAGTAAAAAAGAACAGCAAATCCAACGACAATAAGAGCTTTGATAATTCAAAGGAAACGAGAGAACTAGAGAGAATTTAGAGGAAGAGAAAGAATGTAAAAATGAAAATCAAATTAATTGAAGCTAGTCACACTACCACAAAAAGTGGAATAAGTAACACATAATACACAACGCTCATCTTACACAGGCGATCTCTAGAATTCTATAGAACGCCTATGTAAGATGAGCATTTTGTATGTGAAAGTTATAGAACGCCTCCATTAGTCAACCGTTCTATGTGATACATCCAAATTTTACACTATGATATAAAACGCCCTCTCCATTAACCGTTATACAAGTGTTTAAAATATTTTTTTTAAAAAAAATAAAAGCAAATAAAAACAAAATCCTCACATGTATTAGGGTATACCTAACCCTAACTCTCTCTCTTTCCTCTCCAGCCGTCCCCTTCACTTCCCTTTCCTCTCATCTTCTCATTCCATAGTCCATACCTCACTTCCCTAACTCCTCTTACTCCCTCAACCACTAGCAAATATAATCACCACCGCCATCATCATAGACGCCACCAACAAGATGTCGTACCCAACAATGCTCACCCAATACAACCTCACTTCTCGTAGCGGCCACCAGTGACCAACAAGCTGTCGTAGCCCGACTTGCTTCTCCGTGCTCCATCCCACAACACTGGCCACCACCCGGATCGAACTCTACACGACTTCCTTCAATCCGCCTAAATCTCCCTCACACCGGAAGTAGTAACGATCGTCTACCACTGTACGAAGTAGTAACTTTTCATTTTAATTCTTTGTTTTTTAATTTTCTAATTTCTGATTTTCATCATATGATTTGGTTTTATTTTTCTATTATATTATTATATCTAACATTTTGATCCTTTTTTTTAAAAAAAAAAAATTCATTTAAAATTTTAAATTACTTTAGATCTAACTTTTCTATTAGTTTATCTTCTTCTCGTAAAGCATTGGGTGTTAGTTTTGTGCTTTAGATCTAACTTTTATGTATTTTGTTTCCCCATTTTGCTTAACTGATTAAAGTTTATCATTATTTATTTTTTAAATTTCTTCAAATTTTGTTAAACAATATATTAAGCAGGTGTATGTTAGTGCGACTACTCTATTTTTATGCGCCATTTGTAAGTGTTTGGTATGGATGCTCTGTTCTAATGTGTTGTTGGTGGAAGCACAACTATTAGATTCGATGATTGTGGTGGTAACGAGTTGCAAGGGGTGGCAGCAATGGTGGTGGTTTTAGTGAACTTGTAAAGTTATATTTTTCCTAAAGGATTTAAGTTGTAATTTTATTTTGGCATGTTAAGTTGTAATTGAAATTTTTGTATTTTTAATTTATTTGATATGAAAAACTTATCATTATTGTGGTTTGTTTAATATACGCATGAATTATAATAATAATAATTAATAATAATAATAATAATAATAATAATAATAATAATAATAATAATAATAATAATGTTTTTTTAATTAAAAAAGGTGAGGAATAGAGAGCGCCTATTTATGATAGGCGTTCTGTTTTTATGTAGCTATATAAAATATGAAGCGCCTATCTTAGATAGGTGCTCTGTATGGTGTAAGATATAGATCGCCTCAAAGAGGCGTTCTATAGACTTTATAGGACACCCCCTCAGAGGAGAGCCCTACAGGCGATATATATTGCTTGTTTTAGGCGATCTCTATTCCTTATTTTGTGGTAGTGTCATTCGAAGCGTGAATTTACGATTTTGCCCTTAATGAGGCGGGTGAAGTGTAGACCGTCAGATCTAGTGCGATGGACGGCTCGAATGAGTACTCAGTTTGTATTATTCGAGTTAGTTCGCACATGATCCTATATATAAGAACCCTTTCTTATGTAAGAGCACCTTATGTCCTTAAATGTTCTAAATTGTTTTTTTCTTCTTATGTTCTAAAATTTTTCCTCTATTCAAATATTTTTTTTCTTTTGATGTTCAAATTTTTTTTTTGAGGGAATTCCAAATTACTTCCTATGCTCTATTTTTTTTTTTGTTCGTATGTGTTAAATTATTTTTTCAACTTTTGTTCTAAATTTTTTCCTATGTTCCAAATTATTTTTTAGCTTATGTTATAAATTATTTTTTCAACTTATATTCTAAATTAGTTTTCTTATGTTCTAAGCTTTTGTTTGCTTATGTTCTAAATTCCATCTTCTAAATTTTTTTTCTTACGTTATTAATTTTTTCTACTTATGTTCAAATTTTTTTTTGCTTATGTTCTAGAAATTTTCCTATGTCCTAAATTTTTTCTATGCTCTAAATTTTTTTTATGTTAAAAATATGAACTCAAAATTGCAAAAATGTCATTACTAAAGGATCATTTTAGATGGTTAGATCAAAACTAATAAAGGCTTCAGATTGGTTCTTATATATATATATATATATATATATATATATATATGTGTGTGTGTGTAATTTAGAACATAAAAAAAAAAAATTAGAACATTGGAAAAATTTTAGAACATAAACAAAAAAAATTTAGAATATAAGAAGAAAAAAAAATTTAGAACATAAGAAAAAAAAAATTAGAACATAAGCAAACAAAAATTTAGAACATAAGCTAAAAAAATTTAGATTTATGCTTGATTTTCGATTTATGTTCAATTTTATATTTTCATGTTCTAAATTTTTTTGTTTATGTTACAAAAACAATTTGTCTATGTTCTAAACTTTTGCCTTTGTTCTAAACTTATATTGTGAGCCTATGTTCTAATTTTTTTTCCCCTAATCTTTAAAATCATTTCCTATATTCTTAGTTTTTAGTGTATGTTCTAAACTTTTATGTGTGTTCTAAATTTTTTCCTATAATCTAAACCTATCTTTTGAACCTATGTTCTTAATTTTTTCCTATAATCTAAACCTATCTTTTGAGCCTATGTTCTTAATTTTTTCCTATAATCTAAACCTATCTTTTGAGCCTATGTTCAATTTTATATTTTCATGTTCTAAATTTTTTTTGTCTATGTTAAAAAAAAAAAATTATCTATGTTCTAAACTGATATTTTGAGCCTATGTTCTAATTTTTTCCCTATGCTCTAAAATCATTACCTATATTCTTAGTTTTTCTGTTTATGTCCTTAATTATTATGTGTTTTATCAATTTCAATTCTTCCTATGTTCTAAACCTATCTTTTGAGCCTATATGTTTTAATTTTTTCCCTATGCTCTAAAATCATTTCCTATATTCTTAGTTTTTCTGTTTATGTTCTCAATTTTTATGTGTGTTCTAAATTTCAATTCTTCCTTTGTTCTAAATGATGTGTATTTTATATAGTATTTTACCCCCGTCCCTTGGTCGTAATTAATAGTGTTTTTGGCTCTTTAGAGCCACTTTTATTAGTAATTGGTGTTTTCTATTGTTTTCGTAGATTTGGTTGACTTTTACAGGGATTTATGCTTTTGGAGTATTTTCCAGAGATATTTTGGAGCAAT
The DNA here is from genome assembly GCF_001683475.1 of Chenopodium quinoa. Lineage (NCBI taxonomy): Eukaryota > Viridiplantae > Streptophyta > Magnoliopsida > Caryophyllales > Amaranthaceae > Chenopodium > Chenopodium quinoa. The sequence goes on along the minus strand of NW_018744239.1, from coordinate 623,369 downwards.
CACGAGCATTGGAGAAACACGACCAGATTTTATAGCCCAGGGCCGGTTAGAACCATCGAACCGGTGATTAAGGGCTCGGTATAGGTGATACCGGGGCATTTGGGCCGAGTATTCAAGACCGGAAGAGGAAACCCAAATTGGCCCGAAGAATTAGGGCCCAATCGTAGTCCAAACAATGGCCCAAGAGAGTCGCCCGGCCAAAGAGGCTGGCGCCCTGAGGGGCGCCCGGCCGGGCGGGAGAAGCTAAGGTTGGCGCCCGGTGACGCGCTCGGCCGGGCGCGAGATTATTATTGAGGAAGCAAAAAGGCGCTCCCGATCGGGCGGTGCCTCGCTCGATTGGGCGCGTGTATTTATTAGGGGACGATTAGCGTCGTTTTAGTTTGTTTTAGTTTAGGATTTGTACGGAGTATAAATACTCCTCCGTAATACGATTTTAGCTCTCTTCCCTCTCCTTTTTCCTTTTACTTTTTCTTTACTCTCTTAATTGTTTTTAGATTCTCTCCATCTTAAACCTTTGTTCATTCTTAATTCCAGAATTATTTTGGTAACGATTTCTCTACTCTTAATCTTAGTTGTTTATTTCATTCCGTTAATCATGTCTTGTTTTATTGCTTTGATTAGTTTAGTTTCTATTATGTGTGAGTAGTTTTCTTTCAGGGGTTTCGGGGATCCATAAATAATATGAAGGGGTAATTTATTGTTGTTGATTGTCAATGCTAGATTAATTTCCTATTGATTGATTTAATGCTTTGTGACTAGATTAGGCCTGATCTTTTATGCACGAGTTTGACAATATTGATTCGAGATTCGACAGATGAGAATTGATGTTTAGGTCTAGTTTCAATATGCAGATTAATTTATAAATGGTTAGGTCGTGATTCGAAAGATGAGATTTAATACCAATAAATTAATTGTGTGATTATAATACGTAGCGAAAGCCCTTTATAATCTGATTAATATATGCATTGATGAATGATTATTATATTTTACCTTGGAATATTATTTATTGGTGAACCTATGCCCTAGATCCTTTTATATATTATTTTCTCCCTATTCTTGATCTCCATAGTTTAGTTTATTATTCAAATTCACATAATTTGTTACCTAATAATCTAGATCATACTATTTAATTAGGAATAGAAAGATTCGTTTCTCTGTGGATTCGACCCTACTTCCCTATCTACATTAGTTAGAGGATTTAGGTATTACTTTTGATTTGGGGATACGACTTTACCTTGTCAAAATTTGGCGCCGTTGCCGGGGAAACGATTTTATTTTTATTTCTGATTATTTTTGTAGTCTAGATTATTTTCTTTTTGTCTAAGAGAACGTTGGTTCTCTGAGGAAAATCTTATATTTGCTTCTAGTTTTTGTTTATGCTCAGGTGTTCCAGATCAGGGTACATCCCATTCGATCCTGAGATCGAACGTTCCTTCCATAGACAGAAAAATCTCTACAAGCAAATTCTGGTGAATTCTGGTGATAATAATAATCACCGCGTTCCTCCAACTAGTTCTAGCGATTCAGAGGTATCATCAGATGCAAAATTAGAGATGGCGGTTCCAAAGAAGCTTAGTTATTACTCACAACCCAAGCTTACAGATTTTCCACATCTCACCCCTACTCCGGCTCTTGATGGGGTTCAATATGAAATTAAACCTCAATTTATAACGATGATAAAGAGGAAGCAATTTAGTGGGGCCAAGGGTGAAGACCCAAATCTTCACATTGCCGACTATTGTCAATATTGCAACACCATCAGGCAAGCCGGGGTCACTCAAGACCAAATCAGGGAGATTCTCTTTCCCTTCTCTTTAACCGGAAAAGCTAAATTGTGGTTTAATGGCTTAAATAAAAATGCACTCGGTATAACTGACTGGGAAACTCTTGTTTTAAATTTCTATAACAAGTATTATCCTGCAGAGAGAACAACCATACTACGGAGTGCGATTCAGAAATTTGCCCAAGAAGCCGATGAATTTTTATATGAGGCTTGGTAGATGTTCAAGGATCTACAAAGAGACTGCCCCCACCATAATTTAGAACAATGGCAGTTAATCCAAGCCTTTTATAATGGCCTTGGAAATTCTTTTCGAACAACTTTAGATTCTGCAGCTAGTGGGAGATTTATGAATCTTGATGTTGAAGATGCAGGTCAGGTTATTGAAGACATGGCGATACACAATTCTCAATACGGGAATCCTAGAGGATTTGCTAATAAGGGGAAACATAGTGTTGACTTTGTAACCTTTTTGCAAGCTCAACTGACCTCTATATGCCAAAAATTAGATAATCTGAGCACTGCTAATGTAGCTAATGTTTCTGCGATTAATAATAATTCTAATGAGGCTTTCTGTGAAAATTGTGGTATTTTAGGTCATTGGGAACAAGATTGCAGGAGTTCCGTGGAGCAAGTTAATTCCTTTCAAGCTTATAGGCAGAATAACCCATACTCGAACACCTACAATCCTGGGTATCGGAACCATCCGTACCTTTCCTACCGGAGTAATAATGTTCAAAATCCACCACTACAAGAACCACAGGCATCACAACAACAGCAGCAGAAATATTACCATCCCAATGCTGGCCAGAAGAACCAACCACAACAAACCTCCTCATCTTCCGACCCCTCTCTGGTGGAAATCAGAGCAATATTGGTTAATATGCAAAAGCACATGGAGAGTAGAGATGCAACAATTGATCAAATCCTAGCACATAATAAAATTGTAGATAATCAAATTGCGCAACTTTCCGCTACTCTACAAGCCCACCAACAGGGAGCTCTGCTGGAACAGCCGACCAGGCCTATGGATCAAGCATTTGCAATTACTCTAAGGAGTGTTCAAACTATGAAGGGCCCCCCATGCTCAGATTTGATGAACCTGTTTTATTAAATAATGCTAATCTTGATTCCGTTAAACCAAACAATGTAGTTAATAGCCCTGCAGGCTAAAGGATAGTACTAACATATCTAATTCTACATTGTAGGGTACGACTCCAGAGAAGGTGGCTACTCCAGATAAGAGCAATAATGCTCCAAAGCCAATTATCAAACTTCCATTCCCCAGTCATCAATTGAAGACAAACTTGGATAAGAAGTTTGGTAAGTTCCTGGAGGTGGTAAAAGATTTGAAGGTAACAGTTCCCTTCACTGAATTAGTCACACAAATTCCTTCGTATACAAAATTTATGAAAGAAATATTGACGAGAAAAAGGTCTATTAGTGAGGTAGAGACAGTAGCTTTCACTGTAGAGTGTAGTGCCGTACTTCAAAATAAGTCTCCACCTAAATTAAAAGATCCGGGTAGTTTTTCTATCCCTTGTCATATAGGAAATATAATGATTGATAATGCATTGTGTGATTTGGGAGCTAGCGTTAGTGTCATGCCGTTATCTGCGTGTTCCAAAATGGATATGGGTAAATTAAAAGCTACTAATATTACTCTACAAATGGCCGACTGTTCTTTTAAATACCCCTTAGGTGTTTTAGAGCACGTCCCCGTTGGAGTAGGTAAATTTTATATACTCGTTGATTTTTTTGTTCTTGATATGGCTGAGGATGTGCAATTAACACTGCAGGAGCAATCATAGACGTGAGAAGTGGTAAGTTAACACTATCACTAGGGGATGATAAAATTGTTTTTAATCTGAATAATGCCCCTAAAAGCTCCATAACTGAGGAGAAATGTTTTAGTGTTAATGTGGTTGAGAATTATTCTAACAAGCCCCAAGCTCTTCAAAAAGATCCCTTGGAGGCGGTATCCTGTGTTGCATCCCTTTCAGATGAGATAGACAAATGGCAGAAGGAAGTCGATACAATAGAAAGAGCACTTTACACTATTGGTCTTGGTTTCGAGGATGAAAAGGTGGAGCCGATCAAGCAAGTTGTGCGATTTGAGCCTACGGTAAGTGTTCCGCCAGATCGTGTTGCAAGTGTTGAATACAATAACAATTTGAAGCAACTTTCAATCAAAGAAGGATCTTTAGTGCGTAGCATTGAAGATCTCCCAATCCAAGTCAAGGAGGATCCACCTGAAAAGGTGATTTGGCGTCCCACAGGGTATGTCAGGAAGCCGCGTCGTAGCCTAAACACCGCTAGACCGGGTGAGAAACCAACCGACCAAGCGTTAGGCTAAGGGTCCTAGTTATTGTACTTGGTAAGAAGGTCGTGCGGGACCTAGATAAACCAGCGCTTTGCCAGAGGCAACCCGTATTTTTAATGCTTTTTAGACTAGTTTTTCTTTCCTTTTTTTCTTATTAGAGGAGAGATGAGGGAATTTAATGAGTTTTATGAGTGTTTGTACAGGTTTGAAGGAAAGGAGTTAGCCAAATTTTGGACATAAGAAGAAAATAAAAATAATTCGACATTTAGCCTCGGGCCCAACCAGGCGAATCGGGCGCGAGAGCTATATTCAAAATTAAGTATTTTTGCCTGACCAGGCGATGGGCGCCCGACAGGGTGCGAAATTCGTCGTATACGGACTTTATTGTCCGCCCGATCGGGCGACTCTCGCTTGACCGGGCGCGAGAAGTGGCAAAAAATTGGACGTTAGATTGCTCGACCGGGCGAAGAGCGCCCGACCGGGCGCGAGAATTGAAGAAAATCGGGCTATCAGATCGCCTGATCGGGCGACTGGCGCCCGACCGGGCGCGAGAACCTCCAAACAAAAAAAAAACTCCAGATCGCCCGACCGGGCGACCCACCGCCTGATCGAGCGCGCGTCCGTCCGCCTCTTCTTCTTCTTTCTTTTCTTCTTTCTTCCTTCATTTCTTCTTTCCTCCATTACTTTCTCTCTCTAAAACTCAAATTCTCTCTACCTTCTCTCTAAGATTTCTCCTTCATCCCTTAACCAAATTCAAAATTTTTTTTACATATTTGTAATCCTCTCTTCATCCTCTACATTTCCGTATAAAAATTTTAAGATTTTATTCAAATAAATTTTCAAACCCATTTTCTACCATAGCTTTAAAGAGGGCTAGGTCCATTTTCGGTAGGAGCTCCAGTTCGAGGGAGGAATACGACCTAGATTTGCAACTTCCATACTGGCCGACGATCTGTATTGCTAGCCGAGAGCAAAAGGAGCGGTTGGAACACTTAATCGGTCGTGAGGTAATTCCTTCTCGGTGGTTACACCGCCCTACTCTAGAATCATTTGGTTTATATGATTTTGTAAAACGATTTTTATATGACATTGGCATGAGAAAATTTGTTGATATGCACTATCCTACATTCCGAGAACTTACTTGTGAATTCTTGTCTTCTTTACATGTTGTTAGTAGTAGAAATGGGCCAAATTTATTTTTTAGGTTGAACAATAGGAATATTAGTTTAACTTTTGTAGAATTTTGTAAATTATTTGAATTAAATTCTGAACTATCTCATCAATGGCATGCGGACTATAAAATGGGTGATATATATCATGCTTTTACTGTTTTTCCTACTCTTGACCTCCAACATGCAAGTACCAAACCTATTCACCACCCTATCCCAAAATCTGGCAAAAATTTGCGGGTTTGTGTTTTTTAGGTAGGAACGAACCCCATAATGCCCAATCTAACGAACTAGCTGTCATAGGACACTATGTGTATGGGTACGGGAAATTGAACATAGGTAAGTTTATTGTTCACCATTTGAGTAGGCATGCCACGGCTAGCACCACATCAAAAACCCCTATCCGTTTAGGAGGCCTTATCACTCGGATAACAGTGAAAAAGGCCGGTTTTGTAGTGGATGTACCCCACCAGCTGACCAACTGTGGACCGGATACCTATATGACTGCTAGGTATTTTTGAGGAGTTGGGGTGGGTTTGACCGGATAGCGAGCAGACACCCTTTTGGTCAAGTAAGGACTGGGAGCGAGCAACCTTTGCCCATCTTTCCCCTATCCAGTCCTTACTTGACCGCCTTTCCCCCAGGGCAACCTTCTTACACATATGATGTTTTAATGCCAACGCTAGGGGGCAGGCACCACCACCACCAGTTCCACCACCCCAGCCTCAGCCTCAGCCCGAGGTGGCATTCTCTCCACCTCGTATGTCTCACTCCGTCCCTCATGTTGACTCTGACCCAGTTTGGGACCTTCAGAGTATAGGTCAGGCCTTAGGACGTATCGAGCATTCCCATAATGACCTTAGGAGGATAGTAGGCTCCATAGACCATAGGTTAGGGTACCTAGAGAGGAACCAGGGTAGAGCTCTCAACCCTATGTATGATGACTATGCTCGTCGGGGTAACATTCCCGACGACGCTATTCACCCTGACTGGTTTCAGCCTCCACCCTAGGGATACGATAGGGATCCCACTGCCCGTGGTATTTACACTGACTATTCTTCCTTCTATGGGTACGGCCAAGACATTCCTTTCGAGGGACCGGCGGGGGGGGGGGGGGGGAGTTTTCATGCTGATTATTTTGGTGGTAGCTTTTCTGGTGCAGGTGGTGCAGGTGGCAGTGGAGGTGCGGGTTTCGGCTCGATGGATGAGGATGATCAGGACTAGCTATGCTGGGCTAGTTCCCGAGCCATTGAGGACATTGTCTAATTCTGGCTTGGGGGAGATTTTGGATTTGGTATATTTCTTTTCCTCTTTTCTTTTATTTTTGGTGTGTTTTCTTAGGTTAGATTTATTGCTTTCTAGGTTAGTTTTATTTCTTTCTTATATATGAAAATAAAAAAAATTGAAAAATAAAAAATCCAAAAATACGTTCCAATGAATTGTAAATTATGCTTCCCTGTGCCCCTTACTTGAAAAAATTGTTTTGATTCTTGGTATTTGATGATAGGCATTGTGGATTAGTTAATCATGATTTGATGTTTGATTGCCTTGAAACCTTAACATGCGTCAATTTTTTCCAACAAATTGTGAATTATACATTTGTTCCCTTCTTGCTACCCATGTTGTTGCCTTGACTTTTTGTTGTTTTATTAGCCATATTACAAGCCTATTTTTCCCCATTGGTTACTAGTCCCAAGCTTGACTTGGGGGAGCTATTAGTGAGTGAGGTGAGACAGTTGTAGTGTGCTTATTATTTTCACAACTTGGGTGGGCTTTTGAGAAGTTGTTTTGTTGTTGATCATGTTTATTTTTGATGAGTTTGAGAGTTATACTTTCTTGAAAAAATAAAGCATGATGTTATGAAAAAAAAGAGAAGTTCAAGAAAAAAATGTGTAAAATGAGTGAACTTCAATAAAAAAAAAGAAAAAAAGTGTTCAAATGTTCTAGTTTGAGGTTGATCAAAAGAAAAAAAATAGAGCTTTAATGAAAAAGTTCAAGTTTGGAAATAAAGTTTGTTTATTCACTCCGCTTCTTCATTATTATATTTTTATGAGTGATATGTAAGAGTTGGGATTGTTTATTATGATTGGAGTATATTTAGTTGATGTTAGAGTTGGTTATGTATGAGATGTTGATCATTATTTATTTTGATCATGGGTTTTGATAGGATTTTCTCCCTTAAGCATAGCTTTTCTCTCACTTATTCCCAAATTTATCCTACCCTTTACCCTAGCCTTACATTACAAGCTTTAAAGACCTTCCGACCTTTGTGCATAGAATTGTATGAATGTGAAAGTGTTGTTTATCAATGAAAGTTATGATTTGGCATATTTCGAGTCGACTAGTAGGATTGAACGTTCATTGTTTTATCCACACGAGAGTGAGTTGGGAGGGCATTGTTCACGTAAAGGGGTTGGATGGAGAGCGATCGAGTACATCTTTTACTCGCCACAAAAATGAGAGTTGAGTGCGTGAGCACTAGTCTTGAATTCTATATGCTCTTGTGGTTTGCTCTGTTTGACAATTGTTAGGGAAGATTGGTAATTAGATGGATTTGATTGGTTGATTTTGAAGCATGTTTATTTGATTTACCCTGGATCGTTTGTGCTTGATTTTTACTTTTGGGGTGAAGCATATTTATTGATACATTGATGAGATCTTTGCTTAGGGACAAGCAAAGGTTTGGCTTGGGGGAGTTTGATGTGTCTATTTTATATAGTAGTTTACCCCCGTCCCTTGGTCGTAATTAGTAGTGTTTTTGGCTCTTTAGAGCCACTTTTATTACTAATTGGTGTTTTCTAGTGTTTTCGTAGATTTGGTTGACTTTTACAGGGATTTATGCTTTTGGAGTATTTTCCCGAGATATTTTGGAGCAATCACGAGCATTGGAGAAACACGGCCAGATTTTATAGCCCAGGGCCGGTTAGAACCATCGAACCGGTGATTAAGGGCTCGGTATAGGTGATACTAGAGCATTAAGGCCGAGTATTCAAGACCGGAAGAGGAAACCCAAATTGGCCCGAAGAATTGGGGCCCAATCGTAGTCCAAATAGTGGCCCAAGAGAGCCGCCCGGCCAAAGAGGCTGGCGCCCGGAGGCGCGCCCGGCCGGGCGGGAGAAGCTAAGGTTGGCGCCCGGTGACGCACCTGGCCGGGCGCGAGATTATTATTGAGGAAGCAAAATGGCGTGCCCGATCGGGCGGTGCCTCGCCTGATTGGGCGCGTGTATTTATTAGGGGACGATTAGCGTCGTTTTAGTTTGTTTTAGTTTAGGATTTGTACGGAGTATAAATACTCCTCCATAATACGATTTTAGCTTTCTTCTCTCTCCTTTTTCCTTTTACTCTTTCTTTACTCTCTTAATTGTTTTTTAGATTTTCTCCCTCTTAAACCTTTGTTCTTAATCCATTCTTAATTCCAGAATTATTTTGGTAACGATTTCTCTACTCTTAATCTTAGTTGTTTATTTCATTCCGTTAATCATGTCTTGTTTTATTGCTTTGATTAGTTTTGTTTCTATTATGTGTGAGTAGTTTTCTTTCTGGGGTTCTGGGGATCCATAAATAATATGAAGGGGTAATTTATTGTTGTTGATTGTCAATGCTAGATTAATTTCCTATTGATTGATTTAATGCTCTGTGACTAGATTGGGCCTGATCTTTTATGCATGAGTTTGACAATATTGATTCGAGATTCGACAGATGAGAATTGATGTTTAGGTCTAGTTTCAATAGGCAGGTTAATTTAGAAATGATTAGGTCGAGATTCGAAAGATGAGATTTAATACCGATAAATTAATTGTGTGATTATAATACGTAGCGAAAGCCCTTTATAATCTAATTAATATATGCATTGATGAATGATTATTATATTTTACCCTGGAATATTATTTATTGGTGAACCTATGCCCTAGATCCTTTTATATATTATTTTCTCCCTATTCTTGATCTCCATAGTTTAGTTTATTATTCAAATTCACATAATTGGTTACCTAATAATCTAGATCATATTAGTTAATTAGGAATAGAAAGATCCGTTTCTCTGTGGATTCGACCCTACTTCCCTATGTACATTAGTTAGAGGATTTAGGTATTACTTTTGATTTGGGGATACGACTTTACCTTGTCACTAAACCTATGTTTTGAGCCTATGTTCTAATTTTTTTCCTATGTTCTAAAATTATTTCTTATGTTCTAAATTATTACATTATGAATTATGATCTAATTTTTTTCTAAAGTATTTCCTATATACAAAAATAATAATTAGGCTATTAGGAGAGATGATTAAGTTTTTTTAGGGAAATTCTCTTTGGTAGACCTCTAATAATAAACATTCTCAGTGGTAAAATGCAAAAAAAGTTAATATCCTTGGTAAACTATGTTTTAAAAAGTTAAGTTGGTAACCTTAGTCAATGTAATTAGGCATTTCTTAACCATGGTTAACCATTCTAAGTAAAAAAAGTTGTGATGCCTAAAATACCCCCATTCTAAAATTAGTTAAAAAAATAAAAAATAAAAATCACCACCCTGCCATCACCTTCCCTACCATCCGGCCACCATTCCCTCTCCCCCTCCTCTGGTCGCAGCTCCCCTCCCCTAGCCCCTATTCCCTTACTTTCCCATTCCCGCCGGCAACCTTTATCCCCTACCCCGACACCCCAAGTACCCAACCCCGATTACCCAAACCCACCCCGAGTACCCCAAGTACCCAACCCCTTCGACCACCCTTCCACATCTTCTCTCCTTTCTCGCACCTCACCACCATTGAAAACGATGAAAAAAATCGAACTAAACTTGTGAATTTCTGGTAATCGAAACCCTAATTCCTCACAATTAAATAAGAAATTATGTGAATTACAGGTAATTGAAATTAATTTGATGTTTTTTGAAGCAAAAGGTGTCGCCAGTGGGGATTTAGGGTTTGGGGTTTGTCGTTTCGGGAAAGGGTATGGGTGGGGGCTGGTAGTGTCGAGGGTAGGGGGAAAGGGGAGGGGGGATGAAGTCGGCGGTAGGGGAGGAGGCTGTGCGCCGGTTGCTTAAGGGGAAAGGGACGCCGGCGGTTTTCAGGCGGTGGGGGAGGGGGGTTGTGTGCAGGGGAGGGATAGAGGTGGTGGTGGCGGGGTGGTGGGGAGGTGGTTCTTAACCATGGTTAACCATAGTTCTGCTTAAAATGCTAATTATCTTGCTAAATGTTACCATTGACTTAACTTTTTAAAACATAGTTTACCAACGATATTAACTTTTTTTGCATTTTACCACTGAGAATGTTTATTATTAGAGGTCTACCAAAGAGAATTTCCCTTTTTTTTTATATAGTTATTTATAAATATAACTTATGTAGGATTCGAACCTACATCATCTATGCAGTTTGCATAGTGCTCTACCACTTGAGCTAATAGGTTTTTGGTATAGATCAATACACTACCCTCCCATAGAAGTAGCGGAAAACGATCACATGTAGAAACTCAAATGCCTCCATTATTGCTACAACAACAACCATAGGTCACAAGTTACCCAACAAAACTTCTACATTAATACTAGGATCCTAAGTATTACCAAGTAAATTACATCAGTCTGACAGAGGAAAATATACCGTTGGATGTTCATATATTGATTCCATTCCTATAAAATATAATGCAAATTTATCTACTGCAAGTGCTAACCTAATTTTTTACTATAATACTCTTATTTTTACATGAACTAACCTAAATAACTAAATTTGTGCAACTGACAGCAAATGCTTCTAAATTATTTGCAATATCATATTAACTCTAACAATGAACTATCAAAACCAAACATTCCAGTATATTTTTCCAGAGTTATACTTGTTAGATGAAAATATTAAAAATTCCTCGAACAATTACAATACAAAATTGAACAAAATTGCAGTACAAAATCAAATAAAATTGGAGTAAAAAATATTGGAAATTCATGAAACATCGAACAAAATTGCAATTGAAAATTGGAACCATGGATAAAAAATCACTAAATAAATCGCAGAAATCGAGCCCATAATAGCAGAAAATAAAATATTGATGCAATTTCAAACATAAAACAAAAACCAAACATAATTGATGCAATTTCGTAACAAATTCCTTAAAAATTCGAAAAAAAAATTAACAAAACCGCTGAAATTAAATTGATTGATCAAACATACCTTAATTTACCGAATTGCGTGAGAAATGATAGAAAATCGCTGAAAAAGTCTTTTAATGTGCTCTAATAATGGAGATTTTTGGGGGTTTGAGGAGAGAGAGAACGGTGAGGGAGAAAACAATGAGATGTTTTTGTAGGAGGAGAGAGAAAATTAGAATATATATGGAGTATAATGTTATTACTTGATTTCCTTTAATCTTGATTGTTTAATTCAATCTAATCGTACGGATTAGATTGGTTCTTATATACACTTGAGTTCTTGTAGGCGTCGTTCGAAGTGCGCCTACGTTAAAGCATGTTGTGAATATGCTTGGCACTCATAGGAAGTGGGAATTGACATAATACGATTGATATGTCCAATTTATATAGTGTTTTACTCCCGTCCCATGGCCATAATTAGTAGTGTTTTTGGCTCTTTAGGACCACTTTTATTACTAATTTGTGTTTTCTAGTGTTTTTGTAGTTTTGCTTGAGTTTTGTAGGAAATTGCACACTTGGAGCGTTTTCCGGGTTTTTCACGAAGCAACTACGAGCGTTAGTGACGAGGGAATAAACGCGTCGTCAATTGTCTATCCCTAGATCAAATACAATTTATACAACCTAAACAAACCTAATACGAGTATAAGGCAAGCATAGGGGTCGAACCACAGAGAACGGATAAACACCGCCAAATGTTATCGACAATTAAGCTAGTCCGGAATAAGAGATAAATAAACTAAAGTCTAAAGATGCTAAAACAAGAAATAAAACATTAAGGGAAATGGTTTAGGTATAGCATTCACTTGAACATAAACAAAGGCATAGAAATTGAATTAATTATGAACTAAACATGCTCGAATATCGAAGTAAAGGATCCAATCTAACCGCCTTCCGGGGTCAATTGGCTTCTCCTAACATAGCCTCTATGTTACCACATTAGAACCCTATACTAGGAGGTACTATTAAATAACAATCGATAGTAATGAACCTTAACTAAGTCAACTTCCGTTCCTTGTTAGCAAAGATTCACCTTTAATCAACCAACAATGTGCACTTGCAAGAAGATTAAAGAATATCAAGCATATAAAGACTTTAATCACAAATAAATTAATTCTAAAACCTAGAACATGATCAAGATCCAACTACACCACAACCATCCCCTTAATGGGGAAGTTACTCACTAATCATGCTAATAACAAGATTAATTAACAAATAATCAAGAATAAACATGATTAACAAGCAATACCAACAACGTAACTAAAATAATAATCAAAATAAAGCAAATAAAAATAGAGGAGAGAGAGTTAGAGATTCTCATTGATTGAATGTGAAAATCTACAAGCAAGATGATCAATCTTCCTCTTCAATATCCAAGCTCAACAATGGTGAAACCCTTACTTTCTCTCTCTAAACTACTCTAGTCCTAACCTAAACCTAGAGAGCGAAGCTCTCCAAAAACTAATTAGAGAATAGAATAAAATGGTAATTGTTTTTCTCTCCCCTTTACTAAATACCCCAAAAATGGGTATTTATACCAAGCTAATAAAATACTAAGTAAATAAAATAAAATAAAGTAAAAAGGAAAAATAAAATAAGAAACTAATTATAAATTAAAAGAAAGAAATAAGAAAAGGGAAAAGAAAAGAAAGAAAATAAAAATAAAAGAAAAAGAAAATAAAACCCCCAAAATACCCCCAAACCGTCAGACCCTTTACTTCTTCTTCGAAATTGGCTGCTTAAAAATGGTGGAATAATCCCCTACTTCACACCCATCAAACAAAATCAGCATTAATCAAGCTTCAATCAATGCCGCTCATTATCATCAAGAATCGGCGTCAAGCAAACACCACCGTTCGATCTTCATTTAAATCCCGTGCGATGCTCGTGAAATGGTTTGATTTGTAGGCTCGACCGAACTACGGGTTGGTTTGGTCGAACCATGGGTATGATCGACCACACCTATTCAATTTAGATAACTTCAAAAGTTTCTGACTGTTTTGGCACTTCGACCGAACTCCTATGAGGTTTGCCCGAACTTGATGAATTTGCCCTTTGCTCTGATTTTTGCAGTTGCTTATGCGAATTTGTGGGTTGATTCGGGTTTGCGGTGGCTAGGAATTGCAGGGAAGAGGTGCGGTTAATTGCTGTGGTTTTGATGGACTGATGTGTGTGGTACAGTGGTGTTGCGGTGGTGATTGGTGGTTGATTGGTGTGGGTTTTGGTGGACGGTGGTGCAGGGGTTTGACGAGGGGAAAACTAGGTCGTTATCTAATCTTCCTTCGTTCAAACTAAATTTATAAACACTTAATAAACCTAAATACGAGTGTAGGGAATATTTAAAGCATTATCCCAAACTTGAACCCCACTGTGATCATACACTTAAGCATGGTGGCGTCCAAAAGGGAAGAAGATAGAGCAAAAGAGTCGCCAACAAGTTTTAGGAACTTGTAAACCGTTCACGAGGTGAAGGTTACATCCCTTAACGATCCAGGAGATCGTCAACTCCATAAGGTCTTGAACTAAATAGGGTTCGGGGATGAAGGTACAAATCCAACCTAAAAGAGATTGAACCTGCCCTAATAATAGGTCTCTACTTTATTCAGATCGTATTCATGTGCGCTTTTTGACTGACATGCAATCAATAGGTTTACCCTAAACCTGTTTATCTATGTTGGTTGAATTTAATGCACAAATAAAACTATTATTGGCGATCACTTGAATTATAATCATATTAACCCTAATCAACATTATTAATTATCTTATTAAGCGTGATTACAAGTACCAATTCCCTTAAAACATGCATAAAAGGTGTGATCAAGCAATAACAATAAAAATATCAAGCAACATAATAATAATCAAAATAATCAAAATCATGATAATAATCATCATCATAAAATCATAATAATAATAATATTCATAACCATAATCATGAATCATGTTAAAGCGTAATAATAGCAAGATCCTAGGCATGATACTAACAAGATTAATAACAAACCCTAGCATGTCACTAAGCATAAAAAATCATATATTTAGCCCTAACATGACACTAACAATCATAAATATTAGGAAGAAAATAAAAGGCACCGTAACAATCATATTTGATATTAAAGTTACCCTAGACATGATACTAGGAATATCATAATAACAACCTAAACATGAACTCTATATCATAATAACAATAAAAACCATTAAAGTACTTACTTTGACGCCTCGTACCTCTTTCTAATAACAAAATACACGCGTTAGTAACTTCAAGGAAAATAATAAAACAAACAATTAAATTAAATAATTGAAATAGAGATTTGGGACCAAACCCTCAGAAATTAAACCTTTCACGTCTAGGGCGAAGGCAACTTCGAATATGGCTAGGTGTGTCTAGATCTAATGAATGCGGAATTTTGTATGAAAAAAGCTAGTTTAGAAAAAGAGAGAGAGAGAGTAATCAAGAGAATCTTGATGAGAGTTGGTGAAAACTGGTTGTTGATTGGTTATAGATGAAAACTGGTTCATTAAAACGGATTATTAGTACGTTATTTATAGAGAAAATCAGCCAAAAAGATAAAATATTAAAACAAAGTATGGCGCAGATAAAACAGAGTTGGTGCCAACGCTGGCCATTGGCGCCAGACGCCAACATTAGCGCCAGGCGCTACAGCTGGCGTTTGGCGCTGATCTGGAAATTCACGCGTTTTCTTAAAATCAGATAAAAATTGCCGTACAGGAGGATAAAATCGTATTTTCCTTAAAAATGCTCTTTGATTTTAATTAAAACTCTGAAAAGTCAACAAAAGTCAATTTATCAATGCTAATTGAATTAGGAATGAAATGAACCTTCCACAAGAATCAAGTAGACTAAAACCAATCCTAATTGCATTAGGAATGATAAATCCATATTAGGCCCTCCCCCTAGATCATTTGGCCGCATATAAGGCTCAAACCGGGCCCAGTTTAGTAAATTGGCCATAACTTCCTCAATGTTCATCGGAATTGGGCTTATAATATATCGTTGGAAAGCTCTTGTCAAGCCCCATCCAACTACACTACTATTGGACCCATATCATGGACAAACCAAACTGGATTGACTGTTTTCTTAAAATAAGTTTTCAAAAACAGAGAGAAGAGAAAAGAAAATAAAACTATCCGCAACACTAAACTTTCCACACTTTCACTTCATTCGTAATGTTCAAGCACTTTCAATTATGCGCCTAAACTAAGTCGAAGACGAAGGTAAGAGAGAATACTAACAACTAACAAAACAAGTAACCAAGGAAATAAAAAACTAGTTACGGGGATCAACAAGTAATCATGTCAATTGCAACAACTTGGGAAGAGCATGCCAATCAAAGATTGTGAGGACTAATGATAAAAGCAATCAATAGGAATCAAAGAGCTATCTCCTAATTGTTAAGGTAGGGTTCACTATGAATAACAAACTAAGAGAATCACAATCAAAACCAATTGATAATTGCAATTCCTAAATCAATTGTTCATGTCATTAGCAATTACAATGCAATCTAGCATAATTCTCAAGGCCTAATTGAATTACACACATGCAAACCTTCACTAATCACTTTAATCTCAACAATCAATCAACACAATTCCCAAATTAATCACAATTAATCAATCATACAAGTTTCACCCAATTCCTAGCCAAACAACTATTCAAGAATCATCATCTATCAACTAACAACTATGGAAATCAAGAATCAAGAATATATCAAGAACAATTACACTAATCAAGCATCAAACATCAAAATTAAACCAATCAAACATGAAATTGAACAAAGCAATAAGGTGAGATAGAGTTAAGAATGCTCATTGATAATAGAGAAGACCTTGAACACCATTGTCACCCTTGTATCTTCAATCTCTCAATCACTATTAAAATCCTTCACTTTCTCTCTCTAAAACTACTTCTAATCTCGCCTAATCTAGAGAGAGAAACTCTCAACCTAAGAGAGAAACTATTCTAAAAACTAAGAATTATGTGAATGAATGATAATATAAAAAACACCAAAAAACAATCTGTAAACAAAAGGAGAAAAGAAGCTTAAAATCGTAAAAGACCCAGAAATCCGCGCCCGCGGACACCCCGGAAGCCGTGCTCGCGGGTCGAAGGCCCGCGCCCGCGGGGAGCCCGAGGCCAGCCCGCGGAGAGTTACTGCCCAAAATCGGCAGAAATAGGTTGCGGCAAATTTGCAGGGCCAACTTTGGAAGGCTGTAACTCACGATCTAAGAATTGTATGAAGGTGTGCGACCTATCATTGGAAAGCTCTTCAAGTATAGTTTCCAACCCAACTTGAATAACCTAAATCCGATCTGTAGAACTGGAGATATGGCCAAAAGAATGCACAAAGGTCCTTTTTGATACTTTGTAAGCTAAGCCTTCATTTTCCTTTGTTTCTTGGATTGGCTTGACTTGCTTGCTTGGCTTCCCTAACATGGCTCCGTTAAATTTCTTGAATGCACTTGAGCTCCCTCCTTGATGATTAAATCCCGGGAAGCTCGACACACCTACAAAACAAGTCAAACAAACGGAGAAGCGAGGGAAAAAGCCGAGAAATGAATAAAATAATAAGAAAATCATTAAAAGCACGCATTTCTCTAAACTAACACACAAACACGCAAATCAAGCATTATTCCATAAAAACACAACATAAACGAATAAAAAAGAGCATAGAAATATAAAGAAAACATAGCCTAAGGTGCCATTAATGGCACGGATCAAATTCCTCCAAGCTAAACTTTCGCTCGTCCTCGAGCAAAATAAAATCCAACCCAAGGGAAAAATGATGAATTTATTCAAGCAAATAAAGAAACGAGAAAGATAGAGGATGAGAATATACACTAACTCACTTTCGTAGGAATCACGGTCAATTTTAGCAACTAAAGACAAGCCATTTAAACCCCTAGATCGCCCTAGAGGACAAGTGATGCTCTCGTAAAGGTTTCCTAAGAGATTAACCCATAACTCTCATAATAATACAAATAAGGAAAAGAATAAAGAAGGAAATCAAAAGAAAAGAAGAGCAAACACATGTTCATGAAAGGACTTTTGAAAATATACAAGCACAAATGAATGCAAATCTTTCTAAATAAGTAAGGGAGTGCATGCTCCAAGATACCTAAGGTTGATTGAAACATAAATATGCTAAGCATAGGAACTAGTTATCACACTCCACTTTCATCCCAAACGGTCTTACCGCGTTCCCCCTACTAATCTCATATCTCCTCTTAGTGAGCGTCTCATAGATTCCACGAAGGAACCGGAAAAAGATCAAATTTTTGGCTTACTCGACATCTTGACTTCGCATCCCCTTTCCTTAGGCTATAACCCATGATTCCCTCCACCGATGAATGAATCAACCCCTAGGTCAAAAGGTCTTCCCAAAGGTTGTAACGTAAGGCAAAAAGGATTAAGGTAGGCTAAATTTAAAATTTGGTGGTTAATTAAACTAAATTGTGAAGCAAAGATTGCGCATTTCTTTACACCATAACCAAGTAATCACCAAACAAAAATACCAACACCCCCAAGCTAATTCAAAGCTAAGATCACAAACATATACACAAAAAGCGTGAGAACGCTTCCCCTCAAGCTTAAATGGAGCATTGTCCTCAATGCTCAAAAAGGAAGAATACTCACATAAAAATATTTTTTGCATTTTTGCATTTTTCACTCTTTTTATTTTTTTTATTTTTTATAATTCTTGATTAGTGCTTTGTCCTCGCCTCTTTTAAGTTTGAACGACATTTTAAACATTGCACTTGCTTTGTCCTTGCCTTTTTTTTTTTTTTTTTTTTTTTTTTTTTTTTTTTTTTTTTTACTTTGGACGGCTTTTTATTAGACATATGCCAATATTCACAATGTATATACAACACAAACTTGCTCATAAACTTGAACCAAGTTCCAAACTTATAGACCACAATCTTCAACAACAATTACCATTGCTTCACAAAAACCTAAAATGAAAATGAAACAAAAGGCTCAAGAGCTAAAGATGTGGCTTGAAAATAAGGGGAAAAGGCTCAAAGGGTTAGCAAGTAGGCAAATGTAAAACCAAAAACCGAAGAAAATGAAAACTATGCTAGAAAAGAAAAAAATACCACCCCGAAAAGATGTCTTTGTCCTCCCTATGTGGTTTGGTCTCGGTTTTAGGAATCATACGTTAAGATTCAAGATTAGGTTTGAAAAAGTCAAGGATCCACGCCACTCATGCAAGAAAATGTTGAAAGCTTGAAAAAGTATGAATCTCACATGGTTGTAGCAAAAACTCAGTAAGGTTGTCAAATCGAAGATAGGGAGCAACTACCAAACATACCACAAACAAGTAGAATCCGGCTTCATGATCCCCCTAGTTCTAGACAACTACCATAGCATGCTTTATCCTAGAATCAACCAAACGTAATCTCAAACCGTGCACACCACTACTATTTAGGAAGAAAAGCATTCAAGTATACAAGTCCAATTGATATGGCTTGAAAATAAGGGGAAAAGGCTCAAAGGGTTAGCAAGTAGGCAAATGTAAACCCAAAAACCGAAGAAAATGAAAACTATCCTAGAAAAGAAAAAAATACCACCCCGAAAAGATACCTTTGTCCTCCCTATGTAGTTTGGTCTCGGTTTTAGGAATCATACGTTAAGATTCAAGATTAGGTTTGCAAAAGTCAAGGATCCACGCCACTCATGCAAGAAAATGTTGAAAGCTTGAAAAAGTATGAATCTCACATGGTTGTAGCAAAAACTCATTAAGGTTGTCAAATCGAAGATAGGGAGCAACTACCAAACATACCACAAACAAGTAGAATCCGGCTTCATGATCCCCCTAATTCTAGACAACTACCATAGCATGCTTTATCCTAGAATCAACCAAACTTAATCTCAAACCGTGCACACCACTACTATTTAGGAAGAAAAGCATTCAAGTATACAAGTCCAATTGATATTATGTCCAAAGAAAGAACAAAACAAAACACATTGAAAATTTGCCTTGATAAAAACAAAAATCTTTTTGGAGTTTTTCAAAATATGAGAACATGGAAAAGCATATACAAAGTTGCATGACATATATGAATCAACATCCCACCAAATATGATAGAATACCCTCCCCCAAGCTTGAATGAGACATTACACTCAAACATAAATCAAATAATCCATGGGAGGGGAAAACAAGGAGAGTTATCCAACAATACCAATACATGTCCAACAAGGCATCGACCATGAGAGAGAGAGAGCAAGGAAAGATATTATCGGACTTAGGTGGGTGTAAATACCTGCAAATGACCCAAATTAACCTTTCAAAACTAATTTCCTCAAGAATTGAACCTTTCCTTCCATATGCTAGCAAAAATAGGAGTCAAACTTCCTTGATTCTTGATCCAAATCGAAGCACCAAAGTATATCAAGTCATGTACCTAGCAAAAGGCACACAAACATTTCCATGAGAGAAAATCTATTCTAAAAAGGAAATGAAAATCTAATCTAAAGCACGGGTTACTTCTCGAGAAAGGCTTTCTTAAGGTCCAAGCTTGACCGCTCTAGAAAATAATAATTCAACGCATGCAAGAGCATGTCAAATGCACTACTACACATTTCGTAGGAGAGAAGGTAGGCAAATGACACAAAGAGTACGTGCAACAAGGATAGTGCATGCAAATGAGGAGAGAGATGCCAAGAAAAGGAAGAGGAAGAATCAAAAGAAAATTCAACAAAATATGAAGAAAAAGAAAAAGAAGAACAAGAAGAAAAAGAAGGCAAACTCTCCTCAAAATATTTTTGGGTGGCAACATCACCCTTTCCCTCAATTGGGGATAAATGAGCTACATACAAATCATCATAGACAAGAGGGTCCCCAATAGGCTCATTGACAAAAGAAGGGAGGGAAATAGGAGTGTAAGGGATATGGTTGAATCTTCTTCTTGAAAAAAGGGTATGAGAAAAGAGAAAAGGGGCTATGGTCTCACAAATGAACTTTTTCTCACCACCATGCCTCAAATCACCAATAAGAGCATGGAAATCAATCATAGAGTCCTCAAAAGAAGAACACTCATGATATCCATCCCCCTCAAACATCCAACCTCTAAGAGGAACAACATAATCTCCTCCATCACAACTATGAACAACAACTCCCTCAACAACTTTAAAGCCCAAGGTCTCAAAACCATGCATGAATGGATGCAAATTCATTTCAAACTCATCTCTCTCCCATGAAGCATCCTCAATGAACTCATTTAAAAGGCTATGGGTTTTCTTTTGACTCTCAAAGAATGCATTGGACATAACCTCAAACAAGTCTAGATACTCATGGATAGAAGAATCACAATCATGCACAAGAGACTCATCAAGATAGGAAGGAGGGTTAGGATAATCAAATTAATCACTCTCTTGGTTTTCAACTCCTTCGCCATCACTAACATGCTCATCAAAAGGATCCTAACCCTCTCTTGGTTGTTCAAAATCATCATCATCATCCTCAACACACACATTGGATAGGGATTTTTCACATACAAGCTTTAAGGATGACAATTCGTTTTCCAACTCTTCTTTTCTTTTCAATTCTTTATTAAAAAGATCCTCACCCTCTCTAATCATCTCCAATTGGCTCCTCAAAGTTTCCATGATTTGTCTCTCTAAAGGCCTAAGATTAGGATTCATCTCTAACTCCCTCAAAGATTCATCAATTTGGATATAGGGGACTAGAGACTCATCACAAGAGTTTGGAGAATGAAAAGACAAAGAGGGTTTATCAATAGTATAAGAAGAGTCACAATCAAGGGTAGGACCATGCACATTAAAATCATGAGCATTTTCGCTAAATAGGGGAGAGGGGGAACAATTAAGCATATGAGATTCGTTATTAAGGGAATGAACTACATCACAAGAAGATATGGCAAATAATGAAGAAAATTGAAACACGCCATTAGCATCCACTTGAGCATGCACTTCATCATCATGAACAAAAGGAGAAAAAAAGTTGAAATCATGTGTTCTAGGTTCACTTAAGGGCTCATGTGACAAATCTTGGGAATTCATGCTAATATTAGAAGAATCAAGACATTGCACATCAATATTAGAATCATGAATAGCCCTATTATAAACATCCATAGCAAACCAAACATAAAAATCCCAAGCATCATCAATTGACAATGCTCTAAATTCACCATTATGCATGCATT
This sequence comes from Chenopodium quinoa, assembly GCF_001683475.1. Taxonomy (NCBI): domain Eukaryota; kingdom Viridiplantae; phylum Streptophyta; class Magnoliopsida; order Caryophyllales; family Amaranthaceae; genus Chenopodium; species Chenopodium quinoa. The sequence continues at coordinate 601,792 of NW_018744239.1, read as the reverse complement.
CAACTTCATCCCTAGTTTGCTCATTCAAACTAAAATAACAAATCTCACAAGCCTCCTAAAGACTACAACAATTATAGTCCAAAAATCCCTCAAGTCTATTGAAATATTCACAAAAAGGCTCATTGTCAAATTGAGGAAACAAGAAATATGCCATTTTTATACAAAACAAACAAAAATCAAATAAAAGAAAAGTATATACAAAGACCTAGACTCAAGCAATCAAAAATACTCAAACATAGACACCGTTCCCCAGCAACGGCGCCATTTTGACGAGGGGAAAACTAGGTCGTTATCTAATCTTCCCTCGTTCAAACTAAATTTATAAACACTTAACAAACCTAAATACGAGTATAGAGGCAAGACAAGGGTCGAACCCAAAGGAACGGTAATGTTCAAGCACTTTCAATAATGCGCCTAAGCTAAGTCAAAAACGAAGGTAAGAGAGAATACTAACAACTAAAAAAACAAGTAACCAAGGAAATAAAACACTAGGAACGGGGATCAACAAGTAATCATGTCAATTGGGAAGAGCATGCCAATCAAAGGTTGTGAGGACTAATGATAAGAGCAATCAATATGAATCAAATAGCTATCTCTTAATTGTTAAGCTAGGGTTCACTATGAATGACAAACTAAGAGAATCACAATCAAAACCAATCAATAATTGCAATTCCTAAATCAATTGTTCATGTCATTAGCAATTACAATGCAATCTAGCATAATTCTCAAGGCCTAATTGAATTACACACATGCAAACCTTCACTAATCACTTTAATCTCAACAATCAATCAACACAATTCCCAAATTAATCACAATTAATCAATCATACAGGTTTCACCCAATTCCTAGCCAAACAACTATTCAAGAATCATCATCTATCAACTAACAACTATGGAAATCAAGAATAAAGAATATATAAAGCACAATTACACTAATCAAGCATCAAGCATCAAAATTAAACCAATCAAACATGAAATTAAAAAAAGCAATAAGGTGAGATAAATTTAAGAATGCTCATTGATAATAGAGAAGATCTTGAACTCCATTGTCACCCTTGTATCTTCAATCTCTCAATCACCATTGAAATCCATCACTTTCTCTCTCTAAAACTACTCCTAATCTAGCCTAATCTAGAGAGAGAAGCTCTCAACCTAAGAGAGAAACTATTTTTAAAACTAAGAATTATGTGAATGAATGATAATAAAAACCCCCAGAAACAATCTATAAACAAAAGGAAAAAGAAGCTTAAAATTGTGAAAGACCCAGAAGTCCGCGCCCTCGGAGAAATCGGACGCGCCCGAGGACACCCCGGAAGCCGCGCCCGCAGCCATAGCTCGCGCTCGCGGGTCGAAGGCCCGCGCCCGCGGGGAGCCCGCGGCCAACCCACGGAGAGTTACTGCCCAAAATCGGCAGAAATAGGTTGCGGCAGATTTGCAGGGCCAACTTTGGAAGGCTGTAACTCACGATCTAGGAATCGTATGAAGGCGTGCAACATATCATTGGAAATCTCTTCAAGTCTAGTTTCTAACCTAACTTGAATAACCTAAATATGATCTGTAGAACTCGAGATATGGCTGAAACAATGCACAAAGGTCCTTTTTGATACTTTGTAAGCCTTCATTTTCCTTTGTTTCTTGGATTGGCTTGAATTACGTGCTTGGCTTCCCTAACTTGGCTCCGTTAAATTCCTTGAATGCACTTGAGCTCCCTCCTTGATGATTAAATCTCGGGAAGCTCGACACACCTACAAAACAAGTTAAACAAACAGAGAAGCGAGGGAAAAAGCCGAGAAATGAATAAAATAATAAGAAAACCATTAAAAGCACGCATTTCTCTAAACTAACACACAAACACGCAAATAAAGCATTATTCCCTAAAAAACGACATAAACGACTAAAAACGAGCATAGAAATATAAAGAAAACATAGCCTAAAGGTGTCATAAATGGCACGGATCAGGGTTGTTGTTGTGGGTTGCGCAGTGTTGTGAGGGTGAGTGAGCAAGGGAAAGGCGGCTGATGGTGATGTGCGTGGTTGTTGTTGGGTGAGTCGATTGGTGGCTATGGTGGTTGCAGCTCGTGTTGGTTGCGCTGAGTTGATTGTGGTGGAGATGGAGCAGGGGAATTGGTTGCGGATTGTTTGGTGGTGTGAAGAAGGTTGTAGGTGAAGCTGGTGGTTGTTACGGGGGTGATTTGTGGTGTTGGTGTTGGTTGATGCGTGAGTGAAGGAAGGTGCGGTTGTGGTGGCTGTTGAGGCTGGTTTGGTTGGTGGCAGCAGGGGAGTTGGTGGCTAGTGAGAGCAGGTGCTGCTGCTGCTTGGTGTATTGGAGGTGAGTGTTGTTGCGCGGTGTTGTTGGTTTGTGGCTGATTGTGGTGAAAGGAGGCAGCAGTGGTGGAGGATGATAGGAGGTGGCTGCGGTGGTGTTGGCGGCTTATGTAGTAGGAAATTAAGTTTTGACATGAATTCGGAAACCGAACTCAATTGACTTAAAACTCGAACACCTACACACAAAACCGAGGAAAGGGACAAAGAATAAAATAAATAAAATGGAATAAATAAAATAAAATAAAAATAGAAAATAGAAAATAAAAGAAATAACACTAAACTAATAAAAATTAAATAAAACTATACAAGTAAATAAAATAAAATAACAAAATAAACTTAAAACTAATAAAAACTATGAAATTAAAAAAGAAAAGGAACGAATAAAATAAATCGAAAGCAAATAAAATATGAAAATAAACTAGAAACTAATTAAATAAAGAAATTAAATTAAAACATACAAAAACTAAGAAATAAACTAAAAACTTTATTAAAAAGAAAATAAGAGAATAAAAGGGAAAAATAAGGGAAAATAAACACAAAATAACTCTAAAACTACTCCCTAAGAGTGACATAAATGTCACTCATCAGTTAGGAGGACACGACCATCATTGAAGCCCAGGACCGGTGAGAGCCGGTGATTAAGGGCTCGGTATGTGATACCGGGAAGTAATCAAGACCCAATGAGGAAATCCGGATTGGGCCGAGGAATCGAGCCCAATCAAAATCCTAGCCTCGAAGAAGAAGTCGGGGCAAGTATACGCCCGATCGAGCGGGTGCGCGCAAAGAAGCCTCAAGGAAGAAGTCGCGCCCGATCAGGTGAGCATAGGCTCGATCGGGCGCAGCAAACCAGCAAGGGCATTGTGAAAAAGGCGGGCCCGATCAGGCGGCCCTTCGCCCGATCGGGTGCGTGTTTTTCTAAGTACCTAATTAGTTTGTTTAAGGTTTTGTTTTAGGAGTGTTTAAGTACGAATTTTTTACGTAATTTTTTATTACCTTCTCTTTTAGATTTTCTCTCTCTACTTAGGATATTTTCTCTCTCTTAAACTCTCTCTCAACATTGTTCTTAATTACATTCATTAATCCAGATTTCTTTTGGTAACAATTTCTTCTCTTTTAATTTCAGTTATTTTACTTAATTCTTTGATTATGTCTTGCTTTATTTATTTGATTAGTTTAGATTTAATTATGCTTGAGTAGTTTTATTTCTAGGGTTTATGGGGATCTAATAAATAGTATGAAGAGGTAAATTTGTGATTGTTGATTATCAATGCGTGGTGAATTTCCTATTGATTGATTTAATTCTATGCAATTAGGTTTGGCCATATTTAATTATATGAGTTTAGCAATATTAATTTGAGATTCAACAGATGAGAATTGATGTTTAGGCTTAGTTTCAATAGGCGGACTAATTTATAAATGGTTAAGTCGAGATTCGACAGATGAGATTTAATACCGGTAAATTAACTCTGTGATTATAATACGTAGCGAAAGCCCTTTATAATCTGATTAATCAATACTTGATGATTGTTTATTATTATTTGCCCTGGAATATTGTTTATTAGTGAACCTATGCCCTAGGCCTTTTAATATTTAATTTCTCCCTACTTTATTTTCTCTGATCATATTCTTCGTAGTATAATCTTTAATTACAACAACATTGGTTACCTTGATAAGTTAGATTATAATAATTAATTAGGAGTAAAAAGACTTGCTTCCCTGTTGATTCGACCTTACTTCCCTATCTTTATTAGTTAGAGGACTTAGGTAATACTTTTGATTAGGGGATACGACTTTACCCTGTCAAAATTTGGCGTCGTTGCCGGGGAAACGCTTTTATTTTTATTTTCTAATTTTTTTTTGTAGTCTAGATTATCCCCTTTTGTCTCAGAGAACATTAGTTCTTTGAGGCAATTCTCATATTTGTCTTTTAGTTCCTTGTTTATGCCCAGGTGTTCCAGATCAGGTTACATTCCATTCGATCCTGAGATCGAGCGCTCGTTTCATAGGCAAAGGAAAATTTATAGACAAATTCTGGCGGGTTCTAGAAGGACAACAGTCGAAGAGACCCTCCCTTTGATTCTAGTGACATAGAAATTCCTTCAGATTCAGAATCAGAGATGACGGTCCAAAAGAAACTCAGTGACTACTCGCAGCCGAAGCTCACAAATTTCCCGCACCTCACTCCCACTCTGGCTCTAGATGGAGTTCAATTTGAGATCAAGCCCCAATTTATCACTATGATAGAGAGCAAGCAATTCAGTGGAGCTAAGGGTGAAGATCCTAATCTTCACATTGCAGATTTCTGCCAGTATTGTAACACCATTAGACAAGCCGGGGTCACGCAGGACCAAATCAGAGAGATTCTTTTTCCCGTTTAATTATGTGGCAAAGCTAAATTATGGTTTAATGGTTTGAATAGAATTGCACTTGGTATTACTGACTGGGAAACTCTTGCTTTGAATTTCTATAATAGATATTATCTTGCAGAGAGAACAGCGGTACTAAGGAGTGCTATTCAGAACACTCAAGAGGCCGTTGAAACGCTATATGAGGCTTGGGAGAGGTTCAAGGATCTACAGAGAGAATGCCCCCACCACAATCTAGCACAATGGCAATTGATCCAAGCTTTCTACAATGGACTTGAAAATTCTTCTAGATCAGTTCTAGATTCTGCAGCCAGTGGGAGATTCATGAATTTAAATGTGGATGATGCAGGACAGGTTATCGAACACATGGAAATACACAATTCCCAATACGGGAATCCGAGAGGGTTTGCAAATAAAGGAAAACATAATGTCTCTCTAAAGGCCTAAGATTAGGATTCATCTCTAACTCCCTCAAAGATTCATCAATTTGGATATAGGGGACTAGAGACTCATCACAAGAGTTTGGAGAATGAAAAGACAAAGAGGGTTTATCAATAGTATAAGAAGAGTCACAATCAAGGGTAGGACCATGCACATTAAAATCATGAGCATTTTCGCTAAATAGGGGAGAGGGGGAACAATTAAGCATATGAGATTCGTTATTAAGGGAATGAACTACATCACAAGAAGACATGGCAAATAATGAAGAAAATTGAAACACGCCATTAGCATCCACTTGAGCATGCACTTCATCATCATGAACAAAAGGAGAAAAAAAGTTGAAATCATGTGTTCTAGGTTCACTTAAGGGCTCATGTGACAAATCTTGGGAATTCATGCTAATATTAGAAGAATCAAGACATTGCACATCAATATTAGAATCATGAATAGCCCTATTATAAACATCCATAGCAAACCAAACATAAAAATCCCAAGCATCATCAATTGACAATGCTCTAAATTCACCATTATGCATGCATTCAACTTCATCCCTAGTTTGCTCATTCAAACTAAAATAACAAATCTCACAAGCCTCCTAAAGACTACAACAATTATAGTCCAAAAATCCCTCAAGTCTATTGAAATATTCACAAAAAGGCTCATTGTCAAATTGAGGAAACAAGAAATATGCCATTTTTATACAAAACAAACAAAAATCAAATAAAAGAAAAGTATATACAAAGACCTAGACTCAAGCAATCAAAAATACTCAAACATAGACACCGTTCCCCAGCAACGGCGCCATTTTGACGAGGGGAAAACTAGGTCGTTATCTAATCTTCCCTCGTTCAAACTAAATTTATAAACACTTAACAAACCTAAATATGAGTATAGAGGCAAGACAAGGATCGAACCCAAAGGAACGGTAATGTTCAAGCACTTTCAATAATGCGCCTAAGCTAAGTCGAAAACGAAGGTAAGAGAGAATACTAACAACTAAAAAAACAAGTAACCAAGGAAATAAAACACTAGGAACGGGGATCAACAAGTAATCATGTCAATTGGGAAGAGCATGCCAATCAAAGGTTGTGAGGACTAATGATAAGAGCAATCAATATGAATCAAATAGCTATCTCTTAATTGTTAAGCTAGGGTTCACTATGAATGACAAACTAAGAGAATCACAATCAAAACCAATCAATAATTGCAATTCCTAAATCAATTGTTCATGTCATTAGCAATTACAATGCAATCTAGCATAATTCTCAAGGCCTAATTGAATTACACACATGCAAACCTTCACTAATCACTTTAATCTCAACAATCAATCAACACAATTCCCAAATTAATCACAATTAATCAATCATACAGGTTTCACCCAATTCCTAGCCAAACAACTATTCAAGAATCATCATCTATCAACTAACAACTATGGAAATCAAGAATAAAGAATATATAAAGCACAATTACACTAATCAAGCATCAAGCATCAAAATTAAACCAATCAAACATGAAATTAAAAAAAGCAATAAGGTGAGATAAATTTAAGAATGCTCATTGATAATAGAGAAGATCTTGAACTCCATTGTCACCCTTGTATCTTCAATCTCTCAATCACCATTGAAATCCATCACTTTCTCTCTCTAAAACTACTCCTAATCTAGCCTAATCTAGAGAGAGAAGCTCTCAACCTAAGAGAGAAACTATTTTTAAAACTAAGAATTATGTGAATGAATGATAATAAAAACCCCCAGAAACAATCTATAAACAAAAGGAAAAAGAAGCTTAAAATTGTGAAAGACCCAGAAGTCCGCGCCCTCGGAGAAATCGGACGCGCCCGAGGACACCCCGGAAGCCGCGCCCGCAGCCATAGCTCGCGCTCGCGGGTCGAAGGCCCGCGCCCGCGGGGAGCCCGCGGCCAACCCACGGAGAGTTACTGCCCAAAATCGGCAGAAATAGGTTGCGGCAGATTTGCAGGGCCAACTTTGGAAGGCTGTAACTCACGATCTAGGAATCGTATGAAGGCGTGCAACATATCATTGGAAATCTCTTCAAGTCTAGTTTCTAACCTAACTTGAATAACCTAAATATGATCTGTAGAACTCGAGATATGGCTGAAACAATGCACAAAGGTCCTTTTTGATACTTTGTAAGCCTTCATTTTTCTTTGTTTCTTGGATTGGCTTGAATTACGTGCTTGGCTTCCCTAACTTGGCTCCGTTAAATTCCTTGAATGCACTTGAGCTCCCTCCTTGATGATTAAATCTCGGGAAGCTCGACACACCTACAAAACAAGTTAAACAAACAGAGAAGCGAGGGAAAAAGCCGAGAAATGAATAAAATAATAAGAAAACCATTAAAAGCACGCATTTCTCTAAACTAACACACAAACACGCAAATAAAGCATTATTCCCTAAAAAACGACATAAACGAATAAAAACGAGCATAGAAATATAAAGAAAACATAGCCTAAAGGTGTCATAAATGGCACGGATCAGGGTTGTTGTTGTGGGTTGCGCAGTGTTGTGAGGGTGAGTGAGCAAGGGAAAGGCGGCTGATGGTGATGTGCGTGGTTGTTGTTGGGTGAGTCGATTGGTGGCTATGGTGGTTGCAGCTCGTGTTGGTTGCGCTGAGTTGATTGTGGTGGAGATGGAGCAGGGGAATTGGTTGCGGATTGTTTGGTGGTGTGAAGAAGGTTGTAGGTGAAGCTGGTGGTTGTTACGGGGGTGATTTGTGGTGTTGGTGTTGGTTGATGCGTGAGTGAAGGAAGGTGCGGTTGTGGTGGCTGTTGAGGCTGGTTTGGTTGGTGGCAGCAGGGGAGTTGGTGGCTAGTGAGAGCAGGTGCTGCTGCTGCTTGGTGTATTGGAGGTGAGTGTTGTTGCGCGGTGTTGTTGGTTTGTGGCTGATTGTGGTGAAAGGAGGCAGCAGTGGTGGAGGATGATAGGAGGTGGCTGCGGTGGTGTTGGCGGCTTATGTAGTAGGAAATTAAGTTTTGACATGAATTCGGAAACCGAACTCAATTGACTTAAAACTCGAACACCTACACACAAAACCGAGGAAAGGGACAAAGAATAAAATAAATAAAATGGAATAAATAAAATAAAATAAAAATAGAAAATAGAAAATAAAAGAAATAACACTAAACTAATAAAAATTAAATAAAACTATACAAGTAAATAAAATAAAATAACAAAATAAACTTAAAACTAATAAAAACTATGAAATTAACAAAGAAAAGGAACGAATAAAATAAATCGAAAGCAAATAAAATATGAAAATAAACTAGAAACTAATTAAATAAAGAAATTAAATTAAAACATACAAAAACTAAGAAATAAACTAAAAACTTTATTAAAAAGAAAATAAGAGAATAAAAGGGAAAAATAAGGGAAAATAAACACAAAAATAACTCTAAAACTACTCCCTAAGAGTGACATAAATGTCACTCATCAGTTAGGAGGACACGACCATCATTGAAGCCCAGGACCGGTGAGAGCCGGTGATTAAGGGCTCGGTATGTGATACCGGGAAGTAATCAAGACCCAATGAGGAAATCCGGATTGGGCCGAGGAATCGAGCCCAATCAAAATCCTAGCCTCGAAGAAGAAGTCGGGGCAAGTATACGCCCGATCGAGCGGGTGCGCGCAAAGAAGCCTCAAGGAAGAAGTCGCGCCCGATCAGGTGAGCATAGGCTCGATCGGGCGCAGCAAACCAGCAAGGGCATAGTGAAAAATGCGGGCCCGATCAGGCGGCCCTTCGCCCGATCGGGTGCGTGTTTTTCTAAGTACCTAATTAGTTTGTTTAAGGTTTTGTTTTAAGAGTGTTTAAGTACGAATTTTGTACGTAATTTTTTATTACTTTCTCTTTTAGATTTTCTTTCTCTACTTAGGATATTTTCTCTCTCTTAAACTCTCTCTCAACATTGTTCTTAATTACATTCATTAATCAAGATTTCGTTTGGTAACAATTTCTTCTCTTTTAATTTCAGTTATTTTACTTAATTCTTTGATTATGTCTTGCTTTATTTATTTGATTAGTTTAGATTTAATTATGCTTGAGTAGTTTTATTTCTAGGGTTTATGGGGATCTAATAAATAGTATGAAGAGGTAAATTTGTGATTGTTGATTATCAATGCGTGGTGAATTTCCTATTGATTGATTTAATTCTATGCAATTAGGTTTGGCCAGATTTAATTATATGAGTTTAGCAATATTAATTTGAGATTCAACAGATGAGAATTGATGTTTAGGCTTAGTTTCAATAGGCGGACTAATTTATAAATGGTTAAGTCGAGATTCGACAGATGAGATTTAATACCGGTAAATTAACTCTGTGATTATAATACGTAGCGAAAGCCCTTTATAATCTGATTAATCAATACTTGATGATTGTTTATTATTATTTGCCCTGGAATATTGTTTATTAGTGAACCTATGCCCTAGGCCTTTTAATATTTAATTTCTCCCTACTTTATTTTCTCTGATCATATTCTTCGTAGTATAGTCTTTAATTACAACAACATTGGTTACCTTGATAAGTTAGATTATAATAATTAATTAGGAGTAAAAAGACTTGCTTCCCTGTTGATTCGACCTTACTTCCCTATCTTCATTAGTTAGAGGACTTAGGTAATACTTTTGATTAGGGGATACGACTTTACCCTGTCAAAATTTGGCGTCGTTGCCGGGGAAACGCTTTCATTTTTATTTTCTAATTTTTTTTTGTAGTCTAGATTATCCCCTTTTGTCTCAGAGAACATTAGTTCTTTGAGGCAATTCTCATATTTGTCTTTTAGTTCCTTGTTTATGCCCAGGTGTTCCAGATCAGGTTACATTCCATTCGATCCTGAGATCGAGCGCTCGTTTCATAGGCAAAGGAAAATTTATAGACAAATTCTGGCGGGTTCTAGAAGGACAACAGTCGAAGAGACCCTCCCTCTGATTCTAGTGACATAGAAATTCCTTCAGATTCAGAATCAGAGATGACGGCCCAAAAGAAACTCAGTGACTACTCGCAGCCGAAGCTCACAAATTTCCCGCACCTCACTCCCACTCTGGCTCTAGATGGAGTTCAATTTGAGATCAAGCCCCAATTTATCACTATGATAGAGAGCAAGCAATTCAGTGGAGCTAAGGGTGAAGATCCTAATCTTCACATTGCAGATTTCTGCCAGTATTGTAACACCATTAGACAAGCCGGGGTCACGCAGGACCAAATCAGAGAGATTCTTTTTCCCGTTTAATTATGTGGCAAAGCTAAATTATGGTTTAATGGTTTGAATAGAATTGCACTTGGTATTACTGACTGGGAAACTCTTGCTTTGAATTTCTATAATAGATATTATCTTGCAGAGAGAACAGCGGTACTAAGGAGTGCTATTCAGAACACTCAAGAGGCCGTCGAAACGCTATATGAGGCTTGGGAGAGGTTCAAGGATCTACAGAGAGAATGCCCCCACCACAATCTAGCACAATGGCAATTGATCCAAGCTTTCTACAATGGACTTGAAAATTCTTCTAGATCAGTTCTAGATTCTGCAGCCAGTGGGAGATTCATGAATTTAAATGTGGATGATGCAGGACAGGTTATCGAACACATGGCAATACACAATTCCCAATACGGGAATCCGAGAGGGTTTGCAAATAAAGGAAAACATAATGTCGATTTCGTATCCTTTTTGCAAGCTCAATTAACGTCTATTTGTCAAAAATTAGATAATCTTACTGCTACTCCTAACTCTTTAGCTAATGTTTCTGTTGTTGCTAACAATGAAGCTTTTTGTGAAAATTGTGGAATTGTAGGGCATTGGGAGCAAGATTGTAGGAGTTCCATGGAACAAGTTAATGCCTTTCAAACCTACAGGCAGAATAACCCATATTCCAACTCATATAATGCCGGTTACCAGAACCATCCATATCTTTCGTACTGGAGTACCAATGTACAAAACCCTCCACCTCCGCAACAACCATAACAGAAACCCCCACCACAGCAAAAATATTACCACCGAAATTCTGGCCACAAAAGTCAAGCATCACCCTCATCATCTTCCAACCCTACCATTACAGAAATTATAGAAATGCTTACTAATATGCAAAAGCATATGGAGAGTAGGGATGCACAAATTGTTTCTATTTTAGCCCACAATAAAATCATGGATAATAAAATTGCGCAACTTTCATCTACCCTACAATCCCGCCAGCAGGGAGCTCTACCATCACAACCTATCCATCCCACATATCATGCCAGTGCAATCACTCTAAGGAGTGGTTCACATTATGATGGACCTCCTATGCCAAAGGAAGATGGACCAGTTCCTGGACTAGATTCCTCTATACCAAACGCTAATCCTGCTAACCCTGCAGGGCTACAAATAGATACTAACTCTTCTAATGTTTCTGTGCAGGGTAAATCTCAGGATAAGGGAGGAGATGTGCAGAGCCTGGTTATCAAACTACAATTCCCTAATAGACAACTGAAGTGTAAGTTTGATAAACAATTTCGTAAGTTCTTAGAGATTGTGAAAAACCTGCAGGTAACAGTTCCTTTCACTAAAATAATCACTCAGGTTCCTGCATATGCTAAATTTATGAAAGACATTCTTACTAGGAAAAGGGCCTTTAATGAAGTAGAAACAGTAGCTTTCACAGAGGAGTGTAGCGCTCTTTTGCAAAATAAATCCTCTCCTAAATTAAAGGATCCCGGTAGTTTTTCTATCCCTTGTCATATAGGGAATGCTTTTATTGATAAAGCTTTGTGTGATTTGGGTGCTAGTGTCAGTGTTATGCCATCGTCTATCTGTGCTAAACTTAATATGGGAGAATTAAAAGTTACTAACATAACTTTGCAAATGGCAGATCGTTCTGTAAAATACCCTTTAGGTATTTTAAAGGATGTCCCTGTCAGAGTTGGTAAATTTTTTATTCCTGTTGATTTTGTTGTTTTAGACTTGGCAGAGGATACGCAAATACCCATTATATTAGGTAGGCCTTTTCTTCATATTTCAGGAGCCATTATTGATGTGAAAAATGGAAAATTAACCCTTTCTGTTGGTGATGATAATGTTACTTTTAATCTAGGGAAAGTTTTGAAAGGGCCTATGCTAGAGTAAAATTGTTGTTATATTGATATAATGGATGATATTTGTGATGATAGCTTGCCACAAGTTCTTGCAATGGCAAGCGTTTGGGGTAATGAGGTACATGATATTGAAAGAGCTCTTTCCTTAAAAGAGTTAGGCCCCAAGGAAACAATGAAGGTAGTAAATTTAGTTTAGGAATCGAAACCTGCATAGGTCAAGAAACCTAAACTAAAACCTCTCCCTTCTCATTTAAAATATATTTTTCTGGATGAACAGGAACTATACCCCGTGATCATCAATACTACACTTAATGACCTACAAACTTCCCAACTTCTAGGGGTTCTTCAAACCCATAAGAAAGCTATTGGGTACAATATTGATGATCTCAAGGGTATTAGCCCTGATTTTTGTATGCACAGGATACATCTAGAGGATAACTATAAGCCCTGCATTTAACCCCAAAGAAGATTGAATCCTCAGGAAGTAGCAAGAAAGAGGTTATGAAATTACTTGATGCAGGTATTATCAATCTTATTTCTGACTCCAAGTGGGTAAGTCCTGTGCATGTAGTGCCTAAAAAAGGTGGGATGACTGTGATAACTAATGAAATAATTGAATTAACTCCCACTAGAACTGTAACAGGGTGGCGTATGTGTATTGATTACCGTAGATTGAATATCGCCACTAAAAAGGACCACTTCCCTCTTCCCTTTATAGATCAAATGCTTGAGAGATTAGCTAACCATAAGTTCTTTTGCTATTTGGATGGGTATTCGGGATTTTTCCAGATTTCGATTCACCCTGAAGACCAGAAAAAGACAACTTTTACATGCCCTTATGGCACTTTTGCATATCGTAGAATGCCTTTCGGTTTATGTAATGCTCCCGCTACCTTTCAACGTTGTATGATGAGCATCTTTTCTGATTTCATAGAGTCCATTATGGAAGTCTTTATGGATGATTTTAGCGTGTATGGTTCTTCATTTGATTCATGCCTAATTAATCTCGCAAAAATTTTAAAACGATGTGAAGAATGCAACTTAGTTCTAAACAAGGAGAAATTCCACTTTATGGTGACGTAGGGAGTAGTTCTAGGTCATATTGTATTTGATAAGGGCATACAAGTAGACAAAGATAAGATTTCAGTGATTGAGCAATTACCTCTCCCAGTTAATGTTAAGGGAGTCAGAAGTTTCTTGGGTCATGCGGGGTTTTATCGTCGCTTTATCAAAGATTTTTCTAAAATTGCTAAATCACTGACTCAGCTTTTGCTCAAGGATGCTCCTTTTATTTTTAGTGACGAGTGTCTTAAGGCTTTCAACAGGATTAAGCAGGCTTTGATATCGGCACCCATCATATGTGCTCCCGATTGGAATCTTCCTTTCGAGATCATGTGTGATGCAAGTGACTACGCACTAGGAGCCGTGCTCGGACAAAGAAAGAACAAGGTTTTGCATGCTATTTATTATTCAAGCAAAACTTTGGATGAAGCCCAAGTCAACTATACCACTACTGAGAAGGAGTTTCTTGCTGTTATATATGCTTTAGAAAAATTTAGATCATATCTTGTTGGTTCTAAAGTCATTGTTTTTACTGACCATGCAGCGTTGAAGTACTTGATAGCTAAGGCGGAATAAAAGCCAAGGCTACTCCGATGGGTTCTTTTGCTCCAAGATTTCAACATCGAAATAAAAGATAAAAAGGGACTAGGGAACGTAGTGGCAGACCACTTGTCACGTATCAGGTATGATAAGGGTAAGGATTCTCTTTCTATAGATGATTCTTTCCCTTATGACAACCTATATGCAGTTGTAGAGCAACACCCATGGTATGCCAATTTTGCTAATTATTTAGTGGGTGTTACTCTACCTCTTGACTTGTCCTACCAACAAAAAAAGAAATTCCTTTCTGATGTTAAGCATTATTTTTGGGATGATCCTTTTTTGTTTCGTGAGTGTGCTGATAGGTTATTTCACAGATGTGTTCCTGAATGGGAAGTTCACGGTGTGCTTACTAGTTGCCACACCTCACCATATGGAGGAAATCATGGCCTCACTAAAACGGTGGCCAAGATTAATGAGTCGGGTTTTTATTGGCCTACAATGTTTAAGGATGCTAACATTTTTGTGCAGGCTTGTGACTCTTGCCAGAGGACTGGCAACATCTCGCGGCGGCATGAGATGCCTCAAACCGGAATTCTAGAAGTTGAAATTTTTTATGTTTGGGGTTTTGATTACATGGGACCGTTCCCTTCTTCAAAAGGGAACCGCTATATACTTGTCGCCGTCGACTATGTATCCAAGCTAAGTGGGTTGAGGCTATCGCCACTCCTACCAATGATGCTAAGGTGGTCCATAGACTTTTCAAGAAGACCATATTTCCAAGATTGGCGTGCCTAGAGCGATAATCAGTGACGGAGGATCTCACTTTCATGAGCAGAAGTTGGACACCCTCCTCAAAAAGTATGGTGTCTACCATAGGATAGGTTTAGCTTACCACCCCCAAACTAGTGGCCAAGTTGAAGTTTCTAACCGTGAGATCAAGGCCATTTTAGAGAAGGTGGTGGCAAAGTCAAGGTAAGAATGGAGCGATAAGTTGGACGACACCCTTTGGGCGTACAGAACTGCATTCAAGACCCCTATAGGTACAACTCCATATAGACTCGTGTACGGTAAAGCATGTCATCTCCCAGTCGAATTAGAATATAAGGCATATTGGGCTATTAAGGAGCTCAATTTGGATGCCAAACTAGCGGGAGAAAAGAGGTTACTTCAACTTATCCAACTCGATGAGTTTAGGTTGACGGCCTATGATAGTGCTCGTGTCTTCAAGGAGAAGACAAAGAAGTGGCACGACAAGATGATCCTTCCGAGAGAATTCAAAGAGGGTGATAAAGTGTTACTGTTCAACTCTCGACTTAAACAATTCCCAGGAAAGTTGAGGTCAAGGTGGTCGGGTCCTTTTATTGTAAAAAGGGCCAATAAATTCGGTTATGTGGAGGTTTTCAATGAACATGGTAACGAGTTCACGGTTAATGGCCAAAGACTCAAGCTATATCATGAGGGGGATACGATTGGTGCAGTTGAATTACTTCATCTAAGCGGTTCCGATTCATTTTGAGCTTCAATGTGGTAAGAGGGTCGTGCGGGACCTAGATAAACCAGCGCTTTGCGGTAGGCAACCCGTGTTTCTTGCTTTCTAGACTAATTTTTTCGTTATTTTTATTTTTATTTTTTTAGAGAGGTGAGGAGAGTGAAATTTTACCTTTCACGAGTGTTTTGTACAGGTTTTAGATCACAAAGAACAGAGATTTCAAGAGAAACAGGCAAAGAAAAGAGAAGCTCCAAGATTGGGTACGGGCCCGATCGGCGAGGCTCGCCCAATCGGGCGCGCACCTAAGGGTCAGAATTGAGCACTATTTCGCCCGATCGGGCAAGAAGTCTCAATCGGGCGCGAAATATGGATTTTATCGGAGCATATAATCGCCCGATCGGGCGCACAAATGAGGAAGAAAATCCAGGGAATCTTTGCCCGATCGGGCGGAAAATTGGAGAAATCGAATGTCACAAAAAGAAATATCGGGCGAGCAAATCTGGCGATTTTAAGATTTGTGTTCGCGTCCGATCGGGCGCACCTATTTTTCCGGAGGTTTTAATCCTCCTTCTCCCCTTTTCTCTTCTTTTTCTTTCTTACTTCTTCTTCCCTATTCACACTTTCTCCCTCTAAAACCTCCATTTTCAAACCTTCAACCTCACCTTCTTTCCAAGATCTCCTCAAATTCATCCATCAAAACCTTAAATTTTTTACATATTATTCTTAATCCTCACACCTTCCTCTACATTTTCCACCCACTTTCTCCCACTTTCTCTCATAATTTCTTAAAACCCTTAGAGAGAGAAAGCTTCAATACCCAAATTTCATTCTACAAATGGCTTCCAAACGTTCTAGACAACAAAGGGGCGAAAGTTCAAGGCAACAACAACCAATGGTCGACCCGGAGCTTCAAATACCGGGATGGAAGGAGGTTGTTATCACCTCGGCGAAACAACGGGCAAGGATGCTCAATCTCATCGAGAGGCAGATAATCTCAACCCGTTTTGTTCATTATCCTAAATTATCTAGATTATGTCTTGATAAATATGTAGAGAAATTATTTAAGGGTATAGGCTTGAGTGGTTTTTTCCAAATGCATCATGATACTTATGATTACTTGACATTAGAATTTATTTCTAGTTTTAATGTTATTAAAATGAATGCTTTAATCACTCATGTGCAATTTTGATTACTAAAAAACGATGTGCGATTAACTCTAAAAGAATTTGGGAAGTTGTTTGAACTAAAATCGGATAAACCTATCGAACCCTCCAAAGACTACATTGCCGTGGTCTACAAGAAACTCACTGGGGAGGGTTTGGCTAACCTCCAACACGCCAAAGGGACGTGGATTCAACATCACGTCCCAAAGTTTTGGCAAAGGTTTGTCGGCCTCACAATTTTTGGGAGGCATGAACCGGCAAACGTGAGGAGGGATGAACTAGAATTGTTGGCATCCTATTTGATCCCTAATGATGAGAAATTAAACATACCTCATAGGATTGTCAACCACTTTCAAAGGGCGGCCAATGCGGCCGAAACGGGTAGGTCTAGGCGCCTATCTATTTTGTGGGGTTGGTGACCCATATTGCTATTAAACACCTAGGATGGAACCCAAATGGGCATAGGAAAGTAGTGGGCTCAACCCTCATGGACCTAGCTTACTTAGGGAGCCTAAACTGGGTGCAACCCGTGGGTGGTGAGACTTGGTGGATAGTCCACCGGCAATCGGGTAGGAGAGACCAAGCCTTTACCCTACCCAACTCCGCCTTGACCAAATTTGAGAAGGGGAAGCCTTCGTACACATTCGAGATAAACGGTCAAGGCAAGGTTCAAGAACCCCATCTTTCACCATAACCCCACCAATCACCCCAAGACCATTCCCCCCAACACCATTCACCACACTACCCCCAACCCTTTACCTATAGCATGCCCACCTCCTCCGTCGATTATAACATCGACCCTAATGCCCCTTATGACTTTTAGGCTTTTCGGAGCCAACTAGACCGTATAGAGATGGGGCAAGGGAGAGTAGAGGGCATGATGAAAAACCTAGACGCTAGGTTAGGCACATTGGATAGTCGGGTGGGTCATATAGAGAGGAACCTCGGGAGGGGTTTATACCCGATGTACGATGACTATGCACGCCGAGGGGCTATTCCCCCCGAGGCCTTAGTTCCTGATCGGTTCCAATACCCCTAAGGTGGGTATTCCACCCCAGAGCTTTTGGTACTTATGTGGACTACTCTTCAGTCCATGGATATGGGGGTGATGATCCTTTTGGGGGTATGGGGGGAGATGTGAACCCTAACTACTTTACAGGTGGTTCGGGTTATGGTGGTGCTAGAACGAGCAAGGGTGGTGCCGGCTCGAGCTATGGAGGAGGGTACGAGAGGATGGATGATGATGAGGAGTAGCTTCTCCTAGCTACCCTCCCAAGTCAATGAGGGCATTGCTTGATTTGGGTTGGGAGGAGATTTCTTGTATATATGGTAACTCTCTTTCTCTTTTCTCTATTTATTGATTTCCTAGTGTAGTTTTTATTACTTTCCTTTATGAAAAAAATACAAAAAAATTTGAAAAAACAAAAAAATTCAAAAATACGTTCCAATGAATTGTAAATCATGCTTCCCTGTGTCCCATACTTAGAAAATATTGTTTTGATTCTTGGTATATGATAATGAGCTTTGTGAATTTGTTCATCATGATTTGAAGCTTAATTGTTTGGATTCCTAAACATGCGTCAATTTTGCCAACTATTTGTGAATATAGTGCTTGACTAGTTGATTTGGTTTGGAATGTGTGATAGTTCCTGGTATGTCATTGAATTTGAGTATTGGTTTGCAACTATTAGTAATGTTTATATAGCTCAATATTATGCACATTGAGGAGGACGAAGGCATTTGTTCTCTCAGGAAGCCTTCAGACGAAATTAGATACATTTGTTCCCTTCTTGTTACCCATGTTGTTGTTTGTGCGCTTTTATTGTTTATTTAGCCACATTACAAGCCTATATGAGCCCATTGGTTACTAGTCCCAAGCATGGCTTGGGGGAGCTATTAGTTGGTGAGGTGAGGGAGTTGTGGTGTGCATATCAACTGCACAATGTGGGAATAAAAGAAGAGTGATTGTTCTTTGATATTATGATTGAAAAATATTAATGTTTTGTGTTACAAAGTTGAAAATTTCCAATATGAGGTAAAAAACAAAAAAAAAGAGCAAAGGAAAAAAAGTTCAAGTTATGAAAAAAAAAGAAAGAAAAAAGAATAAGTAGTTCAAAGTTTGTTTTAATTCACTCTATTTCATATTATCATATTTTGTGAGTGAATATAAAAGTGTTGGGATTGTGTTGTGTATATGATTGTTTGGTGAACTTTTGTGGAGTTGAGTTGTGATTGGAGATGTTTTGGTCATCGCTTGTTGTGACCTTGGGTTTTATTAGGATATGGCTCCCTTAAGCATGTCTTTACTCTCACATTTTCCTAAATTTATCCTACCCTTTACCCTAGCCTTACATTAAAAGCTTTAAAGATCTTCCGACCTATGTGCATAAGAGTTGTATGAATGTGAAAGTGTTGTTTATCAATGCAAGTTATGATTTGACATATTTCGAGTCGACTAGTAGGTCGAGTCGAAATCCAAGCCTCGAAGAAGAAGCCGGGCCCGATCGGGCAAGCATACGCCCGATCGGGCGGGCGCGCGGAAAGAAGCCTCAAGGAAGAAGCCGCGCCCAATCAGGTGAGCGTAGGCTCAATCGGGCGCAACACACCAGCAAGGGCATAGTGAAAAAGGCGGGCCCGATCGGGCGCGTGTTTTTCTAAGTACCTGATTAGTTTGTTTAAGGTTTTGTTTTAGGAGTGTTACGTAATTTTTTATTACCTTCTCTTTTAGATTTTCTCTCTCTACTTAGGATATTTTCTCTCTCTTAAACTCTCTCTCAACATTGTTCTTAATTACATTCATTAATCCAGATTTCTTTTGGTAACAATTTCTTCTCTTTTAATTTAAGTTATTTTACTTAATTCTTTGATTATGTCTTGCTTTATTTATTTGATTAGTTTAGATTTAATTATGCTTGAGTAGTTTTATTTCTAGGGTTTATGGGGATCTAATAAATATTATGAAGGGGTAAATTTGTGATTTTTGATTATCAATGCGTGGTTAATTTCCTATTGATTGATTTAATGCTATGCAATTAGGTTTGGCCAGATTTAATTGTATGAGTTTAGCTATATTAATTCGAGATTTGACAGATGCGAATTGATGTTTAGGCTTAGTTTCAATAGGCGGACTAATTTATAAATGGTTAAGTCGAGATTCGACAGATGAGATTTAATACCGGTAAATTAACTCTGTGATTATAATACGTAGCGAAAGCCCTTTATAATCTGATTAATCAATGCTTGATGATTGTTTATTATGATTTTCCCTGGAATATTGTTTATTAGTGAACCTATGCCCTAGGCCTTCTAATATTTAATTTCTCCCTACTTTATTTTCTCTGATCATATTCTTCGTAGTATAGTCTTTAATTACAACAACATTAGTTACCTTGATAATTTAGATTATAATAATTAATTAGGAGTAAAAAGACTTGTTTCCCTGTGGATTCGACCTTACTTCCCTATCTACATTAGTTAGAGGACTTAGGTAATACTTTTGATTAGGGTATACGACATTACCCTGTCAACGATTAGGGACAAGGAAAGTAGGGAGCCGCCAACAAGTTTTTAAGGAACTTGTAAACCGTTCACGAATTATAAAAGGCAACCACGAATAAGGGACAACGAAGGCAACAACGATTGACCCGTGAAGGTTACACCCCATTCATAATCCATGAGATTTCTAACTCTATATGGTTCGGAACCACAAAAGGGGATCGGGGATGATGGTACGAAGTGAGTCATGGAGTCACATTCGCCCGTATTGGTCTCTATTCGATTCTTATAGTAAAAAGTGATTCCAACGATCTCAAAGGCATACAAACAAAGATTCAATACTATTATTAAAGTAAATTGGTTGAATATTAATGCAACATATAATTCTAATATATCGTGATCACCTGATTTAACAGCAAAGATTAAACGGAACCTAAGCCGGTTGTCCAAATTATCTTATTAGGCGTGATTTTCAATTACATATTCTCTTTAAACATGCAATATGGTGATCATAATAATAATAGAACAAACATTAATATTGGAAGCAATTC
Organism: Chenopodium quinoa; assembly: GCF_001683475.1. Classification (NCBI taxonomy): domain Eukaryota; kingdom Viridiplantae; phylum Streptophyta; class Magnoliopsida; order Caryophyllales; family Amaranthaceae; genus Chenopodium; species Chenopodium quinoa. The sequence continues at coordinate 581,280 of NW_018744239.1, read as the reverse complement.
AACAATAATAATGTTAGTCAAATCAAATATAAAATTAACCTAATCATGATACTAGCAATATTAAAATAAAATAAGAGTAATTAAATTAATTAATTACTCACATTCCGCGCGTTCCTTTAAATTGCTACATCATGAATAAATTATTAGTAACTTCAATAAAAATATAAATCAAATTTAAAATTAAATTAAATTAAATAAAAATTAGAGTTGATTTGGTCCAAACCCTCAATTATTTGTAACTTTCACGCCTTGGTTTAAGGACGGAACCTCGGGTTAAGTATGGACTCTTTGGAGTGCTTAGGGGAAGTATTATGAGAGAATAGGATGGCTAGTGTTTAGGCTAAAGAGGGAGAAGTTAATGATTTTGATGATCAAGCTTGTTGATGAATGGAAAAGGGATGATATGACCTCTATTTATAGAGAAAAAAAAAAGAAGGGTTGAAGAATTAAGATAAAATCCGAATTTAATCGGAATAAAACTCAATAGACTGCAGTTTTTGCGGTTTTTTGTTTTTATCATATCTTTTTATCCAAAAATCAGAATAAGATGAATATGATATCGTTGGAAATATCTTGAAGTCTACTTTCTAACACAATTAAAATTAGATTAAAATACTTTGTAGAACAAAATATATAGCCGAAATAGTTAGACGGTGTCAGTTTTTGATAGGGGTTTGACATTTAATTCATATCTTTTCCGTTATAGCTCGGAATTGATATTATTATATGTCATTGGAAAGATAATTTCCAGTGCTATCCAACCATATAAAATTTGGATAAAAAATATGATTCAAAAAAAAAATATATGTCTATCTTTGAACGTCTTTCAATTCGGATAGAAATAGGACTTTAAAAAAAGGAGTTTTATTCAATTTTAAACTCTTTAATCTTATCTTTTCAAAAAGGATAATTAAGATCTTTTAGAAACTTGTAGAAGCTTTTAATTAATCCTAATTTTTTTAGGAATGGTATTAAATAATTTGGACCCTCCACATGATCATTGGGTCGTAGGTAAGGTGGGCTTAGGTTCGGTTTGGGCTCGATTTAATATTTTGGCCATAACTTATTCGTTATAACTCGGATTTGGGCTTATAATATATCGTTGGAAAGCTCTTTTCAAACCTCATACAACTATTCAGTCATTGGACCTAGATTATGGACCAAAATAAACTGTATTAAACGTTTTTATAAAAAGGACACGAAATGAATGATTTTAAAGGACACGAAATGAATTATTTTGGGTTTAAAGGCACGAAAAGAGGAAAATAAGTTATGGTTTGGGAAATGGGATAGGAGTTGGGTTGGTTTATGAAATGGAAATATGGATTTAAGCACTCCAAGATTAAATACTCAACCCGACCAATAATGGCAGTGAAAGGTTGTTCATCATCGGGTTTGGTTTTAGGGAGACATTTTTAGGTGTCTACAGTTCTTATATAGGGAGGGGTTCTTACCGGATCCCTTCCTATACACACACACACACACACACACACACACACACACACTCACTCACTCACACACACACACACACACACACACACACAAGATAACTCATGAGTCGTCCTTAATTAATAGGTCTACATATTAATAAAATTTTATTAGATTGTGAAGTATATATATCATTTTGACCAATTAGTATATATTCTAAACGGATGTTTTACGCTTTGAATTACTTCCTTTGTTCCAAAAAATATTATGATACAAAAAAATAAATTCATATGATAATTTTTGAGAATTATAATGTAATAATTTTTTTGAATAAATAATAATTCAATTTGTATATCTAAAATATTGGTATTTCATAGAAAATAAAATTCTAAACTTACAATTTTATCCTTAAAAAATAGAATTTTAAACAAACCTTTTTTTAATCTTATAAAGTCTATTTAAATCTATCTAACGTGGCACGACACTTGGCGAAAAGTTGGTACGCCAAGTGTCGCTACCTCGTGACCTAGCTTAATTAATGTTTAGCTATATATATATATATATATATATATATATATATATATATATATATATATATATATATATATATATATATAGTAGTAAAAATACTAGTAATAGCAGTAGGAGAAGCTGTAGCACTAGTAGCAGTAGCAGCAGCTGTAGCACTAGTATCAGTAGCAGTATCAGTAGCAGTATCAGTAACAGTAGCAGTAGTAGTAGCAGTAGCAATAGCTAAACATGGGCAACGGGCCGTGCTGTGCCGCCGCGGGCCGTGCCGCGGTGGGGGCCGTGCCTGAAATTGGCTCACCCTAGCCCACGGCACGGCACGGCCCATGTGCCTTGCGGGTCGTGTCGTGCCGGGCCACGGGCCAAACCATGCCACCCTTTTTAATTTTTTTTTTTAATAAATGAAAAAAAAAAGAATTAAACGATATATATTTTTTTTTAGTACAACTTAATATATGTGATTAATTTATGTTTATGTTAATGTTAATATATTTTGTTTACATTTTTTGAACAACTTTATTTTAATTTAGGTTATATAAATTATTTATCTAATTAATAATTATGTTTAAGTTTATATAATCAAATAAAAACAATTTTATTAATTTAGAAAAAAAAAAACAACAATGCATATAATAAAAAAAAAATACGAGTGCGAAACGAAAAACAGTATTACAACCTAAAAACGAACACTAAACAACCTAAAAGATACATACTACTAACCATACCCATTACAGGAAGAACGAAGAAAACTACACGTTGAAAGAGTCTTGCAGCAAACCAATAGCTGCTGAGCCCGGACAACCAAGAAAACCGAACCACATCCCTACCATGGCCCAAGAGAAGCCAAATTAACTGAAACAGTCGAGATGGACTAAGAGCACAGATCATAAACATTGAAGAGAACCCAAACTGGCAGTGACAGCGAAGGAAACTCATGATGGAATTAGATGGGAGACGGAAGAACCCGAAAAATGCATCCTGTTGCTGAAGAACGAACCTTGAACACCATTCCACTCCTAGGGGTTGAAAAACACATCTACAACCTAGGAGTCTGGGAACACAACCTATAGAGTCATTTTCTTTAACGACTCTATGAGAAATCATGCATCCAAATGCAGTTTCTTTGCTTGCAACTCTACCAATAGAGAATGCAAGAAAATGGAGGACTTTGCTTGACCCAATCATCAAAGATGGGTAGCCTCCTTCAAGATATGAATTAACAGCGATGACTGACCTTTTCATCACCCAAACTATCAAAGGGATGATAAAAATTGTATGAATTCCCATATCACCCCATACCCAAGCAACAATACCTGCAAACCAAACTCTTCCCTCAACACACTCCTCCTGCAAACTCCATATGCAGGAAAACCTTTCCATCCGCGCAAATAACTTCACCCCCCGAAGAATTGATTTAACTACGAGGGGAATACATTCACACCCCGACAAGGCTACTAGAAGGACCACCAACCCAACTAATAAGGGATAACTTATTCTTGCAACCCTTAAAACCAACCAACAAGGCTCAAAAGACCACGACAACACGTCGTTAACTTCCAAAGCTAGAACTATTCTACGGAACTCTAACTCATGACCAAGCCGAGAAAGAGAATTATTTAAGAACAAAAACCCAAACAACACAACTAGCAACTTAAACAAAAGCAACATAAATAAAACAAAGCAAAACCAAAAACAAGTAAAAAGAAACAGGCACAAATTGACGAGAAAGCAGAGGAAAAGCTACGAACTGATCAAACCTCACCGGCAAGAACCCAATTCAACAACAAGAATCATTGTCAACGGCAACCCAACGAACCGCGCACTACACCTAACCTTGGATGCGCGAGGAAACCCTACCCTTAACTTCACCTTTACCGTCGGGAATTAATTTGTGAAATTCCTTTCAACGGCGACGTTAAGGCTAGCCTTTGGTTCTTACTTTTTTGAAGCTAGCCGCAAACTCTTGAAGATGAACCCAAAAAGAGGACCTCTTAATTATTCACCAACTGAGCAAAAACGAAAATTTAAAAACTAGAAAGGAAACGGGCTAGAGAACTGGGCTCGCCGGTGATGGCTAGACGAAGAGAGCCAGTCGCCGGCGAGCAGGGGCTGAGATAAGGTAGAGGCGGTGGGGCGGTGGAAGATAAGACAGGGGGTTAGAAAGAGAAAGGGCGAAAGAAAAAAAAGTTAAATACATAACCACAACGTTAGCAAAGACTAAAGAACATTGATGATTTATTTCATACTTGTACATATATTAGCCCATTTCTTCTCTTATATAGCTATTTTCTTATGGAGGGACATATTTATACAAAGGAATTTCATGGTGAGGATAGGTAGAAGATAATGTAGCACTTTCGTATTCGTTTTCTTAAGGTTGGGGGGTTCCATGCTTCTCTTCTATGTTCACTCCCAAAGCTTTCATATTGCCAATCACACATAAGGTTGTGATTATAAGTATTACCGCAACACTTTGAAGCTTCATTTCGTAACACTTTTCGATTTCTGTTAAGAAAATTAAACATAATTAACTAATTATCTCGACGTATCTCTATACTTTTTTCTTTTCTTTTTTTTTTTTTGGAAAAAACGTATCTCTATCTTTTTAAAATATCAATGCACTATAATCTCCACAAAATATTGTTATTTATTTATTAATAGTTTAGTTGACTAAAGTCATGAGAGATAGTATAAAAGACATAAAAACAAATTTTTCAACATCATCAATCTTAATTATTACCTCTATTCCGAAATACGTTAAACTAAGCATCAATTGAGGCAATACTGAAAAATAAATAAATAAATAAATAAATAAAAATGATCAAATTAAACTCACCTTAAGTAAGCAAATTAACGAGTATATATAACATGGAAAAAGATGATTCTCCTAAAATTGATTAATCAAAGCAACAAAAAACTTACAAATCAAAAATTAAAAATGAGTCTTGATCATGTGTCCTAAACTATCCAAGAGTTTAACCATTATATAGACAATATAGCTTGTTAAAGATTGATGAGGTAATTAGATATTAATGGAGTTACCACAAATGAGGCAAGATTCTATCAATAAATTTTCTTGATTTGAAACGATTTGAATGATTAGGGGTAAATTTTAGCGGTGATTATAATAACAAAGTCAAATTACTCCAATTTTAAATCGAAATAAAAAAACAGATTGAATTTAGTGAAAAATGATTACCACTTAAGGAAAATATAGGTCGTTAATGGAAAATTGATAACCCTAGGTCTAGGCAGATTGCTTCAACTCTCAAGTCATTTCAACTACGGTGAGCATGGGACGGGTACCCGAACCTTTAGAACTAACGGTTCGGGTACCCGATAAACAAAAGTCCTAAAAGTGATATCCATAACTGTAGACATCTAAAAATGTCTTCCTAAAACCAAACCCGATGATAAACAACCTTTCACCGCCATTATTGGTCGGGTTGAGTATTTAATCTTGGAGTGCTTAAATCCATATTTCCATTTCATAAACCAACCCAATTCCTAGCCCATTTTCCCAAACCATAACTTATTTTCCTCTTTTCGTGCCTTTAAACCCAAAATAATTCATTTCGTGTCCTTTTTATAAAAACGTTTGATCCAATTTATTTTGGTCCATAATCTGGGTCCAATTATTGAATAGTTGGATGGGTATTGAAAAGAGATTTCCAATGATATATTATAATCCCAAATCCGAGTTATAACGAATAAGTTATGGCCAAAATATTAAACCGAGCCCAAACCGAACCTAAGTCCACCTTACCTACGACCCAATGATCATGTGGAGGGTCCAAATTTTTTAATCCCATTCCTAAAACAATTAGGATTAATTTGAAGCTTCTATAAGTTTCTAAAATATCTTAATTATCCTTTTTGAAAAGATAAGATTAAATAGTTTGAAATTGAATAAAACTCCTTTTTTTGAAAATACTATCCGAATTGAAAGATGTTCAATGATAGACAGATATTATTTTCGTGAATCATATTTTTTATCCAAATTTTATATTTTTAGATAGCCCTTGAAATTATCTTTCCAATGATATATTATAATGTCAATTCCGAGCTATAACGGAAAAGATATGAATAAAATATCACTCTATCTAAAACTGACATTGTCTCACTATTTCGGCCATATCTTTTATTCTATAAAATATTTTAAGCTGATTCTAATTGGGTTACAAAGTAGACTTCAAGATATTTCCAACCATTTCTTATCATCTTATTCCAATTTCTGGATAAAAAGATATGATAAAAACAAAAACCGCAAAAACTGCAGTCTATCGAGTTTTACTCCGATTTAATTCGGATCTTATCTTATTTCTTCGACCCTCTTTATTCCCTATAAATAGAAGTAATATCACCCCTTTTTGAATCATCAACAAGCTTGATCATCAAATAATTCTCTCCCTCTTTAGCCTAAATACAAGCCTCCCCATTCTTTCACTATTTCTTCCTTTAAGCACTCCAAGAAGTCCATACAATACCTGAAGTTCTATACTTTAAACAAGGCGTGATAGGTAGAATTAACTGAGGGTTTGGAAAAAATTAAATCTACATTTAATTAATTTAATTTTAATTTAATTTATATTTTTTATTGAAGTTACTAACAGTTTATTCATGATGTAGAAATTTAAAGGAACGCGCGGAATGTGAGTAATTAATTAATTTAATTACTCTTATTTTATTTTAATATTGCTAGCATCATGATTAGGTTATTTTATATTTAATTTGACTAACGATATTATGGTTAAATTTCTTCCAATATTGATGTTTATTCTATTATTTTTATGATCACCATATTGCATGTTTAAAGGGAATATGTAATTGAAAATCACGCCTAATAAGATAATTTGAACAAACCGGTTTAGGTTCCTTTTAATCTTGTTGCTTAATTCAAGTGATCAAAATCTTTTAGAATTATGTGTTGCATTAATATTCAACCAATTTAGCATAATAATAGATTGGAGCAAATTGAATCTTTGTTTGTATGCCTTTGAGATCGCAGGAATCATTTGTCACTATAAGAATCGAGTAGAGGCCAATACGGGCGAATGTGACTCCATGACTCACTTCGTACCATCATCCCCGATCCTCCTTTCGTAGTTCCGAAACATATGAAGTTCGTAATCTCATGGATTATGAATGGGGTGTAACTTTCACGGGTCAATCGTTGTTGCCTATCGTTGTCCCTTTATCGTGGTTGCCTTTTATGATCCGTGAATGGTTTACAAGTTCCTTAAAAACTTGTTGGCGGCTCCCTACTTTCCTTGTCCCTAATCGTATATGTCAATTCCCACTTCCTATGAGTGCCAAGCATATTCACAACATGCTTTTAACGTAGGCGCAAAATTCGAATGAGGCCTACAATTTGGCGACTCCACTGGGGAGGATTCTTTGTTATTTATCGATTTGAGTGATCAGTATTTAATTAAGATGAGTGGATGAGACTTGAAAGATTCTTGAATTGTATTCCTGCGATTTATTTGGCATTGTCACATATGCATATGATTTTTTTTTATGTTAAAGGTTTTTTGCCACAGTAGTACGTGTTCTACGTATGTGGCTAGCCCGGGGGGATTTATGCTCTATCAACCCAAAAACGCTCATGGCAATAAGGGTTCATCGAAGTTTTTAAATCCACCCAAACCATGGAGTCGAGTTCGATTTTATCACAAACTCGCGGAGCCGCCCGTTGGCATACACCCTCAAGGGAGGTTGTCTTGCTAACGCGTCCAAACTCTTAACCATGGTACCCTTTGACACCCAAAAGCTTGACCATAGTGGAACATAGATCTTGACTTTAGGTTGCGAACTTCATTGCATCATTCGTGACAATGTGATTATATGTGAATTTTTTTACTTTTTATTTTTTTATTTTTTATCAAACCCTTTTTTTTATTATTAGAGTCGAGTCATAGTTTTTTTTTTAATTTTTGAGTCACCCGGATTTTAATTCCCGTATACTGCACAAGAGTCAACTTGTTTTGGTCATATCCGGAGTTCTAGAAAGAGTTACGTGTCGTGCAACATATGGATCTGTAGCCCCGAGCTTTATCTTTTATTTGGAATTGGTTTTGTCCCAATCAGAGTCACAGATCAAAAGTTATAACCGATATACTATAGCCTGTCCAGTTTAGGTGTCTTTTTAGCGTCAATTTTCTTATTTTTATTTATTTATTTATTTATAAACTTTTCGTGTCAAGCTAATCTTAGCCAAGTCCTTTAATCCGTGTCAACTCGTATAAAATAGGATTATAGATTTTTATTTTTATTTTATTTTTTATACCCATGAGTCTTAACTCTTCTAGAATTCTAGTCCTTTTCCCAGTGTCTTGTGATTTTTTGTGCTAACCTTAACATGTGTTCTTTGTCTTTGATTGTGGTTGATCTTATTTATGACTAACGATTGTCAATGGACCGTTTTCACCTAGTAAATAGCATAAACATTAAAATTGGACAAAATTAATCAAGTTAGTTTGTCTTTTAGTTTTCCGTGCTATTTGGTCATTGGGTCCTTTGTTTTTCACAATGTTCTCATGTCTAGCCATGCGATCATACCACGAGTTTTAATAAACTCACCCAATCACACATGTTGAGTCATTGCACACACTTTGTCTTCGAGTAATGCACTATATTGTTTATGATCGTATACTAGGACCATGCATGCATCGCTTTCCGTCGTAATAGGAATGAGTGGAGTATTTCCCATCAGTTTTCAAAATTGTTTCATACACTCTTCCTTTCCAATCCGAGTATTGAGTTAATGCATTAGATGAGTTCGTCCTTACACAGTACTTGAGTCTAAAATCAATAGGCAATAGTTGGAAGAATAAGGGGAACGCCATTCCTTTCTTCTTTCCTTCCAATCAAAGCATCAACAACAAGAAACTTTTTTCCTCAGTAGGCGGAAAGAAGTAACTCATAAACAACCATGAAGACAAAGCACGATGCAAGCTTCTCACCAAGATTTCATGTTTTCTTCTTCTTTTGTTTCAAACCCTTCCCCCCTAAAAGTCTAGCATAGGTTCTCCTTATCCATGTGTCTATGTGTCACATTTCTTACCTTCTTCATAAATGAGAATCTCTTTCTTACATTCGATCATGTGATTAGAAAAAAAAATGGCGAACTAAACACAAGGTAAACCAATGACTTGAGGCACCTTTGCAACCCATTCATTCCCCATTAACCATTTAATCACATATCCATTTCTTCGTCAACCAATTTGAGCCTCGTCTAACGTTTGGCCTTCATTTTTTCAACCCACATTCACTCAACCCTGAAATTGGAAGATGTGCAATTTGTGTAACATTCAAAAAGCAAGTAAAAAAAAAAGCAGCGAAACAACAATAAAACAATGTCTAAAGGCAAGTGTTCCAATGTCTTTGATATGAACATGTCTCAAATTGCGTCTCTCATCGAGTGCTTGGTACCGTGCCTGAGAAACATGAATGCTAAGTGAGTGATGGACCGCATGATCTGAGATTGCCTTCATTGATACAAAAGAATGAAAAAAAAAAAGAAATTCAAAACAAAAATAAAAATTGAAAATAAAACTTGCAAAGTCCAATTCACAATTACACGTCTTAGGGTTTCTCTCGGGTCTTGAGTCTTTTACCCCTTTCTTCCTTAAACCATCAGCTTAACCACATTACAACCCTTGAAAGACCTCTTTGAGGTGTACATACACTTGTGCAAAGTTCGGTTAGAGCTACGTTGGTCTGATTCCTAACGGATACGTAGGCAACCTCACATCGAGGTGCGGCCACATTCACATTCATATCCACATTCATATTCATATCCATGCATGATCGAGTCAAATAATATCCAATGCTTACCTCTACCCATTTAGAGCTAGACTTGGGGGCTTGAACCCACATCATTTAGCCTACCCAGCCTGAAGAGTCATCATTTTATACTCTTCTCACATCTATTTCCATCACCATAACCCTTGCAGCCATCCTTAGTATTACATTCACACACTTCACTCACACATACATATCCATATCACCTTTCCTTCTAGGAACCTTCTATCATGAAATCTTACTTCAACGATGCGCATGTTTTGTCATCTTTCAAGATAACATTCATTAAAAGAAACTTTGTATACTTGCTTAGCTTCCTGACCTGAGCAATGTTCATTGTTTCATGCATCGCATAATGTGCTGAGTAACATTTCTATATCAATGATTTGTAATAATACAAAGCATATCGTTCTTAGCTCCTTGACTTAAGCAACGTTCATAATCACTTCATCTATATACGTGCTTAGCTTCTAGACCTACGTGACGTTCAAGATCGCTTCTTTACACCATATATGATGCTTAGCTCCATGACCTAAGTTCATTCATCTATCGTGTCACATGATGTAATTGTCCTTAGCCTCCTAGCCTAAGAACATTCATCATGCATACATTATTTTCAAGACAAGCAATTCAATCCATACGATTCATTTCGTCTTGCTTAAGGAGGAAGTTAAAAACTTCCTCCCTTTTTCATTATTTTCTTTTGGGTAAGTTCAAAAACTTTTTCAAAATTTTTATCGAGGGAAGTTCGAAAACAAAATTTCATTTTTCACGTCTTTCTTTTTCGGGAGAAAGTCAGTACCTTCCGCTCGTCTCATGACAAAAATTGACGGAAAATTTTTGCTTTTGCATCTTCGTTTAATTTGCTTGTGTCTGCACACACACATATACACACACACACACTCACAAGTCATACACATGTCATGTCACATCAAGTCAAACTTGGTCAAGTCAGTGGTCAAGTCAATCACAATATATACGAGTCCATTGGCAAATTTATTTTTGCAGGTCTCATCTACAGCCCACGTTCGGGGACAAGCGAACCAACTACAGCCTACGTCCGGGGACAAGCGGACCATCTACAGCCCACATCCGGGGACAAGCGGACCATCTACATCCCACGTTCGGGGACAATCGAACCACCATCATTTCATGACGCAAGGTTCTCGATACATAGAGATTTGCAATCTCATCATCTGTCGACTTTCCTCAAGCATGGAAAGTATTATTCGGTGGATTTCTTCAAGCATAGAAAACCGCCAAGTCGGCTTTCTTCAAGCATGGAAAGCATTATCGGTGGATTTTTCTTCAAGTATAGAAAACCGCCAAGTCGGCTTTCCTCAAGCATGGAAAGCGTTATCGGTGGATTTTTCTTCAAGTATAGAAAACCGCCAAGTAGTCGACTTTCCTCAAGCATGGAAGGCATTATCGGTGGAATTCTTCAAGCATGGAAAGTGTCATCCGGTAGGTTTCTTCAGGCTTAGAAAGCTACCAAACTCATCTGTCGGCTTTCCTCAAGCATGGAAAGCGTTTCAACATAAGTCATCCGGTGGATTCTTTCAAGCATAGGAAGCTGTCAAACTCATTTGTCACCGATACACTGGTGTTAGATACGTATTCTATCCCTTTACTCTTTTATCTGTAGAAATAACATTTTTCTGCAGGTATCGGCGTGTACAGAATGATTTAGGATCGCAGAACGTCTTAAATCATTCTCCATCCCTATCGACTACTTTGACTATCGTTTTCGAAACTAACGTTTCTACAAACTCAGTCAAAGTGGGGGCTTCTGTAGACACCTAAAAATGTCTCCCCAAAACCAAACCCGATGATGAACAACCTTTCACCGCCATTATTGGTCGGGTTGAGTATTTAATCTTGGAGTGCTTAAATCCATATTTCCATTTCATAAAACAACCCAATTCCTAGCCCATTTCCCCAAACCATAACTTATTTTCCTCTTTTCGTGCCTTTAAACCCAAAATAATTCTTTTCGCGACCTTTTTATAAAAACGTTTGATCCAATTTATTTTGGTCCATAATCTGGGTCCAATGATTGAATAGTTGGATGGGTATTGAAAAGATCTTTCCAACGATATATTATAATTCCAAATCCGAGTTATAACGAATAAGTTATGGCCAAAATATTAAACCGAGCCCAAACCGAACCTAAGTCCACCTTACCTACGACCCAATGATCATGTGGAGGGTCCAAATTATTTAATCCCATTCCTCAAAAAATTAGGATTAATTTGAAGCTTCTATAAATTTCTAAAAGATCTTAATTATCCTTTTTGAAAAGATAAGATTAAATAGTTTGAAATTGAATAAAACTCCTTTTTTTGAAAATCCTATCCGAATTGAAAGATGTTCAAAGATAGACAGATATTATTTTCGTGAATCATATGTTTTATCCAAATTTTATATGGTTAGATAGCCCATGAAATTATCTTTCCAATGATATATTATAATGTCAATTCCGAGCTATAACGGAAAAGATATGAATAAAATGTCAAACTCTATCTAAAACTGACACCGTCTCACTATTTCGGCCATATCTTTTATTATATAAAATATTTTAAGCTGATTCTAATTGGGTTAGAAAGTATACTTCAAGAGATTTCCAACCATATATTATTCATCTTAATCCGATTTTTGGATCAAAAGATATGATAAAAACAAAAACCGCAAAAACTGTAGTTTATCGAGTTTTATTCCGACTTAATTCGGATCTTATCTTATTTCTTGATCATCAAATAATTCTCTCCCTCTTTATCCTAAATACTAGCCTCCCCATTCTTTCACTATTTCTTCCTTTAAGCACTCCAAGAAATCCATACGATACCTGAAATTCTATACTTTAACCAAGGCGTGATAGGTAGAATTAACTGAGGGTATGGACCAAATTAAATCTACATTTAATTAATTTAATTTTAATTTACTTTGTATTTTTTATTGAAGTTACTAACAGTTTATTCATGATGTAGCAATTTAAAGGAACGCGCGGAATGTGAGTAATTAATTAATTTAATTACACTTATTTTATTTTAATATTGCTAGCATCATGATTAGGTTATTTTATATTTAATTTGACTAACGATATTATGGTTAAATTTCTTCCAATATTGATGTTTATTCTATTATTTTTATGATCACCATATTGCATGTTTAAAGGGAATATGTAATTGAAAATCACGCCTAATAAGATAATTTGGACAAACCGGTTTAGGTTCCTTTTAATCTTGTTGCTTAATTCAAGTGATCACAATATTTTAGAATTATGTGTTGCATTAATATTCAACCAATTTAGCATAATAATAGATTGGAGCAAATTGAATCTTTGTTTGTATGCCTTTGAAATCGCAGGAATCATTTTTCACTATAAGAATTGAGTAGAGGCCAATACGGGCGAATGTGACTCCATGACTCACTTCGTACCATCATCCCCGATCCTCCTTTCGTGGTTCCGAAACATATGAAGTTCGTAATCTCATGGATTATGAATGGGGTGTAACTTTCACGGGTCAATCGTTGTTGCCTATCGTTGTCCCTTTATCGTGGTTGCCTTTTATGATCCGTGAACGGTTTGCAAGTTCCTTAAAAACTTGTTGGCGGCTCCCTACTTTCCTTGTCCCTAATCGTACATGTCAATTCCCACTTCCTATGAGTGCCAAGCATATTCACAACATGCTTTTAACGTAGGCGCACTTCGAACGACGCCTATAATAACCTGAACCGATAAGTTCGGGTACCCGGACTTCGGATCAACAGATTTTCGAATTTGTTATCGGGTACCCAATAAGATATCCAATAATGATAATTAAACTTAATTATGTAGTTATTATGATATAATTTACCACTAATTAACAACAATATCATATGATTTTTACCAAATTATTAATAATATTACTAATCATTGATATTATAAAGTAAAGTAAGAGTTTAGATTTAAAAAAAAAAAAAAAGATTTAAATAGGGAAAAAAGCAAAAAAAAATGCTTATCGGAATGGATCAGGTAACCGTTAATTTTAAAATGATAACCAATAACCATTCCCGATAACAAATTATCGGAACGGGTACCCAAACTGTTATGGTTATCGAATCGAGTATGTAGGGAATAATTTCAAGCCTTTAATAATTCCACTAGCTCGAACCCCACTGTGATCATACACTAAAGTACGGTGGCGTCCAAAAGGGAAGAAGATAGAGCAAAAGATTCGCCAACAAGTTTTTAAGGAACTTGTAAACCGTTCACGAGGTGAAGGTTACACCCCTTAACGATCCAAGAGATCGTCAACTCCATAAGGTCATGAACCAAAATAGGGTTCGGGGATGAGGGTACAAATCCAACCTAAAAGAGATTGAACCTGCCCTAATAATAGGCCTCTACTTTATTTTGCTCGTATTCATGTGAACTTTCTAACTAACATACAATCAATAGGATTACCCCTAAACCTGTTTAATCTATGTTGGTTGAATATTAATGCACAAATAAATCTATTATTGGCGATCACTTGAATTATAATCACAATTAACCTAACAAGATTATTAAATATCTTATTAAGCGTGGTTACAAGTACAAATTCCCTTTATCATGCAATAAAAGGTGATCAAGCAATAAAGAATAAAATAATATGCACATCAAGCAACATAATAAAATAATCAACATCATTAATAATAATAATAATCAATCATAATCATAATCATGTTAAAGCATAGCAAGATCCTAGGCATGATACTAACAAGATTAATAACAAACCCTAGCATGTCACTAAGCAATAAAAATCGAATCTTTAGCCCTAACATGATACTAACAATCATAAATATTAGGAAGAACATAGGAAGCATCATAACAATCATATTTAATATTAAAAATACCCTAGACATGATACTAGGAATATCATAATAACAATATAAACATGATTTCTACATCATAATATCAATTAATCAATTAAAGCACTTACTTTGATGCCTCGTACCTCTTTCTAATAACAAAATACACACGTTAGTAACTTCAAGGAAAATAATAATCAAAGCAATTAAATTAAACAATTGAAAGAGAGATTTGGGACAAAACCCTCAGAAATTAAAACCTTCCACGTCTAGAGCGAAGGCAACTTCGAATATGGCTAGGTGTTTCTAGATCTTGTGAATGCGGAATTTTGTATTAAAAAGAAAAGTTTAGAAAAGAATAAGAAAGAGAGAATAATCAAGAAAATCTTGATGAGAGTTGGTGAATGATTAAGAGAGAATTAGAGAATTAATGATTGCGAAAGAAAACTGATTGTTGATGAGAATTTGTGAGAATTGGTGAATGAAAACGGAGTTCTTGATACGATATTTATAGATAAAATCATCCAAAAAAGATAATTTAACAAAACAGAGTCTGAAGATCGTAAAACAACATTGGCGCCAGCCCTGGCTAGTTGGCGCCAGGCACTAGTGGCTAGCGCCAGGCGCCAATGGCTAGCGTCTGGCGCCAAGGCCTAGGTTTGGACGCCAAACTGGATTTCAACGCGTTTTCGAAAATCTGATAAATTTCCCGTACTAGAAGATAAAATAATATAATTTCAATCGAAAATGCTATTTGATCTTAATTAAAACGCTGAAAAAGTCCTAATTGAATTAGGAATGAAAAGAACCTTCTAGAATGTTCTAGAAGACTAAAAACATTCCTAATTGCATTAATAATGATAAATTGTATTAGGCCCTCCCCTAGATCATTGGGCCGTACTTAAAGCTCAAACCGGACCCAGTTTGGTAAATTGGCCATAACTTCCTCAATATTCATCGGAATTGGGCTTATAATATATCGTTGGAAAGGTCTTTGCAAGCCCCATCCAAATACAATACTATTGGACCCATATCATGGACCAAACAAAATAGATTTGCTGTTTTCTTAAAATAAAGTTTTAAAAAATAGGGAGAAGAGAAAAGAAATAAAACTTTCCGCAACACTAGACCTTTCCACACTTTCGTTTCATTCGATTATGATTCGACGTGAAAGGCACTTATCACTGGGTTTGGTTTTGGGGGACACAAATGGGTGTCTACAGAAGCCCCCACTTTGACTGAGTTTGGAGAAACGCGAGTTTCAAAAACAAAAGTCAATGTATCGATAGGGACAGAGAATGATTCAGAACGTTTTGCGATCCTAAATCACTCTTGTAACGCCGATATCTGCAAAACTAGCATTAGTTAAACAGATAAAAGAGTTAAGAAACGCGTATCTTGCACCGTCGAGCACACGTCTCTGAAAGTAACCGATTGTTGCTAGTGTTGTTGTTTTGATGACCTCCTGCAAGCTAGAGAATGCCATCCCGCTTGAAAACCGCTACGCCTCGTAACTGCTTCCAAATTAGAAGATTGCTTTTCCCGAAACTATCCTCCCCGCTATGATAACATTCCACGTCCAAGGAACATCATTGAAAATTATTTCTCTTGAAATAATTCTCATCCGCATTATGATCATCTTCCATGCCTCAGGAACTATGATCGAAGACAACTTTGCCCGAAATTACCTTCAGTAGTTTGCGACAACTCTCCGCAATCTAGGGAATGATGCCGATGACATCTTCTCTTGAAGTCATCTTCATTTGATGCGATAATTTTGCAAGGAAATTACCGAAGCTCCAAGCCTGTCGATCTTTAAAAGTTCGCCTGAACCTCGCTATGCTATGCCTGTATGTCGGCGCTCTTTTTCTTTGAACCTGTATGTCGGTGCCCTATGCTCTTGAACCTATATGTCGGTGCCTTTTGCTAATGAGCCTATATGTCGGTGCTTTTTGCTAATGAGCCAATGCTTAGGCGCTTTAAGCTAAGTGAGACGATCTTTTCATCAGGTCGATCACTTTATGTAATCAAGCCGATTACTTAATCATGTCAAATTGCTTAGAGGGGCTAACTGGCGTACCAAGGAACCCAAAAATATGTTGTAAAAGGCTAGCACAACCTCATCAGGTGGCTGGCTGCTTTGGCGTTGCTGAAAATCGATCAGCGCCAGTCTAAAGGCATTAGCGCCAGGCGCTGACGTTGGCGTCAGACGCCAAGCCCAGAACGTGACGCCAATGCCTAGGGACTGGCACCAACACGGGAATCTTCTTTAAATTCCAGTTTTCGTTCATTTTCTTGCTCTGGTTTGTCGCGAACGCTGCTCGAAGAAACCAAAAGCTTCATTCGATCGTTGCTCACTCGTTTCTCAACCGAATTCGCTCAAATTTGTTGCAAATCAAAGCTCTTTTCATCTATATTCCCGATCTATGTAAGTTTCCCTCAAACTCACACCGGTTTTTATGAATTCCTGGCATGTTTATTCACGAATTTCACAAAAATTCAAAATTTGTAATGCTCAATTTGCTTTGTTTATCAAGTTTTATGCCGTGAAATTGCTTGTTTATGCTTGTATAATGCCTTAGGAGTAATTTGAGACTTTTTTGACTCAATTTGGTGAAGAAATGAGCAATCCGCCATTGTCGGACCTCTTAAGGTCGTGAAGAACAATGTGGCTTGTTCTTGATGTTTTTGCTAGCAATTCTTGTTCAATTTGTCACAATAATCACTATAGTGTTGCAAGAAATTATTTGATTGCTTGAAAAAATGTTGTCATGCTCAATTTGAATTTGTGCTCTATTTTAGTACTACGTACTCTGTATTCTACGAACATAGTATCATGCGGCTAGGCGAACCTTAGATACTTTAGAACCTTAATTTATGATGATTCTGCACAATGTAGCATGGCTAGACAATGAGGCTCAGGTTCACGGTCCCGAAACACTAGACGGGAGCATGAGCCCGTGGAGGACGACACCACACCGTCCACTTCGCTTGGTCGGCTCCCAGAGTGGGATGAGCAGACCTTGTTCTTTGCCCCTGTCCACCACATTTCTGACAGGGTGAGACGGGGAACCGAGCCTGGGAGGACACGGCATCACGGCTCTGGTTGTGATGGTCTAGGCGATTTGTATAGGATGCACATCGCCAGAGACCGAGAGACGAGACTCCTATGGGAGTCCTGCGGACTAGTAGCCTTGTTAGAGACCTCCGAGGCTATGGTCGCCTCCAGCGGGGGTCACCACGTAGTCCGCGCTTTGGTGGAGTTCTTCTGGGACACCACCAACACCTTTCATTTCCCATGGGGTGAGATGATGGTCACCCCTACAGACTTCAGTCTCATCACAGGACTGGAGTTCACTTCTGTGCCGCTACCGTTCGACGGCGGGATCAACGTCTTTTCTCCAGAGGTCGAGGAGCTATTGGGGCCGATTGCTGTTCGGGCCCGAGCTGAGGTCAAGACGACTCAGTTCAGTGCTAGGGGGATTCGCCGCTCGACGCTGGCAGTGGCTTTTGATGACGATGCGACCACCCGAGAGCAGCGGGTGCGCATCTTTGTGCTGATGTTGTTGTCAGGGACATTCTCCTCTTACTGGGGTAGTAGGGCGTTGCTTTACTACCTCCCTGCTGTTCGCGATCTCTGGCGGATCGGGACTTATGACTGGGCCAGCTTGGCCTACACTGACTTCATTCGCACGCTGAGGGACTCGTGTCGCCACCGGTCCTTTAGGACGAACATCGCTTTGTCTGCTTTCTGGAAGGTCGTAGAGGTAAACATTATTCCCTATAAAGTTTAGCCCTACATGTTAGTTAGCATTTTACTCACGCGTTTAACTTCTTGTAGATCTGGTTCTACGAGTACTTTCCTTCCATTGCGCCGGCGAGACCATCGCCGAGGGGATATCCGGTGAGCGCCTCTTGGCGCGGCCACCATGTGGACATGTCTACTGCACGTGTCCGGAGTCGGATCATCTCGGTACGACTTTTGGTGTTTATCTTGCTCTTCTGTGATATTTTGGACATGTTCTTACCTGATTGGTGTTTTTTATAGGGACCTGAGGTAGTATACCGACCATGGGGCGATTGGACAGTCCCTGGATTAGCCGCACAGTACTCTACTGAGCGCCGCTACTTTCTGGGGTCCTATGGAGCGGTCGTATACTTAGGGGAGAGAGTTGTTAGACAGCACTCTTCCGATGTTTTCGTTATTCCTGCTCCTCCGCCACGCCACATGTTCGACGAGGGAGAGTTGTCGAGCATGGCTGAGGGGTCTGGTTCCCTCTGGCGGTCCCATGTGATCCTTGGGCGGAGTTATGCTGAGGAGCTACTTCCTTTGTTGGCTCCAGCCCCTATACCGGCCGAGGATGTGAGGGTAAGATCTTTAGCTTTTTATCTTTCGCTGAGTAGCCCCCAAGTAATACCTTGCTGATTTCTTTCCATTTTATCAGGATGGTCCCACTGAGTTTGTGCCACCCCGTATGTCCATTCACTACCAGGGGACGTACGGGCCGATCGAGGAGATGATTTCTCCGGCTCCTGAGGGCGAGCGCTTCGTGGAGCGGTCGATTCCTCGTCACCAGACTAGGGTAAGTCTAGTTTTAATTCAGAATCTTGTATTCAGTTATCATGTATTTTCACTGACTTATTTTCTTGACAATTCCCACGCGAGATGGTTTCGGCTATGGCACAATGTATAGATGCCTTTCGGAGCCAGCTCGTCCGGATGAGGAACGCGGCTACCTGTCGTCGAGACGACGCTGTCCGAGAGGTAACTTTTCTTCACTTATTATTTCTGCATTATGCTTCAGTTTTACCTTGTTTCTGATTTAATGGTTTTTGCAGGGTCAGCCGATCGCTTCTCACACCCGTACGAGGCTTGAGGGGCGGAGAGATCCGGCGAGGTCTAGCTCGAGACGTCGTCGTACTTCGTCCGGAGGTAGAGGTGGTCGTTCTGAGGCTGCTCGAGCCGACGTTGCTGAGGGCTCAGGGTCTTCATCTGAGGGTGCTCCTGCTGCACCGGTAGGAGAGGCTACCTCGGCTTTCAGAGGTGGTGGGATGTACGAGGTTGGCTCGTCATCGCAGCAGCCTCCGCGATCTCAGCCTCAGGTTGATCCTGGCTGGAGCGGTCATGTCCTGAGTTTTCTCCCTCCTACGGAGACTAGAGCTGGTGCTGAGGCTAGAGCTGGTGGAGAGGTGACTCCTCGGACGGCGCAGTTTTATGGCATGATGGGCCTACGTCCTCCGGCGCCGTAGTTTGTTTCTGTATATGTATTTTATTTTGACTTTTTATAGAACTTTGTCTTTGACTCATTATTTAGACACTTTGTATTTTGTTATGTTATGTAAATTCATTATTATCTATTATTATGTTAGTGTATGTTAGTGTGTGCAAAAGAAGTGTGATAACAATTTTGCGCAAAAAATTCCGTCATTTTTATTATTGATGGAGGGTATTATCCGACTCTCTCCCCCAAAAAGAAAAATAAAAAGGAAAAATAAAACGGAAAAAAATGCTGATTTTTTTAAAAATTAAATAAAATCCAAAAAAGAAATAAAAGTGATTAAAAATAAATGCTATATTTAATTAATTAATGTAAAAGGATAGAAAAGATATTAAAACGGGGCCATAAAGTCATTAACTGACTCAAGTTTAATATCAAAACATAAACTGAGCACGAGCGGCTTCTCTGCTGACTTGGCGCCAGCTGGCGCCAGCCTGTGGCGCGTAGCTCCAGGCGCTACACTTAGCGTGTGGCGCCAAGCACTGATAAGTGGCGCCAATGTCGAGGCTGCGACGCCAATTAACGCTGACTCCGTATTTCAGTCAGATTGAAATTCCTCGCAATTTGTACATAAATAGCCCCTGCTCAGCCGACTCTTCTCATAATTCCAGCGAAAAAAATTATTCTCCTCCTCAGAGAAAAAATAATAACCATGTCTTTAGTCACTAACACCTTCACCTAATATTCTCATGAATGGTGTCGATCTCTTAATGCTAAAGAAAGAAAAGAATTGGATTTGTTTCACTTGGGGGGAATTTGTGGCATCAAAGGGGTAGATTTAGACATAGACTTCATACATACCGCTTTAGAGTTTTGGAACATCGATACACATTGTTTTAGAATAGCGTATGATGAAATTAGCCCTTTGCCAGAGGAATTTGGTGCTATTTTAGGCTTCCCTGCAATAGACCTGGTAGTAATCCCTAGAGTAGATGCATATTACTATAAGGATTTTGAGCGCTTCTTTAATTTGAAGGAAAGGGATTTATCAAAGATAGTAGATGGCAATGTAGTGAACTTGAAAGAATTCGCACGCTATTATTTTGATAAACCGCTTTCTGAACCTTTTCACATATATAGAAGAAGGGCGTTCTTATTCTGCATGCTTAACCAATATTGTCTTAGTAGTGGTAAAATTAACGAGGGTCAATCAATTATAACCACTGTGCTAGAACAAATTGAATCAGGGAGAAATCCAATGCCATTGATAGTTGGAGAGACTATGATTAGTCTAGATGAATTGAAAAGGGACCCAAAAGCACCTCTTCGCGGCTCTCCAGTTTTATTACAGGTTGAAAAATAATATTTTTAATTACAGAAATCAAAAAATATATTTTTGTATTGTAATATTAATTTATTTGCATTGCGATTTTTTTTTTCACAGATGTGGATAATGGAGAGGCTAGGAATAATTAGCCCTCTGGACGACACTGAAAATTATACTCCCACTTGCTTTGTGAGAAGGAAGAAGCGCATCCCTAAAATTGGGCGCCATGGGTGGAGAAAAGTCTTTGAATCACGTGATTTTACTATCAAGTGGGTCATCCCATGGTGGAAAATAAAAAGGATGGTTGGTGTTAACAAGCAACCTTTCTGCCGTCTCCCAAGCTTGTCTCGTGTAACATATTATTATCCTTGCAGAGTAAAAAGACAATATGACTTGCTTCAAAATATTCCTTCCGGGGATCTTCTTCCTCCCTATGAGTACCCCGTATCTCAAGTAGATAAATTTGACACTTAATGGAGCGCTAGACCTTTATGGGAAGTGATTACCCAAAAGGTTCCCCCGTCTTTACTTAATGATGTAAAGAAGTGGTTGTTGAAGAAGTCTTCAATTGATCAGGGTAGAACCGATGTGAAGAATCGTCTAGGTGACAGGGATACACCGGCCAAAGAACGCTTAGGTGCAAGAATTGAATTCAAAACACCTACAATGCCTAGGAAGAAGAATTCTACTAAAGACATGGGGAAAAGGAAAGCTACCACCACAGACAAAAAGGTTTGGGTGGAAAAGAAGCATGGAGTGCTAGCGGAAGGAGAAACAATCTATTCCAAAATTAAATGTAGGCCCTCTAAAGGATGCCTACTAGCTAAAGTAATGGATGAAGAGCAGGAAACAGAAAAGAATTGGAAAGGAGATAAAAAGGAGAAGAAAGATTAGAACATTGCTTAGCTTTAGATTTATTAGATTGTTAAATTTTATTTAAAGTTAATTTATTTCAGCCTTGTTTAAATTCCATTAACAATGTAATTTTATTTTATTAATGAAATTTCAGCTTTCAATTAAATTGTTACTTTAAATATATTTTATTAAAGGAATGAAAATCAAGAAAAATTAATTTTCTAGAATTTTTCGAGTACAGAAGTCGAAAATTTTCCGAAAAACACCGAAATTCGCCCAGATTGTATTACTGAATTGGCGCCAGTGACTGCAGTTTGGCGCCAGCTATTTAGGTCTGGCGCTAGGCGCCAATACCATCGTCTAGCGCTAATGGCTTGTGGCTGGCGCCAGACTATGTTCTGCGACGCCAGTAATTTTCTGACTTTTGTTGACTTCTAGTTGATTCTGGAACGCGGAGATGTCGAAAAATAAAGTGGCCGCACCCATAAAGGGTTGCCTACGTATCCTTTCCTAAGGAATCAGGCCGAACGTAGCTCTCTTGAGTGTCCTACTCAAGTAATTATGGGTAGTATTTTTTAAGTTGGTCAAGATTGGTCATGTTTGAGAATTCATTGCCATCCATATCAGTTAATTTTGCTGCACCACCTGACAGGATTGTTTTGACAATGTAGGGGCCAGACCAATTGGGTCTAAACTTTCCCCTTGGATCTAAAACATTTTTCCTTAGTGCTTTTAATACCAAATCTCCTACTTTGATATTTCTTGTCTTGACCTTCTTATTAAAATATCTAGCCATACGAGTTTGATAGCACTGAGTGTGATGTAGACCTTCTAGTCGTTTTTCGTCGAGTAGGATCAATTCTTCATATCGTGCCCTAGTCCATTCGACTTCATCAAGTTTACTCTCTAGCGCAATGCGTAGAGATGGTATTTCTAGTTCGACAGGTTGTACGGCATCCATTCCATATACCAAAGAAAATGGTGTATTTCCTGTTGATGTACGGATTGGCGTGCGATAACCCCACAGTGCAAAGTGGAGCTTGTCAGGCCAATCCTTGTAATTTTCTGTCATTTTCTCGATGATAGTCTTTAAATTCTTATTAGCTGCCTCAACTGCTCCGTTTGCTTGAGGTCTATAAGGGGACGAATGATGATGTTGGATACCATATTTATGTAGCAATTCTTCACATTCGTCTTGAAAGTGAGTTCCATTGTCACTTATCATTTCATGTGGGACCCCATATCGACAAATGATGTTTCTCTCGATAAAGAGTGCTACATGTCTTGCAGTGATTTTAGCGTATGATTGCGCTTCGACCCACTTTGTAAAGTAATCAATTGCTACTAGAATGAATTCATGGCCTCCTGTCCCTGGAGGAGTGATCTTGTCGATTATGTCAATTCCCCATGTAGAGAATGGCCATAGTGATGTGTAGGTATAGAGCAAAGATGGAGGAACGTGTTGTAAATTGGCATAAATTTGACACTTAGGACATCTTTTCACGTATTGATGGCAGTCCCTATTCATGGTAGTCCAATAATACCCTTCTCGCATTATTTTCTGGACTAACATTTCCCATTTACATGAGTTCCACAGATTCCTTCGTGAACCATTCTCATTATTCTTTGTGCATCCACCTTTCCTACGCATAGGAGAGCTTGACCTTTAGGTACTCTTTTATGTAGCTCGTTGTCTATGAGTACATATTGAGAAGCCAAAAGTCTC
This sequence comes from Chenopodium quinoa, assembly GCF_001683475.1. Taxonomy (NCBI): domain Eukaryota; kingdom Viridiplantae; phylum Streptophyta; class Magnoliopsida; order Caryophyllales; family Amaranthaceae; genus Chenopodium; species Chenopodium quinoa. The sequence continues at coordinate 557,558 of NW_018744239.1, read as the reverse complement.
AAGGCTCGTTTTGTTCTTTTGTCAGCATGAGGAGGGTATTCTCCATTGGTGACATAGTTGAGAATGTCTGTGTACCATGGTTCTTCTTCTTGTTCTTCATCTTCGTCTTGGACTGGGTCGTCGTCTTCTATAGCCTGTATATATGCTGGTTTGTGCCTTTTTTCGATAGTTAGAGGCATTTGCTCGATATCCGTGGGAATCCTAACCATTGAGGCTAATCTTTCCAAGGCATCAGCAAATTGGTTTTCTTCTCTAGGTAGATATGTGTATTCTACCTTCTCTAACTGGTCGGTAAGAGTTTCCAGATAAGTTTGGTAAGGGGCTAGGCTTTCGCTCCTTACTTTCCACCTTTTAGATATTTGATTGATAATTTGAGAGGAATCTCCGAATATCCTTAATTTCTTTACTCCCAATGCCAGAGCTGTTTCAAGGCATACCACACATGCTTCATATTCAACAGCGTTGTTAGTAACGTCGAAATCAAGCTTTATTGAGATTGGGACGTGTTCTTCTTTAGGTGATACTAGTAGCACTCCGACGCCACATCCCTTTTGGTTTGAGGCTCCGTCGAAATACAAGGTCCAAGTATCATCTTCGGTGACCATCAAATCTTCATCTGGAAATTCATTGTCCTGTATCGGTGTCGAGTCTTCTATTGGAAAGTCTGCCAGAAAGTCTGACACCATAGATCCTTTAATAGCTTTTTGTGGCATAAACCGCACATCAAACTGAGCTAAGTTGACTATCCATCTTGAAATTCGTCCATTGAGTGTTGATTTCTCGAACAAATATTTGAGTGGATCCAATTGAGATACCACGAAAACGGTATGCACCAACATGTAATGTCTCAACTTAGTTGTGGCCCACACCAAAGCGAGGCACAATTTCTCGAGTGGTGTATAGCGTGTTTCGTATTCGAGCATCTTCTTACTTAAGTAATAGATTGCATTCTCTTTGTTTTCTACCTCTTGTGCTAGCATGGCTCCCATTGTCTCTTTGGTAACCGTCAGATATAGCCTTAGAGGTATTCCGGGAAGTGCTGGCGCTAATACGGGAGGATTTACGAGATAGGCTTTGATCCTGTCAAAGGCTTTTTGAAACTCATCATCCCATATTACTGGTACATTCTTCTTGAGCTTTTTGAAGATTGGTTCACATATCGTTGTCAGTTTTGATATGAACCTACTTATGTATTGCAACCGGCCAATGAATCCTCAAATCTGTTTCTCGGTCTTGGGCGGTGGCATCGACATGATTGCTTTAATCTTGGTTGGATCTATCTCTATTCCTCTAGATCTTATGACGTATCCCAAGAGCTTGCCTGAGGTGACTCCAAAAGCACATTTTGATGGATTCAACCTCATATTGTATTTTCTTAGCCTTTCGAAAAACTTCCTTAAGGCTACTTGATGGCCTGGACGGTCCTTTGATTTCACAATCATGTCGTCGACATATACTTCAACTTATTTGTGCATCATGTCGTGGAGTAAGGCAGTTGCTGCACGTTGGTAAGTAGCACCTGTGTTTTTCAACCCAAATGGCATTACCGTGTAACAGTAAGTGCCCCATGGTGTGATAAAGGTCGTTTTCTCCATGTCTTCTTCTGCCATGAGAATCTGATTGTACCCTGCATATCCGTCCATGAATGAGAGAAGCGCGTGATTTACCGTGTTGTCTACCAGAATATCTATGTGTGGCAAATGGAAGTCGTCCTTTGGACTTGCCTTATTTAGATCTCGATAGTCGACACACATCCTTACCCTTCCGTCTTTCTTTGGAACTGGGACGACGTTGGCGACCCATTCGGGGTACTTGGATACCTTGATGAAACCTGCAGTTATTTGTTTTTGATCTTCTTCTTTTATTTTAAGTGCTACGTCGGGTTTCATTCGACGCAACTTTTGTTTTACAGGTTTCATTCCTGGTATTAATGGTATAGTGTGTTGAGCTATTTCTCTATTAATGCCTGGCATATCTTCATATGACCAAGCAAATACATCGATAAATTCTTTAAGCAAGTTAATTAAATCGGTTCTTTCTTGTTTATTCAATGTTAATCCGATTTTAACTTCTCTTTTATGAGTTGAATCGTTCGAGATGTCAACTATTTCAGTCTCTTCAATTACTGGTGTTTTCTTTTCAAGTGTTTCCATTGCTTTAATAATTTCTTTATCCTTTTCATCGTTGGCTAAGCAATGTTCGTCATCTTGGGTTAGAGAAGAACACGAGGAGTAAGGAGAATGAGAGATATTATTATACTCTGAGATCATTACATCAAAGAGTGATATTTCCTCAGGGACTGGAACACTAACTATCCTAAAAGAAGAAATAGGAAGGGGAGGCATTATAGCTAAAGACTTAGAAGATTATAAAGGGAAAGACTCTGACTCAGACTCTGACTCTGACTCTGACGATTCTTCAAACATCGGCCCTTGCCCTGTCGTGATTGATATCTTCCTTCCACTCGGAGTAATCACTTTGATAGTCTTGCGCCACCCTTGCAGTGATCCTTCAGCTGGAGTAATTAGTTTTGAGGGGTCGAAGTTTTTGCTTTGTAGGACCGTTTGAATGAGTGAGGAGTTATCTTCCTCATAAACTGGCTCATTCTTTTCTCGCCCAAACAGTAATCCCATGACGTTAAAGTCAAAGCATGGGGGTGCTTTCTCCTTATGGACGGGAGTTGGGATTTCATCAGTGAAATAGCAATCTAAGAAAATCTTGAATCCTGGTCGTCGTATGCCATTTACAACAAATGGTTCGGGAAATTCATGGCATGGATAGTCCTCTCCTTCTTTTATAAACTGACCATTAAGCGTAAGAGGGTACTGATCCATTGGAATTGCTTTCTTTTGAATGCAAGCGTCCCTACGTGCTTTCAACTTATCCTGGGCTCGCTTGAGATCTTTCCGAGTCGGATCGAAACCAAGTCCGAAAGTATCTAGTTTAGGGAGGCCAGGTGACTCTATCGATTTTGCTATCCCTTTCTTCTTTCCTAAGGTCATCCCAAGGAAGTGTCCTTATTTCTTCAGCATAGTGTTGATAATCATGTTGGAATGGGGGTCGTGGTAAAGAAATGTCCTTTCATCCTCTTGGATTAAGGAGACTTCTTCGTTAAAACCCCATAAGTCTTCGTCACCTTCTTCGTGTTCCACGTTGATGATTGGGTTTTCTATTGATTTAATCCTCATCATCGGCGAAGCGTCAATAGTGATGGGGATTCCTCCAACTATGGCTTTCACTTGTTGGTGGAGAGATGAAGGGGCGGCCTTTAGATCATGGAGCCAAGGGCGTCCTAAAAACAGATTGAATGAAGCTTTGATGTCTACCACTTGAAAAGTAGTACCATGTTCTATTGCTCCTGCCGTCACATTTAGAGTTATTTTGCCAAGAGCTTGACGTCGAGTATTATCGTAAGCTCTTATTCCTTGTGTAGATGGAGTTAAATCCTCATCCTTTATGCCGAGCATCCTCGCAGTCCTAAGTGGGCAAACATTAATAGCTGATCCATTGTCTACAACAGTCATGGGAACATTCATCCTTTTGCAGACTACCGTGAGGTTTAATGCCTTGTAGTGTTTGTCACCTTCTGGGGGTAAATCTTTGTCAGAGAAGGTGATTAGATTAATTGGACTAGGGAGGTCACTCGTGAGGAAGTTAGCTAGTCCCTCAGGAGTGGTGTCAGAATCTTTCCCAATTTTATCCAAGGCATTCATCACAGCCAACCTATGTCTCGAGATGTTGCCAGAAGCTTCCATACATTCATCTTAACTTTTGTCTTCTTGAATTGTTTAACGATGTCATTGTCTTCGATGATAGGTATGGGAACTTGTTGTACAGTAAGCATAGGTTGTGTTGAAACGGGAGGTTGCATTCTCCCGGATCTTGTGAGGACGTCTATTGATGAATCTTCTTCAGCCCAAATGTCGTCTGTGGTGTATGATACAGAAGGTGAAGGTCCTACTATGTCTTTTAGGTAGACATCTTCTTCATCACTGTCCCATACTCCATTAACATTTATGTCCTCTTCTTGTTGAACTTGGATTAACTCCTTTTTATCAATCATTTTCTGCACCAAATCCTTGAATTTGAAGCAGTTTTCTAGGGTGTGCCCTCCTGACTGATGGTACTGACCGTAATATCTATCTGTCCTTTTTAATGATTCAAATGGTCTCGGTTCGAGAGGTTTGACCTTGCCACTCTCGGAGAGCATTTCGAACATTTGTGCATACGGGATCCCAATTGGAGTATAAACTTTATTGCTCTTCTTGGGTCTTTCGGTGACTTATAAGGGAAAATACTTTGCCTCATAAGTCGTTTTCACTGGTGTGGACTCTTTTTTAGGAAGTTCATCATATTTCTTGTGAAGTTCGTTCATAATTTAAGAGTTTCACGTAACAGTTGCGATGTCTCCCTCATAAACAGTGTGAGCACTTGTATGTCTTTCTCGTTTGCTGGTTCTGGAAGGTTATCTTCGACATCGAAAAAGATCTCTTCTTCTCCTTCTTCGACATTGGTTTCTTTGACAGGCTTAATGAGAGATGAGGGGTCAACTTCGCTTTCTTCATCGAAAATAGCCAAAGCATGAGCTAGAGGTGCATTGTCAATGCTTGGCTTCTTACTGGCAGGGGGCAATGGCAGCTTGTTATTGTCAATTAGGTCTTGGATAGCTTCCTTAAGCTTCCAACAGTTTTCAGTAGAATGGCCTCTTCCTTGATGATATTTGCAATGTGCGTTAGGGTTCCAGTTAGGCGACCTCTTCTCAACTGGTGGATCTCCAAATGGTCCAATGGGAGTTATAAGACCTTTTGCATTTAATCGATCAAATGCGGTGTCATAACTCATGCCAATAGGAGTGAAGTTTCTCCTAAATGGTTTCTTTTGTCCTTGGTTGTTCATGGCGAGGACTTCTCCTAGATTAAAGGTGCTAACATTATTTGAGTGGGCGGTTTTGGAAGAAGAAGGATTGTCGTTCTTCTTTCCTTTCCAGCCACTGTTGGAGTTATTGTTGGCAGCTTTAGATTTAGCCAAGTCATCTTCAATATTAATCCCAATATCGTAAACAGCCTTAAAGGTATGAAGGTTATTTTGATATTTAAGATGCTTTGAATATTTTTCTTGGAGGTTTTTAATGAACAGTCTCACGGACTCTTTTTCACTTGGTACCTCGATCATTTTAGCTGAGGTTTCTCTCCACTTGTTAAAGAAAGCAGTGAAGCCTTCATTCTCCTTCTGTTTGAGGATTTCAAGTTCTCTATGGTCAGTTTTGACTTGAATGTTGCACTTGTACCTATCGACGAAAGCGTTTGCTATGGATTCCCAGATAGAGGTCTTTTCTTTTTCAAGAGAAAAGAACCATTGTTGGCAAACGGTCTCGAGAGATAGTGAGAACAGAGAAGGGAAGACTTTCTTATCGATACCCTTGATACTCATTATTGTTTTAAATGCCCTTAAATGGAAGTAAGGGTTGTCGATTGCCCTAAATTTTTGGATATCGTTGGCACTGAACTTCTGCGGAAGAAGATCTTTATCCACCGATACCCCTTGGGATATGAGTTCTTGAAACTTGTAGTCGCTGGACAACTTGCTTAGGCTCTCTTGCATGAGGTCCATTTGTTGTTGTTTCACGGGATCCTCGATCTTAAGTGCGAGAAGCTTCAGTGTCTCAGTTACAGTAGCCAGTTGGTTCTTGAGATCATTGACTTCTTCTTGAGTTGCCATTATGACTCTTGCTTTCCTCTTGCGGGCTATAGGTTTGTCGAAAAGTTGGACTTGTACGAAGAGGTTATCTTTGATTAATCGTCCTTCCTTTCTTGACCACGCGCTGTAAATTAAGCCAATTTGCGTTTTAATTACTTGACTCGAATCAATTTGACTTTATGGGTTTTTTTATTTTTTTAAAAAAAAGTATATGCAGATTTTAGGGAGCAATAATGTACATGTGTTTAGGGAACTAAGTATTATTATTTATTGGAGGATTAATATCCGACTTACCCCCCTAAAAAAATGACGGAAAAAACGCGTGCATACAAGACTCTCTTAATCATGGTCAAGACATGTGCATCGGTGTGTGTTATTGAGTGTAAGTGACATGTTTGGACTCTTGTGTAAGACCATGGGACTTAGTGCCTAAACTCGAACATTAATTTAATTAAGCATCATAGTCAGCAAAATTAACCGAATTAAATAGAAAACTGATTAATTAGACATTAGGTGATGACTCGACAAATAATCCGAACTGTCGGCCAAGCGACAGGACTGGCGTCACAACATAGTGATTGGCGCCAGACTTTTTTAGTAAATGTCCGGCGCTACACACCATACAGTGGCGCTACAGCTCAGACTTTGGCACCAACTTTAGAGCTTTGGTCTGGGACTGTTTTCGGTATTATTAGTCAACTGGGGTATGCCTAAAGTCGTACTAGGTCAATTCCGATTAAAAAGAAACTTTATTGACTCAAAGTAATTAATTAATTAATTAGGCAAAGTTCTTTAAGTCATTAATTTTAATCTCAACACAAATCAACAAACGGTTAAGAGGAACATAGAATATATATGCAGAACAAATAATGCACAATTAGTCAAGTAGGCACAATATGATGCAATGAGTTCGCAACCTAACCATGGCTCTAGTTCTCTAAAGTTCGGGATATGGTTTAGTCAAATAGGGTCCATGGTTAATTGTCCAAATGCACCGCGTAGAAGCCTAACCGTGAAGGGTTAACGCGTGTGGATAGGACACCGCGAGTTTTTAGAAAAAACTCACTTCCATGGTTTGGTGAATTCAACATCTCAGATGTACCCTTTGTTGCCAGGAGCGTTCAATTGGGTAGATAGAGCATGAATTCCCAGAGGGTTATGTCCATATGTAGAACACATATGGGTTTCAGAAAAGTGAGAAAAAATTCAATCAGGAAGCATGATCGAGCAAACAATACGAAAAACCGGTCGAAATTAGAACGCATATTTCTGGCTCGGTATTGGGGGAAATTGGCGCCAGCAAACAGAGACTGGCGCCGACTTTTAACTGTAGCGCCTGGCGCCAATACTGGCGTCTGGCGCTACGGCTAAAAGTTTGGCGCCAAGCTCTGGCCCCTGACGCTACTTCCCACATGCCTCAGCAGCTTTCTGTGCTCAATAAAATCATCCAGTTTCACGCGGTGTTATTTCAGTCCTAGTTGTGAAAGACATTTCTCAAATTTCCTACGTGTAAAATCCTATATTTTTGACTCATTACGGATGGTCTTTCCAATGTGAACCTTTTTATGCATATGACAATAATGTTAATCAAAATTACGCACATGAAATACTTAGAACTTTTCGAGTCTCATCCACTCATTCTAAATCATTGCCGAAACAAATTCAGGAATTAAAATAGAAATCCTCCCCAGTGGAGTCGCCAAAAACTGTAGGGAATAATTTCAAGCCTTTAATAATCCCACTAGCTCGAACCCCACTGTGATCATACACTAAAGTACAGTGGCGTCCAAAAGGGAAGAAGATAGAAAAAAAGAGTCGCCAACAAGTTTTTAAGGAACTTGTAAACCGTTCACGAGGTGAAGGTTACACCCCTTAACGATCCAAGAGATCGTCAACTCCATAAGGTCATGAACCAAAATAGGGTTCGGGGATGAGGGTACAAATCCAACCTAAAATAGATTGAACCTGCCCTAATAATAGGCCTCTACTTTACTTTGCTCGTATTCATGTGCGCTTTCTAACTAACATACAATCAATAGGATTAACCCTAAACCTGTTTAATCTATGTTGGTTGAATATTAATGCACAAATAAATCTATTATTGGCGATCACTTGAATTATAATCACAATTAACCTAACAAGATTATTAAATATCTTATTAAGCGTGGTTACAAGTACAAATTCCCTTTAACATGCAATAAAAGGTGATCAAGCAATAAAGAATAAAATAATATGCACATCAAGCAACATAATAAAATAATCAACATCTTTAATAATAATAATAATCAATCATAATCATAATCATGTTGAAGCATAGCAAGATCCTAGGCATGATACTAATAAGATTAATAACAAACCCTAGCATGTCACTAAGCAATAAAAATCAAATCTTTAGCCCTAACATGATACTAACAATCATAAATATTAGGAAGAACATAGGAAGCATCATAACAATCATATTTAATATTAAAAATACCCTAGACATGATACTAGGAATATCATAATAACAATATAAACATGATTTCTACATCATAATATCAATTAATCCATTAAAGCACTTACTTTGATGCCTCGTACCTCTTTCTAATAACAAAATACACACGTTAGTAACTTCAAGGAAAATAATAATCAAAGCAATTAAATTAAATAATTGAAAGAGAGATTTGGGACCAAACCCTCAGAAATTAAAACCTTCCACGTCTAGAGCGAAGGCAACTTCGAATATGGCTAGGTGTTTCTAGATCTTGTGAATGCGGAATTTTGTATTAAAAAGAAAAGTTTAGAAAAGAATAAGAAAGAGAGAATAATCAAGAAAATCTTGATGAGAGTTGGTGAATGATTAAGAGAGAATTAGAGAATTAATGATTGCGAAAGAAAACTGATTGTTGATGAGAATTTGTTAGAATTGGTGAATGAAAACGAAGTTTTTGATACGATATTTATAGAGAAAATCATCCAAAAAAGATAATTTAACAAAACAGAGTCTGAAGATCGTAAAACAACATTGGCGCCAGCCCTGGCTAGTTGGCGCCAGGCACCAGTGGCTAGCGCCAGGCGCCAATGGCTAGCGTCTGGCGCCAAGCCTGGTTCCAGGCACCAAGGCCAAGGTTTGGACGCCAAACTGGATTTCAACGCGTTTTCGAAAATCTGATAAATTTCCCATACTTGAAGATAAAACAATATAATTTCAATCGAAAATGCTATTTGATCTTAATTAAAACTCTGAAAAGTCCTAATTGAATTAGGAATGAAAAAACCTTCTAGAATGTTCTAGAAGACTAAAACCATTCCTAATTGCATTAGGAATGATAAATTATATTAGGCCCTCCCCTAGGTCATTGAGCCGTACTTAAAGCTCAAACCGGACCCAGTTTGGTAAATTGGCCATAACTTCCTCAATATTCATCGGAATTGGGCTTATAATATATCGTTGGAAAGGTCTTTGCATGCCCCATCCAACTACAATACTATTGGACCCATATCATGGACCAACCAAACTGGATTTGCTTTTTTCTTAAAATAAAGTTTTCAAAAATAGGGAGAAGAGAAAAGAAATAAAACTTTCCGCAACACTAGACCTTTCCACACTTTCGTTTCATTCGATTATGATTCGACGTGAAAGGCACTCATCACTGGGTTTGGTTTTGGGGGACACAAATGGGTGTCTACAGAAGCCCCCACTTTGACTGAGTTTGGAGAAACGCGAGTTTCAAAAACAAAAGTCAATGTATCGATAGGGACGGAGAATGATTCAGAACGTTTTGCGATCCTAAATCACTCTTGTAACGCCGATATCTGCAAAACTAGCGTTAGTTAAACAGATAAAAGAGTTAAGAAACGCGTATCTTGCACCGTCGAGCACACGTCTCTGAAAGTAACCGATTGTTGCTGGTGTTGTTGTTTTGATGACCTCCTGCAAGCTAGAGAATGCCATCCCGCTTGAAAACCGCTACGCCTCGTAACTGCTTCCAAATTAGAAGATTGCTTTGCCCAAAACTATCCTCCCTGCTATGATAACATTCTACGTCCAAGGGAACATGATCGAAAATTATTTCTCTTGAAACAATTCTCATCCGCATTATGATCATCTTCCATGCCTCAGGAACTATGATCGAAGACAACTTTGCCCGAAATTACCTTCAGTTGTTTGCGACAACTCTCCGCAAGCTAGGGAATGATGTCGATGACATCTTCTCTTGAAGTCATCTTCATTTGATGCGATAATTTCGCAAGGAAATTACCGAAGCTCCACGCCTGTCGATCTTTAAAAGTTCGCCTGAACCTCGCTATGCTATGCCTGTATGTCGGCGCTCTTTTGCTTTGAACCTGTATGTCGGTGCCCTATGCTCTTGAACCTATATGTCGGTGCCTTTTTCTAATGAGCCTATATGTCGGTGCTTTTTTCTAATGAGCCAATGCTTAGGCGCTTTAAGCTAAGTGAGACGATCTTTTCATCAGGTCGATCACTTTATGTAATCAAGCCAATTACTTAATCATGTCAAATTTCTTAGAGAGGCTAACTGACGTACCAAGGAACCCAAAAATATGTTGTAAAAGGCTAGCACAACCTCATCAGGTGGCTGGCTGCTTTGGCGTCGCTGAAAATCGATCAGCGCCAGTCTAAAGGCATTAGCGCCAGGCGCTGACGTTGGGGTCAGACGCCAAGCCCAGAACGTGACGCCAATGCCTAGGGATTGGCGCCAACACGGGAATCTTCTTTAAATTCCAGTTTTCGTTCATTTTCTTGCTCTGGTTTGTCGCGAACGCTGCTCGAAGAAACCGAAAGCTTCATTCGATCGTTGCTCACTCGTTTCTCAACCGAATTCGCTCAAATTTGTTGCAAATCAAAGCTCTTTTCATCTATATTCCTGATCTATGTAAGTTTCCCTCAAACTCACACCGGTTTTTATGAATTCCTGGCATGTTTATTCACGAATTTCACGAAAATTCAAAATTTGTAATGCTCAATTTGCTTTGTTTATCAAGTTTTATGCCGTGAAATTGCTTGTTTATGCTTGTATAATGCCTTAGGAGTAACTTGAGACTTGTTTGACTTAATTTGGTGAAGAAATGAGCAATCCGCCATTGTCGGACCTCTTAAGGTCGTGAAGAACAATGTGGCTTGTTCTTGATGTTTTTGCTAGCAATTCTTGTTCAATTTGTCACAATAATCACTATAGTGTTGCAAGAAATTATTTGATTGCTTGAAAAAATGTTGTCATGCTCAATTTGAATTTGTGCTCTATTTTAGTACTACTTACTCTGTATTCTACGAACATAGTATCATACGGCTAGGCGAACCTTAGATACTTTAGAACCTTAATTTATGATGATTTTGCACAATGTAGCATGGCTAGACAATGAGGCTCAGGTTCACGGTCCCGAAACACTAGACGGGAGCATGAGCCCGTGGAGGACGACACCACACCGTCCACTTCGCTTGGTCGGCTCCCAGAGTGGGATGAGCAGACCTTGTTCTTTGCCCCTGTCCACCACATTTCTGACAGGGTGAGACGGGGAACCGAGCCTGGGGAACACGGCATCACGACTCTGGTTGTGATGGTCTAGGCGATTTGTATAGGATGCACATCGCCAGAGACCGAGAGACGAGACTCCTATGGGAGTCCTGCGGACTAGTAGCCTTGTTAGATACCTCCGAGGCTATGGTCGCCTCCAGCGGGGGTCACCACGTAGTACGCGCTTTGGTGGAGTTCTTCTGGGACACCACCAACACCTTTCATTTCCCATGGGGCGAGATGATGGTCACCCCTATAGACTTCAGTCTCATCACAGGACTGGAGTTCACTTCTGTGCCGCTGTCGTTCGACGGCGGGATCGACGTCTTTTCTCCAGAGGTCGAGGATCTATTGGGGCCGATTGCTGTTCGGGCCCGAGCTGAGGTCGAGACGACTTAGTTCAGTGCTAGGGGGATTCGCCGCTCGACGCTGGCAGTGGCTCTTGATGACGATGCGACCACCCGAGAGCAGCGGGTGCGCATCTTTGTGCTGATGTTATTGTCAGGGACATTCTCCTCTTACTGGGGTAGTAGGGCGTTGCTTTACTACCTCCCTGCTGTTCGCGATCTCCGGCGGATCGGGACTTATGACTGGGCCAGCTTGGCCTACACTGACTTCATTCGCACGCTGAGGGACTCGTGTCGCCACCGATCCTTTAGGACGAACGTCGCTTTGTCTGCTTTCTGGAAGGTCGTAGAGGTAAACATTATTCCCTATAAAGTTTAGCCCTACATGTTAGTTAGCATTTTACTCACGCGTTTAACTTCTTGTAGATCTGGTTCTACGAGTACTTTCCTTCCATTGCGCCGGCGAGACCATCGCCGAGGGGATATCCGGTGAGCACCTCTTGGCGCGGCCACCATGTGGACATGTCTACTGCACGTGTCCGGAGTCGGATCATCTCGGTACGACTTTTGGTGTTTATCTTGCTCTTCTGTGATATTTTGGACATGTTCTTACCTGATTGGTGTTTTTTATAGGGACCTGAGGTAGTATACCGACCATGGGGCGATTAGACAGTCCCTGGATTAGCCGCACAGTACTCTACTGAGCGCCGCTACTTTCTGGGGTCCTATGGAGCGGTCGTATACTTAGGGGAGAGAGTTGTTAGACAGCACTCTTCCGATGTTTTCGTTATTCCTGCTCCTCCGCCACGCCACATGTTCGACGAGGGAGAGTTGTCGAGCATGGCTGAGGGGTCTGGTTCCCTCTGGCGGTCCCATGTGATCCTTGGGCGGAGTTATGCTGAGGAGCTACTTCCTTTGTTGGCTCCAGCCCCTATACCGGCCGAGGATGTGAGGGTAAGATCTTTAGCTTTTTATCTTTCGCTGAGTAGCCCCCAAGTAATACCTTGCTGATTTCTTTCCGTTTTATCAGGATGGTCCCACTGAGTTTGTGCCACCCCGTATGTCCATTCACTACCAGGGGACGTACGGGCCGATCGAGGAGATGATTTCTCCGGCTCCTGAGGGCGAGCGCTTCGTGGAGCGGTCGATTCCTCGTCACCAGACTAGGGTAAGTCTAGTTTTAATTCAGAATCTTGTATTCAGTTATCATGTATTTTCACTGACTTACTTTCTTGACAATTCCCACGCGAGATGGTTTTGGCTATGGCACAATGTATAGATGCCTTTCGGAGCCAGCTCGTCCGGATGAGGAACGCGGCTACCTGTCGTCGAGACGACGCTGTCCGAGAGGTAAATTTTCTTCACTTATTATTTCTGCATTATGCTTCAGTTTTACCTTGTTTCTGATTTAATGGTTTTTGCAGGGTCAGCCGATCGCTTCTCACACCCGTACGAGGCTTGAGGGGCGGAGAGATCCGGCGAGGTCTAGCTCGAGACGTCGTCGTACTTCGTCCGGAGGTAGAGGTGGTCGTTCTGAGGCTGCTCGAGCCGACGTTGCTGAGGGCTCAAGGTCTTCATCTGAGGGTGCTCCTGCTGCACCGGTAGGAGAGGCTACCTCGGCTTTCAGAGGTGGTGGGATGTACGAGGTTGGCTCGTCATCGCAGCAGCCTCCGCGATCTCAGCCTCAGGTTGATCCTGGCTGGAGCGGTCATGTCCTGAGTTTTCTCCCTCCTACGGAGACTAGAGCTGGTGCTGAGGCTAGAGCTGGTGAAGAGGTGACTCCTCGGACGGCGCAGTTTTATGGCATGATGGGCCTACGTCCTCCGGCGCCGTAGTTTGTTTCTGTATATGTATTTTATTTTGACTTTTTATAGAACTTTGTCTTTGACTCATTATTTAGACACTTTGTATTTTGTTATGTTATGTAAATTCATTATTATCTATTATTATGTTAGTGTATGTTAGTGTGTGCAAAAGAAGTGTGATAACAATTTTGCGCAAAAAATTCCGTCATTTTTATTATTGATGGAGGGTATTATCCGACTCTCTCCCCCAAAAAGAAAAATAAAAAGGAAAAATAAAACGGAAAAAAAATGCTGATTTTTTTAAAAATTAATATAAAATCCAAAAAAGAAATAAAAGTGATTAAAAATAAATGCTATATTTAATTAATTAATGTAAAAGGATAGAAAAGATATTAAAACGGGGCCATAAAGTCATTAACTGACTCAAGTTTAATATCAAAACATAAACTGAGCACGAGCGGCTTCTCTGCTGACTTGGCGCCAGCTGGCGCCAGCCTGTGGCGCGTAGCTCCAGGCGCTACACTTAGCGTGTGGCGCCAAGCACTGATAAGTGGCGCCAATGTCGAGGCTGCGACGCCAATTAACGCTGACTCCGTATTTCAGTCAGATTGAAATTCCTCGCAATTTGTACATAAATAGCCCCCTGCTCAGCCGACTCTTCTCATAATTCCAGCGAAAAAATTATTCTCCTCCTCAGAGAAAAAATAATAACCATGTCTTTAGTCACTAACACCTTCACCTAATATTCTCATGAATGGTGTCGATCTCTTAATGCTAAAGAAAGAAAAGAATTGGATTTGTTTCACTTGGGGGGAATTTGTGGCATCAAAGGGGTAGATTTAGACATAGACTTCATACATACCGCTTTAGAGTTTTGGAACATCGATACACATTGTTTTAGAATAGCGTATGATGAAATTAGCCCTTTGCCAGAGGAATTTGGTGCTATTTTAGGCTTCCCTGCAATAGACCTGGTAGTAATCCCTAGAGTAGATGCATATTACTATAAGGATTTTGAGCGCTTCTTTAATTTGAAGGAAAGGGATTTATCAAAGATAGTAGATGGCAATGTAGTGAACTTGAAAGAATTCGCACGCTATTATTTTGATAAACCGCTTTCTGAACCTTTTCACATATATAGAAGAAGGGCGTTCTTATTCTGCATGCTTAACCAATATTGTCTTAGTAGTGGTAAAATTAACGAGGGTCAATCAATTATAACCACTGTGCTAGAACAAATTGAATCAGGGAGAAATCCAATGCCATTGATAGTTGGAGAGACTATGATTAGTCTAGATGAATTGAAAAGGGACCCAAAAGCACCTCTTCGCGGCTCTCCAGTTTTATTACAGGTTGAAAAATAATATTTTTAATTACAGAAATCAAAAAATATATTTTTGTATTGTAATATTAATTTATTTGCATTGCGATTTTTTTTTTTTTCACAGATGTGGATAATGGAGAGGCTAGGAATAATTAGCCCTCTGGACGACACTGAAAATTATACTCCCACTTGCTTTGTGAGAAGGAAGAAGCGCATCCCTAAAATTGGGCGCCATGGGTGGAGAAAAGTCTTTGAATCACGTGATTTTACTATCAAGTGGGTCATCCCATGGTGGAAAATAAAAAGGATGGTTGGTGTTAACAAGCAACCTTTCTGCCGTCTCCCAAGCTTGTCTCGTGTAACATATTATTATCCTTGCAGAGTAAAGAGACAATATGACTTGCTTCAAAATATTCCTTCCGGGGATCTTCTTCCTCCCTATGAGTACTCCGTATCTCAAGTAGATAAATTTGACACTTAATGGAGCGCTAGACCTTTATGGGAAGTGATTACCCAAAAGGTTCCCCCGTCTTTACTTAATGATGTAAAGAAGTGGTTGTTGAAGAAGTCTTCAATTGATCAGGGTAGAACCGATGTGAAGAATCGTCTAGGTGACAGGGAGACACCGGCCAAAGAACGCTTAGGTGCAAGAATTGAATTCAAAACACCTACAATGCCTAGGAAGAAGAATTCTACTAAAGACATGGGGAAAAGGAAAGCTACCACCACAGACAAAAAGGTTTGGGTGGAAAAGAAGCATGGAGTGCTAGCGGAAGGAGAAACAATCTATTCCAAAATTAAATGTAGGCCCTCTAAAGGATGCCTACTAGCTAAAGTAATGGATGAAGAGCAGGAAACAGAAAAGAATTGGAAAGGAGATAAAAAGGAGAAGAAAGATTAGAACATTGCTTAGCTTTAGATTTATTAGATTGTTAAACTTTTATTTAAAGTTAATTTATTTCAGCCTTGTTTAAATTCCATTAACAATGTAATTTTATTTTATTAATGAAATTTCAGCTTTCAATTAAATTGTTACTTTAAATATATTTTATTAAAGCAATGAAAATCAAGAAAAATTAATTTTCTAGAATTTTTCGAGTACAGAAGTCGAAAATTTTCCGAAAAACACCGAAATTCGCCCAGATTGTATTACTGAATTGGCGCCAGCGACTGTAGTTTGGCGCCAGCTATTGAGGTCTGGCGCTAGGCGCCAATACCATCGTCTGGCGCTAATGGCTTGTGGCTGGCGCCAGACTCTGTTCTACGACGCCAGTAATTTTCTGACTTTTGTTGACTTCTAGTTGATTCTGGAACGCGGAGATGTCGAAAAATAAAGTGGCCGCACCCATAAAGGGTTGCCTACGTATCCTTTCCTAAGGAATCAGGCCGAACGTAGCTCTCTTGAGTGTCCTACTCAAGTAATTATGGGTAGTATTTTTTAAGTTGGTCAAGATTGGTCATGTTTGAGAATTCATTGCCATCCATATCAGTTAATTTTGTTGCACCACCTGACAGGATTGTTTTGACAATGTAGGGGTCAGACCAATTGGGTCTAAACTTTCCCCTTGGATCTAAAACATTCTTCCTTAGTGCTTTTAATACCAAATCTCCTACTTTGATATTTCTTGTCTTGACCTTCTTATTAAAATATCTAGCCATACGAGTTTGATAGCACTGAGTGTGATGTAGAGCTTCTAGTCGTTTTTTGTCGAGTAGGATTAATTCTTCATATCGTGCCCTAGTCCATTCGACTTCATCAAGTTTACTCTCTAGCGCAATGCGTAGAGATGGTATTTCTAGTTCGATAGGTTGTACGACATCCATTCCATATACCAAAGAAAATGGTGTATTTCCTGTTGACGTACGGATTGACGTGCGATAACCCCACAGTGCAAAGTGGAGCTTGTCAGGCCAATCCTTGTAATTTTCTGTCATTTTCTCGATGATAGTCTTCAAATTCTTATTAGCTGCCTCAACTGCTCCGTTTGACGAATGATGATGTTGGATACCATATTTATGTAGCAATTCTTCACATTCGGCTTGAAAGTGAGTTCCATTGTCACTTATCATTTCATGTGGGACCCCATATCGACAAATGATGTTTCTCTCGATAAAGAGTGCTACATGTCTTGCAGTGAGTTTAGCGTATGATTGCGCTTCGACCCACTTTGTAAAGTAATCAATTGCTACTAGAATGAATTCATGGCCTCCTGCCCCTGGAGGAGTGATCTTGCCGATTATGTCAATTCCCCATGTAGAGAATGGCCATAGTGATGTGTAGGTATAGAGCAAAGATGGAGGAACGTGTTGTAAATTGGCATAAATTTGACACTTAGGACATCTTTTCACGTATTGATGGCAGTCCCTATTCATGGTAGTCCAATAATACCCTTCTCGCATTATTTTCTGGACTAACATTTCCCATTTACATGAGTTCCACAGATTCCTTCGTGAACCATTCTCATTATTCTTTGTGCATCCACCTTTCCTACGCATAGGAGAGCTTGACCTTTAGGTACTCTTTTATGTAGCTCGTTGTCTATGAGTACATTTTGAGAAGCCAAAAGTCTCAAGGCTCGTTTTGTTCTTTTGTCAGCATGAGGAGGGTATTCTCCATTGGTGACATAGTTGAGAATGTCTGTGTACCATGGTTCTTCTTCTTGTTCTTCATCTTCGTCTTGGACTGGGTCGTCGTCTTCTATAGCCTGTATATATGCTGGTTTGTGCCTTTTTTCGATAGTTAGAGGCATTTGCTCGATATCCGTGGGAATCCTAACCATTGAGGCTAATCTTGCCAAGGCATCAGCAAATTGGTTTTCTTCTCTAGGTAGATATGTGTATTCTACCTTCTCTAACTGGTCAGTAAGAGTTTCCAGATAAGTTTGGTAAGGGGCTAGGCTTTCGCTCCTTACTTTCCACCTTTTAGATATTTGATTGATAATTAGAGAGGAATCTCCGAATATCCTTAATTTCTTTACTCCCAATGCTAGAGTTGTTTCAAGGCATACCACACATGCTTCATATTCAACAGCGTTGTTAGTAACGTCGAAATCAAGCTTTATTGAGATTGGGACGTGTTCTTCTTTAGGTGATACTAGTAGCACTCCGACGCCACATCCCTTTTGGTTTGAGGCTCCGTCGAAATACAAGGTCCAAGTATCATCTTCGGTGACCATCAAATCTTCATCTGGAAATTCATTGTCCTGTATCGGTGTTGAGTCTTCTATTGGAAAGTCTGCCATAAAGTCTGACACCATAGATCCTTTAATAGCTTTTTGTGGCATAAACCGCACATCAAACTGAGCTAAGTTGACTATCAATCTTGAAATTCGTCCATTGAGTGTTGATTCCTCGAACAAATATTTGAGTGTATCCAATTGAGATACCACGAAAACGGTATGAACCAACATGTAATGTCTCAACTTAGTTGTGGCCCACACCAAAGCGAGGCACAATTTCTCGAGTGGTGTATAGCGTGTTTCGTATTCGAGCATCTTCTTACTTAAGTAATAGATTGCATTCTCTTTGTTTTCTACCTCTTGTGCTAGCATGGCTCCCATTGTCTCTTTGGTAACCGTCAGATATAGCCTTAGAGGTATTCCGGGAAGTGCTGGCGCTAATACGGGAGGATTTACGAGATAGGCTTTGATCCTGTCAAAGGCTTTTTGACACTCATCATCCCATATTACTGGTACATTCTTCTTGAGCTTTTTGAAGATTGGTTCACATATCGTTGTCAGTTTTGATATGAACCTACTTATGTATTGCAACCGGCCAATGAATCCTCGAATCTGTTTCTCGGTCTTGGGCGGTGGCATCGACATGATTGCTTTAATCTTGGTTGGATCTATCTCTATTCCTCTAGATCTTATGACGTATCCCAAGAGCTTGCCTGAGGTGACTCCAAAAGCACATTTTGATGGATTCAACCTCATATTGTATTTTCTTAGCCTTTCGAAAAACTTCCTTAAGGCTACTTGATGGCCTGGACGGTCCTTTGATTTCACAATCATGTCGTCGACATATACTTAAACTTATTTGTGAATCATGTCGTGGAGAGGCAGTTGCTGCACGTTGGTAAGTAGCACCTGTGTTTTTCAACCCAAATGGCATTACCGTGTAACAGTAAGTGCCCCATGGTGTGATAAAGGTCGTTTTCTCCATGTCTTCTTCTGCCATGAGAATCTGATTGTACCATGCATATCTGTCCATGAATGAGAGAAGCGCGTGATTTGACGTGTTGTCTACCAGAATATCGATGTGTGGCAAATGGAAGTCGTCCTTTGGACTTGCCTTATTTAGATCTCGATAGTCGACACACATCCTTACCCTTCCGTCTTTCTTTGGAACTGGGACGACGTTGGCGACCCATTCGGGGTATTTGGATACCTTGATGAAACCTGCAGTTATTTGTTTTTGAACTTCTTCTTTTATTTTAAGTGCTACGTCGGGTTTCATTCGACGCAACTTTTGTTTTACAGGTTTCATTCCTGGTATTAATGGTATAGTGTGTTGAGCTATTTCTCTATTAATTCCTGGCATATCTTCATATGACCAAGCAAATAAATCGATAAATTCTTTAAGCAAGTTAATTAAATCGGTTCTTTCTTGTTTATTCAATGTTAATCCGATTTTAACTTCTCTTTTATGAGTTGAATCGTTCGAGATGTCAAGTATTTCAGTCTCTTCAATTACTGGTGTTTTCTTTTCAAGTGTTTCCATTGCTTTAATAATTTCTTTATCCTTTTCATCGTTGGCTAAGCAATGTTCGTCATCTTGGGTTAGAGAAGAACACGAGGAGTAAGGAGAATGAGAGATATTATTATACTCTGAGATCATTACATCAAAGAGTGATATGTCCTCAGGGACTGGAACCCTAACTATCCTAGGAGAAGAAATAGGAAGGGGAGGCATTATAGCTAAAGACTTAGAAGATTCTAAAGGGAAAGACTCTGACTCAGACTCTGACTCTGACTCTGACGATTCTTCAAACATCGGCCCTTGCCCTGTCGTGATTGATATCTTCCTTCCACTCGGAGTAATCACTTTGATAGTCTTGCGCCACCCTTGCAGTGATCCTTCAGCTGGAGTAATTAGCTTTGAGTGGTCGAAGTTTTTGCTTTGTAGGACCGTTTGAATGAGTGAGGAGTTATCTTCCTCATAAACTGGCTCATTCTTTTCTCGCCCAAACAGTAATCCCATGACGTTAAAGTCAAAGCATGGGGGTGCTTTCTCCTTATGGACGAGAGTTGGGATTTCATCAGTGAAATAACAATCTAAGAAAATCTCGAATCCTGGTCGTCGTATGCCATTTACAACAAATGGTTCGGGAAATTCATGGCATGGATAGTCCTCTCCTTCTTTTATAAACTGACCATTAAGCGTAAGAGGGTACTGATCCATTGGAATTGCTTTCTTTTGAACGCAAGCGTTCCTACGTGCTTTCAACTTGTCCTGGGCTCGCTTGAGATCTTTCCGAGTCGGATCGAAACCAAGTCCAAAAGTATCTAGTTTAGGGAGGCCAGGTGACTCTATCGATTTTGCTATCCCTTTCTTCTTTCCTAAGGTCATCCCAAGGAAGTGTCCTTATTTCTTAAGCATAGTGTTGATAATCATGTTGGAATGGGGGTCGTGGTAAAGAAATGTCCTTTCATCCTCTTGGATTAAGGAGACTTCTTCATTAAAACCCCATAAGTCTTCGTCATCTTCGTCGTGTTCCACGTTGATGATTGGGTTTTCTATTGATTTAATCCTCATCATCGGCGAAGCGTCAATAGTGATGGGGATTCCTCCAACTATGGCTTTCACTTGTTGGTGGAGAGATGAAGGGGCGGCCTTTAGATCATGGAGCCAAGGGCGTCCTAAAAACAGATTGAATGAAGCTTTGATGTCTACCACTTGAAAAGTTGTACCATGTTCTATTGCTCCTGCCGTCACATTTAGAGTTATTTTGCCAAGAGCTTGACGTCGAGTATTATCGTAAGCTCTTATTCCTTGTGCCCTCCTGACTGATGGTACTGACCGTAATATCTATCTGTCCTTTTTAATGATTCAAATGGTCTCGGTTCGAGAGGTTTGACCTTGCCACTCTCGGAGAGCATTTCGAACATTTGTGCATACGGGATCCCAATTGGAGTATAAACTTTATTGCTCTTCTTGGGTCTTTCGGTGACTTATAAGGGAAAATACTTTGCCTCATAAGTCGTTTTCACTGGTGTGGACTCTTTTTTAGGAAGTTCATCATATTTCTTGTGAAGTTCGTTCATAATTTTAAGAGTTTCACGTAACAGTTGCGATGTCTCCCTCATAAACAGTGTGAGCACTTGTATGTCTTTCTCGTTTGCTGGTTCTGGAAGGTTATCTTCGACATCGAAAAAGATCTCTTCTTCTCCTTCTTCGACATTGGTTGCTTTGACAGGCTTAATGAGAGATGAGGGGTCAACTTCGCTTTCTTCATCGAAAATAGCCAAAGCATGAGCTAGAGGTGCATTGTCAATGCTTGGCTTCTTAATGGCAGGGGGCAATGGCAGCTTGTTATTGTCAATTAGGTCTTGGATAGCTTCCTTAAGCTTCCAAAAGTTTTCAGTAGAATGGCCTCTTCCTGATGATATTTGCAATGTGCGTTAGGGTTCCAGTTAGGCGACCTCTTCTCAACTGGTGGATCTCCAAATGGTCCAATGGGAGTTATAAGACCTTTTGCATTTAATCGATCAAATGCGGTGTCATAACTCATGCCAATAGGAGTGAAGTTTCTCCTAAATAGTTTCTTTTGTCCTTGGTTGTTCATGGCGAGGACTTCTCCTAGATTAAAGGTGCTAACATTATTTGATTGGGCGGTTTTGGAAGAAGAAGGATTGTCGTTCTTCTTTCCTTTCCAGCCACTGTTGGAGTTATTGTTGGCAGCTTTAGATTTAGCCAAGTCATCTTCAATATTAATCCCAATATCGTAAACAGCCTTAAAGGTATGAAGGTTATTTTGATATTTAAGATGCTTTGAATATTTTTCTTGGAGGTTTTTAATGAACAGTCTCACGGACTCTTTTTCACTTGGTACCTCGATCATTTTAGCTGAGGTTTCTCTCCACTTGTTAAAGAAAGCAGTGAAGCCTTCATTCTCCTTCTGTTTGAGGATTTCAAGTTCTCTATGGTCAGTTTTGACTTGAATGTTGCACTTGTACCTATCGACGAAAGCATTTGCTATGGATTCCCAGATAGAGGTCTTTTCTTTTTCAAGAGAAAAGAACCATTGTTGGCAAACGGTCTCGAGAGATAGTGAGAATAGAGAAGGGAAGACTTTCTTATCGATACCCTTGATACTCATTATTGTTTTAAATGCCCTTAAATGGAAGTAAGGGTTGTCGATTGCCCTAAATTTTGGGATATCGTTGGCACTGAACTTCTGCGGAAGAAGATCTTTATCCACCGAGACCCCTTGGGATGTGAGTTCTTGAAACTTGTAGTCGCTGGACAACTTTCTTAGGCTCTCTTGCATGAGGTCCATTTGTTGTTGTTTCACGGGATCCTCGATCTTAAGTGCGAGAAGCTTCAGTGTCTCAGTTACAGTAGCCAGTTGGTTCTTGAGATCATTGACTTCTTCTTGAGTTGCCATTATGACTCTTGCTTTCCTCTTGCGGACTATAGGTTTGTCGAAAAGTTGGACTTGTACGAAGAGGTTATCTTTGATTAATCGTCCTTCCTTTCTTGACCACGCGCTGTAAATTAAGCCAATTTGCGTTTTAATTACTTGACTCGAATCAATTTGACTTTATGGGTTTTTTATTTTTAAAAAAAAAGTATATGCATATTTTAGGGAGCAATAATGTACATGTGTTTAGGGAACTAAGTATTATTATTTATTGGAGGATTAATATCCGACTTACCCCCCTAAAAAAATGACGGAAAAAACGCAGGCATACAAGACTCTCTTAATCATGGTCAAGACATGTGCATCGGTGTGTGTTATTGAGTGTAAGTGACATGTTTGGACTCTTGTATAAGACCATGGGACTTAGTGCCTAAACTCGAACATTAATTTAATTAAGCATCATAGTCAGCAAAATTAACCGAATTAAATAGAAAACTGATTAATTAGACATTAGGTGATGACTCGACAAATAATCCGAACTGTCGGCCAAGCGACAGGACTGGCGTCACAACATAGTGATTGGCGCCAGACTTTTTTAGTAAA
This sequence comes from Chenopodium quinoa, assembly GCF_001683475.1. Taxonomy (NCBI): domain Eukaryota; kingdom Viridiplantae; phylum Streptophyta; class Magnoliopsida; order Caryophyllales; family Amaranthaceae; genus Chenopodium; species Chenopodium quinoa. The sequence continues at coordinate 534,681 of NW_018744239.1, read as the reverse complement.
TGTCCGGCGCTACACACCATACAGTGGCGCTACAGCTCAGACTTTGGCACCAACTTTAGAGCTTTGGTCTGGGACTGTTTTCGGTATTATTAGTCAACTGGGGTATGCCTAAAGTCGTAATAGGTCAATTCCGATTAAAAAGAAACTTTATTGACTCAAAGTAATTAATTAATTAGGCAAAGTTCTTTAAGTCATTAATTTTAATCTCAACACAAATCAACAAACGGTTAAGAGGAACATAGAATATATATGCACAACAAATAATGCACAATTAGTCAAGTAGGCACAATATGATGCAATGAGTTCGCAACCTAACCATGGCTCTAGTTCTCTAAAGTTCGGGATATGGTTTAGTCAAATAGGGTCCATGGTTAATTGTCCAGATGCACCGCGTAGAAGCCTAACCGTGAAGGGTTAACGCGTGTGGATAGGACACCGCGAGTTTTTAGAAAAAACTCACTTCCATGGTTTGGTGAATTCAACATCTCAAATGTACCCTTTGTTGCCAGGAGCGTTCAATTGGGTAGATAGAGCATGAATTCCCAGAGGGTTATGTCCATATGTAGAACACATATGGGTTTCAGAAAAGTGAGAAAAAATTCAATCAGGAAGCAGGATCGAGCAAACAATACGAAAAACCGGTCGAAATTAGAACGCATATTTCTGGCTCGGTATTGGGGGAAATTGGCGCCAGCAAACAGAGATTGGCGCCGACTTTTAACTGTAGCGCCTGGCGCCAATACTGGCGTCTGGCGCTACGGCTAAAAGTTTGGCGCCAAGCTCTGGCCCCTGACGGTACTTCCCACATGCCTCAGCAGCTTTCTGTGCTCAATAAAATCATCCAGTTTCACGCGGTGTTATTTCGGTCCTAGTTGTGAAAGACATTTCTCAAATTTCCTACGTGTAAAATCCTATATTTTTGACTCATTACGGATGGTCTTTCCAATGAGAACCTTTTTATGCATATGACAATAATGTTAATCAAAATTACGCACATGAAATACTTAGAACTTTTCGAGTCTCATCCACTCATTCTAAATCATTGCCGAAACAAATTCAGGAATTAAAATAGAAATCCTCCCCAGTGGAGTCGCCAAAAACTGTAGGGAATAATTTCAAGCCTTTAATAATCCCACTAGCTCGAACCCCACTGTGATCATACACTAAAGTACAGTGGCGTCCAAAAGGGAAGAAGATAGAAAAAAAGAGTCGCCAACAAGTTTTTAAGGAACTTGTAAACCGTTCACGAGGTGAAGGTTACACCCCTTAACGATCCAAGAGATCGTCAACTCCATAAGGTCATGAACCAAAATAGGGTTCGGGGATGAGGGTACAAATCCAACCTAAAATAGATTGAACTTGCCCTAATAATAGGCCTCTACTTTACTTTGCTCGTATTCATGTGCGCTTTCTAACTAACATACAATCAATAGGATTAACCCTAAACCTGTTTAATCTATGTTGGTTGAATATTAATGCACAAATAAATCTATTATTGGCGATCACTTGAATTATAATCACAATTAACCTAACAAGATTATTAAATATCTTATTAAGCGTGGTTACAAGTACAAATTCCCTTTAACATGCAATAAAAGGTGATCAAGCAATAAAGAATAAAATAATATGCACATCAAGCAACATAATAAAATAATCAACATCATTATAATAATAATAATCAATCATAATCATAATCATGTTAAAGCATAGCAAGATCCTAGGCATGATACTAACAAGATTAATAACAAACCCTAGCATGTCACTAAGCAATAAAAATCAAATCTTTAGCCCTAACATGATACTAACAATCATAAATATTAGGAAGAACATAGGAAGTATCATAACAATCATATTTAATATTAAAAATACCCTAGACATGATACTAGGAATATCATAATAACAATATAAACATGATTTCTACATCATAATATCAATTAATCCATTAAAGCACTTACTTTGATGCCTCTTACCTCTTTCTAATAACAAAATACACACGTTAGTAACTTCAAGGAAAATAATAATCAAAGCAATTAAATTAAATAATTGAAAGAGAGATTTGGGACCAAACCCTCAGAAATTAAAACCTTCCACGTCTAGAGCGAAGGCAACTTCGAATATGGCTAGGTGTTTTTAGATCTTGTGAATGCGGAATTTTGTATTAAAAAGAAAAGTTTAGAAAAGAATAAGAAAGAGAGAATAATCAAGAAAATCTTGATGAGAGTTGGTGAATGATTAAGAGAGAATTAGAGAATTTATGATTGCGAAAGAAAACTAATTGTTGATGAGAATTTGTGAGAATTGGTGAATGAAAACGGAGTTTTTGATACGATATTTATAGAGAAAATCATCCAAAAAAGATAATTTAACAAAACAGAGTCTGAAGATCATAAAACAACATTGGCGCCAGCCCTGGCTAGTTGGCGCCAGGCACCAGTGGCTAGCGTCAGGCGCCAATGGCTAGCGTCTGGCGCCAAGCCTGGTTCCAGGCGCCAAGGCCTGGGTTTGGACGCCAAACTGGATTTCAACGCGTTTTCGAAAATCTGATAAATTTCCCGTACTTGAAGATAAAATAAAATAATTTCAATCGAAAATGCTATTGATCTTAATTAAAACTCTGAAAAGTCCTAATTGAATTAGGAATGAAAAGAACCTTCTAGAATGTTCTAGAAGACTAAAACCATTCCTAATTGCATTAGGAATGATAAATTATATTAGGCCCTCCCCTAGGTCATTGGGCCGTACTTAAAGCTCAAACCGGACCCAGTTTGGTAAATTGGCCATAACTTCCTCAATATTCATCAGAATTGGGCTTATAATATATCGTTGGAAAGGTCTTTGCAAGCCCCATCCAACTACAATACTATTGGACCCATATCATGGACCAAACAAACTGGATTGGCTGTTTTCTTAAAATAAAGTTTTCAAAAACAGGGAGAAGAGAAAAGAAATAAAACTTTCCGCAACACTAGACCTTTCCACACGTTCGTTTCATTCGATTATGATTCGACGTGAAAGGCACTCATCACTGGGTTTGGTTTTGGGGAGACACAAATGGGTGTCTACAGGGTACCATAATTTTCGGAACGGTTACGGATTGGTTTTTCGGGTTTACATCTACAAGCAGATTTACATCTCTTACAACCGACACCAATCTTTTGTTCTTGGAGCAGAAGCTATTTGTTTCGCTTTACATCCATCCCAAGGTATCATTTCTAATACATGTGTGGGACAAGCTCGGACACATTGAGTACACCCTATACATGTATCATAAATTTTACCAAAATGTGACATTGGTCTAGAATTTTTTTTTCACTTGATTAATTTTCGATCTAGTTCTAGTAAAATAAATGAAATACATATTCAAATACTAGACGAATCAATAGTTTTCCAGAATTTTTGCAATCAACCTATTTCTAGATAGGAAATGGAAAAGAGATCCAAAATACTTTGATTTATTACACTTTATGAAAGTATATCTTAAGGTGCAAGATCTAGTAATCTAATTTGAATTGCTGAATATTGAAATTTTAATTTCTAAAATATAATCACAAAGCCTTATATGTGACTAGCCACATGGTATGGCCATTTCACATAATCACATATAAAGCAATTAATTAATAAGTAATAAGGGATTACAGTGAAAACCAAATGAGGTTTCTGTAACATATGTAGGTTAATTAAATGAGAAAAGGGGGTTACTTTCTTAAGTAAGTGGAATTATTCTTTCATTTTTTAAAACGAAAAAATAGGGTTACTCAAGTGAACAAATGGGGTTACTTATTTTTAAATTACTTGATTTCACTCGTATAATAAATTTGAGTTACTTTTATAGAATACATGGGGTTACTCTTATAAAAAAAAATGAGGTTACTCATGCATATAAATGAAGATTACTCTTATAAATCAATATGGTCACACCGTGTGACTAGCCACATACAAGACTTGTCGGTCCAATAGATGAATTTGATAATCTGTTACGCTAAATTGAAGAAACAATAGGCAGTCCAATAGCTGCTTCAATGACTGCAATTGCTATAACAAAAATTGAGAAAATGCTTCCTTTTAATTGGCGATTATCAAAAAAATCAGAAAATGTTACAAATTTTAGATTAACTACATTCCATATAAGTTCAATACACATAAGAGCTCAAACCAAATTGCAGCTCATGACCACTCCATATATCCCGATAGAAAATAAAAAAGCACTCTAAACAAGTACATGTTCGAGTATCATTGACCAACCCCTTATGAATCATGATTCACTGGGTAAGTCCTTATTTATCATCTAATGAGATTTTTTTTTTTTAATACTCCGTATTGTTTATTTTTTTTAGAGTGTGAAATACTAATCAATATTCCTTCCACCAGACCACCACAAATAAATGAACAATATAGATCGGAAAAAAAAAGTTCTAAACTTGGTAAATTAAACCATGTGATTTATGCGATCAAATGTAATTTAACAATATGGTTTATAACATTATTTATTATTTTTTTGTCATCCAATAATTTTTTTTATCAGTTTATGTAAACTAAAGCATTCAGGCAGATAAAAGTGAGGGGATTTTTCATTCATCTTTGAAATGATCAAATGAACATTAGTCCAGTTTACACCAGCCTTTTGTCATGCATTTCAATGTCTAAGTTACGGGTTTCGCCATTTTACATACACTATGTACAAAAAGAAGAGCTGGATTTAGGATAAGTCGGAACCTGTGACAAACACAACAGTACAGTGTTCACCTTCAGCAAACGAGCTTTGTATTGAAGATTCGGTACTTTCTACTTCCCCAGACATCATTTTTGTCAGCATAAAGATAAGCTGGATTTAGGACAAATCAGAACCAGAAACAAAAACAACACTACAAGGTTCACCTTCAGCATACGAGCTTTGCATCGAAAATTCGGTTTCTTCCAATACCAGCTTGAGTTAGCAGGTGGGGTGTAGGTGTCCCATTGGTGCTCCTGAATAGAAATTGCATGAATCCATTTCACCCACAAATAGTACTAATGGCCCATACATGTTTGCCCATAGCAGCAATGTTCCAAGAATGGATGTCCCTGATATTAAGACCCCCTTCCTTTTTGGATTTACACACTTCTTTCCAAGCCACTAAGTTAGGGCTCTGCTTCAGGTCAGAACCATGCCACAAAAAATTTATACAGGCCTGCTCTACATCCTTCAGCACTTTTTTAGGCAAAACCATTATTTGTGCCCAGTAGATATGGAGACTCAAGAATACTGTTTCAATCAATTTCACCCTGCCTGCATAGGAGAAGTTCCTAGTGCTCCAAGTCCACTTCCTACTTCCCCAGACATCGTTTTTGTCAAAATAATATGATTTGATACAGCAAAGAACCCATGGAGGATTTCTGGGAGCATTCTCTATTACACCACCACTATCAACTTCAGCAACTCCAAGCAATGTATTCCACTTCCGAATCAATGCATCCATTGGCGGGTTACCTTCAAAAAATACTTCCTGCCATTCAATAACAACAAAATAAGCATACTTCAAACTCTTGACTGTTAGTATTTAAGAATGTAAGTATCTATATGCTGCCATATCTGCCTCTTTCTCAACGAAGGAATGAGTCACATGTCTCTCTCAAACGAGCTACGTAGTGAAATTTGGTAAACCACCAAATAATGAAGTTCCTTGCTTCAGCTTAATGATAAATCACAAGACTGGCTTGTACTTCCTCTATCATAAATGAAGTCCTGTATAAAGGTTGTTTGGTGCAGCCAAAAATATTTGGTAGGGTATCAGTTATCAACTCCATGGGTATTACCTTTTTTCATGCTACAAATAACCCCTTTATTACTTTTAGTCTGAACTTTAAGGGCAAAAATGATCATTAATAATCTCGCAAATTCATGGTGCTTTTTAAAATTGTTTTTATAAAAATACTTTGGGTAGCTATGATTGTGGTGGTTTAATTTCAGCAGGGATTTAGGTTATTGTGGGTGTTACAGTGGTGGACGAATAGTCTATTTTTCTTTTTCTTTTCTTTTTTCACTGTTACAATTTTGGCAATTTGGTGGTAATGTTAGCACTTTTGTTGGCGGATTGACGGAGGTTGCAGGGAAAGTTGTGTTGGATCTGTGAAGTACTTTGGGTGGGCACTGGACTACTGGGTAGACTGAGGCTATGGTAGACGAAGACAGTCGTGGAAATTAGAGTAACATTTTATTTTAATGGCTGATTTCAGGAGTAAAGATTCCCTACACCCAGGGGGTGAGGGGGGTGGGAGGGGGATTTGGAGGGTGGGTCCCCTAAGTACAGAGCCAAACATCAAAAATTGGTTTGGATGATTTCAAAACCATACCTGATACGAAAATCAATTGAACCAAACACCTCCACAAGGATGTCCAGAATTCAATAGTTAATTATTTAGATTTCACACAATGCCAATATTTAAATTAAGTGATGAGGGAAAGAACTCATACCCCATCTTCAGCATACAAATAGGCATGAATTCTTCCAGTTGGGTCCTCTAAAGTAAGCCGGATCCGGTAGGTTCCATCTGGAGAGCGAAAGTCCTGAATAGTCCATGGAAGTGCTGCTACAACCCGAACAATACATTTATAATTTCCTGTCACCTAAATGAATGAAGCACAACAAATTATTATACTATCACACATGCAGAATCTTCTAAAGCATTTTAGTATGACAAATTGACAAGATAGTAAAGCCAAGCGCTTTCATGGTTTGAAAATTCAATAAACAAGGGGGTTAAGAGATTAGGGGTAGAGAATTGTTCCTTCAGTGCTAGAAACAGGAAAACAATCTGACAAGTATTTGGCATGCATGCAAAATAGGATGATATCAAGGCCTGCTTTGATTAGCCTCAATTCCTAATCATATACTGGTATAAATATATACTTAGTATAACACTTCCTAACTTAAGGCATACAAATAATCAGTTTGAAAGTACAAGTGAGCAAATGAAAGATAATTGCTAGTTATAACGTGGAAGCAAAGACAAGATCTGTTATTGTGGCAATATGCCACTTTTTTTTTTTATTCGATCTGCCAATGGCTCATCAACTCATCATCGTCTTAGACTTAGAGATAATTTCCAATGGCTCTACACTAAATTAATTTCTGGATATTGGAAATCACTGCTAATTTCCCAACTGTCAAGAACCCACACACTAATTTTAATGACAGGATACTCTATTTCTCCTCTTGCTCGTCATGCTAACCGTACATTACCATTTCAATTCTCTGTCATATAATAATCACCTGCTAAATTGTTTAAAAATGGGTGTGATAAGACTCAAATGGCTGAAGCCCACCAGCACCACCGATCCAAATGTACACTAGGAGGCACAAACTGCAGCAATGCAAAAGCAACTAAGGAGTGCAGCTAGTTAATGTTGTAGGGGAATGAGGGCAAGGGTCATTAATGTTGCACTAAGTGAAGAAGCAACAACCACCACCTAAATTCTAATAACTTGATTCTTTTGTCAGTAGAAGACAAATAGTCTTTAAGAGGGAATCACTTTTGTAGTACGAATTGTAATGTATAAGAAAAAAAAAGGAGGGGGGGAGGGGGGGTAGATGTTATGCTTTTGGAGAATTGAGTAATATGTATTGAGATTGGTAACCTCAAGTTACCCACGAGAGTGACAACCTAAAGCTATCAATTTATTCTTTCTAATCCTTTTGTTCAACCAGTCAATCATCAAGCTTTAAATCTAATCTCTGTCCAGTTAGTTACACTTGTTGGCACAAATTTCAGTCTTTAAGAATGAGATACTTAGAACAACAAACGTTTTACTTGTAAGCAAATTAGTACATAGTAAAAGATACCACTGACTATGAAGCACAGGTATCCCATTTCCTAGTGTTTCCCATACTGGAAATGGGATGGGTAAAAATACAGCCAAAATATGTACTCAAATGTCTTGACAAAAGATGTGAAAGGCTAGAAGAATTGGGTACGGAACGAGTGTACAGGGGAGACATCTTGGGCATGGCTAGACAACTTTATTATTACCCCCCTCCACTAATCATGAGGGTCACTTCACCTTTTACCCCCTCTAAAAAATACTAGCCAGGCAACCACAAGAAAGTGCATCGGGCCTGAAACTCCTCTCCTTTATCCATAAAAAACTAATCAAATTTGACGTTTGTTATTTAAGAAATTAACATGTCCTATATATGATTTGGAACAAAGATTCTAGACTTTTACAGGAATATAAAGGTCAAAGGCATAAAGATTTTTGGCTGCCTAAGTGATGCAAAGTCCACTGGCACATTCACAAGTGATGTTATATGTTAGTGAGAGAGGAACACAAACTAAAAGAGGAATCAGAATTTGCATTGGACTAATACTCTGTATAGCATTTCATAGCTATAAAATTCTAGTATACTAGCCCCAGAACTATAGAAGTATAAAAGAGAAGGCAAGCTGGAATTAATATTTCACATAAAAGCACCTCAACCTTATCCAAGAGATCAAAACTGGGAAGGAAAAGAGGGTAAAGAATAGAAAACGGCCATATTCAAGTTCAATGAATACGCTTCTCCTTCCCCTCTTAACACGGAAAAGAAAATAAAGAAATTAGAATCTGCTATTATGCCAGATAAGTTTGCAATAAAAGCGTACATATTATGATCTTAAAACAGGGAAAGAAGAAGTGGGGTAGGACAAATAGTACCTGTGGATATGTCATAACGTCCGTTAGGGTGACAAGAGGTACATCTTCAACTTTATCATCAATTTCTGATTATCATTCCCACAGAAGATGTAAATAACAGTTATTCATCAAGATCTTTGCACATATACTAACACAATAAAGATAAGAGAGAACAATTTGACACCTGTAATGCGACACGGCCAAGGAAAGCTTGTAAATGGCATCCGGTCCAATTTAGAGGATAACCTCTTTTCAAAATCCCTAATGAAACATATGTACAACCTTTTCACACAGAACATGCAATGATGCAGATTACTAAGAGATACTGCCACAAATCTCAGATACATTATATTTACCAAATCAAAGTGAACCATGCACCAAAAGAAAGAAAGCATGTGTATTACCAACCTTTGCCTCTCTAATATATCAAGGTGTTCATTTGGTAAGAAACGGACTTTTGTTGATGAGGTTAGTACACCACACCACAAACCTTCATGTACTTTAAACATTAGGTTGATAAATTTTATCCATCTACCAGCACTAACTGAAGATATATTGAGCTTGACATTTTTTTTATCAACAGAAACTCTCAATATAGTTCCAAGAGTCAGAAATTTACACAAGGTTTCCCTGGCCAAAGGCTGAGGTTCCAATTGCAGTGGAAGTGGATTTTCCTTTTCTGTGTGTAGCCTGCACATGTTCCAAGAAGTAGATTTGGTATCTCAATAAACAAAGCATATGCCTAAAACAAACTATGCAGCCTACCCTGCTTATTTAATTTTTAAAACCAATGAAAAAAAGAAGGTTAATGTATTCAAAAGAGCTTCTGAAGAAGCAAAAGTATAATGCTTCCAGTTAATAATAGAGGTTCTCATGTAAAGTTGCTGAAATATGAGTGGGTCTTCTAAAGATCCATGATTTGATCCCCTGCTAAATTTTAAGGAGCTTGTGACTTATGCACACTTAGATAGAAGTTGAGGTGGGGGAGCATCACTTCCATCCCAAACAACAGCATCCACTCCTCTTGATCAACTTGAGACACATGAAGAACCTATCCTCCCCTCCCCAAAAAAAACACCGCACACAAATAAAACAAAAAGGAATTTATCAGGTATTAATGGTTCTTTTACATTCACATAGACATAAAATCAGAATCATACTAAGATTCAATACAGTAAATGAGCAAAGGATATGAATTTTTGCTAAACTTGGTTACTGATTACATGTTCACACTTCACAGCACACATGCCAAAATCTTTGAGTAAATACAACCACCACTCCTGAGCCTGGGGTCAGTACCCACTTTAAAGAAGAATATCACCAACAGTCTGTAATATGTGCAACTCAAACTAACATAACACCCTAGGAAAAAAAGAGCATAACATTGTGTATAAGTAATGATAATTGTTAATTTTCTTGGTTGTCTTTGCAAGAACAAAATTGGAAAATTGATAAGTTTCTAAATTTTATATTGACTGATTTGATTCATCAAATATTGATATGTAGAATCGTCTACAGAAACACAATCGTACATCAGTCTCTAACTGTCGATATCAAACCCTTGACACACTATAACCAATGACACCAAAATATAGTGTTACCTGTAAAAGAACAATAGAAACCAGAGACCCATGGTGTTCATTAGTGTAACATGACTCGAATCTCTACTAAATTAGATATATTGATCAGTTTAAAAATTGAAGGGCCAAACCTACTTTACAACCCTCCCCCCCCCCCCCCCCCCCCACCCCAATATATGTAATAGTTGAACTCGAGAACGCCTCCTACATGACTACATCACACTAAAGCGAAATAAATCTTCACGAGAAATATTGGGTGAGTAGAGTGGAGCACAATAAGAGCAATATTTTCGAGCACAACCCAAATATGTTTTGATACCAACTGCTTTTTGACAAACCTCATCCTCATCCCATGCAATCACCTTCCCTTTTATGGGACCATGAAGAAATCCCTCAATACAGAAAGCATGTCGAGTATCAAGATAGTGAGATCCGGCCGGCCTTGCAAAATTATAGATACAGCATTTGGTGATAGAATACACGACTGGATACTCAGGTGCATAAGTTGAGGGAAGTGAGAAGCAAGCATATATGCTCTGTCATCTCCAATGCGTCCAGAGAGGTCCAGCCTTTTTATATTCTTACAATGCTTACAAATCAAAGGAATTAACGCAGCATGACAATGAGCTTCGTTCAACTCCGGCCAATAAGGAATCAATCTTTTAAGACCACAAGGGAGAAGGCAAGTTGGTTGTACTATACACTTCAACTTAGGCAACCTGTAATGTCAAGAGAAAAATTAGCTTGCAGAGAATTGGAAATATGTTCACTCACAACATAATCAACTTTATAAAATCATGTACAAGCATGATAAAGACAAGTATAGAAAGAATAAGAATTAAGAGCAAATAAACATGAGCCATATCTTGCTAAATTTAGAGGTCAGTTTGCCTAGGAGTACTTCAGTAGTTCAGTGCATGCAGCACACTAGTGAGACTTACTACAATTGACCATGAGGCGTCCATTTGCAGTATTCTACACAGTTTCGTGGTAAAAAATTAAAACTGTCACTATATATATATATATATATATATATATATATATATATATATATATATATATATATATATATATATATATATATATATATATATATGTAAAAAATAAATAAATAAAAAAGAGAGTATCACAATACGACAACCATCATGAGTGAAACTTACCATGATTTTAAAAATTCACATTAGGTTCTATTAGAGAAAAATGGAGAATAAAGCAAATAATGGGCAGCAAATGAGCAAAATTGAAGGTAAGTTCTAGATCAAGCAGACAACATTTCTCATATGGGACTCAACTGAAGCTTCTCAATAAAAAGTAATAAGTAAAAAATAAATTAGTAAAAAATCAACCCATTGAAACTTTAACTCCAAACCACTGAACTGATTATGTGGCATAATTAGTTTAAGACAATCATGCCTAATTGTGATGCCACATTAGCACATGATTGACACACCTTCAACTCAAGGATTGATTAAAATCAATCACTCCATTAAGAGCAAGACAACGTACACACAACCCTCCCTTAATCCTGCCTTAGCAGGGGCCTCTATTGAGCCATTGCGTTATGTTATTGTTTATTAACTAAGAGTCCCAGATAGGGGTAGGAATATCACAACGGTCACTTAATTTTGCTGCTTGCTGCTATCTACATATGATTTACACATCCAAATGAATACACAACCAAACCAAAACAAGTTCATTCAAAAAGTAGAAGATATTTCCAGGGGTTGAAGAAATCAAGTGAAGCCAAAAGTTGGATCGCCAACCTGCCTGTTGTTGTAGATTACTAAACAGCAAAATGATTGGTAAGGCTATTACAAACTTTATTTGACAACAAAAAGAAGTAATAAGCATGAAATAGAAGACATGCTGCGATAGATTATATTTTCCATTAGTAGGCAAGGATATCAAAGTCAAGAAGTCAACTTCAACTTCATTGTAATGTTTTCTTTACTGTGTTGTTTAATATTTATTCACTAAATTGACATAATCCCATTCCCATGCAACAAAGCTTCAAGAAGACAATCGCTGGCTACTCCATGGCCTTCTATGATGAAATGGTGACTTAATTGGAACTATATTAAAGAGTAAGCACAACTGGAACTTCTGCTAATGCTCCAGAATATAAGATAAACAGCAAGCAATCATTCAAGATTATCATACATTTCAAGTATGTATATTCAGCAAACGCTTCACATGAGCATGTGGGAGGACAGCAATATAGATACTGAGGGACTTGCTGAGAATAGCGTACTCATGAATTGCCACATAAATCATAATACAAATATCTGGAAAAAAAGTGGGTTTCCATAAGTAATCATCAAACAATATGATCCTACACACACGGGCACACATACACACATAGAAGGTGAAACAATGGAATGTCAGAATGATATATTCGCCAAAAGTTAAATCATTGAATAATCAAAGATATCGCACTTTGATGCTTTAGAGTTGTAGGGGTGTTACCTTTGCGCAATGTACATATCTGCTTCACCCCTAGAATGATATATTCGCCAAAAGTTAAATCATTGAATAATCAAAGATATCGCACTTTGATGCTTTAGAGTTGTAGGGGTGTTACCTTTGCGCAATGTACATATCTGCTTCACCCCTAAAATTAATGCTGGGAATAATTAGTTTGGTGTACTGGTGAGGGCGGCGGAGCAAAAATTTCAAGTAAAATAGATAATACTGCTTTTCCTCCGCTGGGGCGCCTTTCAAAAAGCAAAGATCCAGCACATTGCCAGGCGGGAAGAGTGAATCCAACACAGCTGACCTCCATGACTTGCACACTATGAAGGACTTGTAAAGATTAAACCCCCGTACCAAATACGACCCCTGCACCATGTACTTCATGATGGTGACCAATATGTCATGGTCCATCTCATCCCATTTCCTCACCATCCGGGCCTCCACTACGGCCATTGGCATCCTTGGCCTTTTCATTTGAAGTCTATTAGTAGATGAGCGAACATGTTGCTCTAGTGGTCGCTTCTTGGATCTCCCATGCAATGCCATACTTTGATCTACATCATATACAAAGAAACTCATCAATTTCTCTACTAAAGAATACATCTTTCAAATAGTATGTTGACATTAAAAATTAACTTATCACTCCATTCTACACGGCCATACTGTCATTTTACAAACTTTTAGAAAGCTTATCTGACTTTTTTCTACTTTTTGGCTCTTGCCATACTCTGAAATTCAGATTACATATATAATTATACCCCATGAGTAAGATGATTAAAATTTAGGGTTAACAGCACGTAAACTACCTTTAAGTGGGGCTTTTATACAGTTAATAAAAATAAAAATAAAAAATAAAAAGAACTTAACTTCAAAATTGCAGGAAATTATTTTCAACGAGAACTTTCAAAAAAATCCTTTAAAGAAAAGGGTGCAATGAGAAATAGCCTAGTATATTTAAAAAGTAGAAGCACATTACTCCATATTATACAACAAGAAGTCATAGTCTAATATTCCCAAAGAGATGGGGTTGGCTACATAAACCGAGAACCTATATCACATGATCATCCACAAAGATCCTTCTCCTCCATTTGCTTCTTTCTAAAGCCATATCACCTTGTAAGCCCATTTTCTCCATCTCCAATTTCACCATTACTTTGCTTTATAACAACCAAATACGGTATGGTGGTCATGGACTATTTTGCTTTATAACAACCAAATACGGTATGGTGGTCATGGACTATCCTCTCTGTAAAGAGGGGTACTATCATAATCATCTAAGGCTTTGATATGGTCCATTTAATCTCATGAAGAGTTAATTTCATTACCACCATTAATCCATTATTATGAAGGAAAGCAAATCACATTTCATGATCATCACCAATTGGTGAGCACTGATTCTGAATAATAATCTTAATTATAATTCTATATATCAAACAGGCCATTTTGTAGAGCACGGATTCGGAGCCAAACTCATTTTGCCTTGATTGCATATAATGGAACCAGAAAATGGACTGGAGGTTTGAGGTGCAATGAAGAAGACAAAGCGGTTGAAGAAGCAGCCGCTGCTTCAAATGCCGCATCAATGGCTACCAATTCTTCATCTGTAAAGGGTTTGTTCCAATCTTCCATAACTGTCCAAAATCATGATTTCTAACTTAAATCCAAGTGAACAAAACCTAACTTATCCAAGTAGCCACTTTTATCCAATTACCCAACAACAATTGAACAAAAAGCTATGAAATTTAGAAGTAATAGTTCCGCTTTTCGAACACTACAATTACTGAACTGACAATCAAATTAAATTAGATGAAAGATGAACCCTGGATTGTGAAATTGATATGATGATTACTAAAAGAAATAACTTACTCAATGGGGAACGTCAAGCGCGATGTTGAGTGCGCTTCAATAGAGAACTCAGCTATGTTCATCCGCTTTTTTTCCCTTATAAATAGAGCAATTCCCAATTTCCCAGTATAGTATATATTACTTGTAGCAGAATAATTCAAAAAACCACACTCTGTTTTCTTGAGTAAAGTAATACCTCAATTCTTGGTGGGGGCGATTGAGGGGTTGGGGTTTCGGCTGAGGTAGAGTGGAATTGGTCATGTTGTGGATCGTTATTGGTCATGTGGTGGATTAAGTTATTGAGGGTTGGGGTTTCGGCTGAGCTAGGATTCCGGCGATGTGGGATTAAGTTATTGGTCATGTTGTGGATCGTCTTGCAGGCTTTGTAGTATAGTTTACGGGCCTTAATAGTCTGCAAATGCTTAACTGAAGCTCCAATAAAAGTAGTAATTTGAGTTGAGAGTAGTAATTTGTTTATTTTCGCTGAAATTTTTAGAAACTCGGCAAATTAATCTACATGTAGTGATGAAGATGAATTGTTGAATCTAATCCGATCGATTTCAAGGCGTGCAGTTGTACATTGCGATTGTTCAGATTTTTTTTACTAAATGTTCAAAATTTGCAATGTTCGGATTTTTTTACTGAATATTCAAAAGTTGCAATTGTTCAGATTTTTTTACTAAATGTTCAAAAGTAAAGGCATGGTACATTCCGATTGTTCATATATTTTTACTCAATGTTCAAATTTTGCGATGTTCAGATTTTATTACTAAATTTTCAAAATTTTAACAATTTGCAATCGTTCAAATTTTTTGACTAAGTGTTCAAAAGTATATGCGTGGTACATTGCGATTGTTGAAGTATTTTTTACTAAATGTTCAAAATTTTCGATTTTCAGTTCGGATTTTTTTTACTAAATGTTCAAATTTTGCAATCATTCATATTTTTTTTACTAAATGTTCAAAAGTGTAGGCGTGGTACATTGCGATTATTCATATATTTTTACTAAATGTTCAAAATTTTCAATGTTCAGTTCGGATTTTTTTCCCCAAATGTTCAAAGTTTGCAATTGTTCAGAAATTTATAATAACTGTTCAAAATTTGCAATGTTCGAATTTTTTTACTAAATTAATCGATCAAATTAATAAGAACAATAAAAAATATCAATTAATCAATCATAATGAATTACAAATTGAAATCGATCTGATTAGTTTAAACCAATTCAATTGATATTATTAAAACAATAATTTCATCCACAAATTCAACTCAAAATCAAAAGTAAATTAATTTTGGTCACAATGAATTCATAATAATTAACTAACCTAGATTAATCTCTTCAGGAATATCGACAATTTTCATCATGTTAAATGCTGAAAATCAATGGAAAAAATTAACCGAAAAAAAAAAGAACAAAGGAGAGAGAAAATAAGAATTTGAAAAAAAAAAGAATGAATTAAAATCGAGAAAGAAATAAAAAAAGATCAGATTAAAAAAAAAGAGAGAGAGAGAGAGAGAGAGATATTTTGTAAAGGAAACAAAATATTAACAAAAAAAAAAGAAGAAGAAATAAAGATGGCAAGAAGTAGAAGAAGGAAGAAGAAGAAGTGAAAAGAGATTCTGCGTTTTATTTGTACTGGGGTAGCCAACGCGCGCGATGCATGCGGAGCGGCTTGTTGGTTTTTATTGGGTTATGTTTTATTTGTTTAAGACGTTGGTTTTTTGCAGATAATAATTTTGTAAATTAATGGATTGCGTGATTAATATCAGTTTGATTTCCTTTCTTCCTAGTTAATCTACTTCAGCACAATCATCAGATTAATATCATTAGTCTCAATGTCTTTTAAACACAATTATGTGTAAGTTATCACAAAATAAAGAAAAAAAAACTCCTACTTAAAGCAACAACCTTTTCGTTGTCTAGTGATTAATGTTGTTACGTTATTATATCATAACCCCCATTATAAAATCAATAACATAATACTAAAACAGACACCAGAATGACACGTGTCAATTTCTGGTGTAACTTTTTCCCTCCAAAAAAAACCCTTACATTTTTTTTTGCGAATATCTTCTTTGAGAAGTTTGGTATAATATAACTATCATAATATTATTTCAAATATTTTATACGTATCTTTTATAGTAAACTAGCCTTCTGTCTCATGCAATGCAAGGTTTGTTTATAAGTATATAATATAAATAATTATTCTTTTAATATATGTATATTGGAAAATGAATAATTTATAGAGTAGAAGAAGAGATGAAAATTAAATGTAATTATAGAAGAAATTAAATTGGGGGAAAGTGAACAAAACAACATTCATACATGTATCGAACTAGATTTTTTTTTTTTAATATGAAAAAGGGGATTAAAAAAAATTAAACGAGGAGACATGTGGCATTGGGAAAAAATAAAATATACATGTGGCAATATAGGGATGATGGTTTGTGTTCTTAAATACTAAAGTATAGAAGTATAGATATATTACTTTAGTTGTTAATCCGTTTCCATAAATATTACTCTGTATGATCGACAAATCTTTAATACATCATAATTTTTTCATTCAATTGATTAATATAATTTAAAAGGATGAATGTATTAAATTATAGATTTGTACTACACAAATTATTATTGAATGGTTTGAATTTTTTTTAATACTTTAATTGGTTTCTTGCTTAATTCTAATACGAATAGCCTAATAAATATATGAAGGGAGTTTAGCAACATAGCATAACATTATAAACACCTTATCTATACATGTAATCATGTAAGACAATTTGATTAAATCCTTTAGTTTGTATTTGTATATTCAATACTTTCATAAAGTATCATAATTTAGGAAAAAAATTGACTAAATATTAAAACAGGGTTATCATTCCTGCCCATTAAGTGTAATACACAATTTTAAATACTCATTTGATTAATAAAAAGAAATTTTAATACTAAATTATCATTGAATTTTAAAAACACTCATATGGTCTAACATGTAGATGTAGTTTTAATATACTCATTTGGCTAATTGACTCTTTCGTTATATTTCATGTTTCATTTCATTATATACGCAAAATAAGAAGATAATAAATTTGTTACAGATACATTTTATCTATACTATTTTTTCATACATTATTTTTTTCTTTCATTGATTAAATTTAGTGAAATAACTGTGCATGGCACGGGACCTAATCTAGTATCATAAATGATCAAGTGGTAGCAATTGCAGAAAATCAAGAAACACAACTTTAGTAAATTACATTAAGTGAAGTTTATAATCTTCAATAACTAATCTGAGGGGCACTAATTAAGTGAAGTCAAGTCCATGCATGACTGGATAGGTTCACTTATTCCATTCCCTTTTTTAAGTGTTTTGCGTTTGAGTGGGTGTAGCTTACAAAACTGTCTTCAAATTCATTTGAATATGAAGAATTCATCATCTCTTGTTTCTTATCCACTATATATCAGTCATTTAGATTTAAGTGTTAATACTTTCGAGAGAGGCATTCTACCATTTATTGAAAACCTATATTCTCTTGAATATCTTGACCTGTCAGGTAGTTCCTTTGGACCCCAAATACTACTTTGGATAGGTGAACTTAGAAGTCTCATACACCTTCACTTCGCTGAGTGTGCTCTCACTAAAATTATTTTAACTAACCTCATTTTTAAAAAAAAAAAAAAACATAATAATTTAACATATGAGATTATATATGACTGAATAATTAACTAATTCAACACAATACCAACAGAAAATGGCGCCCATTCTTACATGCTCATTTAGAAGACCAGGGTATGTTTTTCCAAATTCAAACACCTTCAACTCTAGCCACCACTTTCAATTCTAATTATTCTCAGAACGTTTAGCACAAAATATTGTTCTGTATAGACATATGATTCAATCTATTTATTTATTCTACCATGTATAAATATTTTAAGCTAAACATGTACAACACTGAAGACTCAAATAGGCTGAGATCTGAGTGTCTTTCACTGGTCCAGTTACTAACCTACTACAGTAGAAAGCATTAGTTTTTATCAACAAAGAGAAGAGATGACCCACAGAAGCTAAAGCCATTAACTATCAATACATTTTTAACAAGTGCAAGAGATCATATCATCATAAAAATCACCTGAACCCCAGCCCACCAACGATCCACACAAGCTCAAGCCACAACAATTCTGCAACAAGTCTATTGATCCTTATGTAAGTATTTTTTGACAGTAGCCGCACAAAAATAAAGCAAGTTGCCTAAAAGGAAAACACAACACTTATATAGGGTCCATTGTTTCGGAAATAATCCTATGCCACACTACCGATATATTTACTACTAATCATCAACATAAAATAGATCATACCCTTGCTAATGTAATGGATATTTCTAATCATGCTATACAACTACGAAAAATTCCTGAGAAAATTTGTTACAACCATCGTATTGATTTAACGTTAATATTTTTATCCAATGAAGATTAAAATAACATAGAATTTGATCTCTACATCATATACTCACATCTTAAACCCCAATTTAATTTAATTTAAACAAACCATTAAACAATTAATCTTCCTTATTTATACAAATCAATAGAAATTACTCATTTAAAAAAAAATATATATATATATATATAATAATAATTTAACATATGAGTATAGGAGTAATTGAAGAGCTAGTTTATAATTTTATATTACAGTTATTTAATTGGTGAATTCTTGATTACTTTCTTCATCACAACTACAAAATACTGTTTGGTGGTGTAAACACCCATTTATGTCTCCCCAAAACCAAACATAATGATTGCATGTTAGTCAGAAAGCGCACATAAATACAAGAAGAATAAAGTAGAAGTCTATTATTAGGGCAGGTTCTTTCTCTTTTAGATTGGATTTGTACCTTCATCCCCGAACTTCCAGTCTTGGTTCCAAACCTATTGGAGTTGACGATCTCCTTGATCGTTAAGGGGTGTAACCTTCACCTTGTGAACGGTTTACAAGTTCCTAAAACTTGTTGGCGACTCTTTTGCTCTACCTTCCTTCCCTTTGGACGCCACCGTACTTTAGTGTATGATCACAGTGGGGTTCAAGTTTGGAGTAATGCTTGAAATATTTCCTACAGTTTTTGGCGACTCCATTGGGGAGGATTTCTATTTTAATTCCTGAAATTTAATTCAGCAATGATTTAGAATGACTGGATGAGACTCGAAAAGTTCTAATTATTTCATGTGCGTAATTTTGATTAACATTATCGTCATATGCATAAAAAAGGATCTCATTGGATAGACCATCCGTAATGAGTCAAAAACATAGGATTTTTACTCGTAGGAAATTTGAGGAATATCTTTCACAACTAGAATCGAAATAATGCTGCAAAAAACTGGAAAATTTTAAGAACATAGACAGCTGTTGAGGCATGTAGGAACTGGCGTCTAGAAAACAGAGTCTGTCGCCGAAGATATGGCTCTATTGCCGAGCGACAATTCTGTCGCCAAGCGATAGGGCTCATATCCCGGCGACAGTCCCTATTGGCTGGCGCTGCGTTCTTCCAATACCGAGCCAGAAATATGAGTTCTAATTTTGATCAATTCTAGCACTGTTGGCTCAATTCTACTTCCTGATTGAGTTTTTCTCACTTTTCTGAAACCCATATGTGTTCTACATATGGTCATAACCCTCTGGGAATTCATGCTTCATCTACTTGATTGAACGCTCTGTGCAACAAAGGGTACATCAGAGAATGTTGAATTCACCAAACCATGGAAGCGAGTTTTTAACTCGCGGGGTCCCATCCACTCACGCCAACCCTTCCAAAGGTAAGGCTTCTGCGCGGTGCACCCGGACTCATAACCATGGACCCTCTTTGACTAACCCATATCCCGAACTTTAGAGAACTAGAGCCATGGTTAGGTTACAAACTCATTGCATCATATTGTGTCTACTTGACTAATTGTGCATTATTTATTGTGCATACTCTATATATTTTTCTTAACCGTTTGTTTGACTTGTGTTTAAGCCTTAAATAAACTAATTAATGAGTAAAAGGACTTTGCCTAATTAATTAATTAATTAATTAATTTGAGTAATTAAAGTCTATAATTGAATCAAAATTGACTTAGTACGACTTTAGGCATGTCCCGTAGAGTAAAAATACTGAAAGCAGTCCCAGAAAAAATTTGGGTTGCAGTGTGCGTCGACAGTCTTGTTGCTTTGGCGACAGTTCAGCAGTTTTCTCGAGTCATCATGACGAGTCTAATTCAACAATTTGCTAATCAGTTCGATTATTTTGTTAATAACAATACCCTTGTTTAGTCTTTGCTTGAGTCTAGTCACATAGTCTAGCCATTTAGTCATGTCACGAGTCAAATATGCGCTTACACTCACTAGTCTTAGCACACACTTTATGTATATGTCACCATGACCATGTTGTAGGTTCATGCATGAGTCGGTTTTTTTTCCGTCATATGAGTTGAGGGTACCTTCCATTCCTAATTTTTAATTTTTTCATCTCTCCATCTACATCATCTTTCTATTCTCTACATGCTTTTTCCATATCACAACCTTCATTCTTCCTACCTTCTTCCATCTATTGCATGTTGAATAGAGTTTGAGTCAAATAATGAATATCCCTAATTTCCCTTTCCACAGTACTTTGTCGAGGAGAGAAGGGCGATTAATCAAGGACAACCTCTTTGTTCAAGTCTTACTTTTTGATAAACCGATTTGTCAAAAGAGGAAAGCTAAAAAGATAATGACAACTCAGGAAGAAGTCAACGAACTTATGAACCAATTGACTGACGTAACTGAAGTGTTGAAGGCTTTAAGTCTTCAAATCAATGACCCTGTAAAGAAACAAAAAATGGAGCTCATGCAAGAGAGCTTCAGTAAGATATCTAATGATTACTGGTTCCAGGGCATTAGCTCACAAGGGGTCTTAGTGGACAAGGAGCTTCTTCCGCAGATATTCAATGCCACTGACATCCCTAAGTTTAAGCCAACTCAAAATCCTTACTTTCATTTAAGGTCCTTTGAAACTATAATGAACATTAAAGGGATCGGTAAGAATATTTTTCACTCTTTATTCTCGCTATCTCTTGAAACCATTTGTCAACATTGGTTCTTCTCCCTTGATAAAGAGAAGACCTCTACTTGGGGTGGAGTAAAAAATTCTTTCATTAATAGATATAAGTGTAATATTCAAATTGAAACCGATCATAGGCAACTTGAGATGCTAAAACAAAAAGAAAGCGAAGAGTTCACCTTCTTCTTCAACAAATGGAGGGAAACTTCCGCTAACATGATCGAAGTCCCTACTGAAAAAGAATCCGTGAGGATGTTCATAAAAAATTTACAAGAAAAGTATTCAAAACACTTAAAGTATCAACACAACTTGAATACTTTCAAGGTCGTCTATGACATAGGCATCGAGACCGAAGATGACCTCGCAAAGCAAAAAGCTACTAACAATAGTAACAATAGTGGCTGGAAAGGAAAGAAGAACGACAATCCTTCTTCTTTTGAAAACGCCCACTCTAGTAACAATGTTAGTACCTTTGATCTCAGTGAAGTTTTAGCTATGGATAACCAAAGATCTAAGAAGAAACTAAGGAAAGACTTCACCCCCATTGGAATGAGCTACGATGCTGCCTTCGATCGACTCCATACTAAGGGACTCATTACTCCCATTAGACCTATTCAAGATTCCGCACCTGAAAAGAGATTGCCTAGTTGGAATATAATCCAGATGCACATTGCAAATATCATCAAGGCAGGGGCCATACTACTGAGAGATGTTGGAAGCTAAAAGAGGCTATCCAACATTTGATCGATAATAACAAGTTTCCCATACCTCCAGCTATCAAGAAGAGCGAGTGATGATAAAGCAAACGACACAAGACAAGAGGCGAGCTTCAAATAAAATATTTCGTGACCTCTTTTTCTATTTCTTTTATTTATCCCTTCCCCAATAAGTCTAGCATAGGCACCTTTTTATTCCCCTTAGATTTACTTTGTAGGATAATTACTTCTTCATTTTTTAATTAAATAAAATGAGCATTTATTTTCTTGCATATGATCATCTCATTACATCGTAAAAAAAAAAAAATGTCAAACTAAGCACAAGGTATATCAATGATTTGAGGCACCCCTTGTAGCCACATCATATTACCTTTCACCTTTCAAATATGCAATCCTTTCTTGATAAACCACTTTGAGCCTCGTCTAACGATAGACCTTTCATTTTTTAATCCACATCTACCTAACCTTGGGATGAGATGGTGTGTAACTTATGCAATCTCAAAAACTTGAGTGATTTCAAAAAATAAAAAAGCAAAAAAAAATTATATAAATAAAAGTGAAACAAAGGGCAAGTGTTCCAATGTCTTTGACATGAACATGTCTTTGATAAGAACACGTCTCAGATTGCGTCTCTTATCGAGTGCTTGGTACCGTGCCTGAGAAACATGAATTCCAAGTGAGTGATAGACCGCATGATCGGGATTTCCCACACTTATAAAAATAAAATAAATGCAAAAGCAAAAAAAGAGAGAGAGAGAAAAAAGGAAAGAGCTCAAAAGTGAGAAAACTCAAGAATACAAAGATTCAAAAGCAAGATTGCACACCTTGGGGGCTTATCTAGGGTCTTGAGCCTTTATCCCCTTCTTTTCTAATCTTTAGCCTAATCACGTTACAACCCTTAAAAAGACCTTTTTGAGGTATACACACACTTGTGCGAAGTTCGGCTAAAGCTACGTTCGACCTGATTCCTAACGGATACGTAGGAAACCTCACATCGAGGTGCGACCGTAATAAAATTGCATTCATAATTGATCATGTCAAGGAAATCCCAATGCTCATCCTTTTCCACTTAGAGCTAGAATTAGGGGCTTGATCCCTACATTGTTAGCTTACCCAGCCTAAGAGTCACCATCTTTTGACTTTTCTCAAAATACTTTTCCACACACTTAGCCCTTGCGGCCTAACTTTAGTGTCACTATCACACACATCACAGATACATGACCAAATATACTTCCCTTAGGAACCCTTTGTCATGAAATCTTAGCATAACGCTAAGCATGCCTTGTCATATCAAGATCAATCATCATTGCATCACAAAGTATGAAATACTTAGCCTCCGCGCCTAAGTTACCTAAATACTTTTATTTTCAACTAGAATAGTCTAAGATGTTACAATCCTTGTACTGTGAGAGACAACATCAAACACATATACTTGGCTAAGCTCATTCAACATGCACCTTCAAAAACTTATCTTCTTTCTTTTTTTTTTTTTTGCGTCTTTCTTTTTCGGGAGAAAGTCGGTACCCTCCACAAAAATGACGGAAAATTTTTGCTTTTTTGCATTTTCGAGTCGCACGATCACATTACAATGCACACACGAGTCATGTACATATTGAGCCATGTCGTCTTATCACATTGAGTCAACACTATGCACACACGAGTCACACGAAGTGAGTCATCATCAAGTCAAGTTTATACCTTGAGTCATGTCAAGACAATGAGTCAAGCAACACTAAGCCTTAGGTCAACCCTAAACAAAGAGATGAGCAAAGTCCTATAGTTAAATATATAAATGCAGGTGCATCCCAGCAAGCGAGGACATTCTCGGATATTTTTCAAAAAAAAAAAAACCCCGCGAATATGACATATGAAATTCTTCCAAGATGAGAGGAGTTTGAGCAAAATTACATAGAGCAGTAAACTAGAGATAAGGAGCTTTAATTTTCAAAAGATTTGAGCGGTTTAGTTGAAAAGAAACGACCAAATTCAAAGTTCGGAGCGAAACCGAGCAACGAACAGCAGCAGCGAGGGCAAAATAGGGAAGACCTGACTCCAACGCCAGATGATAAGGCTGTCGCTAGAAGCAAAGTGCGGCGCATTCCAACGAGCGCTGGTGCGGCGACACAATGCGTGGCCCCCATATTAGATTATGCGGACCTAGTGCAGCAATTTCCGGGTTCCTTGGTACGCCAGTTAGCCCCTATAAGCAATTTAACATGATTAAGTAGTCGGCTTGATTACAATCGCAAATAAGTGATCGACCTGACAAAAGATCGTCTAACTTAGCTTAAAACGCCTAAAAATTGGCTCATCGCAAAGGCACCAATACAACGGTTCATAACAGCAAAGCACCGACATACTGGTTCATGAGCAGGAGAGGCCCCGACACACTAGCTAAAGCAAAGTTCAAGCGAGCTTTAAAGATCGACAAGCGTTGGTCTTCGGTAATTTTCTTTGGAATATTATCACAATAACTAAGGATGAATTCAAGTTTTCGACAGCATTCGCTAAGATTGTGGAGGTTGTCACCAAGATTTGAGAAGATAGCACGATATGGGCGGTCTTCGACAGCACTTCGCTAAGATTGTGGAGGTTGTCACCGAAGATTTGAGAAGATAGCACGAGATGGGCGGTCTTCGACGACATTCGCTAAGATTGTGGAGGTTGTCACCAAGATTTGAGAAGAGCGGTTCGTGATGAAGTGGTCTTCGACAACTTTTGCTATGATTGGGAATGTTGTCACTATGATTCAAGGAAAAGGCTCGAGATGTAGCAGCATTGATCGGCAGTGTTCCCTAGCTTGCGGGGGGTTGTCACAAACAACAGGAGGTGATTTCAAGAGAAGTTATCTTCGATCGTGTTCCCTGGCTTGCGAAAAATGGTCATAAAGCGCTAGAAGGTCGTTTCAGGCGACGCAATCTTCGATAGAGTTCTCTATCTTGCAGAAGTCTATCACGGTGGAATTTGAGGCAGTTACAGGCGTAGCGGTCTTCAGGCGGTATCCTCTAGCTTAATAAAGATCGTCAAAGCAACAGGATGGCGTTCCCTAGCTTGTGGAAGGTTGTCACAATAGCAAATGCAGCAACAAAACGGTTACCTATGAAGACGTGTGCTCGACGGTGCAAGATACGCGTTTCTTAACTCTTTTATCTGTTTTAACTAACGCTAATTTGCAAGTATTGGTGTTACAAGAATGATTTAGGATCGCAGAAAGTTCTGAATCATTCTCCGTCCCTATTGCTACTTTGACTTTTGTTTTCGAAACCTGCGTTTCTCTTAACTCAGTCAAAGTGGGGGCTTCTGTAGACACCCATTTGTGTCTCCCCAAAACCAAACCTAATGATTGCATGTTAGTCAGAAAGCGCACATGAATACAAGAAGAATAAAGTAGAGGCCTATTATTAGGGCAGGTTCTTTCTCTTTTAGATTGGATTTGTACCTTCATTCCCGAACTTCCAGTCTTGGTTCCAGACCTATTGGAGTTGACGATCTCTTGGATCGTTAAAGGGTGTAACCTTCACCCCGTGAACGGTTCACAAGTTCCTAAAACTTGTTGGCGACTCTTTTTCTCTAGCTTCTTTCCCTTTGGACGCCACCGTACTTTAGTGTATGATCACAGTGGGGTTCAAGTTTGGGGTAATGCTTGAAATATTCCCTACAGGTGGATTTCTCCAACAACATTCATCAGTAACATACTATTTTGTGGATTTCTTAACCTATATTACATATTCGTACTATTAATGAGTGTAATTGAAGGCCAATTGGAAAATTAATTAAGTAATTGAGCTCAACTAGAAAATTAAACAAATAAGTTGAGTAATAATTGAAGACTAACCTCTAATGTGGGTGCCATATGGAGCTTAGAGTAATTGAAGACCAATTTGTACCTGCCATGGATGGAAACCAAATGGTGGTCGAAATCCTCTATTACAGGTGTTATATTTCAATCTTCCAACAATAATTTGGATGGAAATCGGACCTCTATTGTAGGTGTTAGAATAAATCGAGAAGGGGTAAGAAGGGTAAGAAGGTAAATAAACTATTAAAGGGTATAACGGTCCGTGCACTGTTTATAAGAGTCATTTTCCACTTTTTATAAGGTAGGGATATGTATGTGTTTTAATAGGTGGTCCGTCTAGGTGCAATAGGTCTAAGATGCACCCTTGTGCACCTATTTTAGATGCAACACCAGCCCACAAGCCTAATTTCAAACACGGCCCATTAAAAAAGCCCCAAACCAAAATGTGCCCACCCAAAAGCTGAACATATTTTAAATATACAGCCCCAAATTGAGCCCATTCAACCAACCATCACTTTCAACAGCTATTATTTTTTAAATTAAAGTTTTTTTAAAAAAAGGCCACTCTTAAATTTAAATTTCTGAAATTTATTACTCCTCTCTTTGATTTTCTCTCTCTAACAAACAAACACAATTCACTCTCTCTCTCTTTAAAAACAACCATGAATATTTGAGATGAGATGAAAAATCAAACGGATTCTCCCCAAAAAAGGAAATTGTATGTAAATTTCACTTAATTTTGTTTGAATTTATATGATTATTACTTAATTTTGTTTGATTATTGTTCGATACTCTATTGTTCAAAATTTTTTATTGGATTTGTCAAAAAAAATTAGTGAAATCAAACGAATACCTTATGTTCACATTCTGAAATGCATATGTTCAGATTTGAATTCTTATGTTCATATTTTGAATACTTATGTTCACTTTCTGAAATTCATATGTTCATATTTTTTATGCACTAGTTTAAGGCCCGTGCCATGCACGGTAAGTCTAATTTTTGTAAGAATATCCAACAAATAAAATTTGATAAAACATACACATCAAATATAGCAATTGTAATGTCATAATTTATATTAATAGGCAAAAAAAAAAACAAAAATAGATTATTTAGGCCGCCTAAATTCGAAAATTTTTTCGGGCAGGGCTAGTGGCCATATTAGTAAATACTTATTTAAAAATGAATTTTTTATAAACATAAAAAATTAATCAAACAATAGACTAAAATTAATTGATATTTTACCTTTCCTAGAATTACATATATATATATATATAATTGTCAAACACAATATTTAGTTTATAGTTATACCATACTCCATAAGTCCTTAATTTGTAATAATATATACGTAGTAGTAAAATTTCAGAAACAAATTTATAATAGTAGGGAATATTTCAAGCATTACCCCTAGCTCGAACCCTAATGTGATCATACACTAAAGTACGGTGGCGTCCAAAGGGAAGAAAGATAGAGCAAAAGAGTCGCCAACAAGTTTTAGGAACTTGTAAACCGTTCACGAGGTGAAGGTTACACCCCTTAACGATCCAGGTGATCGTTAACTCAAATAGGTCTGGAACCAAGACTGGTAGTTCAGGGATGAAGGTACAAATCCAACCTAAAAGAGATTGAACCTGCCCTAATAATAGACCTCTACTTTATTCTGATCGTACTCATGTGCGCTTTCTGACTAACATGCAATCAATAAGATTAACCCAAACCTGTTTATCTATGTTGGTTGAATATTAATGCACAAATAAACTATTATTGACGATCACTTGAATTATAATCATATTAACCCTAAACAAGATTATTAGTTATCTTATTAAGCATGATTAAAAGTACCAATTTCCTTTAAACATGCATAAAAGGCGTGATCAAGCAATAACAATAAATTAAATATCAAGCAACATAATCATAATAACGTACAATAATTATAATAATCATAATAATAATTATGTAAATCAATATTAATAATCATGTTAAAGCATAATAATAGCAAGATCCTAGGCATGATACTAACAAGATTAATTACAAACCCTAGCATGTCACTAAGCTTTAAAAATCGAAGCTTTAACCCTAATATGATACTAACATGAATATTAAGAAGAAAATAGGAAGCATCGCAGGAATCATAATTGTCATATTTGATAATAGAAATTATAGTTGTTACCCTAAACATGATACTAGGAATATCAAAACGCCCTAACATGACATTAGGAATCATAATAACAACCTAGACATGATTTCTATATCATAAACAACAATAAATCAATTAAAGCACTTACTTGGATGCCTCGTATCTCTTTCTAATAACAAAATACACACGTTAGTAACTTCAAGAAAAATAATAAACAACAAAGAATTAAATTAAATAATTGAAAGGGAGATTTGGGACCAAACCCTCAGAAATTAAAACCTTTCACGTCTAGGGCGAAGGCAACTTCAAACAATGCTAGGTATGTCTAGTGCTAATGTATGAGGAATTTTGTTTGTAAAAGGCTAGGTTAGAAAGAGAGAGAGAAAATCAAGAAATTCTTGATGAGAGTTGGTGATTGAAAAATAGGAGATATGACCTCTATTTATAGAAAAAAAAGAGGGTCGAAGAATAAGAAAAGAATCCGAATTCGAATCGAAATAGAAATCGATGGACAGCAATTTTTGCGGATTTTGTTTTTATCATATCTTTTGATCCAGAAGCCCAAATAAGGCATATAATATGTCGTTGGAAATTTCTTGAAGCCTACTTTCCAACCCAATTAGAATAAGATTAAAATTTCTTTTGTAGATAAAAAGATATGGCCGAAATAGTAGGACGGTGTCAGTTTTGGATAGAGTTTCATATCTCATTCATATCTTTTTCGTCATAGCTCGGATTTAATATTATAATATATCATTGGAAAGATAATTTCAAGATCTATCCAACCGTATAAAAATTGGTTAAATATTATGAGGTAAAAAAATAAAATCTGACTGTCTTTGAACATCTTTAAATTCGAATAGAATTAGTATTTAAGAAAAAAGGAAAGTTTTTATAAAAGGAAAGTTTTTAATTAACTCAAATTCTTTAATCTTTGTCTTTTTAAAAAGGATAATTAAGATCTTTTAGAAACTTATAGAAGCTTATAATTAATCCTAATTAGTTTAGGAATAGGATTAGACCTTTGGACCCTACACATGATCATTGGGTCGTAGGTAAGATCTGGTTCGAGCCCAGTTTAGTATTTTGGCCATAACTTCCTCATTATTCATCGGAATTGGGCTTATAATATATCGTTGGAAAGGTCTCTTCAAGCCCCATCCAACTACTCTATTATTGGACCCATATCATGGACCAAACTAATTTAGAATGCATGTTTTTCAAAAATAGGGTAAGAAAAGAAATATTTTCAAAAACAAAAAGAAGAGATATTTTAATAAAAACATCCTCATCACTAGACTTTTCACACTTTCACTTTATTCGATAATCAAATGACGTGAAAGTTATTCATCACTAGGTAAGGTTTTGGAGAGACACATTTGTGTGTCTACAAAAGCCCCTACTTTGATTGAGTTTGGAGATACGCAAGTTTCGAAAACGTAAGTCAAAGTAGCGATCGGGACGGAGAATGATTCAGAACGTTTTGCGATCCTAAATCATTCTTGTAACGCTGATACCTGCAAACTAGCATTAGTTAAAGAGATAAAAGAGTTAATAAACGTGTATCTTGCATCGTCGAGCACACGTCTCTAGAGGTAACCGATTTGTTGTGACGATCTTCCGCAAGCTAGAGAATACCGCCTGAAGACTGCTATGCCTGTAACTGCCTCCAATTTCCGCTGTGATAGTCTTCGAAAAGATCACTGCTTGTTGATCCTTAATGCTGCTATGCCAGAACGTCGGCGCTTTGTTGCTTGTGAACTGGTATGTCGGTGCTTTTGCTGTGATGACAATCCTCTTTTCTTTGGGAATAGTTGCCAACACAACTCTTGTATGATGTATGACAATCCGATTTAAGGAAAGTTGCCAATGCTTCATAACAATCCATCCTTGGAAGTGTTGCCACGATGAAGCGACAATCCGTATCTCGAAAAATTTGCCAAAATCCAATTTTTTGGAAAAGTTGCCAATGCTTCGTAACAATCTGTCATAAGAATTTTGCTACGATCGACAATCCACATCTAGGAATATAACTCTTGAAAGAAATCCACCTTGGAAATTTGCCAATTCTATGCGACAATCCTTTTAGGAAAATATTGCCACAATTGACATTCCGTGTCTTGGAACATTTGCAAAAAAGAGTCGACCCCCAATCCACTTCGGAAAAATTTGCCACTTACTGAAATGAATGACAATGCACGTTGAGGAACCATTGTCGGAATTTATGATGAATAGAGACCTACGACAATCCTTTGGGAAATTTTGCCATAGGGAACTGCGTGTATGACAATCCAATCTCGGAAAAATTGCCAGCGATGACAATCCAAACTTGGAAAGACTTGCCAAACAGAGAAGGAACACGACAATCCACGCTTGGAAACTTTGCCAGAGATGACAATCCAATCTTGGAAAAATTGTCGTTGAAGAATATGCGCGACAATCCATTTTTGGAAACATTGTCAATTGAGGATGACAATCCAATCTTGGAAAAATTGTCGTTGAAGAAGAATGCGCGACAATCCATATTTGAAAATATTTTGGTTGGAGAAGACTATCCAATCTTGGAAAAATTGTCATAAGTGATGCGCTTGCTTTTGAACCGATGCCTTGGTGTTTGTAATGAGCCAATGCTTAGGCGCTTAAGCTAAGTGAGACGATTTTTTGTCAGGTCAATCACTTACTACGATTGTAATCGAGCCGACTACTAATTATGTCAATTTGCTTATAGGGGCTAACTGGTGTACCAAGGAACCCGAAATTGTTGTATGAGGTCGAAATAATCATTCTGAGAGGCTTCGAGCTCTGTCGCTGCTGAAATATCTCTGGCGTCAAGAATTGGCTCTGTCGCCAGACGTTGGGATCTAGAGTCAGGCGCTGAACTCTGTTGCCAGACGCCAGATGTTGTTGCCAGACGTCAGCCTTGTCATCTGGTGCTGGAGTCGGGTCTTCCCTATTCTGCTCTTGCTGCCGCCGTTGCTTGGTTTTGCTCCGAACTTTGAGCTTGGTTGTTTCCTTTCAACCAAATCCGTTAAATCTTTTGTAAATTAAAGCTCTTCATCTCTTATTTACTGATCCATGTAACTCCTCTTATCTTGGAGGAATCTCCTGTGTCATATTCGCGGTTTATTCGAAAAAAATCCGGGAATGTTCTCGCTTGCTGGGATGCACATGCATTTATATCTTTGACTACAGGACTTTGCTTATCTTTCTTTAGGGTTGACCTAAGAGTTAGTGTTTCTTGACTCATTGACTTGACATGACTCAAGGTATAAACTTGACTCACTGTGATTGACTCGAGGTTGACTCGACTCGTTGTGACTCATGTGTGCGTAGTGTTGACTCATGAAACTCGATATGTACATGACTCGAAATGCAGAAAAACAAAAATTTCTGTCATTTTTGTGGAGGGTACCGACTTTCTCCCAAAAAAGAAAGACAAAAAAAAAAAGCGATGTTTTTGAAGGTGCATGTTGAATGAGCTTAATCTGTTAATGTTGTCTCTCATAGTACAAGGATTGTAACATCTTAGACTATCCTAGTTGACTCAATAATGAAAGTATTTAGGTGACTTAGGCGCGGAGGCTGAGTACTTCATACTTTGTGATGCAATGATGATTGATGAGCGATTTTGACATGACAAGGCATGCTTAGCGTTATGTTAAGATTTCATGACTAAGGGTTCCTAAGGGAAAGTATATTTGGTCATGTATCCGTGCGGTGTGTGAAAGTGATACTAAAGTTAGGCTGCAAGGGCTAAGTGTAGAAAATGTATTGAAAAGAGTCAAATAATGGTGACTCTTTAGGCTAGGTAAGCTAATGATGTAAGGATCAAGCCCCCAAGTCTAGCTCTAAGTGAATATGGATGAGCATTAGAGATCCCTTGATATGACCATGATGTGTGAATGTGAATATGAATGCATGTTTATTACGGTCGCACCTCGATGTGAGGTTGCCTACGTATCCATTAGGAATCAGGCCGAACGTAGCTCTAGCCGAACCTCGCACAATTATGTGTATACCTCAAAAAGGTATTTTTAAGGGTTGTAACGTGGTTAGGCTAAAGGTTATAGAAGAAGGGGATAAAGGCTCAAGACCCTCGACAAGCCCCCAAGGTGTGGAACCTTGCTTTTGAAATTTTATATTTTTATGCTTGAGGCTTTTAATTCTTTTTTAGCTTTTTTTTTTTTTCTTTAGCATTTATTTTATTTTCATAAGTGTGGGCAATCCCGATCATGCGGTCTATCACTAACTTGACATTCATGTTTCTCAGGCACGGTACCGAGCACTCGATAAGAGACGCAATTTGAGACGTGTTCATATCAAAGATATTTTCATATCAAAGACATTGGAACACTTGCCCTTTTGTACACTTTTATTTATTTTTTGCTTATTTTTTGCTATTTTAATCTTTTGAAGTCACTCAAGCTTTTTATGAAATTGAAAATTACATAAGTTGCATACCATCCCATCCCAAGGTTAGGTAGATGTAGGTTGAAAAATGAAGGGTCTATCGTTAGGCGAGGCTCAAAGTGGTTTACCAAAAAAGGATTGCATATTTGAAGGGTGAAAGGTAATATGATGTGGCTACAAGGGGTGCCTCAAATCATTAGTATACCTTGTTTCGACATGGTTTTTTTTTTTAATATATATATATATATATATATATATACTTTATTTTAATGCAATGTAATGAAATGATCATATGCAATGAAATAAATACTCATTTTATTAAAAGGGAAAAAATAAAGAAAAACCTATGAAATAAATCTAAGGGTGCCTATGCTAGACTCATTGGGGAAAAGGGTTTGAAAAAAAAAAAGAAGAAAGCATGAAATCTTGGTGAGAAGCTTGCCTTGTGCATTTGTTTCATCACTACCCTCATTTTTTTTGTTTGTCAATCACATGACTCAAACTCGATTCAACATGCATGGATGAAAGAAGGTAGGAAGAACGAAGGTTGTGATATGGAGAAAGATGATGTAGATGGAGGGATATGAAGAAATTAGAATAGGCTGTACCCCCAACTTAAATGATGGAAAGAACCGACTCATGCATAAACCTAAGACATGGTCATGGTGTATATACATATTAGTGGGTGCTTTATTGTGAGTGCAAGTGACATGTTAAGACTCGTGTCATGACCATGTGGCTAGACTATGTAACTAGACTCGAACAAAGACTAAGTTAAGACCTCACGCATATGCATTAAACTGGACATGTTGTGGTATTTTAGTCATACTTTTGATCTATGGCTCTGATTGGGATGAAACTAGCGCCAAATTAAAGATAAAACTCGGGGCTACATATCCATAGGTTGTACGACTCGTAGTTCTTCCTAGAACTCCGGCTATGAAAAAAACAAGTTGACGCTTGTGCAGTATACGGGAATAAAAATCCGGGTTGACTTAAAGGAACTATGACTCGATTAAAAAAAAGTCCTTTAGTTATTAATTAGTTTATTTAGTCTTAAAACAAGTCAAATAAATTGATAGGAAAAATCACATAGAGTATGCACAACAAATAATGCACAATTAGTCAAGTAGGCACAATATGATGCAATGAGTTTGCAACCTAACCATGGCTCTAGTTCTCTAAAGTTCGGGATATGGGTTAGTCGAAGAAGGTCCATGGTTAATTGTCCAGATGCACCGCGCGGAAGCCTAACCGTGAAGGGTTGGTGCGAGTGGATGGGACACCGTGAGTTAAGAAAAACTCGCTTCCATGGTTTGGTGAATTCAACATTCTCGGATGTACCCTTTCATAGAGCGTTCAATCAGGTAGATGGAGCATGAATTCCCAGAGGTTTATGTCCATATGTAGAACACATGTGAGTTTCAGAAAAGTGAGAAAAACTCAATCAGGAAGTAGGGTCGAGCAAACAGTGCTAAAAACTGGTCAAAATTAGAACGCATATTTCTGGCTCGGTATTGGAAGAACTTGGCGCCAGCAAACAGAGGCCAGCGCCACAATTATAATAATCATAATAATAATTTTATGGATCAATATTAATAATCATGTTAAAGCATAATAATAGCAAGATACTAGGCATGATACTAACAAGATTAATAACAAACCCTAGAATGTCACTAAGCATTAAAAATCAAAACTTTAACCCTAATATGATAATAACATGAATATTAAGATGAAAATAGGAAGCATGGCAAGAATCATAATTGTCATATTTGATAATAGAAATTATAGTTGTTACCCTAAACATGATACTAGGAAGATCAAAACGCCCTAACATGACATTAGGAATCATAATAACAACCTAGACATGATTTCTAAATCATAAACAACAATAAATCAATTAAAGCACTTACTTGGATGCCTCGTATCTCTTTCTAATAACAAAATACACACGTTAGTAACTTCAAGGAAAATAATAAACAACAAAGAATTAAATTAAATAATTGAAAGAGAGATTTGGGACCAAACCCTCAGAAATTAAAACCTTTCACGTCTAGGGCGAAGACAACTTCGAGCAATACTAGGTATGTCTAGTGCTAATGTATGAGGAATTTTGTTTGTAAAAGGCTAGGTTACAAAGAGAGAGAGAAAATCAAGAAATTCTTGATGAGAGGTTTTGATTGAAAAAGGGGATATATGACCTCTATTTATTGAGAAAAAAGAGGGTTGAAGAATAAGAAAAGAATCCGAATTCGAATCGAAATAGAAATCGATAGACAACAATTTTGCGGATTTTGTTTTTATCATATCTTTTGATCCAGAAGTCCAAATATGGCACATATATGTGTTGGAAAACTCCTGAAGCCTACTTTCCAACCCAATTAGAATCAGATGAAAATATTTTGTAAATAAAAAGATATGGCCGAAATAGTAGGACGGTGTCAGTTTTGGATAGAGTTTCATATCTTTTTCATTATAGCACAGATTTAATATTATAATATATCATTGGAAAGATAATTTCAAGATCTATCCAACCATAAAAAAATTGGATAAAGATTATGAGGCACGAAAATAAAATCTAACTGTCTTTGAACATCTTTAAATTCGAATAGAATTAGGATTTAAGAAAAAGGAAAGTTTTTATAAAAGGAAAGTTTTTAATTAACTCAAATTCTTTAATCTTTATCTTTTCAAAAAGGATAATTAAGATCTTTTAGAAACTTATAGAAGCTTCTAATTAATCCTAATTAGTTTAGGAATAGGATTAGACCTTTGGACCCTCCACATGATCATTGGGTCGTAGGCAAGATCCGATTCGAGCCCAGTTTAGTATTTTGGCCATAACTTCCTCATTATTCATCGGAATTAGGCTTATAATATATCGTTGGAAAGGTATACAAATACACCATTATTGGACCCATATCATGGACCAAAATAAATTGGAATGCATGTTTTTCAAAAATAGGGTAAGAAAAGAAATATTTTCAAAAACAAAAAGAAGAGATATTTTAATAAAAACATCCTCATCACTAGAATTTTCACACTTTTGATTTATTCGGTAATCAAATGACGTGAAAGGTATTCATCACTGGGTTTGATTTTGGGGAGACACATTTGGGTGTCTACAATAATTAATTTGAATATATAGTCATATTGAAATTGGAAAAAAGGTGTTTTTTTTTTTAAAATTAATTTCTTTAACACCTATTATATGAATCAATTTATTATTACTTTTTTTTTTGACAAAATTTAATAATACTCAATTTGAAAGAAAATTTAAAAAGATTTGGAATAACCGTTTAGGTAAATGTGTATAGAAAAATTATGGACACCAAGTAAAGTTTAAGAATATATTTGTCATAAAGACAATACAAAATATTTGGAATGGTATTATTATAGAATTAAAATAAAATATTAACAACAAAAAAGGTGTCATAAAGATAACATAAAATATTTGGAATTATATTATTATAGAATCAAATGTTAATAAAAAAAGTTATAAAGAGATGGGGAGTTTTGGAGGGTAATAACAACACCAGGATGTGACACGTGTCACTCTCGGTGTCTGTTTTAGTATTAAGTTATTGATTGATGATTATTGATATGTTCACTTTCTTAAATGCTTATGTTCATATTTTGAATCCTTTTGTAAACTTTCTGAAATGCATATACTCACTTTCTAAATCCATATGTTCATATTTTTTATGTATATGTTCACCTTCTGAAATGCTTAATTATGTTCATACGCATTCAAAAATGAACCAATGCATATGTTCATATTTTGAATGCGTATTTCCATTTTCTAAAATGCATATGTTCATATTTTTAATACTTATAATGCATATGTTTTATAATCATATTATTTTTTATCTCTTCAATTTTTTATGCTCATAATTAAATACCTTATATTCATAATAAGATTTTATA
Organism: Chenopodium quinoa; assembly: GCF_001683475.1. Classification (NCBI taxonomy): domain Eukaryota; kingdom Viridiplantae; phylum Streptophyta; class Magnoliopsida; order Caryophyllales; family Amaranthaceae; genus Chenopodium; species Chenopodium quinoa. Next base: position 498,085 of record NW_018744239.1, on the reverse strand, counting down.
TGTTCATAATGTAAATATTCATAGTAAATATTTTTTGTTCATAAAATATTCTTATTAAGTCTGTTTATGCAAATGTTCTCTTTCTTAAATGCATATGTTCATATTTTTTACGCATATGTTCACCTTTTAAATGCTTATATTCACTTTAAGGAAACCAATGCTTACGTTCATATTTTGAATTGTTATGTTTACTTTCTGAAATGCATATGTTCATATTTTTTATGCCTATGGTCACTTTCTGAAAAGCTAATGTTCACATTTAAGGTAACCTATGCATATGTTCATATTTTGCATGATTATGTTCATTGATAAATAAAAATGCAGAAAATCAGATAAATTCATACACAGATGAAATTGATTAAAGCTAAAATAATTCAATTCATATGAATTCAAAAAATTAGATTAATTTAATCAATCGAAATTAAGCACAAATACACCACATAATAATAATTTCAATTGAAAAATTGAATCAAAAATTGAAAAAAAAATAGAGGAGAGAGAAATTAAATAAGGAAGGAGAAAAAACAGAGGAAAAGAAAATCATAATGAAATTTTTGGTCGAAAATTTTAACGAGAATTAGGAAAGAAAAGAGAAGAGAGAGAATTGGGAAGAAGGAAACCAAAAATTTTTGATTGAAAAGAGAAGAGAAAAAATTGGGAAGAAGAAAATGTGTTGCCGCGAAGAACGTTGTTCAAATTCAGAAGAACAGGGCTGCGTTTGGCTGTGTTCATTTAATGAAACATGTGTTTTGGGTTGTTGCATCTACCTCTACATGCATAAGCATGCATCTAAGTATATGCGATCTAGGTGCACATAAGAATTTGTACTAAAGCTCTATTGGACTTTAGACCTGTACCCAAACCAAAGTCATGGGCTAAGCTTGTGTGGCTCATAAGTTGTAGGTTGGGCTAAGCTTGTTCACAATCCCATATGTTGTAGCTTTTCCTTTTAGGACCAAATACATGTACCATTTTTAATTTATAATCTATTAATATCTTACTACGAAAACCCTATGGGATAAAAACATAGTAAAGGAAAAAGAGTATATCATTCTTCGTAATACGCTTGCTATGCTTCTTCATTAAAAACCTTACCAGGAAAACCCAATGTGGGACAAAACCATGGTCAAGGAAAAAAGAGTGTAGCGCGTATTTTCTCCCCCTGATGAATACATAACGTATTAACGTGAAATCTTCCAATGCAATAAATCCGACGCGATATGGTTGGTTAACTTCTTCCATACAACAACACACCATTTCTTGATGATTGATCCTTTCAAATTGAACTTGAATATTCAAATCTTCTCATGGACTTATTGAGGCGTCTTCATTTCTTCATACTTGTGGAAATAATACAAGTGTTTACCACTATTTCATTCAATACTTCTATTTTGAATTATCATAACAATTAGATGTATGCCTTCTTTTGGAGGTCATATATACTACAAACTGATGATCAACAATTGATCACATTATCCAAACATAATTTCATGGCAACACTTGATATCATCATATATATTTTATTTTCCAGTATCATATGAATTAAGAAATTAAACTAATTACATATTTCACTTATGGCTCTTCTAGATCATAAGAATATTATTATCACTTAATGGCATCTCAACTTTATTCTTAAATCAAACATTTCATGTTTTATATGAGAGTTCGCCAATGAATACAAAGACTTGTTGAATCTCACATACTCAAATTTCAGGTTGAGATATCGATGATGTAGTTATATTGACTTTTCATGAGTTTGATAATAATTGCAATATTCAAGATATAAAATATGTTGGGCTGGGTATTTAAATACGTCGCATATAAGTTCTTCAGGAACTCTTCTTACATAAATTATAACAAGTTATTAGTAAATCGACGTCACCAATAATTTCATCATTAGTGTAAGCACATTGGAATATAAATATTTCTTTGTAAGTTCTCATCAATGTTGTATATATACCTTACTATACATTGGACAGACATTCACACATACCACAATTATTATATGGAAACTAGCTAGTGCATGCAATATGAGATATAGGAATCATGATAAGATATTGAACAAAATATACAATGGGTAATGCATCTAACAACTTCCTAAACATGCAATAAGCAATCCATTAACCTATGACTCACTCAAGCACATGGATATAAGACTCAAATCAATGCAAGACATTGTACAGTGTGGATTTAAAAATCCATATTTCATTGGACTTCTGGTCCATGATAAACTTTTGATGATCGTCATTATGTCGACATCATATTGGACATATGTTTTAGATCCTTATTTAATATTTCATTCTATTATGCATATGAAAATTATTCATCGGTTCCATTATGTACCGGTATCATAAAATTACTTTAATGTACATTTTGCATGCTATTTTACAATGATATCTGAATGCATTTCTCATTGGTGCCATCATAACTTTTCTTACATAATAGGCCATCTATTATAATAATTCAGATATCTATACCACCTATCAAGGTTGTTTCTCACACTATGGTATTAATATACTATTATTATACTTTAAAAGTATTAACAGCACTATCTTGCCATATATCACATATTTATATTGGAACCGATCATACAAACTACACTTCAGGTGTAGCGGTTTAAAGAAAAATTGGTAAGATCTATATTAATGTATGCACATAATATCAATATCACTATAATCAAAATATATATCTCTATGCCTCTAGATGAGTCATTATGGTATACAAATCAAATCATAGATGTGCAACGTATGTTAATACAAAAGTTGGCATGTAACTTTACAAAGTATCATTAGAGGGATCAACTAATTGTAATTTTATAATTTTGCCAACTTACTCCAATTCTTCCCCCTAAGTTGGTAAAATATCTCAAATATTGGGGCAATTTTCACCAACTTAGAATATAATTTCATGTGCAATAAATTTCATCTCGTAGGATAATCATATATATTAAACAAATATCTATCTCTTCTGAAAATATTGAAATTTTGTTCTCTTCTAGAGATCAATATTTATAGGTGGTAATAAATTGTGCAGTTGTCTATTTTATTATTCTATTTCTTATGTGCTGACATACAATAGCCCTAATCGAAAGAATTGTAATACAAATATAAACTTTCTTGTAATTTCTCTAGGTGATGATCATCGAGATCACTGAAAACATTAATAGTAGGATACTAGTTACTTAAAATTTCCACATATAACTTGTACGCGGTGAGCTTCTATTAACCTGATATTTGTCAACATATAAATTATTCTAGTGAACTTCTGGTCACCAATTATTCTTTCGTATATATAAAAATCAAAACCTATTAACTCTTGAAATTTTCATAAACACAAATTATTATAGCTCAATTTCAATGTTATGTCTTGTCATTCAATTCATTTCATATATCTAACATTGAGAGAGTGTCAACACATTATCAAATAAAACTTCAGGTTTTCATAACGGGTAATTATTAAACCCGCATGGCCTACTTTAATTATCACATCCAATCACTTCTCTAAATTTAAACTCTGGTTAGTTTTCCAACACTAGTGATCACTTTATTAAACTTACTTTATGCATGGCCATGAATATGATGTGATACTTGAACACCAACATGTGTTTCTTTATTGGCAAGACAATTAACTAATATTTTATCCAATAATCAATCATACTCTGATGGAGTTTTGACTATAATATTGATACATGTTAATCTTCTTGGATATTTTATACTCTCCAGGAGTCTTTTATATAATCATGAAACATATGAATTATACTAAAAGTGATTTCTTCTAGAAATGTAATAAGATTTATCACTTCCTCAAATTTGTCATTGTCAATATTATGTAGCTCCTTTCCTTATCAAAGATACTTAATTATCTTAAGAACCTATTGATCTATCACGCTTTAGGCGTGCTGTAGGTTCATCAACAATTGATGTTGTCCTTCTAAGACATTAATTTTAATTGGAGCACACATTTACAAATAGTATATGATCAATAACATTTATTTATATCCATGTTCAAAATGGTATAATTGTAAAATATTTAATTAACATGAGGCCTTCTATTAAATAAATCGTTGATATTTAAATTAATGTATGTATCAAACTGACCATTAATATATATTATTATTCATACATACAATCTCCCCCTAATCCTTGCATATGGGGGTATGGAATCAATCCAACCTTAAATCTCATATACCTTTTAAGGCATAAATTCTTTTTAAAAAAATGCATGTATCAAGCACAATAAAATTATTCTTATAAACTCATACTCGTAACTCTTGCCCAACTATATTAATTTCTTATAAGTATGGGCATAATAAATACATTTTTACATCTAAGTTCCCATAATGTCATCTATATCTTTCTCAAATAAATATTGTGCAATTATGTTTAGTTTACTTTCAATAATCCAACTTCAAGTAGCTACATTCGTACATAATACTATAATGAATTTAATCACACATCAATCAACATATTCATACTAAAATCGTGATAGTTGTACAAATCATATGATCATTTTAATAAAGTCAATTATGATGCATATGTACATGAACAATACCTAGAACTTACCGTCCATATTTGAAAAAGAGTATGCAATTAGTGTATTAGTAGTACACTACTTGTCTTAATATTTTATAAAAAGTCATTAGTATTTCATGTAATGGACATAATCTTGACAAAGTATAATTCATCAATTGACTCCTTTCACATATAATTAGCACAATAAATGATTGTTGTCAAATTCATCTTCAAACAAGTGCTAGCTATCATGAATTGTGGTCGAACAAACATTCATATGGCCAATAAAAAAAGGACATCATATATATATAAAAATCATCACAATCATATTTGAAAAAGAGTATGCAATCTGGGAATGTTCTTGCTTGCTGGGACGTACCTGCATTTATATCTTTAACTATAGGACTTTGCTTATGTAATTAGGGTTGACCTAAGACTTAGTGTTGCTTGACTCATTGACTGGACATGACTCAAGGTATAAACTTGATTCAATGATGACTACTCGAGGTGGATTGACACGTGTGACTCATAACCCGTGTGTGCATTGTATTGTGATTGTGCGACTCGAAAATGCAAAAAACAAAAATTTTCCGTCATTTTTGTGGAGGTACTGACTTTCTCTCAAAAAATAAAGACGCGAAAAAAGAAGGAAGCGAAGTTTTTGATGGTGCATGTTGAATGAGCTTATTCAAATGTTGTGCAAGGATTAATTCATCCTAGACTATCTCAATTGTTGACTCCATGATGAAAGTATTTGGGTAACTTAGGCACGGAGGCTAAGCACTTCGTACTTTGTGATGCAATGATGATTGATGTTGATATGACAAGGCATGCTTCAGCGTTGTGTTACGATTTCATGACAAAGGGTTCCTAAGGGAAGTATATTTTATCATGTATCTGTGTAGTGTGTGAAAGTGACACTAAAGTTAGGCCACAAGGGCTAAGTGTGTGGGAAAATATTATTTTAAGAAGAGTCAAACGATGTTGACTCTTTAGGCTAGATAAGCTAATGATGTAAGGATCAAGCCCCTAAGTCTAGCTCTAAGTAGATAGGAATTAGCATAGGGGATGTCTTGATATGATCATGATGTGTGAATGTGAATGTGAATATGAATGCATGTTTATTACGGCCGCACCTCGATGTGAGGTTGCCTACGTATCCGTTAGGAATCAGGCCAAACATAGCTCTAACCGAACCTTGCACGAGTGTGTGTATACCTCAAAAAGGTCTTTTTAAGGGTTGTAACTTGGTTAGGCTAAAGGTTTGAAGAAGAAGGGGATAAAGGCTCAACATCCTCGATAAGCCCCCAAGGTGTACAACCTTTCTTTTGAATCTTTGTATTTTCATGCTTGAGGTTTCTCACTCTTTTTTATTTCTTTTTGCTTTAGTATTTATTTTATTTTTATAAGTGTGGGCAATCTCGATCATGCGGTCTATCACTCACTTGACATTCATGTTTCTCAGGCACGGTACCGAGCACTCGATAAGAGACGCAATCTTAGGCGTGTTCATATCAAAGACATGTTCATGTCAAAGACATTGGAACACTTGCCCTTCTGTACACTTTTATTTTTTATTTGCTTATTTTTATTTTTTTTGCTATTTTAATCTTTTGAAGTCACTCAAACTTTTTATGAAATTGAAAATTGCATAAGTTGCACACCATCCCATCCCAAGGTTAGGTAGATATGGGTTGAAAAATGAAAGGTCTATCGTTAGACGAGGCTCAAAGTGGTTTATCAAGAAAGGATTGTATATTTGAAGGGTAAAGGATGATATGATGTGGCTACAAGGGGTGCCTCAAATCATTGGTATACCTTGTGGTTAGTTTCACATGGATTCTTTTTTTCTTTTGAATGCAATGTAATGATCATATGTAAGGAAATAAATGCTCATTTTATTAAAAAAGAGAGAATCTACAAAATTAATCTAAGGGAAAAGAAAGGTGCCTATGCTAGACTTATTGGGGAAAGGGTAAATAAAAGAAACAGAAAAAAAGAGGTCACGAAATCTTGTCGTTGAAGTTCCCCTCTTGTCTTGTGTCGTTTTCTTTATCATCACTCGCTCTTCTTGCTAGCTGAAGGCATAGGAAGCTTGTTATTATCGATCAAATGTTGGATAGCCTCCTTTAGCTTCCAACAACTCTCAGTAGCATGACCCCTACCTTGATGGTACTTGCAGTGTTCATCTGGATTCCAACTAGGCAGTCTCTTTTCAGGTGCGGGATCTTGAATAGGTCCAATGGGAGTAATGAGTCCCTTGGCATGGTGTCAATCAAAGACGGTATCGTAACTCATCCCAATGGGGGTGAAGTCTTTCCTTAGTTGCTTCTTAGGTCCTTGGTTATCCATGGCTAAAACTTCACTGAAAATCAAAGGTACTAACATTGTTACTAGAGTGGGCATTTTCGGAAGAAGAAGGATTTTCGTTCTTCTTTCCTTTCCAGCCACCGTGGTTGCTATTGTTAGTAGCTTTTTGCTTTGCGAGGTCGTCTTCGATCTCGATTCCGATGTCATAAACGGTCTTGAAAGTATTCAATTTGTGTTGATATTTTAAATGCTTCGAATACCTCTCTTGGAGATTCTTGATAAACATCCTCACAGATTCTTTTTTGATGGGCACCTCATTCATCTTAGCGGAAGTTTCCCTCCACTTATTGAAGAGAAAAGTAAAACCTTCATTCTCTTTTTGTCTTAGCATCTCAAGTTGTCTATAATCGATTTTGATTTGAATATTACACTTGTATCTATCAATGAAAGCGTTTACTATCGATTCCCAGGTAGAGGTTTTCTCTTTGTCAAGGGAGAAGAACCATTGTTGGCAAACAATTTCAAGAGACAAGGAAAACAAGGAATGAAAGACTTTCTTATCGATCTACTTAATGTTCATTATAGTTTCAAAGGCCCTTAAGTGAAGATAAGGATTATCTGTTGCTTTGAACTTAGGGATGTCAATGGTATTAAAATTCTGCGGAAGAAGCTCCTTTTCCACCAAGACCCCTCGTGAACTAATGCCTTGGAATTTTTAGTCACTAGATAGCTTGCTCAAACTTTCTTGCATGAGCTCCATTTGTTGTTGCTTTATAGGGTCATTGATTTTGAAGGTTAAAGCCTTCAACGCCTTAGTCACGTCAGTCAATTGATTTCTAAGCTCGTTGACTTCTTCTTGAGTTGCCATTATCTTTTTAGCTTTCCTCTTTTGACGAATTGGTTTATCAAAAAGTAAGACTTGAATAAAGAGGTTGTCCTTGATTAATCGCCCTTCTCTCCTTTACCAAGTACTATGGAAAGGGAAATTAGGGATATCGACTGTTAATTATTTGACTCAAAATCTATTCAACATGAAAAGATGGAAGAAGGCAAGAAGAATGAAAGTTGTGATATGAAGGTATCATGTAGAAAATGGGAAGGTGATGTAGGTGAAGAGATGTGAAAAAATTAGGAATAGAATGCACCCCCAACTCAAATGACGGAAAAAACCGACTCATGCATGAACCTAAGACATGATCATGGTGACATATACTCAAAGTGTGTGCTAAGAATAGAGAGTGTAGGTGACATGTTAAGACTCGTGTCATGACCATGTGGCTAGACTATGTGACTAGACTCGAACAAAGACTAAGTTAAGACCTCACATATATGCATTAAACTGGACAGGCTGTGGTATTTTAGTCATAACTTTTGATCTGTGACTTTTATTGGGATGAAACGAACGCCAAATTAAAGATAAAACTCGGGGCTACAAATCCATAGGCTGTACGACTCATAACTCTTCCTAAAACTCCGGATATGACCAAAACAAGTTGACGTTTGTGCAGTTTACGGGAATAAAAATCCGGGTTGACTTAAAGGAACTATTACTCGATTTTAGGTATATTTTTTAGCTCAAATTAATTAATTAATTAAACAAAGTCCTTTAGTCATTAATTAGTTTATTAAGAATTATTTACAAACACATATCAAATCAAACGATTAGTTTAGTCATATAATAAGTATGCACAAGTAAGAGATGCGCAAGTAGTCAAGTAGTCACAACATGGTGCAATAAGTTTGCAACCTAACCATGACTCTAGTTCTCTAAAGTTCGGGATATGGGTTAGTCAAAGAGGGTCCATGGTTAATTGTCCGGATGCACCGCGCGGAAGCCTAACCGTGAAGGGTTGGTGCGAGTGGATGGGACACTGCGAGTTAAGAAAAACTCGCTTCCATGGTTTGGTGAATTCAACATTCTCGGATGTACCCTTTGTTGCACGGAGCATTCAATCACGTAGATGGAGCATGAATTCTCAGAGGGTTATGTCCATATGTTGAACACATATGGGTTTCAAAAAAGTGAGAAAAACTCAATTAGGAAGTAGGATCGAGCAAACAGTGCTAAAAACTGGTCAAAATTAGAACGCATATTTCTGGCTCGGTATTGGAAGAACTTGGCGCCAGCGAACAGAGGCCGGCGCCAACGATTTGGCTTTGGCGCCTAGTGACAGAAGCTGTCTCCTGGCGCCAGAGTCAAATAAGTGGCGCTAGACTCTGTTTGTTAACGCTAGTACCTACATGCCTCAGCAGCTTTCTGTGCTCGATAAAATTTTCCAGTTTCGCGCAGCATTATTTTGATCCTAGTTGTGAAAGATATTCCTCAAATTTGCTACGTGTAAAAATCCTATGTTTTAACTCATTACGGATGGTCTTTCCAATGAGATCTTTTTTATGCATATGACAATAATGTTAATCAAAATTACGCACATGAAATACTTAGAACTTTTCGAGTCTCGTTCACTCATTCTAAATCATTGCCGAAATAAATTTCAGGAATTAAAATAGAAATCCTCCCTAGTGGAGTCGCCAAAAACTGTAGGGAATATTTCAAGCATTATCCCTAGCTTGAACCCACTGTGATCATACACTAAAATACGGTGGCGTCCAAAGGGAAAGAAGATAGAGCAAAAGAGTCGCCAACAAGTTTTAGGAACTTGTAAACCGTTCACGAGGTGAAGGTTACACCCCTTAATGATCCAGGAGATCGACAACTCCAATAGGCCTGGAACCATGACTGGTAGTTCAGGGATGAAGGTACAAATCCAACCTAAAAGAGATTGGACTTGCCCTAATAATAGGCCTCTAATTTATTTTGATCGTATTCATGTGCGTTTTCTGACTAACATGCAATCAATAGGATTAATCCTAAACCTGTTTATCTATGTTGGTTGAATATTAATGCACAAATAAAACTATTATTGGCGATCACTTGAATTATAATCAAATTAACCCTAACTAAGATTATAAATTATCTTATTAAGCGTGATTACAAGTACAAATTCCCTTTAAACATGCATAAAGGCGTGATCAAGAAATAACAATAAATCAAGCAACATGATAACAACAAATTATATAAGTTATCCGTCAATTAACAAATAACATGAAATAATTCGTTAATTAACAAATTACGTAAAACAATTCGTAAATTAATAAATTACGTGAAACAATTCGTAAATTAACAAATTACGTTAAATTATATAATTCAACATAACAATAATCATAATCATAATTATCATAATCATGTTAAAGCATAATATTAGCAAGATTCTAGGCATGATACTAACAAGATTAATAAAAAAACCCTAGCATGTCACTAAACATATAAAAATCAAAGCTTTAACCCTAACATTATACTAACATGAATATTAGGAAGAGCATAGGAAGCATCACAATTATCATATTTGATATTAGAAATTATAGTTATTTCCCTTAACATGATAGTAGGAAGATCAAAATGCCCTAAAATGACACTAGGAATCATAATAATAACCTAAACATGATTTCTATATCATAATATCAATGAAAACAATTAAAGCACTTACTAGGATGTCTCGTACCTCTTTCTAATAACAAAATACACGCATTAGTAACTTCAAGAAAAATAATAAACAAAACAATTAAATTAGATAATAATGAAAGAGAGATTTGAGACCAAACCCTTAGAAATTAAAACCTTTCACGTCTAGGGCGAAGGCAACTTCGAACTTGGCTAGGTGTTTCTTGAGCTTGTGAATGCGGAATTTTGTATGCAAAAGGGTTGGTTTAGAAAGAGAGAGGGAGAGAGAGAGTAAGCTTTAGCTTAGAGAGAGAAGAGAATTAGAAAACTAGAGAGTTGATGATTGAAAAAGGGGAGATATGACCTCTATTTATAGAGATAAAAGAGGGTCTAAGAATAAGAAATAAATCCCAATTCGAATTGAAATAAAACTCGATGGACAGCAGTTTCTGTGGATTTTGTTTTTATCATATCTTTTGATCCATAAGTCCAAATGAGGCATATAATATGTCGTTGGAAAGATCTTGAAGTCTACTTTCCAACCCAATTAAAATAAAATTTCTTTTGTAGATAAAAAGATATGGCCGAAATAGTAGGACGGTGTCAGTTTTGGATAGAGTTTCATATCTCATTCATATCTTTTTCGTTATAGCTCGGATTTAATATTATAATATATCATTGGAAAGATAATTTCAAGATCTATCCAACCATATAAAAATTGGTTAAATATTATGAGGTACGAAAATAAAATCTGACTGTCTTTGAACATCTTTAAATTCGAATAGAATTAGTATTTAAGAAAAAAGGAAAGTTTTTAATTAACTCAAATTCTTTAATCTTTGTCTTTTCAAAAAGGATAATTAAGATCTTTTAGAAACTTATAGAAGCTTATAATTAATCCTAATTAGTTTAGGAATAGGATTAGACCTTTGGACCCTACACATGATCATTGGGTCGTAGGTAAGATCCGGTTCGAGCCCAGTTTAGTATTTTGGCCATAACTTCCTCATTATTCATCGGAATTGGGCTTATAATATATCGTTGGAAAGGTCTTTTCAACCCCCATCCAACTACACTATTATTGGACCCATATAATGGATAAAAATAAACTAGAATGCACGTTTTCCAAAATAGGGTAAGAAAAGAAATATTTTCAAAAACAGAAAGAAGAGATATTTTAAAAAAAACATCCTCATCACTAGACTTTTCACACTTCCGCTTTGTTTGATTATGATTCAACGTGAAAGGTATTCATCACTGGGTTTGGTTTTGAGGAGACCTAAATGGGTGTCTACAGGGTGATGTTCTGCACTTCCTTTAGGACCTCCGATAGATGTCTAGCCGCGCCCCAGGAGCGGCCTCTCATCAGCACCCGCGGGCGCGACATCAGGGAGACGCGAGCGTGACATTTCGAGAATGGCTTGCCCCTGTTCCCAGCCCGCAGCCTCTCTTTAGGAGGAGAGGCCTCTCCTCCTTCTACCCGCGGGCGCGGTTTTCTGGCAGGTCTAACCGTACCCTGCTTGGAGAGGGTGCGACAGCTCACTAGAGGGCTCTCATTGGTGTTTTATTTCTGACTTTTTTGATGCATATAAATAGCCTTCTTATTCAATTTTATAATTATCATATTTTCAATCAACATTTAACCCTAATTTTAGAGAGAGAAAGTAGATTATTGCTCAAGCTTCTTCATTGTATTCAATAATTGGGTCAAGTTCATTTCAATCAAGAAATATTTCCAAGTTTTCATCTTTAATCAAGTTCATCTTTAGTAATCTCTAATCCTCTATTTTAGTTTGATTTGTTTACTTTATTGTTGCTTATTTTCATTCATCTCTTTAGTTGAACTAGTTGGTATTGTTTTCATTGTTCTTAACCATGCTTAGTTTTGTGCCTCTTGAATTCATGTTTAGGATTGTTATTATGTTTAATCTCCCTTCCCTAGGCTAAGTTCTTAGTTAGGGGAAGGGGGTGAAAAACAAGCGTTGGTATTGGATGATTGATGATGGTTAGATTGAACTCATGCCATAAATTGATGAAAGATATGATTTTTGATAGCCTGAGATTATTATGGCACTTTATTTGATGTTCTGAAGTTTAAATGCATGAAAGTGATTTAAATTAGATTAAGATCATCTTTATTTTAACGATTACATGAGAATGGATTGTTAAAGTAGAGTTTTATGAATTGTGCATCTTTAATCTCTTGCCATGATTTACAACTAATTGGATGCATGAGAATGATCCTAATTAGACAAGACCTATTTCATTGATTTGCTTAGATAATTGCATGAGAGTGAGTTGTTTAGGTAGAATCTAGTGTTCCATGGCATGATCTTCATGATAATCATTGTTGTTCGCCTTTGTTTAATCATGTTTGACACCCCCGTACCCCTATCGTTGTTTACCCTTGGTTTAATCCTTTTTATCTTGTTTTTATTATTGTTTTAGTGTCCTTAATCAAAGAACCCAACAAAAATATTCTCTCTTTTACTCTTGCATTAGAGAAGTTGATGCTTAACTGGTGTGCTTCCTTAGTGGTTCGACCCTATACGTACCCCTATACTTGTATTAGGGTAGTTTAGGATATAAATGATTAATTTGATTAGGGTAATAGATTCAACGACCTACTTACCCACGATCACGAGGAAATCTTTCTTTCAATGAAAGTATGCTCTAGATAATTTGACTAAGGTAGGGATGTTGGGTTGTAAACCCATTTACACTCCGATAATGGAGCAAAACCATCGCCTTGCACATGCTTCCGGTGAACTGTTTCCTCAACCGAAACAATATCGTCGATTGGTTGGTTAGTTGGTCTATTAGTCGGTCACTCGACCAGAGTTGAGTTACTCAGTGCATGTTTTGGCATAGTTTTTGAGTATTCCACAGGTTTCTCATTGGGATGCGGCCATTCGTGTCTTGCGATATCTTAAGGGTAGTCTGGGACAAGGTATTTTGTTGCAACCTACGACGGATTTACGCTTGACGGCATTTTGTGATAGTGATTGGGCGGTGTGCCCGTTGACTCGGCGTTCTTTGTCACATTATTTTGATTTCTTAGGTCGTTCCCCTATTTCTTCGAAGACTAAGAAATAGCCTACTATGGCCACATCCTCGTCTGAAGCCGAATACAGGTCTATGGCTCTCACTACTCGTGAGTTGAAATGGTTGAAGCCGTTGTTGTTTGTTCTTGGTGTTTACCATTCTAAGCCTGTGAAATTGTTTTGTGATAGTCAGTCGGCTTTACATATTGCTAAGAATCTAGTATTTCATGAACTTATTAAGCATATAGAGGTAGACTATCATTTTGTTTGTGTGAGTTGATAAATGGTAATATGTCTACCTCATATGTTTCGACAGGTCATCAGTTAGTAGATATTCTCACCAAGGCTCTTGGACGTCAACAGTTTAGTTTCCAAAAGAGTTGAAAGGTACGAGCTTCGTCGTGAGATTTCGGATTGTAAGATGGAGAAGGGTACCACAGTTCATGATCATGTTTTTAAAATGATCGGCCGTATTCAAAATATGGAGAAACTGGGGCACCCATTTATTGATGAGATGGCAACAAACATCATTCTCCACTCACTTCCTGAAACTTTCAACTAGTTTATCATGAACTTTAACATGACTGATGTTTCAAAGACTACGAATGAGTTGCATGCAATGCTGGTTAGTGCTAAAAAGCAAATCCCTAAGGAACCTAGGAAGGAAGTTCTTATGATTCAAAAGGGAAAGGGGTTCAAGAAGAAGGGACAAAAGGCTAGTGCTAAGAGTAAGGGAAAGTTAGTTGCCAAGGTTCCTGAAAAGCCTAAGGCGACTTCAAAACCCAAGGCTAAAAGTGAAAGTGAATGCTTTTACTACAAGAAGAAAGGGCATTGGAAGCGCAATTGCCAGAAATACCTTGACTTCCTCAAGAAGAATGGAGCATCAACAGGGGCGAAGCCAGGATTTTAAAGCTATACCAAAACTTTAATAAAAAATTAATGTGAAAACGGGCTTATCCTAGGATCGAATCTAATTAAAAGTTTAAAACCCCAAACAATGGGATTCAAACCACTGCAACAATTGTTAAATACAACTTAAGTTATAACAAGAATATTACTACTCCCTCTGTGTTTTAATAAGTGTTTTCACTATTCACATAATGGTTTTGAACTTTTGACTTGATTAATTTACCAATATATAAAAAAACAAATGTCATTGTATAATACATCGTTAGATTCGTTATAATATATACTTTCATGATATCAACTTTTCTATAATTTTGCTAATATATAATAACATAAATTAATGGTCAAACTTGTGCCTCGGCGTGTTTGGTCAAATTGTAACACTTATTAAAAACACGAAGGGAGTACATCTTTTTCATATTATTTGCAACGATTAGACATTTTTTCTCTCTATTTTATGTCAAATCATTGCAAATAATATGAAACAGAGATAATTGTAGACACCCATTTGTGTCTCCCCAAAACCAAACCCGGTGATGAGTGCCTTTCACGTCGAATCATAATCGAATGAAACGAAAGTGTGGAAAGGTCTAGTGTTGCGGAAAGTTTTATTTCTTTTCTATTCTCCCTGTTTTTGAAAACTTTATTTTAAGAAAACAGCCAATCCAGTTTGTTTGGTCCATGATATGGGTCCAATAGTGGTGTAGTTGGATGGGGCTTGCAAAGACCTTTCCAACGATATATTATAAACCCAATTCCGATGAATATTGAGGAATTTATGGCCAATTTACTAAATTGGGCCTGGTTTGAGCTTTAAGTACGGCCTAATGATCTAGGGGAGGGCCTAATATAATTTATCATTCCTAATGCAATTAGGAATGGTTTTGGTCTTCTAGAACATTCTAGAAGGTCTTATATTCTTAATTCAATTAGGACTCTTTAGAGTTTTAATTAGATCAAATAGCATTTTCGATTGAAATTATATTATTTTATCTTCCAGTTCAGGAAATTTATCAGATTTTCGAAAACGCGTTAAAAGCCGAACTGGCGTCCAACCCTAGGCCTTGGCGCCTGGAATCAGGATTGGCGCCAGACGCCAGCCATTGGCGCCTGGCGCTAGCCACTGGTCCTGGCGCCAATGAGCCAGGGCTAGCGCCAAGGTGATTTTGTGGTCTTCAGACTCTGTTTTGATAAATTATCTTTTTTTGGATGATTTTCTCTATAAATATCGTATCAAAAACTCCGTTTTCATTCACCAATTATCAACTATCTTCATCATCTACATCTATCGTTCACCAATTCTCTTTATTCTTAAGTCTTCATTCATCTCTTTTCATCAATTTTCATTAGCATTCATTCTTTCTTTTCTAAACTTTGCTTTTTCATACAAAATTCCGCATTCACAAGATCTTGAAACACCTAGCCATATTCGAAGTTGCCTTCGCCCTAGATGTGAAAGGTTTTAATTTCTGAGGGTTTGGTCCCAAATCTTTTTTTCAATTATTTAATTTAATTTCTTTGATTATTATTTTCCTTGAAGTTACTAACATGTGTATTTTGTAATTAGAAAGAGGTACGAGGCATCCAAGTAAGTGCTTTAATGGTTTAATTGATATTATGATGTAGAAATCATGTTTATATGATATTCCTAGTATCATGTCTAGGGTAATTTTAATATCAAATATGATTGCTATGATGCCTTTTATTCTCTTCCTAATATTTATTTTTGTTAGTATCATGTTAGGGCTAAAGATTTGATTTTTATCGCTTAGTGACATGCTAGGGTTTGTTATTAATCTTGTTAGTATCATGCCTAGGATCTTGCTATGCTTTAACATGATCATGATTGATTATTATTAATGATGTTGATTATTTATTATGTTGCTTGATTATTTTATTCTTTATTGCTTGATCACCTTTTATGCATGCTTAAAGGGAATTGGTACTTGCAATCACGCTTAATAAGATATTTAATAATCTTGTTAGGTTAATTGTGATTATAATTCAAGTGATCGCCAGTAATAGTTTATTTGTGCATTAAATTCAACCAACATAGATTAAACAGGTTTAGGGTTAATCCTATTGATTGTATGTTAGTCAGAAAGCGCACATGAATACGAGCAGAATAAAGTAGAGGCCTATTATTAGGGCAGGTTCAATCTCTTTTAGGTTGGATTTGTACCTTCATCCCCGGACCCTTATTTGGTTCATGACCTTATGGAGTTGACGATCTCTTGGATCGTTAAGGGGTGTAACCTTCACCTCGTGAACGGTTTACAAGTTCCTTAAAAACTTGTTGGCGACTCTTTTGCTCTATCTTCTTCCCTTTTGGACGCCACCGTACTTTAGTGTATGATCACAGTGGGGTTCAAGCTAGTGGGATTTGAAAGGCTTGAAACTATTCCCTACAGTTATTGGCGACTCCACTGGGGAGGATTTCTGTTTTAATTCCTGAATTTGTTTCGGCAATGATTTAAAATGAGTGGATGAGACTCGAAAAGTTCTAAGTATTTCATGTGCGTAATTTTGATTAACATTATTGACATATGCATAAAAAGGTTCTCATTGGAAAGACCATCCGTAATGAGTCAAAAACATAGGATTTTACACATAGGAAATTTGAGAAATGTCTTTCACAACTAGGACTGAAATAACACCGCGCAAAACTGGATGATTTTATTGAGCACAGAAAGCTGCTGAGGCATGTGGGAAGTAGCGTCAGGGGCCAGAGCTTGGCGCCAAACTTTTAGCCGTAGCGCCAGACGCCAGTATTGGCGCCAGGTGCTACAGTTAAAAGTTGGCGCCAGTCTCTGTTTGCTCGCGCCAATTTCCCCCAATACCGAGCCAGAAATATGCATTCTAATTTCGACCAGGTTTTCGTAGTGTTTGCTCGATCCTACTTCCTGATTGAATTTTTTCACTTTTCTGAAACCCATATGTGTTCTACATATGGACATAACCCTCTGGGAATTCATGCTCTATCTACCTGATTGAACGCTCCTGGCAACAAAGGGTACATCTGAGAGGTTGAATTCACCAAACCATGGAAGTGAGTTTTTTTTCTAAAAACTCACGGTGTCCTATCCACACGCGTTAACCCTTCACGGTTAGGCTTCTATGCAGTGCATCTGGACAATTAACCATGGACCCTATTTGACTAAACATATCCCAAACTTTAGAGAACTAGAGCCATGGTTAGGTTGCGAACTCATTGCATCATATTGTGCCTACTTGACTAATTGTGCATTATTTGTTGTGCATATATATTATATGCTCCTCTTAACCGTTTGTTGATTTGTGTTGAGATTATAATTAATGACTTAAAGAACTTTGCCTAATTAATTAATTAATTAATTGATTTGAGTCAATAAAGTTTTTTTCTTTTTTTTAATCAGAATTGACCTAGTACGACTTTAGGCATACCCCAGTTGACTAATAATACCGAAAACAGTCCCAGACCAAAGCTCCAATGTTGGCGCCAAAGTCTGAGCTGTAGCGCCACTGTATGGTGTGTAGCGCCAGACATTTACTAAAAACTCTGGCGCCAATCACCATATTGTGACGCCAGTCCTGTCGCTTGGCCGACAGTTCGGATTATTTGTCGAGTCATCACCTAATGTCTTATTAACCAGTTTACTAATTAATTCGGTTAATTTTCGCTGTCGATAACACCTTGTCAAGTCATTAATCGAGTCTTGGTCACATAGTCTAGCCACATGGTCATGACACGAGTCTTAACATGTCACCTACACTCACTAGTCTTAGCACACACTTTGAGTACACATCACCATGGCCATGTCTTAGGTTCATGCATAAGTCGGTCTTTTCCGTCATTTGAGTTGGGGTACATTCTACTCCTAATCCTTCATATCCCTCCATCTAAATCCTCTTCACATTCTATCCATTGCATGTTGAATAAAGTTTGAGTCAAATAATTAACAATAAGTATTCCCAAATTCCTTTCCCACAGTACTTGGTCGAGGAGAGAAGGGCGATTAATAAAGGACAACCCCTTTATTCAAGTTTCGCTTTTTGATAAACCGATTCGTCAAAAGAGGAAGGCTAAGAAGATAATGCAACTCAAGAAGAAGTCAATGAGCTTAGGAACCAATTGGTTACCATGACTGAAACACTGAAGCTACTCACCCTCAAGGTTGATGATCCCGTGAAGCAACAACAGATGGACATCATGCAAGAGAGCCTAAGCAAGTTGTCTAGAGATTACAAGTTTCAAGAGCTTACATCACAAGGGGTCTTGGTGGACAAAGATCTTCTTCCGCAGAAGTTTAATGCCAACGACATCCCAAAATTCAAGACAACAGATAACCCTTACTTCCATCTAAGAGCTTTTGAAACTATAATGACCATTAAGGGTATCGATAAGAAGGTTTTCCCCTCTCTGTTCCCACTATCTCTTGAAACCGTTTGCCAACAATGGTTCTTCTCCCTTGACAAGGAGAAAACCTCTACCTGGGAATCGATGGTAAACGCTTTCGTTGATAGGTACAAGTGCAATATCCAAGTTGAAACCGATCATACACAACTTGAGATGCTAAGACAAAAAGAAAATGAAGGCCTTACTTCTTTCTTTAATAAGTGGAGGGAAACTTCCGCTAAGATGATTGAAGTCCCCACCAAAAAGGAATCTGTGAGGATGTTTATCAAGAATCTCCAAGAAAGGTATTTGAAGCACCTAAAATATCAACACAATTTGAATACTTTCAAGGCCGTTTATGACATCGGAATTGAAATCGAAGATGACCTTGCAAAGCAAAAAGCTACTAACAATAGTAACCACAGTGGCTGGAAAGGAAAGAAGAACGACAATCCTTCTTCTTCCGAAAACGCCCACTCTAGTAACAATGTTAGTACCTTTGATCTCAGTGAAGTTTTAGCCATGGATAACCAAGGATCTAAGAAGCAACTAAGGAAAGACTTCACCCCCATTGGGATGAGCTACGATATTGCCTTCGATCGACTCCATGCCAAAGGACTCATTACTCCCATTGAACCTATTCAAGATCCCGCACCTGAAAAGAGATTGCCTAGTTGGAATCCAGACGAACACTGCAAGTACCATCAAGGTAGGTGTCATACTACTGAAAGCTGTTGGAAGCTAAAGGAGGCTATCAAAAATTTGATTGATAATAACAAGCTTCCCATGCCTCCAGTTAACAAGAGGAGCGAGTGATATAAAGCAAACAACACAAGACAAGAGGCGAGCTTCAATGACAAGATTTCATGACCTCTTTTTCTATTTCTTCTTCATTTTTTCCTTTCCCCAATAAGTCTAGCATAGGCACCTTGTCTTTTCTTTTAGATTAATAGGATTTTTTCCTTTTTCCCTTATTAATAAAATGAGCATTTATTTCCTTGCATATGATCATCACATCACATAATAATAAAAAAAAAAAAATCCATGTCGAATTAAGCACAAGGTATACCAATGATTTAAGGCACCCCTTGTAGCCACATCATATGTCCTTTCACTTTTCAAATATGCAATCCTTTCTTCATAAACCACTTTGAGCCTCGTCTAACGATAGACCTTTCTTTTTCAACCTACATCTACCTAACCTTGGGATGGGATGGCGTGCAACTTATGCAATTCTAAAGGAAGCTTGAGCAAATTAAAAAGAAAGCAATAGCAAAAAATAAGCAATAATAAAAAAAAACGAAAATAAGTGTACAAAAGGGTAAGTGTTCCAATGTCTTTGATATGAAAGTATCTTCGATATGAACATGTCTCAGATTGCGTCTCTTATCGAGTGCTCGGTACCGTGCCTGAGAAACATAAATGCCAAGTGAGTGATAGACCGCATGATCGGGATTGCCCACACTTATAAAAATAAAATAAATGCTAAAGCAAAAGAAAGAGCTAAAAAAAGAGTAGAAAACCTCAAGCATGAAAATACAAATATTCAAAAGGAAGGTTGCACACCTTGGGGGCTTATCTAGGGTCTTGAGCCTTTATCCCCTTCTTCTTTAAACCTTTAGCCTAACCACGTTACAACCCTTAAAAAGACCTTTTTGAGGTATACACACTTGTGCGAGGTTCGGCTAGAGCTACGTTCGGCCTGATTCCTAACGGATACGTAGGCAACCTCACATCGAGGTGCAGTCGTAATAAAAATGCATTCATATTCACATTCACACACTTGCACCATGATCATATAAAGGGACCTCCAATGCTCATCCCTTTTCACTTAGAGCTAGACTTGGGGGCTTGATCTCTACATCATTAGCTTACCTAGCCTAAGAGTCACCATTATTTGGCTCTTCTAACAATATATTTTTCCACACACTTAGCTCTTGCGGCCTAGCTTTAGTGTCACTTTCACACACTGCACACATACATGACCAAATATATTTCCCTTAGGAACCCTTTGTCATGAAATCTTAACGCTGAAGCATGCTTCGTCAAAATCACTCATAATTCATCATTGCATCACGAAGTATGAAGTGCTTAGCCTCCGTGCCTAAGTTACCCAAATACTTTCATCATGGAGTCAACCATTGAGATAGCCTAGGATGGATTAATCCTTGAACCTTAAAAGATAGTATCGAACAACATTTGACTAAGCTCATTCAACATGCATCTTCAAACTTTTGATTTTCTTTTTCGCGTCTTTCTTTTTCGGGAGAAAGTCGGTACCCTCCACAAAATTGATGGAAAATTTTTGTTTTTTGCATTTTTCGAGTCGCACGATCACATTACAATGCACACACGAGTCATGTACACATTGAGTCATGTCGTGCCATATCACTTTGATTTGAGTCACACGTGTCATTTCACTTTGAGTCGAGTCAACCTCGAGTCAATCGATCACATGAATCAACCTTATACCTTGAGTCGTGTCAAGTCAATGAGTCAAGCAACGTTAAGCCTTAGGTCAACCCTAAGATGATTAAAGATATTGGCAAAGTTCTATAGTCAAAATAAATACAGGTGCAGCAGAACAGGGAAGACCCTATCACAGCGTTCGGCGACAGAGTCAATTCTTGGCGCTAGAGATATTTCAGCAGCGACAGAGCTCGAAGCCTCTCAGAAAGGTGATTTCGACCTCATGCAACAATTTCGGGTTCCTTGGTACGCCAGTTATCCCCTATAAGCAATTTGACATGATTAGTAGTCGGCTCGATTACAATCGTAGTAAGTGATCGACCTGATGAAAATATTGTCTCACTTAGCTTAAAGCGCCTAAGAATTGGCTCATTAGCAAAAAGCACCGACATATAGGTTCAAGAGCAAAAGGCACCGACATACAGGTTCAAAAGCAAAAGAGCGCCGACGTACAGGCATAGCAAAAGCAAAGTTCAGGCGAACTTTTAAAGATCGACAAGTGTTGGTCTTCGGTAATTTTCTTTGGAATATTATTGCAACAACTGAGGATGACTTCAAGTAAAGTTATTTTCGATAGCGTTCGCTAAGATTGTGGAAGTTGTCACCAAAGATTTGAGAAGATAGCACGAGATGGGCGGTCTTCGACAGCGTTCTCTAAGATTGTGGAAGTTATCACCAAAGATTTGAGAAGATAGCACGAGATGGGTGGTCTTCGACGGCATTCGCTAAGATTGTGGAGGTTGTCACCCAAGATTTGAGAAGATAGCACGAGATGGGCTGTCTTCGACGGCATTCGCTAAGATTGTGGAGGTTGTCACCCGAGATTTGAGAAGATAGCACGAGATGGGCAGTCTTCGACGAATTTTGCTATGATTGGAAAGGTTGTTACTATGATTCAAGAAAAGGCTCAAGATGTAGCAACATTGATCGACGGGGTTCCCTAGATTGCGGAAGATCATCAAAACAAACAGCAAGATGGCGTTCCCTAGATTGTGGAGGGTTGTCACAAAAAACTAAGGAATGTTTAAAGAGAAATAATCTTTGATGGTATTCCCTTGGACGTGGAATATTATCAATGCGGAGGAGGATAGTTTCAGGCGAAGCAATCTTCTAATTTGGAAGCAGTTACAAGGCGTAGCGGTTTTCAGGCGGGATGGCATTCTCTAGCTTGCAAGAGGTCATCAAAACAACAGTAAAGCAGCAAATTAGTTACTTTCAAAGACGTGTGCTCAACGATGCAAGATACACGCTTCTTAACTCTTTTATCTATTTAACTAACGCTAGTTTTGCAGGTATCGGCGTTAAAAGAGTGGTTTAGGATCGCAGAACGTTCTAAATCATTCTCCGTCCCTATCGTTACTTTGGCTTTCGTTTTCGAAACTTGCGTTTCTCCAAACTCAGTCAAAGTGGGGGCTTCTGTAGACACCCATTTGTGTCTCCCCAAAACCAAACCTGGTGATGAGTTACTTTCACGTCGAATCATAATCGAATGAAACGAAAGTGTGGAAAGGTCTAGTGTTGCGGAAAGTTTTATTTCTTTTCTATTCTCCCTGTTTTTGAAAACTTTATTTTAAGAAAATATCCAATCCAGTTTGGTTGGTCCATGATATGGGTCCAATAGTGGTGTAGTTGGATGGGGCTTGCAAAGACCTTTCCAACGATATATTATAAGCCCAATTCCTATGAATATTGAGGAATTTATGGCTAATTTACTAAACTGGGTCTGGTTTGAGCTTTAAGTACGGCCTAATGATCTAGGGGAGGGCCTAATATAATTTATCATTCCTAATGCAATTAGGAATGGTTTTGGTCTTCTAGAACATTCTAGAAGGTCTTATCATTCTTAATTCAATTAGGACTCTTCAGAGTTTTAATTAGATCAAATACCATTTTCGACTGAAATTATATTATTTTATCTTCCAGTTCAAGAAATTTATCAGATTTTCGAAAACGCGTTGAAAGACGAATTGGCGTCCAACCCCAGGCCTTGGCACCAAACGCCAGTCATTGGCGCCTGGCGCTAGCCACTGGTCCTGGCGCCAATGAGCCAGGGCTGGCGCCAAGGTGATTTTGTGGTCTTCAGACTCTGTTTTGATAAATTATCTTTTTTGGATGATTTTCTCTATAAATAGCGTATCAAAAACTCCGTTTTCATTCACCAATTCTCTTTAATCTTAAGTCTTCATTCATCTCTTTTCATCAATTTTCATTAGCATTCATTCTTTCTTTTCTAAACTTTTCTTTTTCATACAAAATTCCGCATTCACAAGATCTTGAAACACCTAGCCATATTCGAAGTTGCCTTCGCCCTAGATTTGAAAGGTTTTAATTTCTGAGGGTTTGGTCCCAAATCTTTCTTTCAATTATTTAATTTAATTGCTTTGATTATTATTTTCCTTGAAGTTACTAACATGTGTATTTTGTAATTAGAAAGAGGTACGAGGCATCCAAGTAAGTGCTTTAATGGTTTAATTGATATTATGATGTAGAAATCATGTTTATATGATATTCCTAGTATCATGTCTAGGGTAATTTTAATATCAAATATGATTGCTATGATACCTTTTATTCTCTTCCTAATATTTATTCTTGTTAGTATCATGTTAGGGCTAAAGATTTGATTTTTATCGCTTAGTGACATGCTAGGGTTTGTTATTAATCTTGTTAGTATCATGCCTAGGATCTTGCTATGCTTTAACATGATCATTATTGATTATTATTAATGACGTTGATTATTTATTATGTTGCTTGATTATTTTATTCTTTATTGCTTGATCACCTTTTATGCATGCTTAAAGGGAATTGGTACTTGCAATCACGCTTAATAAGATATTTAATAATCTTGTTAGGTTAATTGTGATTATAATTCAAGTGATCGCCAATAATAGTTTATTTGTGCATTAAATTCAACCAACATAGATTAAACAGGTTTAGGGTTAATCCTATTGATTGTATGTTAGTCAGAAAGCGCACATGAATACGAGCAGAATAAAGTAGAGGCCTATTATTAGGGCAGGTTCAATCTCTTTTAGGTTGGATTTGTACCTTCATCCCCGGACCCTTATTTGGTTCATGGCCTTATGGAGTTGACGATCTCTTGGATCGTTAAGGGGTGTAACCTTCACCTCGTGAACGGTTTACAAGTTCCTTAAAAACTTGTTGGCGACTCTTTTGCTCTATCTTCTTCCCTTTTGGACGCCACCGTACTTTAGTGTATGATCACAGTGGGGTTC
The DNA here is from genome assembly GCF_001683475.1 of Chenopodium quinoa. Classification (NCBI taxonomy): domain Eukaryota; kingdom Viridiplantae; phylum Streptophyta; class Magnoliopsida; order Caryophyllales; family Amaranthaceae; genus Chenopodium; species Chenopodium quinoa. The sequence goes on along the minus strand of NW_018744239.1, from coordinate 473,738 downwards.
AAGCTAGTGGGATTTTAAAGGCTTGAAACTATTCCCTACAATAATATTTATTTGAAAACTTATAGGGGCCAGCAGTTCAGATTAAAGGCCTCGAAATTGGTCCATGGGGGTCGGGCCTCCACCCGCCCCCCATGTAGCTTCGCCCTTGAGCATCAACCTCAGGTACTATGTTATAAACAGTTTAACATTCACTTAGGTATGTGATAGCAAGTAGCAGTGCTTAACATTATTAATGTTGTGCAGGAATCGCAAAGAAGTGAGGCTAGCATGGAAGTGAAGCTTAAAGGTACACTAGAAGTGTTCGAGTGGCCAGAAATAACTTCATAGTTTTAATTTATAATTTCATCATGATTTTAGAACAATTTCCTGTTTTGATAAGACAATATTTCAGTTTTGTTTGAATATTGATTTGGTTTACTTGGCTTGGACAAGTGTTGATCCATGACCAAGGCAATAAAATTTTTTCATTTTGCTAGATATGAGTCATTTTGTTTTATAACATTGATATAAGTAATCTTAAAAGTAAAATTAGATGATTCAAAGTAAACTTACTTATATAAAGTAAGATTAGGTCACATAAACCATTTGCGCATCCAAAATTACATTTTGGATGGACCATTATTCTTATTTGATTATGAATCACTTGAGAATTAGAAGTCATGCTTGATAAGTTAAGGTGACCAAGTTGCCTTTTTAGTTGAAAGGGTGAAAGAGCTAAAATGACCTTATGGAACTCATACATATGATGTGTGTGGACCTTTAAGTTCAAGAGTTAGCAAAGAGGTTTAACTAATATTTCACTACTTTTATTGACAATTTAAGTAAATATATTGATAATTACTTAATGAAGTAAAAGCTGGAATCATTGAAATGTTCAAAATTCCAAAATGAAATCTAAAATCAATTTGAAATAAACAATTTAGCACTACAATATAATTGTTGTGATAAATATTTAACACAAAAGGAATGATCATCTAAAGGTATTGTTGAATTAATTCACAATCCAGAAACATTACAATTAAAATGTATGTTGGAAGCAGGAATCAAACTTTGCTTGCCATAGTTCGATCCAAGATTTAATGATTCACAAAATATCGTTTTGAGGATGTGCATTACAACAACAATTGCAAATATACTAAACAGAAACTTAACCAAAGTAGTTGAAAAGATGTCATAAGAGTTAAGAACTGGAAATGTTCCAAAGCTATCTTTTCTAAATAAGATTAAGGTAATGAAATCGATGTAAAATGTTTACAAAGATGACATAATGCACCCTAAATTCAGTAAATAGTTCTTAATAGGTTTTCCTATGAAACTAAGAGGTATTATTCCTACAACCGCGTAGATAACAAAGCGTTTGTTGCTCGCGATAGTGTCTTTATAAAAAGAAATTTATTCCTACAAAGCCAAGCAGGAGTAAAGTTAGATCTCGATGAGATTCGAGACGAGCAACAAATGGATGTGGATAACGCTACATCAGAGACGAGGGCGCATGAAAGCAGCTAATTTGATAAATCATGTGTCGAAGCAAGCTAATTCAACTAGCGAGACTTCTATTGTTCCACTTGAATGAAAGGCTTCAAAGAGTTGAATAGAATAATTTTATTGTCTCTCATACCTATAATAGGTTACTTAGGATCAAAACAAACAGTTTGTTAAAATTCTAGTAAAAGGTGGATTTTAAAATTTTCCTATTGGAATGGTTGGAACCCATGCCCTACAAGCAAGCTTTAGATAAGTGCCAACTCATGAAATGGCTTAAAGCCATGAAATCCGGAATGGACTACATGTGTGTAAAGATGTGCTAGTCCATGATAGTCTTACAAATGGGGTCAAACCTATTAGTTACGTAAGCCAATTCGGATTCTTCTAGTGATTGCTTGGAGATCAAAATCACCTTCATGAAATGTTCTTGATGGAGGGTATGTATATGATACAGCCTAAGAGTTTTGAAATCCAGACATTCCTAGAAAGTTTTTACAAACTTCAGAAATTCATTTATGGATTGAAGTAAGCATCAGGGAGTTGGAACATTCATTTTGATTAGGCAATCAACCTTAATAGAACGAAATGGAATCTTGTAGAGACAAGAAGTTTAGTGGGAGCAATTGGTCTTCTCAGTCTTGTGTGTTGTTGACATACAGTTCATGTAAAATGACATATCAATGATTGAGTAAATCAAGTAATGGTTAAAAAGTTGTTTCTATATGAAAGACTTAGGAGATGTTGAGTACATATTGGGAATCAAAATCCACGAAGTGAATCTTGAAGAATGATTGGACTTAATCCAGAGACTTATGTTGATAAGATGCTTGACAAGTTCAAGATGCAAGACTCTAAGAGGGAAATTATTCCCATGTTTCATAGTACTACGCTCAGTAAAACTCAGTGCCTTCAAAAGCTAATAGAGTTGAGTCGTAAGGACAATGTACCTTATGCTTTTGCAAAAGGGTCCATTACGTGTGCCATGATGTGTATATTTAAGATGTTGCATATAATTTATGCATATGTAGCAGGTTTCGAGAAAATTCAGGATTAGCATACCAATAGCTACTAAGAACAAACCTTTGAGTACTTGAGAAGAACTAAAGGGATGTTTCTAGTTTAAAGTGGAAAAAGAAAATTAGTTGTCAAAAGGTTATACAGATGCAAGTTTTCCAAATAGACAAGATGACTTTAGATGATTGATCTAGATGCATATTTATGTTTTGGATGGAGCAGGACAGTGAGCTTGAAGAGTTCAAAGCAGAACACTGTTGCATACTCAATGTCAGAATATGTGTGCTTAGCTACAGTTAAATTAGTTAAAGAGGAAGTTTGGATCAAATTGTCTTGTGATTAAAAGGTCACCTTTGCTAAAACAAAGAAGCCAGGGTCACATCACAAATCCAAACAAATAGATATGAGATATCACCTCATTTATGAGAACAATGACAAGCGGGATGTCATGATCTGCACAGTTTTATTATGAGTGAGAATATCATTTATTAAACCCCTTCCACAGACTAAGATATGAGAGTCATATTAAAGTCTTGGATTGTAGCAAATTATATTAATTCAAGTTGTGTGTATGTTTTAAGAAAACATATTACATAAGGAATGCATATATTTGTAGAATTATGTTTAAAATAGAAATTATTATTTCTCTAATTTAATTGTGGTTTTGGAAATTAAATAAAATGTCCAAAATAATTATGGATTGATTGGCTCATCAGGTTGATGACCTGGTGAATGAAACCCCACAGGTGAACAAAATTCATACATTATTTAAGTTACTAGTTCGAAATCATTAAAGTGGACATAAATTATTTCAATAAATGGACTAACATGTAAGATTGATTGGATAGTGCAGTTTCATGGGCTATAGGGGCATAGTGATGCTCGGTCAATCACATGGATATGCATGAATGATGTATGATTGAACTAATGATCTACTTTGAAGTTCAAGTATAGAGCTTATGGATATATTAGTGGATTCCTTTGACATGAGTGGAACATTGATTTCATTCAATGGATGTTTGACTATGGTGCACTCAAACATCTACCCATAACTGGGGACTATAAAGGGTGTATCCTGGTTATTTCAAAAGTTGAGTGGGAGCTTTGTTGCTACAAGATTGAATTGAGTCTACCTATTAAATTAGGAAATGTGTCATGGCTGCTTGAAGAGAGAGAATTTAGAAAATACGTGGCCGCGTTCAAATGTATTACTCAGTGGTCATTTGTTTTTGTAATTCTAACTCGAATTTCAAGAAACGATTTGTAGATTAATATGATCTCGACATGTGATGCAATCATATTATCAAATCGACACATATTGACTTAAGAAATTTGAATATTGCACACTTGTCTCAGACAATGTCTCAGTCAAGTGGGAAATTGAAGGAATTATGTCTTCGTCATGTGCAATTACTAGATATATAAATGGATCAAATTATGGAGATAATTAAGCTCGTACTTTTGGGTCGTCGTTATATAATAGCTAGAGGTACTAAAGATCTTTGGGCTAGTAAAATAGGCTAAAGCCCAAACTGGACGGATCCTATAAGGTGACACCATGGGCCTAGATCAAGCATTAGAGGACAAGGCCCATCATGGGCCTCATCACTCTAGTTGGCTGGCCATAGAGGGGATTAAGGAGGGTTTTGGGCTTCCTAACCCTAGTCTAATTATAATATGATTATAAATAGACTAGGTGCCTAGGGTTTGCATGTAATGTAATTCAATTTATCAGTAAGGTCAAAACCCGAATTAATAAACACGAAACCAAGCCCCTCAAATCTCTCTTTCTCTCACGGCACTCTCTCTCCTCCTCGGTGCCAGTATGGTGGTTCGTGGTGGTCGGTTCATGTCTGATAAAGGTGGTGATCACGGTTCTTCCCTTTCACTCAACCAATCTAGTATTGGTGGGCGGCTCGTAGAGGAGCAACGCTTGGGGATCTATTCTCTCCCTCATTTGCTAGTTGAATAGCTTCGTGGAATTCATGCTTTAAAGGTATAATTATGTGTCTTGTGTGCTATGCATGCGATCTTGGGATTAGGTGCTTTATGAATATGTGTAGACACCCATTTGTGTGTCCCCAAAACCAAACCCGGTGATGAGTACCTTTCACGTCGAATCATAATCGAATGAAGTGAAAGTATGGAAAGTTTAGTGTTGCGGATAGTTTTTAATTTCTTTTCTCTTCTCTCTATTTTTGAAAACTTATTTTAATAAAAACAGCCAATCCAGCTTAGTTGGTCCATGATATGGGTCCAATAGTAGTGTAGTTGGATGGGGCTTGACAAGAGCTTTCTAACGATATATTATAAGCCCAATTCCGATGAATATTGAGGAAGTTATGGCCAATTTACTAAACTGGGCCTGGTTTGAGCCTTATATGCACCCCAATGATCTAGGGGAGGGCCTAATATAGATTTATCATTCCTAATGCAATTAGGAATGGTATTAGTCTTCTAGATTCTTCTAGAAGGTTCTTTTCATTCCTAATTCAATTAGCATTAATAAATTGACTTTTGTTGACTTTTAAGAGTTTTTAATTAAAATCCAAGGGCATTTTTGAGGAAAAATACGATTTTATCCTCATGTACGGCAATTTTTATCTGATTTTAAGAAAACACGTGAATTTCCAGATCAGCGCCAAACGCCAGCTGTAGCGCCTGGCGATACGCTTGGCACCTGGCGCCAATAGCCAGCGTTGGCGCTAATCAGGTTTTTTGTGCGCCAGATATCTGTTTTGATATTTTATCTTTTTGGCTGATTTTCTTTATAAATAATGTGCTAAAAAATCCATTTTCGATAACCAGTTTTCATCTACAACCTACAATCATCAATTCTTATTTTAACCTGTTTTCATCTACAATCTACCAACTCTCATCAAGATTTTCTTGATTATTCTCTCTCTCTCTATTTTTTAAACTAACCTTTTCTCAAATACAAAATTCCGCATTCGCAAGACTTAGATACACCTAGCCATATTCGAAGTTGCCTTCGCCCTAGACTTGAAAGGTTTAATTTCTGAGGGTTGTTCCCAAATCTCTCTTTCAAATATTTAATTTAATTTGTTTTGTTTATTATTTTCCTTGAAGTTACTAACGCGTGTATTTTGTTATTAGAAAGAGATACGAGGCATCAAAGTAAGTACTTTAATGGGTTTTATTGATGTTATGATATAGAAATTATGCTTAGATTGTTATTTTGATTCCTAGTATCATGTCTAGGGTAACTTTAATATCAAGTATGATTAAAAGTATGATGCCTTTTATTTTCTTCCTAATATTTATGATTGTTAATATCACGTTAGGGTTAAATATATGATTTTTATTATTTAGTGACATGCTAGGGTTTGTTATTAATCTTGTTAGTATCATGCCTAGGATCTTGCTATTATTATTATGCTTTAACATGATTTATGATTATTAATTATGATTATGGTTATTATTATGATTGCTATGATTATAATTTTATTGTCATGATTATTATTATTATTGTTATTATTATTACTATAATTTTATAATTTCATGATTATTTTAATTATTATTATGATGATTGTTGCTGGATTGCTATACATATTTTTATTGCTTGATCACGCCTTTTATGCATGTTTAAAGGGAATTTGTGCTTGTAATCACTCTTAATAAGATAATTAATAATCTTGTTTAGGGTTAATTTGATTATAATTCAAGTGATCGCCAATAATAGTTTATTTGTGCATTAATAATCAACCAACATAGATAAACGGGTTTCGGGTTAATCCTATTGATTGCATGTTAGTCAGAAAGCGCACATGAATACGATCAGAATAAAGTAGAGGCCTATTATTAGGGCAGGTTCAATCTCTTTTAGGTTGGATTTGTACCTTCATCCCCGAACCCTATTTGGTTCAAGACCTTATGGAGTTGATGATCTCTTGGATCGTTAAGAGGTGTAACCTTCACCTCGTGAACGGTTTACAAGTTCCTAAAAAACTTGTTGGCGACTCTTTTGCTCTATCTTCTTTCCCTTTGGACGCCACCGTACTTTAGTGTATGATCACAGTGGGGTTCAAGCTAGGGGTTTACCGCTTGAAATATTCCCTACAATATGATTCATGTTTTTCCGCATTATAGTACCTATAAAATCCTACATTAACTTCCAAAGATAATAAGTTTCAAACAAGAAAGGAGCAATTATAGAAAATAGCAAATTTGAGAAAGTGATACATTTTGATAGATCTCTATAAGATTATGTATAGTAAAATTAATATATATACCATGATTATATAAAATACTCCAGAAGAGTATAAAATGTCCAACAAGTTTAGCATGCATGTATCAAGATTATAATCAATGCTCCAGCAGAGTATGAGTTATTATTAGATCAAGTATCAGTTGATTGTCTTACAAAAATATATAAAGAAACACACGTTGGTGTTCAAATAGCACATCATACTCATGGAAATGCATAAAATATATCTAATAAAGTAAACAATAGTGCTGGAAAAATGACCAGAATTTAAATTAACATAAAAGATCGGATGTGATAATTAAATTAGACCATCCGAGTTCAATAAACACATGTTATGGAAACTTGAATTGAAGTTCCATTTGATAATGTGCTGACACTCTCTCAATGTTAGATTATAAAATAGATTGAATGGCAAGACTTAACATTCAGATTGAGATAATAATTTGTCTTGATGAAAATTTCAAGAGTTAATAAGTTTTGATTTTTATAAATACGAAAGACTAATAGGTGACTAGAAGTTCACCAGAATTACTTATATATTATTGTCAAGTATTAGGTGACTAGAAGCTCACCAAATGCACTATTTAAATCTTCACAGATCCTAAAGATCACCGCATAGTAGAATTATAAGCAAGTGATTTACACTCGTATACCAATTGTTTTGATTGGGGCTATCATATGTCAGCGCAAAAGAAATAGAAGAAGAAGCAAAAACATACAACTGCACAACACATGTCTCCCTATAAACATTGTTCTCTAGAAGAGAAAATTTTACGGAAAATGTAATAATAAATACACATGTAATGTAATTATATTTAAAGATAATGAAGAAATGATTCTTTGATTAAAATTGTTCTCCAGAAGAGATAAATCTTGATTGATATAAATCTATACTATATAGAAAAGAGAATTGTTGGTTTGGGGCTAAAGGGTAGTGGTACAGTAACTTGTTTTGAGGAAATTCCTCTCAAGTCCCAAACCCCCACCTGATGACCTGCAAGTTGCATCATTTATTTTTTTTCCTTTTATCTTTATCCTTTATCTATAAAAAAAAAAAAAGCATTTTACTTGTACTGTAATGTTTATGATTTTTTTTTGTTTTCCTTTTTTTTGAGACATGGTATCCATGCAATTAAAAAGCTCGCAAATTTGAGCCATAATATTAACAGATGGTATCCATGCAATTAAAAAGCTTATCAATTGCATGACAACCATCTTCACGTATCCAGGTATGTATTTTATTTTTCGATTGTATTTTTATTTTATTTTTATTTATTTATTTTTGTTTGTTTTTTAAAACTTATGGCTTTTGTTTCTTACCCGCTATGTTTTGGTGATACTCCTTCCGTTTTTAAATACTTGCTCTATTTCTCTTGGACACGCATGTCGATGCTAATCTTTATTTAATTATCAATACGTATAAATTCTAACAATTGAAAATTAATAATCTATTCATTGAGATGATCCAACAAGTACCCACAAGACTATATTTTTTCTTATGTATAAATCACAAACATTAGTCAAAGTAAGACAAATAAATAGTGCAAAAAATAGAAATGGAGCAAGTATTTTAAAATGGAGGGAGTAATTGTATTTTAAAACGGAGGGAGTAATTTTCATTTCCTTTTCTTATATTCTGCCTCATCTAAAAACAATACTAACGGAGTACGAAAATACAATAAATGACTCGTACTTATCACTTTATACTATCTTTTATATTGTCATTAATTGTGCATCAACTTCAAAGTAATTTGAATTTACCTTTTCACTTTATTACTTTAGATAATGTTTCGGGTGAAAACAATGGGACCTTGCCGAAGGTCCGATGAAACGGAGAAGACTAGATTCGGTCCAAGTAATGTTGGGCCGAAGGTTTCCTGCACAGTAAACACACGTAAACTAGCCTCGGGGTGTTGCCGAGGAAGGCCCCTCCGATGCTAAAGTCAGTACAATGTGTAGAAAGAGAACACTATGCAAGAGAATTAGTTGCTTGAGGCTTTGCTTGAATATATGAGAATATATGAGAATGTGTGAATGAATGTGAATCCATGTAAAAATGTAATATTGATGGCTTTTATACCTCTTCATACATGGAGAAGTTGGGCCTTAGCCCAATTGGCTTGCTTTGAGGGCTGATCTTTGACTTTAGCACAATTGGAGAGTTGAACCTTGACCTTGGGCTTTTAATTGGATCATTTAATGCCTAAGCCCAATTGGACTAAATTGGACCCAAACAACTTGCCCCCCAGACCCGATTTGGAAGGATGACGGGTCGGGTTTGATTTAACCAGAAAAGGAGGGAAGTGAATGATTTAATTAATCCAAAAATTTAAATTTAAACCGTAATTAATGAGATAACAACGGTTAAGGCGGATGATTGTGGAAGTTGGACGGATAATGGGCAGTTTAATCGCAAGGTCGTGTGTTTAACGGTTACTTAGTGGGGTATTTAAGAGAAATTGAAACGCGGACTCCCCGTATTCCCATTTCTGGAGATATAATCAGAGGCGCGTCATCTCTCCTCACTTATTCACCAACACAAACCCAGAATTCTCGAGAGAACCCAAGAACCCGCATCAAAACTTCGCAAATTCCCCGAGCATTAAGCTTAGAAACTGAGAATTGCCACTACGAACTCGTAAATCGGCAACTTTCGCTTCAGATTAAGGTAAATTCCTTTGATTTCAGTTTATTTTTCTTCGAATTCGAACTCCTTCCCTTTTTTCGACTTTTTTCTTCAAAATAATCAATGGCAAGAGGAGTTAGAGGTAGAGCCCGTGCTCCAAGAAGAGCAAGGCCAATTCCCGATCCTAGGAACAGGATTGGGACCTGGAATGGACAAAGGCCAGAGTCTGACCCTGCTGAAGGGATTAGGGCGACTCCAATTTCCTCGGCTCCTCCTCAGAGAACGGAGGGGCCGAGCGCTTCTGGACGGGACGATGAAGTTCCCGCTGTCCTTTGGGATATCCTCCCCGGGTTTTCAGAGTGGGAGAATGCCGAAGTAGCTTCGGCCATGATAAAGAACCGCCCCTACTCATGGTGGGTGGAGAATGCCGAACAATATCGGTTTGCCGAGAAAATTGAGTTACATTACGGCATTTTTGAAGCTGATGGGTATTGGTGCCGAATGCCCGCGGCATCCGATAGAATCCATCGTCCACCCCCGGGGTATGTGGGGGTGTACACAAGGCAGCTTCAGTATGGGCTGAGGTTCCCTTTGGACGTATTCGTCCGAGACTTGCTGATCCATTACAATATCTCCCTATGTCAGCTAACTCCCACCAGCATCCGAAGGGTGATGACATACTTATGGGTCTGCAAGTTCTTCAAGTATGTGTCGAACCTGCACTGCTTCAAAAAGCTTCATCGGCTAGTGCCAAATATTCAAAGTGGGCACGGAAGTCATGGTTCTGGGTGGTACCGAATTGAGTCTCGGCCCCAGTACCTAACCATGTGGCCGAACGACTCTTCAGACAAGGACTGGAGAGGTCAATGGATTTGGGTTAGGGCACCCACGGACCCGGGCCACCCTTGCGTCTTCAGCGCTCCCCAGTACCTTGCTGAGCCTGATCCCGACATGGGAAGTCTAGGTCCCCCCGCAGATAACGGGCCAGATCCGAACCTTAATCAGCAGAATATCTTCGGCAAGCTGCCGAACCGGGGGGGCAGCGGCCGAATGCAGCATATCCCGGAGACTTGGCTCCCCGATACGCATTATGTTTCTAAGAGAACATGCTAGCAGCTGTTGGCCTCAGCCGAAAGTTTAAGGATGGTAAGCTTTTTCGGCTGGGGCCGAGGCTTTTTAATTATCTCTTTTTCTCCTCACTTCGCTTTTTTATGTTGTGCCAACCTAACTGAACTGACCTTTCCCCTTTTCTTTTTCAGAGCGGGACGAGACCAACGTTGGCATTAACTACGCTCGTCTTGGCGTCAACCGAGAACGAGTTGTAACTGATCGGGCCCCGTCTATCACTGAACCGAGGCATAGGGAAGTTCATCTAGACTCTTCCCACTACCAAATTGAGGCTGTTGCTCTGTATCAGAGGCAGAAGCCTTGGTGGAAGAAGAGAGATCCCTGGTTTCAGCTGCTTGACGAAGAAGCTGAAGCTGCCCGTACGGCCGAAGATGTTGCACAGGTTATCGAAGCTTGCGAAGGAGGAGAAGGGTCCTCCAGGGCTGCTGAAGAAGAAGCTGCAGCTAGGGCAGCTGAAGAAGACGAGGCTTTGCTGAAGACCTCGGTGAGCTTTCAGACTTAACTTTGTCTTTCTTCTTTCTTTTTTTTTTTCTTTTTGTACTCACATTCTTCCTCCCCCCTGTCTTTTACAGTCTGAAAAGAGTAACAGACACAGAGAAGGGAAAGCCCCTGTTCGTCTCGAAGACCAGATACAAGAAGAGTCTTCAGACTCAGACATGGACGAGCAGCCGCTTCAGAAAAGGCGCCGAAGAATGGCCATCATCGGCCCGCATGACTTTCAGCGGAGGCCGATGACCATCGGCGTTGAAATAAGGGAACCCGAGGAAGGCAATGGATCGCCGAGGGTTCCCCGGCCACAACCTCAATCACCTCAAAAGACCCCTCCGCCACCTCCTGAGATGGAGGTGGATCAGAAAACTCCTGAATCTAAGGGAGGGGTCCAAGAAGAAGTTCAGGAGAGTGCTGCTGAGCACAAGATTAAGGATGCCGTGATGCCCAGTGCTGAGGGTTTCACGGTAGACATTGCAAGAGAGGTTGAGGCTTTCGTCCTCACCCCTGAAGAAGAAGAGGTCATAATAATTGACTCTTCTGAGAAGGATGATGCTGAGCCATCCAAAGCTAAAGAAGCTCCGTCATCATCCTTTCCTTCCTTCCAGACTCTGCAATCTGGAGAAATGGGTTTCTCGGCCCCCCGAATTCCAATCCCAGATCACATCTGGGACCTCATATGGGGTCATAACCGAGAAGGTGCTGCAGCCTACTTCGACGATTTTGCTGGCACGTCCGAAGTAGATAGGGCAAGAATCTGGTCGCTGAAGGCCACTGCTGGGATGGGCGAATCCAGCAGATCAGTTCCTGACCCAGCCAGGTCTAACCAACTGCTGATGATGCAGGTGATTTTCCTTGCATTTGTTTCCTCTAAAATTCAGCTCTATTTTATTATTATTTTTTTAACTTGTGCTCCTGTTTTCAGTTCGTGCACAATCAGACTCTCACTGTAGTGCTGATAGATACCCTACAAGATAGGGTAGACGCTGCCGAGCACGACAAGAAGGTAGCCGAAGAGGAATTAAAGCTTGCTAAGCTGAAGCAAGCAGCAGCTGAAGAGAAGCAGCAGAAGGGTGAGGAATACGAGAAAAAGGCTGCTGAAACCTTCAGAACCTTCTGCGACGCTATGGAGAAGGAAGTTTTTCCTCCACTGATGGAAGGGGAAAAATTCCTCCAAGAGCACATGGGAGTGGACGTCTCCAAATTCAAGGCTGCCATTGAGAGCCGAATCCAGGAAGGGGCTGCTGCACAAGTTGAAGTGCAGCAACGGCTAGAAGCTCTTGAAGCCAGCAGAATGGCTGCTGAAGAGCTGCTCCAAGCCAGGGATGTCCAACTCTCAGAGGCTGCTGCTGCTACTGAAGCTCAGAGAGCTAAGCTCCAAGAGGCTGAGGATCAGCTGATGACCAAAAAAGAAGAAGTGGCCCAGGCTCAGACAGAGGCTTCCCAAGTTCAGCAGGAGCTGAATGAGCTGAAAGGTTCCTCCTCCAAGCTCGCCGATGAGCTGAAGAAATCCAAGGAAGACTTGGAGGAGACCCAGAAGAAGTTGGTTGATGCTGAGGCTCTACTCAAAGTTCGTGTCTATACCCAGGAAGAATATGAAATGGGTTTCAGAAACGGGTTCAGAGTGTGCCGAAGAGTCTGCCTTCATGCTGAGCCGAAGCTGGACTGGTCCAAATGTGCTGAATGGGTCCAGAATCCCGAAGACCCTCATATGAAGTATGCAACTCCAGTCGAAGCTGAAATTCTTAAGGCTGAGGAAGCCGAAGAAGAAGCTGAGAGAATGGAGTTGGAGGCTGAACAGAGGGAAAGGGAGGCTCGGCAGAGTGCAAAGCCTGCTTCTTCTGCTGCTGGGGTTGAGGCCACCATGGGGCTCAACAATGCTGATCAGTCTGATCCTCGGGCTGAAGCATAGGAACTCGGGCAGTCGTCTTCAGAATCTTGCGGTTCATCATGCGCTTAACTTTAGACTTGCCGCTTTCTGAATTTTTTGCCTTGATTTTTTCTTCAGCTTGCCTTGTCGTACAAAACAGTTTAATTTTTTGCTTCTGTACGTATTTCGGCAGCTGTTATTTTCCGCTTGTGGGCGGCTGCCGATACAGTTTATTTGAACTTGTAGCTCAATTTCTGAGCATAAATTATTAATTTGATGTTCTTTTCTTCAGCTGCTTTGTTTTTGAATGCTTTACTGTTTCTTCAATTCTGCTGAACATAAACTTGCACTGATAGTGCTTCTTGCCCACCCAGAAATTGAAGTATGGCTTCAGCTGAATAAACAATTTCTTCACTTCTTAAAAATGGGTATCCGAAACACAGGGCCAACTGAAGGCAATACTTCGGATAATGGCTTTTTGGGATACAAGTCTTACTGAAGCTTGACTTCAGCTGAAAGACTAGAGTTCTTTAAAAAATGGATACCCGAAACACAGGGCCAACTTAAGGCAATGTTTCGGATAATGGCTCTCTGGGATACAAGGCTCAGTTAAGGCAATATCCCAGAATTGTCCATGGACTCATGTCTTTGGAGAACAAGTCTTACTGAAGTTTGACTTCAGTTGAAAGACCAGTGTTCTTTAAAAAGACGAGTTTTGTCAACAATCTGAAACCCAGTTACCCGAAGGCAAAGGTTTCAGACGAGGCTGAATAAACAATTTTCAACTGTTGCTGTTATCCTTGATTTTCTGTCTATCTTTGAAAAATGGATACCCGAAACACAGGGCCAACTTAAGGCAATGTTTCGGATAATGGCTCTCTGGGATACAAGGCTCAGTTAAGGCAATATCCTAGAATTGTCCATGGACTCATGTCTTTGGAGAACAAGTCTTACTGAAGTTTGACTTCAGCTGAAAGACCAGTGTTCTTTAAAAAGACGAGTTTTGTCAGCAATCTGAAACCCAGTTACCCGAAGGCGAAGGTTTCAGACGAGGCTGAATAAAAAACCCTTAAAGAGTAGATAGAACGAAGAAAACTTTGAAAGGATAAAAAGTTGTAAACATTTATATAAATGGCGGCTCCAAGGCCTTTCATTAGTGCAAAATGTACTTACAAAGATTGTTCTGCCCCGAAGGGTTTACACATGATATTTTTTCAATACATCAGCGTTCCAGTGATTTTTCAACTCAGTTCCATCCAACTGCCGAAGTCGGTATGTCCCTGGCTGAAGCTCATCATAGATTTCATAAGGTCCTTCCCATGCAGCTGAGAGTTTCCCATGGATTCGGCCTTTCTGAACTGCAGCAGCATTCCGAAGGACAAGGTCTCCAATTTTGAGAGGCCTTGCATGGACCCTTCGGTTATAAAATTTGCTGATTCTTTGCTTATAAGCGGCCATTCTGTCTCGGGCTGAGTCTCTTACTTCGTCGAGGAAATCGAGAGATTCCCTCATCAGTCGCTCATTCTCAGCCGAGAAGTGGTGCACTCGTAGGCTCTCAGAGCCAATTTCCACTGGAAGGACGGCTTCGGCACCATACACCAGTTCAAAAGGTGAATAGCCCGTTGCCTCTTTTTCAGTTGTCCGAAGGGACCAAAGGGTTCCTGGGAGCTCCTCCAGCCACTTGGACTTTTGATCTTCCACCCTCTTCTTGAGGGCATTTAGGATCTGTTTATTTGCAGCTTCGGCTTGTCCGTTACTTTGCGGGTGACATACCGCTGAATATGCCAGTTTGATGCCGAACTGATCTGTATACCGCTTCAACGGTAAGTTATCAAATTGCCTCCCATGATCGAAGACAAATACTCTCGGGATGCCAAATCGAGTGATGATATTCTGCCAGATAAATTTTCTGACAGTTTGCTCTGTAATGTTCGAGGCTGCTTCGGCCTCGATCCATTTACTGAAGTAGTCGACACCAACTATCAGCCATTTTTTCTGGTACACAGCCTCTGGAAATGGTCCCAGTATATCCAGTCCCCATTGGGCAAACGGGAGTGGATTAAGGATCGGCTGAAGATCCCTTGCTGGCTGATGGATAACTGGAGCGTATTTTTGACATTTTTCGCATTTCCGAACCAGCTCCTTAGCATCTGCGATCATGGTGGGCCAGTAATATCCAGCCCTCAATGCCTTGTGGGCTAAGGTCTTTCCCCCAATGTGGTTCCCACAGATGCCGAGGTGAATCTCTCGTAGGATATAATCTGCATCTGTTGGTCCCACGCATTTCAGCAATGGGGCTGAGAAGGACTTTTTCAGAAGTTCCCCCCTGAAGACAATGAACCTAGAGCTGGTTCTCTTTATCTTGGAGGCCAAAGCTTTATCTTCGGGAGTTTCTCCCCGAAGCTTGAAAGCTAGGATGGGGTCCATCCAACTAGGCTCTAGGTCAGCGCAGCACACTTCAGGTGCTTCGTCGACACTTCTCTCTCGACGCACTTCTACATATACAGATCTGTTCAGCTCGGTAAGAGATGAACTGGCAAGTTTGGAGAATGCATCGGCTTGAGTATTCTGACCCCTTGGGATCAGCTGAACCTCAAAAGTTTTCAGCTCTGCAATGACTGACTTGATCTTGGCAAGATAAGCTATCATGGAGGGCTCTTTGGCCTCGTAGCTGCCGCTGATCTGATATGCAACTAGCTGAGAGTCTGTTTTCAGGCAGACATGATCGGCTTTCAGGGAGATGCACAATTCTAGGCCAGCGATTGCTGCCTCATATTCGACTTCGTTATTCGAGGCCTTAAAAGAAAATTTTAGTGCATACTCAAAGGATTTGCCTTCGGGAGAAGTTATCACTACTCCTGCCCCCGAACCGTTTTCGGTGGAAGATCCATCCGTAAACACGGTCCAGACTTTCTTTTCATTGTCTAGCGCTTCTTGGTATGAGCATTCGGCCAAGAAATCCGCTAGAGCTTGAGCCTTAATGGCAGCCCTCGGACGGTAGCTGATGCTGAATTCGGTGAGCTCAAAAGCCCACTTGGCTAGCCTACCAGATTTTTCAACCTTGCCGAGAACTTTTTCCAACGGCTGATCAGTTAAGACCACTATCTGATGGCAATCAAAATAGGGCCTCAGCTTCCGAGCAGCTACTACTACCGCGAAAGCGACTTTCTCGAGTAGAGGGTAGCGAGTCTCGGCATCCGTCAGTGTATGACTGACGAAGTAGATCGGTTGCTGACTTTTACTTTCTTCCTTCAGCAGTACTGCGCTGATGGTGGCTGGGCTAACGGCCACATACAGGTACAAAGTTTCTCCTTCAGCTGGGCTAGCCAGCGTTAGGAGTTGAGCCAGATGCTCCCAAAGCTGCTTAAAGGCAACTTTCTGCTCTTCCTCCCAAACGAGCTCTTTTGTTTTCGGGAGTTTCAGGGCTTTGAAGAAAGGTAACCCCTTATCCGAAGCTCTGGAAATGAACCTCGAGAGGGTTGCCATTCTTCCGGTGAGCCGCTGAACATCCCGCTTCGTTTTCGGCTCAGGAAGGTCGAGCGCCGCTTTGACTTTGGAGGGATTGGCATCAATCCCCCTTTTGCTGACCATGAACCCAAGGAATTTCCCTGACTTCACGCCGAAGACACACTTCTTCGGATTCAGCTTCATTTGATGCTTTCTCAAGGTGGCGAAAGTTTCAGCCAGGTCCTTTACATGGTCCTCAGGTTTTTTGCTTTTAACGATCGAATCGTCGACATAGACTTCCATGTTTCGGCCCTTTTGATCGGCAAAAACTTGATCCACCAGCCTTTGATAGGTTGCCCCCGCATTTTTCAATCCGAAGGGCATCATTTTGTAATTGTACACCCCAGTGTTCGTGACGAATGCTGTCTTTGCTCGATCGTCGGGGTGCATGAAGATCTGATGATACCCCGAGAATGCGTCCATGAAACTAAGCAAGGCATGGCCACTTGTCGAATCGACTAGCTGATCGATCCTCGGCAAGGGATAGAAATCCTTCGGACAAGCCTTATTTAGGTCCGTGAAGTAAACCCACATCCTCCAGGTACCATTGGGCTTCTAAACCATCACCACATTTGCCAGCCATTCTGGATATTGGCATGGTTCGATGAATCCTGCCTCCAGCAATTTTTTGACCTCGGCTGCGATGTCTCGGTTCTTATTAGCGGAGTAATTCCGCTTCTTTTGCTTAACTGGTCGACACGTTGGGTCAACATTAAGCTTATGGGAGATGAGGTCTGAACTTATCCCGGGCATATCAGCTGCCGAGAAAGCAAACACATCTCTGTTGTCCCGAAGGAGCTGAATAAGTTCACAACGGGTGTTCGGATCAAGGTCCATCCCGATTGTTACACATTTCTCAACGTCTCCTTCGGCCAACTCAACTGTTTCAGTCTATTGGT
The DNA here is from genome assembly GCF_001683475.1 of Chenopodium quinoa. NCBI lineage: Eukaryota > Viridiplantae > Streptophyta > Magnoliopsida > Caryophyllales > Amaranthaceae > Chenopodium > Chenopodium quinoa. Next base: position 456,492 of record NW_018744239.1, on the reverse strand, counting down.
CCATGTCCATTGCTGATGGACTGGACTCTTCATAATCTGGCCTGCTGCCTATGTCAGCAGGTGTCCCAGTCTTTTTGTTCTTCGGCTGGCTCTCTGAGTCTTGCGGCTCAGCTGAAGAGCTAGCCTCTTCCCTTTCGGGCCCTTTACCTCTGGGTTCAGATCCTTGAGCCGAAGCACTTAGGCCTTTCGGCTTTTTTGTGCTTGGCTCTCTTTCTTTTTCTTTCTCCTCCTCATCCTTGTCGTCATCTGGGCGACTACTGGATGGCTTGAGGTAGTTGCACCTTCGGGCGTCCTTTTGGTTGCCCTGTATCCTTTCGGGGAAGCCGGCGTCTGAGACGTAAATCATCAGCTGATGATAAGTTGAGACGACCCCTTGGATCTCATGAATTATGGGTCTCCCCAAAATCACGTTGTACACTGAAGGAGCGTCAATGACCAAAAATTCAATCATGACGTTCCTGGCTGCCTCATCGAAGCCGATGGTGATAGGAAGTGTCACCTTCCCATCTGGATAAGTTGAAGCCCCGTTGAACCCGGATACCGGGTAGGGTACCGGCGTAAGGTGCTTGGGCTTCAGCTTGATTTGATTGTAGGCCTTTCGGAACAGAATGTTTGCTCCGCTGCCACCGTCAACAATGACCTTACTGACGTCATGGTTGGCCACCGTGGCGATGATCACCAACGGATCCTCGTGAGGGAACGCTATCCCCCGGCAGTCGGCGGCTGTGAACATCATGTTCGGCACCGGCGACTGGGGAGATTGAATGTCAGCGTTGTTCACCTGGTGAGTCAAAGCTCTAAGGTGTCGCTTGTGCTCCCTCCGAGAGTATATTCCTCCCGAGATAACATTGATCGGAGGGAATTTCCCCTCCGGCTTTTTACTGTTCTTCCGGGGGAAGTCGAGGTCTTGCCGAGAGTCCTTTGCTGACTTCTCGGATTCTTTTTTCTCGCGGTGATCCGCGATGTATTTTTTCAAGTATCCCTTCCGGACCATGTCCTCTATCTGGTCCTTCAGTTGGATACACTCCTCAGTGTTGTGTCCCGAAGACTCGTGGAACTCGCACCACTGATTTTTATTTTTTCGCTGATACCACTCTGGGAGTGGTCTCGGCTTTCGGTAACTCTGCTCCTCCTTCGTCACGCTGTAAATTTTGGCGCGTGGAAGAGAGAGCGGAGTGTAGGACTCGTATCTGCCTGTGTATGAGGCAGATTTTTCCTTCTTTGGGTCGCTGGCCGAAGATTGCTCCGAGGCCTTTGACTTTCCCTTTGCCTTATGGCCTTGGCCTTCAGACAAGAGTATTTGTCTTTGTTTCCCTCCCTCGAATTGAGGTTGGGTTTTCGCTTTGTTCCATTCTTCGGCTCGGATGAACTTATCCGAGGCATTCAGAGCTTCCTCCAAGGTCTGCGGGGTATGCATGACCATGAAGTCTAGGAACTTCCCGGGCTGAAGGCCATTCTGCATTGCAAAAACGGCTAGCCCCTGGTCCAGCTGAGAGACGCTGGATGACTCGTTACTGAAACGGGTCAGATAGTCTCGGAGGCTTTTGGTTTCCCCCTGTTGTAGACTCATGAGTTCTGCAGTAGTCTTCTCTCGGCGGTTTGCCGTGGAAAACTTGCTCCTAAATTTGGAGGACAGATCATCCCACCCTGTTATGGAGCCTTGCTTTACTCCCTTGGAGATCCACGCTTGCGCGACCCCCTTGAGAGTGGTTGGGAAATATTTGCACCAAGTCGCTTCGGATCTGGGGCAAAGATGCATATGAGTCTCATACGAGGCCACGTGATCCTTCGGATCCGAGGTCCCGTCATATGTGATGTGCGACGGTATTTTAACCGTGGGCACGCGCTCTTCCAGTATCCATTGCTCGAATGGTGAACTGTCGGGTAGCATAACGGCCTTGCCCTTGTTCCTAGCCGAAGGGACCGCGCTCCGCCCTCTTAGAGAGGCAGGAGTGGTTTTCGTCCCTGGCTGGGAAGTCTGGGCCTCGGCCGCAGGGAACGAGAGGCGACTGCGCACGCTCGGTTCCTTGCCGCCGAGTCGGTCGAGGACGCTTCGGCGAACAGTCTCAGGTTCTCGGTGAGTAGATTCTGGCCGAGAAGCTGAGCTGCTGCTCTTATGCGCTTCTGGTCGTGAAGATGAGGATCCTTTTAAAAATTGAGGGTTCTTTTTCCTCTCTTTTTCATTTTTCCAGGTATCCTCTTCCCACTCTTCCAGTTCCCGGAAGGAAGGAAGCTTCCCACCATCATGGTCTAACTTCCTCCGCTGATGCCGGGTATGCGGAGGGGTTCGATCACGAGGTGGAGGCATATTTTGTGCCCTCATCGCCTCCATGAGCACTGCCAGCGCTCTTGCCACCTCTTCCGAGCTGGGCCCCGTCAAAGGGGTCCTCGGCCGAGTATGGGAATGAGGGCGCACAGCCGATGGTTGGCTTTGGGGCACTGAATGTGTCCTATGATCGGACTCACCCCTGCTAGACCGAGAGTGACTCGGCCTATGATGAGAGTCATGAATTACGGGAGAAAGGGAATCCTCCTTGTATGATCCTCCCCCCGAGCTGGCACCCTTGGGAGAGTTCCGGTCCGGCGAGGGTGATGGTGTAGGGGTTTTAGGCTTTTCGCCCGCTCCTTGACGGAGGCCTTTGCTCTTGCGGTTCTTAGCCATTGCTACTAAGATTATTGCAAGATGATCTTGGTTAGAAATTTGGCTTAAAGATTTTTGAAAGTCTTACCCACAGACGGCGCCAAATTGTTTCGGGTGAAAACAATGGGACCTTGCCGAAGGTCCGATGAAACGGAGAAGACTAGATTCGGTCCAAGTAATGTTGGGCCGAAGGTTTCCTGCACAGTAAACACACGTAAACTAGCCTCGGGGGTGTTGCCGAGGAAGGCCCCTCCGATGCTAAAGTCAGTACAATGTGTAGAAAGAGAACACTATGCAAGAGAATTAGTTGCTTGAGGCTTTGCTTGAATATATGAGAATATATGAGAATGTGTGAATGAATGTGAATCCATGTAAAAATATAATATTGATGGCTTTTATACCTCTTCATACATGGAGAAGTTGGGCCTTAGCCCAATTGGCTTGCTTTGAGGGCTGATCTTTGACTTTAGCACAATTGGAGAGTTGAACCTTGATCTTGGGCTTTTAATTGGATCATTTAATGCCTAAGCCCAATTGGACTAAATTGGACCCAAACAGATAATAATGAACAAAATTAGCAAGAGTATATTGAATTTATCTTACAATTAAATGACTTTGCTGAATTCTTATCAAAATACTGTTCAATGTTGTTTTTTTTTGTTTTCTTTTATTTTCCTTTGTATACATACATATAGTTATCAATACACTGTACATCTTTTGGCATATATTCTTTGTAGAATTGATGACCATAGTTATCAAGTTACTGTTCATGTTTTTGGCTTTCTTGACTGTGTATATAAGTAGATCTCCGGGCTGCGGTAGCATTTCATTCCATCTTCGTTCTAAAATATTTTCATACATCAAATTATCGTGTGATACTACATTTGTATTTCTTGTCGTTCGGGTTGTTACACTGATCATCAGACAAGAAGGTATTATTAAAAAGCTATTATATGGCTTTAGTATCCATAGTTATTGTAACACTATATTAAATATTCTTTTTAGATGGTTTAAAGTTTACATTTATGATTAATATAGTTCTAAATACATATTTATATTACAAGTTTATTAATTATTCTTATAAGATGGGTTAAGACATGAAAACCAAATTAGTGACATCCTCGGTCGATTAGAAATAGATTTAGGTGATGATTTAGAAATGAATAAAAGCAAAGTAGAATAATTAACTTTGCACATGCAAAAACCATGGAATGTTTGAGAACCTTTTTTTTTTTTTCCCCGGCGAAATGTTTTAATTCCTACATTGTATCATTTCATTTGTGTAGGAGGGATCTTTATATATTGAAGGCTTTCACCGCAGAAATTTTGTAACTGAATATTCTACAGATTGAGTTGTTGTAAGTAAGTTTTTTAACTTTATTTTGTGGATTATAGCTGGTGAAATACCAATATAAAATAAAAGATGGGGACATAAACCTCACAACTATTAACTATGTAAGTATGTTTTTTTTTTTTTTTTTTTTTTTTTTTTTTTTTTTTTTTTTTTTTTTTTTTTTTTTTAAAAAAAGGTGCATTTTAAAAGCTGCAAATTGATCGAAGGCTTTCACCTTCTCAATTTAAAGATGTGGACAATTATCAACTACGTAAGTGTAAGTGGAAATATATTTATTGACTTAAACCCACTTCTTTCTACATTTTAATATTAAGATAGTATCTTTTTTTTTTTTGTTCCCTTCAACGAAACATTGTTTAACTGGCCAATCAAAAAATCACAGTAATTATTGTAAAATAATTAAAGTCTCTTGAATCTTAAAGTCCTCACACAATCACATGTTCGTCATGCAGTGGTTGAATTCAACTACTGATGATGCATTCAATTTTATAAACTGTCAATTAAATCGATAAAATTTGTACAAGTTTGTTCTTCAAAACAAATAAACTTGTATCTTACTTGGCTAAAAGGGCACCATCAAATAATTATAATAATAAAACAAAAAACGATCAGATTTTTCAAATTCAAAATCGCAATTACGAAAAAACCACAAACATGAGAAAATAAAAGGAATTTAACAATACCTGAGCTACGTCCTTATCGTTTTTGAGCTTTTCCTACACTTTCTCATGAATGAACTCCAAATGGGCATTTGGAAGAATGTTAGTTGATAATTACTATAATTAATCACCGTTGAGTTTCTCTAAGTCCACGATTCTACAAAATTACTTAAAAAACACATGGCTTATGAAAAATAGAAATCAAGTTAAAAAAAAAAAATTCAAATTAAAACTTACTCCTAACAGTAATAACCTATCCAATGTACTACTACTACTTTCCGAAATAGTACTTAAAATATGGATATATTTTTGGGAGTGGACATTTTTATACAGAAGTAGTACTTTTATAAGTATGATGGTTTGCATAGTTTTGAAAAGGCTATGGGTTTTTCTAAATGAAAGACTTCTTGTTTTTTTAAAAAAAAAGTATTTATAGAAGAGAAAATAGGTGCTTAAGTTAACAAAACAATAAAAAAAATAGGAAGGAGTAGATTAAAGTTGTTAGCTGACAGTATGCGTCTCTCGATGGGGTGGTTACTTAATTTTTGTAAGGAGAGAGAAAATGCCTGAATACATTATTTTTTAAAAAAACTTAATTCACTTTTCATTTAGTTGGATTCACGTGACTTAGGGAAATACAGGTTAGGTAGTACTCCCTCCGTTCCATAATTACAGGCAAATAATTCTAAAAAGTACGGTTTTTAAGGAGGATGAAAAAAGTAGAGGAATATTAAATGGAAAAGCTAAAAAGTGAAGAATGTTGATAAAAAGTAGAAAATATTATATGGAAAAGTTAAAAAGTGGGTAATGATTTTTTAGGTATGTGTGTATTTTGTATGAAAAAGTGAAAAAGTAAGTAATGATTTTTTTGGTATGTGTGTAATTTGTATGGAAAAGGTAAAAAGTAAGTAATGATTGGGTGTTATTTTTAGTAATAGGAGGAACATTTTAGAACACCCAAAATAGTATATTTGTCCGTAATTATGGAACGGATGGAGTATTTACTTTATTTTTTCTGACAATGTCACCTTTAGTGAACTTATTACGTCGTAGTTCGTGCATTTTTTGTTTTTAAAAAAAAAAATAAAACCATGCAATTACGAAAAATACTTGTACAAATATCTATAAACCTATAACCTATAAAAAAAAATAAAAGAAAACGGATGACACATGTTGCAGCATTTACAACGAGTTTTCAAATTTTATATAATTAAATCTAGGGGGAGTAATAAAGTGACAACTTATATGAAAAGTTCAAGCAGAGAACTATAGATTTTATAAAATAGCTAACCGTATTACATTACCAAAAAAAATATACTTACAAACTTATTAGTTCACATATTTTCAATTTTATACTCCCTCTGTTTTTAAATACTTGCTTCATTTCTCTTGAACATGCATGTCGATGCTAATCTTTCATCACTAATTTCTTTAATTATCAATACGTATAAATTCTAACAATTGAAAATTAATAATCTATTCATTGAGATGATTCCAACAAGTACCCACGAGACTATATTTTTTCTTATGTATAAATCACAAATATAAGTCACAGTAGGACAAATGAATAGTGCAAAAAATTAAAATGGAGCAAGTACTTAAAAACGGAAGGAGTATCTTATATCAACATTTCTTTTTTAAAGTGTGTCGTTTTCTAGGATACAATAATAGCGAAAGACAAAACTCCATTGGGATCCTTTGCTTTTTTTTCGGACAAATAAAGAAAAGGCAATAAATAATTTAATACCCAACATGAGTCACATAAATAATGTGCAAAAGCATCTAATTTGGTCATATACAAATAATAATTACTCGTATATGGAGCATAAGTTTCTGAATTAAAATAGGAGACTGCGAATTGAAGGCATAACTTGTAATCTACTTCCACACCACCGTCAAACAAGCCGAAGATGACAACATCCAATGACCACAATAATCCCTCAATCTGTTTAAATTAATACGGAATATTCAGACAATTCCAGTAAAATCATTTTCCTAAAGCACCTTTGATAAAGTTTTAAAAAATAATAGTTATACAAGTGCACCTCAAATATTCCTAGATAAGTGCTTATCTTGAGCTTATTCTATAAATTAATCATGAAACATTAGAAGTACAATATAATGTATGTAAGGGACCCTCGATCATATAAAATCTTAGAAAGAAAAAGCTTTGCTTTGCACTCAAAATTATATTCTCTCCGTCCCTTTATTATATGCCTGCATTTCTTTTTGGAGTGATCAAAATAAAGTGTCTGTTTTTTCTATTTTAATTTTTTACATATATTCTTATGCATTGCTTTTGTTTAATTTGTTTTCCTATTATTTTAAAATACTGAATATGTCAAATACAATCAGAACAAACAACATGAAAAGACCTCCAAAATATGCATACGTTCTACCTGTGCCTACGCTTTGTGAGTATTGTGGAGCAAAGCTATTTAAGGACGAATCAATTAACCTATGTTGCAACCAAGGAGAGATTCAACTTGCTCCTAACCATATGCCAGATAGTTTGCGTAACCTATTTCTGTCATTGGACAACAGCTCTGAGAGTTTTCGTAAATATATTATTTTGTACAACAATATGTTTGCGTTTACATCTTTGGGTGTGAAGAAGGATAAAGAATTAGCGCGAAGACATCATGGTATTTACACATTTAGAGTCCAAGGGCAAGTATATCATAACATAAATGATATACGTCGAAATGATGAACAACCGCGATATTTGCAGCTATATTTCTATGACACAGATGTTGAGTACCGACATCATGTATCAATTTTTACGGATCTTGATCCACGTGTGATCGGCCAATTAGTGCACTTAATGGAGCTAAATTCGTATGTTCAATTTTTCCGGTCACTTAAAGATGTTAATATGGCTGACACAAGTCACATTATAATCCGATCTGATCCAGATCAAGACCAACGTACTCACAATGCACCTACTTCTTCCCAAGTGGCAGCAATTTGGTTGGAAGATGCAGGTACGTCTGCTCCGCTGCAACGCGATATTGTGGTTCGTGCACATTCAGGTGCACACCATAGTATACTGCATTACTACGGATGCTATGATCCATTACAATATCCGATTTTATTTCCCTACGGCCAAATTGGTTGGCATAGACAGATATATAGATATAAAACAAAATATCTAAGAAGACAGGAATGTCACACATTTCCGATAAATGAAGTTCTTGTCAAAACTGTTGATGATCTTCTAGAAGCTGAAGAACAAGGTTTGGCTATTAAATAATTTATTCGAGAAAAATTTCATTTTAATCAATAAAAAAACACCACTTATTTTTTATCTTTTATTTTTTATATAGGAATTCACTCATCAACGTCTGAAAAAAAAAGTTTCCTGTAGAGAATATTATTGCTACCGATTACAGATTCGTATACGAGATAATTCCTTTCCTCTGCGATGTGGGCGCTTATTACAATAGTATATTGTTGATATGTACATCAAAATTGAAACTTCGCGTTTGGATTTTATTCGTCAAAACCAAGACACAATTAGAGCTGAACTTTACCAAGGTATTCTCGACAGCTTAAACACTGGCGTATCACATGGATTAAATATTAGGCATGGATTCATTCTCCCTCCTTCGTTTATTGGTGGTCTACGAGATATGAGGCGCAGATACCTTGATGCAATGTCTTTAGTTCAGCACTACGGAAAACCTGATATTTTCTTGACCATGACCTGCAACCCTTCATGGCCTGAAATTACAAATGAACTGCTACCTCACGAGGAAGTGCAAAACAGACCTGATCTAATAGCAAGAGTTTTCCACGCAAAATTAGCAGAACTGAAAAAAGATATTGTTTAAAAGAAACTATTTGGCGAGGTTGCAGCATATGTTTACATAATTAAATTTCAAAAAAGAGGATTACCACATGTACACTTTCTCATCATTTTAGATTCAGCATCTAAGATTAGAACTTCAGACCAATACGATGAGCATGTCTGTGCAGAGGTACCCGAACAAAAGACTAACGCTCATCTTTACGAAGCTGTTTTTAAGCATATGATGCATGGCCCCTGTGGAAATGATAATCTGGGAAATGTATGCATGCGAGATGGAAAGTGTAAAAACCATTACCCTCGAAGCTTTTCTGAAACGACATCGACAGGTCATAATTCATACCCTATATACCGACGTCATAATGATGGAAAAAAATATTTGGTACGCAGAGTACGACTTGATAATAGGTGGGTAATACCATATAATCCGTATTTACTAGCAAAATATGACTGCCATATAAATGTAGAAGTGTGCTCTACAATAAAGGCAGTTAAATATCTGTATAAGTATATATACAAAGGTCACGATCGGGTTGTCTTTGCTTTATCTAATCCCGACAACATAAGCATAGGAGATGAAATCTCTTCCTTTCAGACAGCGCGATGGATATCGCCCCCAGAAGCTTCTTGGCAAATTTTCAGATTTCCGCCGAATGGTATACATCCAAACGTTGTTTCTCTGCAAGTACATTTGCCAAATATGCAAACTGTGACATTCCATTCACAAGAAAGGTTACAGACTGTTGCATTTGACTCATGCAGACAACGAACTATGCTAACTGCTTTTTTTGAGATGAATCAAGTTGATAGCTTTGCTCGCACATTACTGTACCAAGAATTTCCTCAACATTACACATGGCGTGGCAAAAAAAGTGAAAAAATTTGGCGACGCCGTCAAACGACAAATACTGCGATCGGACGTGTTGTACATGCAAATCCAACAGAAGGTGAACGTTTTTACTTGCGGTTACTGCTCACAAATGTTCGTGGTCCAACCTCTTTTGATCATTTTCTGACCTTCAACAAAGTAAGATATTCTTCATTCCGAGAAGCAGCATTTCAACGAGGTCTACTCGAAGCAGACGATTCTATAGATAAGTGCCTACAAGAAGCTTCCCAAAGTCAAATGCCTTTTGCCTTACGACAACTATTTGCTACATTGTTGGTATACTGCAATCCCGATGATCCAAACTGCCTGTGGGAAAAATTTTATCCATATCTTTCTGAAGATTATAACCATAACTTCCCTTCGAACAAAAAAAAGGCCTCGCAAATTAACTATAAAAAGCATTTGTTACCTTGTTGAGTCAATGGGAAAGTCTTTCGACACCTACAATTTTAGATTGCTGGAGCTTGAAGAAGATGACTTAGCGAAAGGAATGAAAGAAATCGAAGAAGAGCTCCAGATTTCTATTCATCCCGAAGAAATAAATGCTGTCAATTTACTTAATAGTGAACAAAAAATTCCTTACAACATAATTTACAATGCAGTCCTTGATAATAAGCCGGCAGCTTTCTTTGTTGATGGCCCTGGTGGTACAGGAAAGACTTTTTTATATTCTACATTACTCGCTAATGTAAGAACAAAAGGAATGATTGCTTTAGCAGTTGCGAGCTCTGGTATTGCTGCATCTGGTCTGTTTGGAGGTAGAACTGCAAATTCTCGATTCAAAATACCTTTAGATGTTGATGAGGTTCCAAGTCCAAGTATTTCCAAACAAAGTGCTTTAGGACAACTTATTCGTCTTGCAAAACTTATTATATGGGACGAGGCACCAATGGAATTGCGTCAAACAATTGAGTTCTTTGATATATTGCTACAAGATGTCTATTCAAACAAATTGAAATTCGGTGGAAAAGTTGTTGTTTTTGGCGGTGACTTCTGACAAGTGCTACCTGTTATACCTAAAGGAAGTCTGAATGAGGTTATTGCAACGAGTTTTGTGATGTCTCCTTTATGGTACGCACTCCAGAAAATCCATCTAACTCAAAACATGCGAGCAATTAGTGACCCAACTTTTAGTAATCTTGTCTTACAAATTGGGAATGGTGTGCCCCCTTATAAAGATGGGGAAAATATAGAGCTTCCTAAACCTTTAGTCATACCATATGACAATGAAGATTCATCTCTGGAACTCTTAGCAAAAAGCATCTACCCTGATATTTCGAAGACAACTTTCGATTCTTCGACTGCAACAAAAAGAGCTATTTTAACTCCGAAAAATGAACATGCTACAAAGATAAATTCTCTTTTAGTGCACAAACAGCCAGGAAAAGCTTATGAGTACAAAAGTTTCGACAGCTGCACAGATAGTACATCCGAATAATATCCATCTGAATTTCTTAATAGCCTAGCCCTATCCGGCCTTCCGCCTCATCATTTGACTTTAAAGGTAGGCAGTCCAATAATTTTGCTTAGAAACTTAGATCCAACATCAGGCTTATGCAACGACACCAGATTAGTATGCAGAGCCTTTTTCCCCAATGTTATTGATGTTGAGATAACTGTGGCACATCACTGCGGTCAACGTGTTTTTATACCTCGGATCCCATTACAACCATCAGCTACGGACAAGTACCCTTTTAGGTTTACTCGCAAACAATTTCCAATCAACCTAAGCTTTGCAATGACTATTAACAAGTCTCAAGGTCAAACGCTTGATAGAGTTGGCATATATTTACCACAACCGGTCTTTTCTCATGGTCAATTATATGTTGCACTGTCTCGCGCTAAAAAAGGTAAACATGTTCAAATATTGATAAAGCCCTCTGCGGATGAACCACATGGATGGAGAAAGACTAAAAATATTGTATGTTATGAGATTTTAAGACGTGCTGGAATATTGTAATTTTACTTATCTTTCCTTTTACTTACGTTATGATTTTACTTCTGTTATAAGAAAGAGTAAAAATGTTGTATATTATGAGATTTTAAGGCGTGCTGGAATATTGTAATTTTACTTATCTTTCCTTTTACTTACGTTATAATTTTACAGTATTGAAATGTTGTATATTATGAGATTTTAAGGCGTACTGGAATATTGTAATTTTACTTATGTTATGAGAAACACTAAAAATGTTGTATGTTATGAGATTTTAAGGTATGCTGGAATATTATAATTTTACTTATCTTCCTTCTTCCTTTCACTTACGTTATACCATGATATTATAATTTTATCGCTTGTAATATTTACTTACATCACATTGATGCATGGCAGGGTCAATTTAGATTGCACAACGACATAATGGCTGCTCAACAACTTCCTCTTGCCAATTTGACAGAGCAAAGCCGAAATTTTACTACAATAGCCACATTAATAAAGAAGCACCCTGCAAAAAAATCTCGCGAAGGCACGACAAATTTACAACAACTTATTTTTGAAGACGCACAGGTATATCATACACAATTTATAAAATATTAATTATGTCAACATAATTAACAACTACTTAACATTGAAATTTCCAGGGAACACAAATGAAGGTTGTGATCTTTGAACGAGATATTGAGTTGTTCAATAATCTTCTTATTGAAGACAGAGAATACAAAATTACCAACTGTATCATAACTCGCATACCTGACATGTATGTTAGAGACAATCAGCTATATCAGATGACGATCAATTCTGCAACAAGAATTTCTGATACACGACAAAGACCTGAACCAAGCTCATTGCTTGTTCTACTTAATCGGGCTCTGGATTTCGTCGGCACATCTAATCGAATAGGTAAATATTACTTAATACCCATTCAGATATTATAATTACTTTAGGTGCATCGTAAATACACATGAATTAATTGACATATACAACTAAGTTCTTTGTATTTTTTCCTTAGATATTATTGGGATTGCTATTCACATATACGATGTAGAAACTATTCGCTCCAAGACTTCCGGACTGCCTAATGAAGTGCGTAGGATTAAGATCATAGATTCCAAGTACGTGTATATATATTACAACAATGTAAAATGCTTTTTCAATACAATAGTACTTTAACTTAATTATTACTATTCTTGTGGAACATTTAACTTCTTCTACTTTTTGTAGCATGAAACCTGTTACGCTATCAGCATGGACTACTTTGGTTCACAACGAAGCTGCCAATGTTGATGATATTATAGATACGATGCCTGTTATAGAAGTTTCTCGCGTCAAAGCATCAACTTTTGACGGTATATGATATAAACTAATAATTATAACATAATAAGTACACTTTCACTAACTACCTGAGCCATATATGTTTACAGAGGGTTCATTCAACACGACCTTTGCTTCCTCACTGAAAATTAACCCAACTACTCTAGAAGCACAACTTCTCCGAGATTGGTAAACCAAATTTCAAATATAATTCCATTTGTGTATTAATTATTACTTAACTTACACTGTTGATTTACAGGACGGTGAACAACAAGGACCAAATTCGAATCCTTCAAAATTCACTCGTTACAAGAACAACAGAATGTTCTCAACAGCCTGAATTAATAATTCCAATTTCACAATTACCTGAGCAAGAGGTAAATTACATATTACACAAATTAAACTGAACAGCGTAATGTCTTGTATAATTACATCTGCATTTGTTTTGGTATAAGTCTGGAAAAACAGTACGGATCATCGGACGAGTCACTGACATTACAAACAAAAACAGTATTGTATACAATGCATGTAATGTCTGCAGCAAACGATGTGAAACTGAAAGAGGGTTAGTGTTCAATTGTCGTGCTTTTAGCTCTCCGCACGTAGGAACATCCAAACCACGGTAATTGATATACCACTACTAATAACATAGCATACAATCACTACTTTTCTTTATCCTATTAAATATTTAATCATGCGTAATTATACACGTTGTAGAACTGTGCTGCATATTACTTTTGCTGACGACAGTGGTGATATACCAATCACACTTTTTGGTCATCTTGCTGAACAACTGATAAATGATGATGCTAATCATATGGCTACGCTCACACTACAAGTATGTATGCTTTAACTAATATTACATTCAAAACTATAAACAAACTCACAAGAATCATTAATCATTTTATACACAATTATAGGAACAAAGATCTCTTGTAGACAGTTGTATAACAGCTTTTAAGGACAGGGAGCTTACCATAGAGATGACGACGTACATGTTGGGAGAAGGATTTCAGCAGCTCCGCTGGAAAGCTAAGCGCATCATTGAAGCTTAGATGTAGAATAATTTCCAAACGTGTTTATAATATATATATGTATATAATTTCACGCTTTCAGTACAAACTTTGTTTCCTTAGACAATTTCAACTTTTAAATGTATAATAAATAATGTTTGTTTGAATACATATGTACTTCTATATGTAGATTCGCACTAAATAAACATTTGTTTTACGTATTTACCATATTTTAATGTTTTACTCTACAGTATAATAAATCCTGTACAATTTATTGGAATATCAAATATATAGAATTAATATAACATATTCTAAGCACATAGGATTAAAATAATAAATTAGAAATGAATACACACGGATACCCCACACACACACATGTAAATTGTACAATTTACATTATAGACACTTGTGCAACATGCATAAAACATAATACATGTCTCACATGTGTACTATAAAACATTTTTAGTTTTGACACGCATGTTTGAAACTCAATACGTAATAAAAGATCATTACAAGATTTTTAAAGTATGCCTATAAATAGAAATAGAAACTTAGATTTTCTCTTAAAACAATAACTACTGCAAATTCACTTCATACGTAAAAATTTCATTAGCTCACATTAAAATACTTAGTTCTTAACCATCATATAATGGATGAACCACGGAGAGTCTTGGAAACAAATATCAAAATAATTCTACACGATATACTACTTCAGCTGGGATTACCTAAAGTAGAATTCGGTATTTATGTTGTCACCAACAATGAAGTAAAAGCTTATATAGATATAAATGGTATTCCTAATGTCCCATGTCCTGTACGATTTATTGGGACACCAGCTACTTGAATTGGTCCATCACAACAAAACGCTGCTAGACAAGCACTCAACTTTCTTCAACAAACTTATAATATAGATGTTGGCGACTATAACTACTATCAATTGAAATTAGAAGAACACAATCATAAACAACTTTTACAACAAATTTTAATAAACTTAAGCTTTAAATTATATTTATACATGTATTTATCTTTAATAACAAATGTGTGTGTGTGTATGTGTGTATACATACATACATATATATAGAGTTTATATTATGTATAATATATTTAGATTAGTGTGTATGTATATACATACATATATATATATATATATACACACACACACACATATATATATATATATATATATATATATATATATATATATATACACACATATATATATATATACACATATATATATTATAGATTTTACGAAATTTAAATATTTATTCTGTTACAAGCTGTACTTATGTAGTATTGTAATTGTATTGTAAAATAAAATAATATATTCAGTTTGTACATCTATACTTTTTTTCCTTCCAACTTTTTTTGTATTTTTTAAATATTTGTATAGTTCTTAAACCTACCAAACGTCAATTGATAAAAAATCTATTTAACAATATTTAGATATATACTAACCAAGTTGTTGTCCGCGTGCGTAGCACGCGGTGCCACAACTAGTCTTCTAAGAGATAAATTTGAAATGAATAATGAAAATTTATATACTAAGGTTGTATAGAATTAGATGCCCCTTATAAATGAGATATTTCACCAACTTAAGGGGAGAAGAATCGGTAAAAGTTGGAAAATCGAAAAAAAAAAATGATGATCCCTATAATGATAATTTGAAAAGTTATTAACCAAATTTTGTCTATATATTATCAAGATATGTTGCACATTTATGATTTGATTTGTATTCAGTTATGACTCATGATGAATAGAGTTGAAGATATATTTTGGTTATATTATGTGTATACATTGAGATAAAATCTTGTCAGTTATACTTGAATTACTACACCTGAAGTGTGGGTCGTATGATCAGTTCCAAAATAAAGATAAGTTTAAAATAAAGATATGATATGTGGCAAGATAGTGCACTTAACACTTTTAATAGTGTGATATTATATAAATATCATAGTGTATGAAGTACCCCAAAAGTGGTATAGATATCTAAATTATTACAATAAATGTCCTATGATGTAAGAAAGTTATAATGATACCAATTGGAGATGTATTCAGATATCATAGTAATTTCTCATGCGAAATTATATCTTACTGAATTTTATAATGCATGTATAATATAGAACCGATAAATAATACGCTTGTGCATGATAGAATGGACTAGTGAATAAGGGATCTGAGATATATACGTCCATTTTGATGTCAACATAATAATAATGATCAAAAATTTATCATGGACCAGAAGTCCAATGAATTATGAATTTTTAAAATCTACCTTGTACAGTGTTTTGCATTATTTCGAATTCTATGTATATTAATATGCATGTGTGAGTCATAGGTAATTCATTGTATATTTTGTTTAATATGTTATCATGTATTCTATATCTCATATTGCATGCATTAGTTTCTATACAATAATTGTGGTGTATGTGAATGTTCTTTCAAAGTATAACAAGGCATATTACAACTTTGATAGAAAATTAGAAAGTGGTATTTATATTCCAATGGGCTTATAAATGTGATGAAATTATTGATTACGTCGATTTTATAGCATCTTATGAATCATGTTAGAAGAGTTTCTGAGGAACTTAAGTACGACTTATTTATATATCTAGCCCTACAAATTTTATATTTTGAATATTGTAACTATATCAAACTTTTGGTCTATGTGACTATATTATTGACATCTCAACCTGAAGTTTGAGCATATGAGAATTAGTGAGATCAAGAATTACTATTGTATTTGCATGAGAATTATAGTATCATTTATGAAACATCTAAAGAATATCAACGGGGTGCTTATGCGTGAGACTGTTATCTTATGGTTCAGAAGAACCATGATCAATGCGTATAATTACATGTGTTATATTATTATTATTTCATACAATATTGAAAAAAACAACATTAATTATATCATGCGTTGCCATATAATTATTAAGGAAGATTTGATCAAATAATGATCATCAATTTCTATTATCCACGGCCTCTAGAAGAAGGTTTAAGTATAATGATTATGCAACTTTAAAAGAGATTTTGAATGAAATGTGGACAAACAATTATTATTATTATAAAAAAAACCTGTAAAGTCAATCAATTTACAACAAATTGGTGGGGAGCCGAGATACAATTTTGGCCCCCACCCCTCTAGCTATTGCGAACCCGATCCTGCTGAAGATGTGAGCAGCCGTATGAGCACCAATATCCCGAGTCTTAGCAAACGCCTGAACCCGCTTCAGCAACGCAATAGCATCCTTGTTTAATTCCCCCAAGGAAGAAAAGGAGAAAGGAAGAAAACCATAGCCAATAGCCCTGCAATGCGCCCCATACTTGTCACGCTTCCGCTGAGCCGCCGCCGACACAACACGACCAGGAACGAAGTCAGCCAACCCCGATTGCGTTAAAGGTGAAGACCCGTCAAGTCAACACATACATCAAGGCCTCTATCCCAAGAATAAAGCAACACATCTGCTGGTCGAAGAGCCCCGTCGTTCCCTCCAGTCAACCCAACGTTAACCTCCTTTCGAGCAAAAATCCCAGACCGAAAACAAATATCAACAAGGGTGTCACGACTAACGTTGTGCCGATGTTTAATACCCACCATCCCAGCACAAGAAACTGCATGATCCCCATAAATATCCCCGTCAAAAACCCTTGAGCAAGCTTAACACGGTGTTGAAACGGAGAACAAAGGAACACCCAACCGGTAGCAAAGAACACTACGGTAAGTCTTATCGTTCATAGTCTGACCCAAACCCGATATCAGGACCGCCCACTAGGATGAAGAGTGATCCCCCTGCTGGGACTTATATAAGGCTACCTGACGCGGAGTTAAGGAGAAAGTGGAATCCGCAGATGCAGTTACCTTCGTAAAATATATATCTGCCAACTTTTTCATGAGTCTGGAGGCAGCGATCTCACTAGGGTTACTCATAAGGTCAGTCTCCACAGCTCTGTTAAAAAGTCTAAGAGCACCATCGAAGGCCGGTCCCGGACCAACAATATCAGAATTGCGAAGAAGCGTAGCCTGAAGACGATAAGACTACAGACGCGATGCTAGGAAAACATAATGTCGAACATCACCCGCCGAATAGACACCCAAACCACCATAAGAAAAAGGTCAGGTGGCAAGTCGCCATTGCCAATCACCAAAACTAGGCCCTGAAGCTGTTACAATGCGCTCCAAAGAAACCCGAAGGGCCATGTTAAAAGAAACTTGCGCTATTTCAAAAAGACTTAGAGGACAAGTGCGCATAGCAAAGTAGAGTTTGGAAACCCCAATACACGCATGAAGAAGCAACAACTCACATTGGGGATCATCGAGCTTAGCAACAGCATCCATTAGCACAATGGTCTTCGACACTCTCTATGAAGCAAGCTCACCACAGAAAGAGGAATCAGCACTGACAGGACCACCCAGTAACTTAACACCATGCACCGGAAGACCAATATCCAGTGGAAAGACATCGACAAGACGGCTACGAGGGTCCTCTGAGGGCCAAAATACTTCCGTTTTCTCTACGTTTACATGGAGTCCAAGACGAGGTCCCTCCGCTAAAATCAACTCCAAAACCTTTCCTACCGCTAATGTGTCACCAATAATAGTCCCATCATCTAAATACCAATCTTGCAAACATAAGTCAAAAGAATCCTTGATTTGGCACACTAACGGATGAAGAACCAAAGCAAAAAAGCAAAGGGCCTAGAGGATCACCCTGTTGCACTCCCTGACATGACCATAGGTATGCTCCCCGTAAAACAGCTTGGCTGGAGTAGGATAACAGAATTTAACCCATCGCGAGAGAGCTGGGAAACGGAGACGAACCTCACACAACATAGCCGAACGGTCTACCAAGTTAAAAGCATTCTTAAAATCCACCAACAACATAGAGAGACCAACATCACCACCACACGCCTCAATCAAACGATTAACAGCATGAAGAATAGCCTCATCACTCGCCGACACCCCAACACCAAACTGAAGACCTCCTAGATAGCTTCCCAAACGCGGATCAACTAAAGCAGCCCCAACCTTTGAAACTAGACGCCTCCAAACTGTACCCAGAGCAATAGGCCGAATACCACCTCCAGGCTTAACAAGCGGCGTGAGAGGAGCACTAGCAATATACTCTCCCAACACAGCAGGACATTTCCCAGCGAGAAAAAGATTAATCACCTGCGTAATAGAGTCTACCAACTCATCTGAAATAGCAACTGCAACACCACTCAAACAATCCATAAGGTGTTGAGCATGCAGGCCGTCTCTACCGCATGACGTACCTCGCGGAAAACCCCTAATCTGATCCAAAACAACAGCAGGAGTAGCAATAATGTGCTGATCAACGGGAATATCCGGTAAGATAGGAGCCGAAAAGGAAGGGTGCTTAGTTTGCAAATTCGCAAGAGAAGCATCATTGTAAGGGGCAAGACCAGAAGACGAAAGAACCCTAACCGCAGCAGTGAAATTCTCGTCAGAAATCTTTCTCTTACATTGCTTAATATTACGCTCGGACAAATCATGGTCCTCATCAGCGTCGAATAAAGGTGGAGACACATCAGCCAACGTGTCTCGCACAAGCTGCACAAAAAATTATTATTATTGTTATTGTTATTGTTATTGTTATTTTTATTGTTATTGTTACTGTTACTGTTACTGTTACTGTTACTGTTACTGTTACTGTTACTGTTACTGTTACTGTTACTGTTACTGTTACTGTTACTGTTACTGTTACTGTTACTGTTACTGTTATTGTTATTGTTGTTGTTATTATTATTATTATTATTATTATTATTATTATTATTATTCTTGTTGTTATTGTTATTGTTGTTATTGTTATTCTTGTTATTGTTATTGTTATTGTTATTGTTATTATTATTATTACTATTATTATTATTATTATTATTATTATTATTATTATTATTATTATTGTTATTATTGTTATTGTTATTAGTGTTGTTATTATTAGTGTTGTTATTGTTGTTATTGTTATTGTTATTGTTGTTATTGTTATTGTTATTGTTATTGTTATTGGTATTGTTATTTTTATTGTTATTATTATTATTATTATTATTATTATTATTATTATTATTATTATTATTATTATTATTATTATTATTATTATCATCATCATCATCTCAAAAACAAAAGTCATACAACCTACAATAAATTAGTGGGAAGCTGAGATACAATCTGGGCCCCCACTCCTCTAGCTATAGCAAAGCCTATCCTAGTGAAGATATAAGCTGCAACACGAGCCCCAATGTCCTGCGTCGTCGAGAATCTCTGAATCCACTTCAGCAACGCAACAACCTCCTTCCCTAATTCCCCAAGCGAAGAAAAGGAGAAAGGAATGAAACCGTAGCCAACCGTCCGACAATGAGCTTCATACTTAACCCGCTTCCGATGAGCCGCATTAGCCACAACCCGTCCTGGAAAAAAGTCATATAGCCCTATCTGTGTCAAAGGAGAAGACCCTGTGATGTCGACACATACATCACGACCATGATCCCATGAATAAAGTAACACATCGGCAGGTCTGAGGGCCTCGTCATTCCCTCTAGACAACCCTATGTCAACCTCCTTTCTTGCTGAAATCCCAGATCTGTAGCAAATATCAACAAGTGTATCTCGAACAACATTATGTCGATGCTTAATACCTACAATGCCAGCACACGACACCGCATGGTTGTCGAAAATATCCCCAGTAAAAACCCGAGAGCAAGCAGAGCACGGTGTCGAGACAGAGAACAATGGAATACCCAGCTGGTAGCATAACACACAGCCACACATCGGTATGTCTTTGCATTCATCATCTAACCCAACCCAGAAATTATTATTATTATTATTATTATTATTATTATTATTATTATTATTATTATTGTTGTTGTTGTTGTTGTTGTTGTTATTGTTATTATTATTATTATTATTATTATTATTGTTGTTGTTGTTGTTGTTGTTGTTGTTGTTGTTGTTGTTGTTGTTGTTGTTGTTTTTGTTCTTATTCTTATTGTTGTTATTATTGTTATTCTTATTGTTATTGTTGTTATTATTGTTGTTATTATTATTGTTATTATTATTATTATTGTTGTTGTTGTTGTTATTATTATTATTATTATTATTATTATTGTTATTATTATTATTATTATTATTATTATTATTATTATAGGTATGGTAATATGAAGACTCACTTGTTCGCATGAAGATTTGGGAGGATCGAAAATCAAGGAATGTACTATTCTGTTGCATGTGAGACGACAATCAACTATATTGGATTTATTGCATTAGAAGACCTCAAGTTATGTATTCATCAAGGGGATAAATTACGCGATGCACTCTTTTTTCATTAACTATGATTTTGTCCCATATTGGGTTTTCCTGGTAAGGTTTTTAACGATGCAGCGTTTTGAGCGTATTACGAAGAATGTTGTACTCTTTTTCCTTTATAAGGTATTATGATATGTCCGATTTATATAGTGTTTTACCCCTGTCCCTTGGTCATAATTAGTAGTGCTTTTGGCTTTTTAGAGCCACTTTTATTACTAATTGGTGTTTTCTAGTGTTTTCGTAGATTTGGTTGACTTTTGCAGGGATTTACACTTTTGGAGCATTTTCTCGACATATTATGGAGCAACTACAAGCATTGGTGAAGCACGATCAGTTTCTATAGCCCAGGGCCGGTTAGAGCCATCGAACCGGTGATAAGGGCTCGGTATATGTGATACCGGGGCATTTGGACCAAGTATTCAAGACCCGAAGAGGAAATCCAGATTGGCCCGAAGAATTGGAGCCCAATTGTAGTCCAAATAGTGGCCCAAGAGAGCCGCCCGGCAAAAGAGGCTGGCGCCCGGCCGGGCGAGGAAAGCAAGGCTGGCTGGCGCCCGAACTCGCGCCCGGCTGGGCGCGAGATTCATACTTAGAGGAAAAAGGCGCGCCCGATCGGGCGCGTGTTATTGTTAGGAGACGATTAGCGTCGTTTAAGTTTGTTTTAGTTTAGGATTCTTACGGAGTATAAATATTAAATACTTCTCCGTAAAACGAGTTTAGTACCTTCTTTTTACTCTTTCTTAATTATTTTCTTAGATTTTCTCTCTCTACTTAGCTTTTAGATTAGTTTCTCTCTCTTATACTTTGTTCTCAACTTTATTCTTAATTCCAGATTTATTTGGTAACGATTTCTCTTCTCTTAATCTTAGTTATTTTATTTTATTCCTTTGATCATGTCTTGTTTTACTACTTTGATTAGTTTAGATTTAATTATGTGTGAGTAGTTTTATTTCTAGGGTTTGTGGGGATCCATAAATAATATGAAGGGGTAATTTATTGTTATTAATTGTCAATGTTAGATTAATTTTTTATTGATTGATTTAATGCTCTGTGATTAGATTTGCCCAGATCTTTTATGCATAAGTTTAACAATATTGATTCGAGATTCGACAGATGAGAATTGATGTTTAGGTCTAGTTTCAATAGGCAGGTTAATTTATAAATGATTGAGTCGAGATTCGAAAGATGAGATTTAATACCGGCAAATTAATTGTGTGATTGTAATACGTAGCAAAAGCCCGTTATGATCTGATTAATGTGTGCATTGATGATTGATTATTATGTTTTACCCTAAAATATTATTTATTGGTGAACCTATGCCCCAGATCCTTTTATATATTGTTTTCTCCTTATTCTTAATCTCCGTAGTTTATTTTATTATCCAAATTTACATATTGGTTACTTTATAATTTAGATTACTTTAATTAATTAGGAATAGAAAGACTCGTTTCACTGTGGATTCGATCTTACTTCCCTATCTACATTAGTTAGAGGATTTAGGAACTACTTTTGATTAGGGGATACGAGTTTACCCTGTCAAAATTTGGCGTCGTTGCCGAGGAAACGGTTCTATTTTTATTTGTGATTATTTTTGTAGTCTAGGTTATTTCTTTTTGTCTTAGGGAACGTTTGTAACACCCTAGAAATTCCTTTCTTTTAAATACCCACTTTACTTTTTAAAATACGATTTAGGAATATCTAAGACATTACCGCCACCGTGAAAACGGCTAAGGCAACTATCAAAGATACACAGCGGAAGACTTAAAATTAAAAACCGTTTAAACAAGTCAACTCAAAAGTCAACCAAACGAAAGTAAAGTTTAAAACCAAACAAACAAAGTCAAATAAAATCAAACTACAACTTGGAACCATTAGAGACCCTTACTCAAAACCGTTCCAAAATCAAACCTTTGTGTTAGTCCACATAAAATATGTCATAAATAAATAAAGCATAAAACACATCGTAAACTAATGGAAGCTAGCATGATTCACTCTTATCTCATGCCCCATCATGAATATGCTTCAATACCTGAAAAGTTTATCTCTACTTGTCCCCACTACGCTCCATTAAAAATGGGTCATCATAGGGCCAAGATAAAGACATGGCCAAACACACAAACACACACAATCAGCAAAGCTGAGTACATAAGCGTAATTAAATACACTAACATGATTTCACCTATCAGCACACACTTACCTCATTGCACCTATTTACAAGCACACACAACAATCAACAAGACACATTAACTAGACACTAAATAATTCATTTAGCGTTGATTACGCATCGAACGGGTTTCCAACTATACTTCCCCCAAATAAATTGAGGTTAACTGACACGGGAGCTAATCGTGCCAGCGACAAAACTACTCAAAGGTGGCGGAATTCCTGCGCATAATAATAAATAAAAAGGAATGTACAGCGTCGTGTACTCCATTAGAAGTTATGGTTAAATATAAAACCCCATAACTCCCCTCATTGTTCATACTCAAGGTATATACGTTCCAAGAGTTTTGGTGCATAATCTCTTTCACTTTACGTTATTTACATGTTATTGGACTTGGTGATGACTCTCAAAGCATACTAAATCAATCAACAATATTTATTCAATCAACCAAATATACCAATTTAATTCTTGAATAGTTAGTGACCACGTATTATTTAATGTTGAACCCTTTTTAATTCTACCTTAGTGTCAAAGACACCTTAACGCATAAAGCGCCAAAAATCCTATCCCTCGGTGTTAAAAACACCTTAAGTGCACAAAGGCACCAACATACAATTTATTCCTTGTGTACATAAACACTTATATAGCTCTTTCCTCATGCTTAAAGCATCAATAAAAATTATTTGAACCATAATAAAATTCCTTTTCAATATTCCAAACATAACAAAGCATGTAGTTAAATTAATCATGCATTCTAACTTGCCATAAATAAAAGTGTGGTTCAAACACAACATGACAAACATTAATTTTCCAACTATTAATCCATCTCAAATAAATCATGCTTTCTACTTTAATCACCAATATCAATAATCCACAATTTCCAATCATAAATCTTAGCATGATACTATTTAGGATAAATTAAATCAAACCTAGCATGATACTACATCACCAAAAATATACTAAGTACGCGAACGTACCTTGAGTACGATTTTAAAATTGCCACGACTAGTAGAAATTGCTTACTTCAAAGTCTCCTACACATTAAAATCATAATAGAGTATTAAAATCCACTCTAAACAAATTTCCATCAATATATACTATTTTAAAACCCCTCATAATTTAATTAAAGTAAGCTGAAATTATATTTAAAATACCATAATTAAGTCCCAATTGATGGGTAATTAAAATTTCTTCAAGAAACATAATATTAAGTGTTCTACATAAAATTCCAGCACTTTATTTTAATTAAAACTTGCTGTAATTAAGCCTTAAAAAACTTAAAACAAAGGTCTACCCCAATATACATCATAATCCTTCAATAACTCATAAATCAAGAACCTAGGGTTTCAAAAATTGGGGCTTTTAATTAAAAACCAAATTTGAAAATTATTAACATAATTATAATAATCAGACATCAAAATTAAACCCCAAAACTCATAATTTACAATTAGATTAAAGCCTAGATTAAATTTGAGTAAGAAAGATTTGATTTTTAAATTTTTTTTTTCGAAAGCCCCGACTGCCGACAGCAGGTCGGCGCCATTGCCGGCTGCTGCCAGCACTGGTGGTCGCCGCTGCTGCCGGCTGGTGGCTGGTGGTTGGCGGCCCACTAGTGGTGGTGGTTGCCGGTGGTGGTGGTGCGAAAACAAAAGGGGAAGGGAAGGAGAAAGAAAAAGAAAAAGAAAGAAGAAAATAAGGAGAATAGGGAGAGAAGTTTACCTTGAGTTTTCTCTACTCTGGTCAAAGTTGAATTGCCTCATAAGAGGGATATTTATACCCCTTCTCTATCACTCTTTTTGCCCTAAACTTTTCTCCTTTAGTTTTTCCTAATCTCTTCCTTACTAAAACTTGTTAAAATCATAATTTCCTAAAATAAAACTCCAACTTTTATAAAATAAATAATTAAACAAACTTTCCTTTAGTAAAAATATTTCCAAACTTACAAAGGATAAATAATTAAAACATCATAATTAAAATACTAAATACCCTTATAAAATACATATTTTAAATAAAATACGTATAAAAATATGGGGTATTACAGTTTACCCCCCTTCAAAAAAGTTTCGTCCCAAAACTTGGGAAACGAAATTCAAAACTTTTCCTCTTTATGTATAATATTGCTGTACTTTTTGTCATTCCTTTACTCCTTGTGTCTCTTTGAGAGCACTAATACTCAAAGTACTTAATAGAATTTGTGCAAAAAGCACAAAAAATATGTAAAATATAGGGAAAAAGCGCGAAATTCTATCGTATTCTACCCCCCTTAAAGAAAACGAGTTACGCCCCCGTAACTCAACATACTTGAAACAGCTCCAGGTATTTCTTTTTCATTTCATCTTCTGCCTCCCAAGTGGCTTCCTCATATTCTTGGTTAGACCAAAGTACTTTCACAATGTTAACATTCTTATTGCGTGTACTACGCACTTTACTGTAAAGGATCTTGACAGGTCTCTCCTTATAAGTTAAGCTTTGATCTAACTCAATGGTTTCGGGTTGTAGCACATGGGATTTATCAGGAATGCACCTTCTCAATTGGGACACATGAAATACATCATGTACTTTACTAAGCTCCATAGGTAAGGCTAACCTATAAGCTACTTTGCTTATTCTTTGTAGTATTTCATATGGACCAATGTATTTTGCACTGAGCTTTCCTTTCTTTCCAAATCTCATCACTCCTTTTATTGGTGACACCTTTAACAACACTTTATCACCAATTTTAAACTCTTCTTCCCTTCGCTTTAAGTCTGCATAGCTCTTTTAGCGATCTTGAGCTGCTTGAATTTCCCTTACTTGCTTAACTATATCTTCAATCATTTGAGGCCCTAGGATCATAGTTTCACTAATGTCGTTCCAAAAAATTGGACTACGACATTTCCTCCCATACAAAGCCTCAAATGGTGCCATTCCTATGCTCGCATGGTAACTATTATTGTAGGAAAATTCAATTAAATCCAAGCTATCTTCCCATCCTCCCTGGAAGTCTATTACACAAGCTCTCAACATGTCTTTCAAGGTTTGAATGGTTCTCTCAATTTGCCCATCTGTGGCAGGGTGAAATGCCGTACTCATCTTAAGTGTTGTATCAAAATTTTCTTGTACACTTTTCCAGAATTTTGAGAGAAACCTGGAATCTCCGTCAGATACAATATCCTTTGGAACCCCATGTAACCTCACAACATGTTTGATGTAAGCTTTCGCAAGTTGCTCCATCTTCCAAGTTTCTTTCATTGGTATAAACACTGCTGATTTTGTAAGTCTATCCACCACTACCCAAATGGTATCATTTCCACTCTTTGACTTAGTAAGGCAAGTCACAAAATCCATTGAAATGCAATCCCACTTCCATCCTCGAATTTCTAATGACTGCACCGTCCCTTGAGGCCTCTTGTTCTCTATCTTCACCTTTTGACATGTTAAACACTTTGCCACAAACTCAGCAACCTCATTTTTCATTCTAGGCCACCAAAACATCTTCTTCAAATCCTTATATAGCTTGTCTCCTCCCGGGTGCACTGAGTAAGGTGTATTGTGGCCTTCTTCCATCAACTTTCTCTTCACTTCCTCACATTTCTGTGGTACGCACCATCGATCTTTGTACCTCAAACTCCCATCTTCGTGAATCTTGAAGTCTGTAGTCTTTCCCTGCTTAATTTTCTCGCGAATCCTATCCAACTTTACATCTCCCTCTTGGTTGGCTCAAATCTCGTCGAATATTGTTGGTTGGATGCTTAGACTCGCAAGAATACCCGCTGGTACTCCCCATTCTACAACCTCTAGATTAAATTTCATCATTTCCCTACATAATTCATTAGCTACTACTAACGAGTTTATTCCATGAATAGTTTTACGACTTAGAGCATCCACAACCACATTCGCTTTCCCTTCGTGGTATTGTATGTCTAAATCATAATATGTCGTATACTCTAACCATATCCTTTGACGTGAGTTCAAGTCCTTTTGGGTGAAAATGTACTTTAAGCTTTTATGGTCTGTGTAAATTCTACATTTCACTCCATACAAATAATGGCGCCAAATTTTTAGTGCAAAAATGATTGCAACTAATTCCAAATCATGGGTTGGATAGTTTACTTCGTGGGTCTATAACTGCCTTGATGCATATGCAACCACCTTCCCATTTTGCATAAGCACGCACCCTAAACCATTCTTTGATGCATCGCTATACAAATCATACAGTCCACTATCATCCGGAAGTATAAGCACTGGTGCTGTAATTAGTTTGTGTTTCAAGAGTTGGAACGCCTCTTCACACTTATCGTCCCACTCAAACTTCTTGTCCTTCTTCATCAAGGTGGTCATAGGTTTAGCAATCTTGGAAAAATCCTTGACAAAACGCCTATAATACCCTTCTAAACCTAAGAAACTTCGCACATCAGATATTGTCTTGGGTGTAGGCTAACTCTTAACAGCTTCTATTTTGGCTGGGTCTACCTCTACTCCGTCCTTGGACACGAAATGTCCCAAAAAGGCTACCTTTTCGAACCAAAACTCACACTTAGAGAATTTTGCATAGAGGTGGCTCTTAGTGTTTGCAGAATTGCCCTTAGGTGTTCTGCGTGCTCTTCCTTGCTCTTTGAGTACACCAATATATCATCTATGAACACTACTACAAACTTATCCATAAATTGATGAAATACCCTATTCATCAAATCCATAAAGATTGCTGGAGCATTTGTCAATCCAAAAGGCATAACTGTAAACTCGTAGTGTCCATATCTTGTCCTAAATGCGTTTTAGGAATGTCTTCGTCGGCAATCCTCAATTGGTAATACCCAGATCTCGAGTCGATCTTTGAAAACACTGTGGCATCCTTTAGTTGGTCAAAAAAATCATCGATTCTTGGTAAAGGATACTTATTCTTTATGGTTACTTTATTTAGTTCCCTGTAGTCAATGCACAACCTCATACTTCCATCCTTCTTTTTCACGAATAGAACTGGCGCTCTCCAAGGAGAAGCACTTGGTCTAATGTATCCCTTTTCCAATAAATTTTGCAATTGCTCCTTTAATTCACTCATTTCTGCAGGTGCCATTCGATATGGTGCCTTGGATATTGGGGCTGTTCCGGGAACTAAATCTATGGTAAAGTCGATTTCCCTCTTAGGTGGCATTCCAGGAATCTCCTCTGGAAATACATCCAGGAATTCATTGACTACTTCTATATTTTCTGGATTTGTCAATTGTTCATGGTTCATATTCCTAACACTACAGAAATATACAGGATGTCCCTTCTTCATGTATTTTGCTAATTTTAGCACTGATATTACCCTTGGGCACTTGGTTTTATCATTCATCCAGTAAGTCACTGATTCATTTCCGCTTGTGACCATCTTCACTTTCTGTGATCTACAACTAATCTCGGCATTATACTTACTCAACCAGTCCATTCCCAGAATAAGATCAAAGTCACTCAGCCCAAACACAATAAGGTCAGACGGTAATATCTTTCCTTCTATTTCTAAAGGTTTTGGTACATTTTACTACCCCACCTGTTGGAATGGTTATGGGTAAATCTACTACTTCTACTGTCTTTAAACAGTCTTTAAGTTTTGAAACAATACCCTTAGAAACAAAAGAAAAAGTTGCACCAGAATCAAACAATACTTTAAAAGGAATAGAGTTAATAGAAAAAGTACCAGTGATAACATCTTTCGTGGCATCCGCCTCATGCCTACTCAGAACATTCCGTTTCCATGCAGTTCCACCCTTCTGTTGGCTATTCCCACTGGTGGTGTTACTGTTTTTCGCCCCATTCTGTTGCACTCCTTTATTCCCAGTAAAGTTGTTACTGTTCCCTTGGAAATTTCTCTGGTTTCCTCCTGAATTATTGTTGTTTTTCCTGTTCCCATTGCTATTCTTGGAGAAACAATCATCCTCCCTATGCCCAAGTTTATTACAAACACGACAGGCGACCAAATTGCCCTTGAAATCCTTTCCAAGGTGGTTATTTCTACACCTCTTGCAAAAATAAATCCTCCCATTCTTTTTATTACCGTGGTTATTGTTTCTAGCCCCTCCATTGTTATTACGGTTTCCTTGACGGTTATTACCCTAGAAGTTATTATTGTTGTGAAAGGTATTGTTATGGTGGTACTTCTGCTTCTTAAAACCATTCTGGTTTCCCTGCTGGTTTTCAGAAACCTACCCCCACTTCCTTCCTCTTTTCTCTTCCTTCTATTTCAGCTAACTCCTTCTTCTTCTTCTCCTCCAATGCATAAAGATGTGCGGCCCTTCCATATACTTCATCCAGGTCTCAAATACTTGCCCGCACAGCTTTAACTGCAAATCAGTAGTTAATCCACTCTCAAACTTCCTAGCTTTTGCTTTCTCCATAGTGACATACTCTTCAGCAAAACGGGACAATTCAATAAACTTGGTGTAGTATTCCGTAACTAACATCCTTTCCATCTTAAGGTTTGAGAATTCCTCAGCTTTCTCCTTCTACAAAAAGCTAGGATAAAACTTGTCTCTCACTTTCTCTTGGAATTTAGTCCAATTGAACCCAGGTAGCGCTCTAATGGTAGTCTCATTTTATTGCCACCGAAGGTCAGCTTCACCCCTCAGATTGTAAGTAGCACAACTCACTTTTGAGTTTTCAGGGCATCCCGCAGCTCCAAATAGTTTCTCAAATTCCCTCAACCAGTTTTCCAATATGGTAGGGTCAGGCTCCCCTTGATATGTTGGTGGCTTACTTTGTGCCACCTTCTTAAAGAGCTCCCCCTGAGCATCCCCATTACCAGTTGAGTTTCTTGCCAATTGTTGTGCAACTGCTGCCAATTGCCTCACTACTTCATTCAAATCGTTTCCACCATTACCGGAACCTCTTCCCCCTGCCATTTTGCTTCTCCTGAATAAAGGACAAGGGTCTATATTAGAAATGGCTATGTTCAGTTCTCAAGACATACACCCATCTATTACTTAGCACTCTTTAAACATTCACAGTAAAACTTGAAGCTAACAAATTGGGATAGCGAAAGCTAAGAATTCCCTAAATTTGTAGCTTTGTCAATCAATTATTGATTGTTATCCAACCATACATTTAATAAAGCATCACATAGATAAGAAAAAAAATAATTCCCATAAATGCCCATGGCTTAGAAATATTTAATGGAATTAAGTTGCTTGGAATTTTGGCTATTGGAATAGTGATGTGAAATGGGAGATTTGGAAAATAAATGAATTTATTTATTAGTAATTTTTAAAAATAAAATTTGACAAGGAAATAAATAAGGTCTTATTAATTAAAATAGACTGAAATTACTAAAATAAAAATTGTTTTCTAGAAACTTGTGTGGTCATGCCACTTATTAATTTAAAACTAAAATAGTAATAACTAAAATAAAGACTGTGAATTCATGACGAGGAAAGTTATAAAATCTAATCCTTTCGAACGTTGTCCCTTTTTTCAGTGGATTGTTTGTAGCTTGAAAGATCGAAATCAGAATCATTTGACTCCTCCATTGGTTCAGGTGACTCAGGTTCGGGTTCTACTTGTACAAACTCCCCTTCTTCCTCCTCATCTGATGAAATGTCTATTATTATTGGAGTTAGAGGTGGATTAGGATTAGAAATCTCCATAAGTGAACTATCTCCCTCTTGTTGTTCTCCATTTTCTGCCTGACTACCCCTTGACGAAGAAGAAGAAGGAGAATTTCCTGGTCGTTGATTAGGAGGAGGATTGTTCTCTATTGGATTATCCTAGTAGTAGTCAGGGTAGGGAAGATTTAAGTGTTGACAATGAGCTTTCTCCACTCTTACGAGATATTTAGTTAAGAAAACATAATCTGGATACCACTTTCCATAATAGTCTTTGTATTTATGGTAATTCGGAATGTCTCCTGGAAGGTAAAAATCAGAAAACCTCTATTTGACAGCAATGTAAAGAGGCTCCTCTGGAAGAAAATGGACAATCATAGCCGAAATATGATCAGGGGTGTCATAAACTCTGTCTCGTAAGACATTGCTCATGTAGGAACAAAAATATCTGATCTTTTCTACAAAGTCGTAGGGGTGTTCGTTATGTTTCTTTACAAGAGATCCCATTTGTGTAAATTTTCTAGGAAAGATTGGCATCCTGTAGAGAAAAGGCTTAGAAAAGAATTCCCTTCCCCAAAAAAATAATAAAATAAATAAAACAGTCTTGTAGGAAATTAAGTTCGGTGTTCAATCATACAATTTCAAAGGATCACATAGAATAATACACATATTGCATGCTTTCATCAACAAACATCTAGTCAAACAACATGCTTGAACACTCAAAATAAAATTATGCACACAGTGAAGAAATTAATTTCTAGCCTATATGCCCTTTCTTTTCCTACCCAAGCTCACCAACATGTTAATAAAAGCTTTTAACACATAATTCTTACCTCAATCCTTGCTCCCTGCAAAACTAAAAAAAAATATGTTTACCATTCTAAAAAAAAACATTCGAAATTAATGGGAAGAGGGCCAAAATTTCGGCCCTACTAAAAAAAAATCCGACACTCTTAAAAAAAAAATTCGAGTGTCCTCCTTAAAAAAATTCGGGCCAAAATAAAATAAATAAATATATAAAAAATTTCGGCCCCTTAAAATAAATAAATAAATAAAATAAAATCGGAACAATTAACATTGCATAATTAAATTAACACTTGGCCAAGTTTAAATCATAGTAAGAAAAACGTTTTCGGGTTAGTGGTAATTAAAAATCTCAACCTAAGCTCCCAGATACCACTTTGTAACACCCTAGAAATTCCTTTCTTTTAAATACCCACTTTACTTTTTAAAATACGATTTAGGAATATCTAAGACATTACCGCCACCGTGAAAACGGCTAAGGCAACTATCAAAGATACACATCGAAAGACTTAAAATTAAAAACCGTTTAAACAAGTCAACTCAAAAGTCAACCAAACGAAAGTAAAGTTTAAAACCAAATAAAGTCAAATAAAATCAAACTACAACTTGGAACAATTAAAGACACTTATTCAAAACCGTTCTAAAACCAAACCTTTGTGTTAGTCCACATAAAATATGTCATAAATAAATAAAGCATAAAATACATCGTAAACTAATGGAAGATAGCATGATTCACTCTTCTCTCATGCCCCATCATGAATATGCTTCAATACCTGAAAAGTTTATCTCTACTTGTCCCCACTACTCTCCATTAAAAGTGGGTCATCATAGGGCCAAGATAAAGACATGGCCAAACACACAAACACACACAATCAGCAAAGCTGAGTACATAAGCGTAATTAAACACACTAACATGCTTTCACCTATCAACACACACTTACCTCATTGCACCTGTTTACAAGCACACACAACAATCAACAAGACACATTAACTAGACACTAAATAATTCATTTAGTGTTGATTACGCATCGAACGGGTTTCCAACTATACCTCCCCCAAATAAATTGAGGTTAATTGACACGGGAGCTAATCGTGCCAGCGACAAAACTACTCAAAGGTGGCGGAATTCCTGCGCATAATAATAAATAAAAAGGAATGTACAGCGTCGTGTACTCCATTAGAAGTTATGGTTAAATATAAAACCCCATAACTCCCCCCATTGTTCATACTCAAGGTATATACGTTCCAAGAGTTTTGGTGCATAATCTCTTTCACTTTACGTTATTTACATGTTATTGGACTTGGTGATGACTCTCAAAGCATACTAAATCAATCAACAATATTTATTCAATCAACCAAACATACCAATTTAATTCTTGAATAGTTAGTGACCACATATTATTTAATGTTGAACCCTTTTTAATTCTACCTTAGTGTCAAAGACACCTTAACGCATAAAGCGCCAAAAATCCTATCCCTCGGTGTTAAAAACACCTTAAGTGCACAAAGGCACCAACATACAATTTATTCCTTGTGTACATAGACACTTATATAGCTCTTTCCTCATGCTTAAAGCATCAATAAAAATTATTTGAACCATAATAAAATTCCTTTTCAATATTCCAAACATAGCTAAGCATGTAGTTAAATTAATCATGCATTCTAACATGCCATAAATAAAAGTGTGGTTCAAACACAACATGCAAAACATTAATTTTCCAACTATTAATCCATCTCAAATAAATCATGCTTTCTTCTTTAATCACCAATATCAATAATCCACAATTTCCAATCATAAATCTTAGCATGATACTATTTAGGATAAATTAAATCAAACCTAGCATGATACTACATCACCAAAAATATGCTAAGTACGCGAACGTACCTTGAGTACGATTTTAAAATTGCCACGACTAGTAGAAACTGCTTAATTCAAAGTCTCCTACACATTAAAATCATAATAGAGTATTAAAATCCACTCTAAACAAATTTCCAGCAATATATAGTATTTTAAAACCCATCATAATTTAATTAAAGTAAGCTGAAATTATATTTAAAACACCATAATTAAGTCCCAATTAATGGGTAATTAAAATTTCTTCAAGAAACATAATATTAATTGTTCTACATAAAATTCCAGCACTTTATTTTAATTAAAACTTGCTGTAATTAAGCCTTAAAACACTTAAAACAAAGGTCTACCCCAATATACATCATAATCTTTCAATAACTCATAAATCAAGAATCTAGGGTTTCAAAAATTGGGGCTTTTTAATTAAAAACCAAATCTGAAAATTAATTAACATAATTATAATAATCAAACATCAAAATTAAACCCCAAAACTCATAATTTACAATTAGATTAAAGCCTAGATTAAATTTGAGTAAGAAAGATTTGATTTTAAAATAATTTTTTTCGAAAGCCCCGACTGCCGACAGCAGGCCGGCGCCACTGCCGGCTGCTGCCAGCACTAGTGGTCGCCGCTGTTGCCGGCTGGTGGCTGGTGGTCGACGGTCCACCAGTGGTGGTGGTTGCCAGTGGTGGTGGTGCGAAAACAAAAGGGGAAGGGAAGGAGAAAGAAAAAGAAAAAGAAAGAAGAAAATAAGGAGAAAAGGGAGAGAAGTTTTTCTTGGGTTTTCTCCACTCTGGGCAATGTTGAATTGCCTCATAAGAGGGATATTTATACCCCTTCTCTATCACCCTTTTTACCCTAAACTTTCCTCCTTTAGTTTTTCCTAATCCCTTCCCTACTAAAACTTGTTAAAATCATAATTTCCTAAAATAAAACCCCAACTTTTATAAAATAAATAATTAAACAAACTTTCCTTTAGTAAAAGTATTTCCAAACTTACAAAGGATAAATAATTAAAACATCATAATTAAAATACTAAATACCCTTATAAAATACATATTTTAAATAAAATACGTATAAAAATACGGGGTATTACAATGTTAGTTCTTTGAGGCAAGTCTCATATTTGCTTTTAGTTTTTTTGTTTATGCCCAGGTGTTCCAGATCAGGTTACATCACATTCGATCCCGAGATCGAACGATCCTTTTATAGATAGAAGAACCTTTACAAGAAAATCCTGGCGGATCCTGGTGATAATAATAATCACCGAGATCCTCTAACTGGTTCTAGCGATTCAGACGTATCATCAGATCTAGAATCAGAGATGACGGCTCCAAAGAAGCTTAGTGATTACTCACAACCAAAGCTTACTGATTTTCCACACCTTACTCCCACTCTAGCTCTTGATGGGGTGCAATTTGAGATTAAACCCCAATTTATAACGATGATAGAGAGGAAGCAATTTAGTGGAGCTAAGGGTGAAGACCCAAATCTTCATATTGCAGACTATTATCAGTATTGTAATACCATCAGGCAAGCTGGGGTCACGCAAGACCAAATTAGGGAGATTCTCTTTCCTTTCTCTCTAACTAGAAAAGCCAAATTATGGTTTAATGGTTTAAATAGAACTGCACTTGGTATAACTGATTGGGAAACTCTTGTTTTGAATTTTTATAACAAATATTATCCTGCAGAGAGAACAGCTGTACTACGGAGTGCAATTCAGAACTTTGCCCAAGAAGCCGACGAAACTTTATATGAGGCTTGGGAGAGGTTCAAGGACCTACAAAGAGAATGCCCCCACCATAATTTGGCACAATGGCAGTTAATCCTAGCCTTTTATAATGGCATTGGAAATATCTAGAATAATCTTAGATTCTGCAGCTAGTGGGAGATTTATGAATCTTAATGTTGATGATGCAAGTCAGGTTATTGAAGATATGGCGATACACAATTCCCAATATGGGAATCCTAGAGGCTTTGCTAACAAGGGGAAGCATAGTGTTGACTCTAATATATCCTTTTTGCAAGCTCAATTAACCTCTATCTGCCAGAAACTAGATAATCTTAGCACTGCTAATGTAGATAATGTTTCTGCAATTAATAATAATGCTAATGAGGCTTTTTATGAAAATTCTAGAATTTTAGGTCATTGGAAACAAGATTGCAGGAGTTTCGTGAAGCAAATTAATGCCTTTCAAGCTTATAGGCAGAATAACCCATACTCCAACACCTACAATCTTGGGTACCAGAATCATCCGTACCTTTCCTACTGGAATGTTCAAAATCCACCACCATAAGAACCACAGGCGCCACAACAACAACAACAGAAATATTACCATCCCAATGATGGCCAGAAGAACCAACCATAACAACCCTCCTCATCTTCCGACCCTGCCTTGGTCGAAATTAGAGAGATGCTGGTTAATATGCAGAAGCACATGGAGAGTAGAGATGCACAAATTGATTCAATTCTAGCACACAATAAAATTGTAGATAATTAAATTGTGCAACTTTCCGCTACTCTACAAGCCCCCCAACAAGGAGCTCTGTCAGCACAGCCGACTAGGCCTACGGATTAAGCCTATGCAATTACTCTAAGGAGTGGTTCAAACTACGAAGGGCCCCCTATGCCCAGAGATGATGAACCTGTTTTAATAAATAATGCTAATCTTGATTCCGTTAAACCAGACAATGTAGCTAATGGCCCCGCAGAGCTAAAGCATAGTACTAATATATCTAATTCTACATTGCAGGATACGACTCTAGGGAAGGTGGCCACTCCAAATAAGAGCAATAATTCTCCAAAGCCAGTTATCAAACTTCCATTCCCCAATCGTCACTTGAAGACAAACTTGGACAAGCAGTTTGGTAAGTTTCTGGAGATGGTAAAAAATCTAAAGGTAACAGTTCCCTTCACTGAATTAATCACAAAGATTCCTGCATATGCAAAATTTATGAAAGAAATATTGACAAGAAAAAGGACTATTAGTGAGGTAGAGACAGTAGCTTTCACTTCAGAGTGTAGTGCCGTACTTCAAAATAAATCTCCACCTAAATTAAAAGATCCGGGTAGTTTTTCTATCCCTTGTCATATTGGCAATCTAATGATTGATAATGCATTATGTGATTTGGGTGCTAGCGTTAGTGTTATGCCATTATCTGTGTGTTCCAAGTTAAATATGGGTAAATTAAAAGCTACCAATATTACTCTACAAATGGCCGACCGTTCTTTCAAATACCCTTTAGTTGTTTTAGAGGATGTTCCCGTTAGAGTAGGTAAGTTTTATATACCTGTTGATTTTGTTGTTCTTGATATGGCTGAGGATACGCAAACCCTAATTGTTTTGGGTAGACCATTCCTTAACACTGAAGGAGCAATTATAGATGTGAGAAGTGGCAAATTAACTCTATCAATAGGGGACGATAAAATTATTTTTAATCTAAATAATACCCCTAAAAGCCCCATGACAGAGGAGAAGTGCTTTAGTGTTAATGTGGTTCAAAGCTATTCTAACAAGCCCCAATCTCTTGTAAAAGATCCCTTGGAGGCGGTATCTTGTGTT
Organism: Chenopodium quinoa; assembly: GCF_001683475.1. Taxonomy (NCBI): domain Eukaryota; kingdom Viridiplantae; phylum Streptophyta; class Magnoliopsida; order Caryophyllales; family Amaranthaceae; genus Chenopodium; species Chenopodium quinoa. The sequence goes on along the minus strand of NW_018744239.1, from coordinate 419,617 downwards.
GCATCCCTTTTAGATGAGATAGACAAATGGCAGAAGGAAGTTGATGCGATAGAAAGATCCCTCTACACTGTCGGTCTTGGTTTTGAGGACGAAAAGGTGGAATCAATCAAGCAAGTTGTGGAAATTGAGCCTACTGTAACTGTTCCGCCAGATCGAGTTGCAAGTGCCAAATGCAATGACAATTTGAAGCAACCCTCGATCGAAGAGGAATCTTTAGTGCGTAGCATTGAAGAGCCCCCAATCCAAGTCAAGGAGGATCCACCAGATAAAGTGAGTTGGCGTCCCACAGGGTATGTGTAGGGAATAAATTTCAAGCGCTAACCCCTAGCTTGAACCCCACTGTGATCATACACTAAAGTACGGTGGCGACCAAAAAGGAAGAAGATAGAGCAAAAGAGTCGCCAACAAGTTTTAGGAACTTGTAAACCGTTCACGAGGTGAAGGTTACACCCCTTAACGATCCAAGAGATCGTCAACTCCATAAGGTCTAGAACAAAATAAGGGTTTGGGGATGAAGGTACAAATCCAACCTAAAAGAGATTGAACCTGCCCTAATAATAGGCCTCTACTTTATTCAGATCGTATTCATGTGTGCTATCTGACTAACATGCAATCAATAGGATTAACCCTAAACCTGTTTATCTATGTTGGTTGAATTTAATGCACAAATAAATCTATTATTGGCTATCACTTGAATTATAATCATATTAACCCTAAACAAGATTATTAATTATCTTATTAAGCGTGATTACAAGTACTAATTCCCTTTAAACATGCATAAAAGGCGTGATCAAGCAATAAAAATAAGTAATCAAGCAACATAATAAATAAATCAAAATAATAATTATAATCATCAAAACAATTACAAAAATAATCATGAATCATGATAAAGCATAATAAAAATAGCAAGATCCTAGGCATGATTCTAACAAGATTAATAACAAACCCTAGCGTGTCACTAAGCAATAAAAATCAAATCTTTAACCTTAACATGATACTAACAATCATAAACATTAGGAGGAACATAGGAAGCATCGTAATAATCATATTTAATATTAAAGTTACCCTAGACATGATACTAGGAATCAAAATAACAATCTAAACATGATTTCTACATAATAACATCAATAAAAATCATTAAAGCACTTACTTTGATGCGTCGTACCTCTTTCTAATAACAAAATACACATGTTAGTAACTTTAAGGAAAATAATAAACAAACAATTAAATTAAATAATTGAAAGAGAGATTTGGGACCAAACCCTTAGAAATTAAACCTTTCACGTCTAGGGCGAAGGCAACTTCGAATATGGCTAGGTGTTTCTAGATCTAACGAATGCGGAATTTTGTATGTAAAAGCTAGTTTAGAAAAAGAGAGAGAGATCAAAAGAATCTTGGTGAGAGTTGGTGAATGAGAAGAGAGTGAGAATTGATGAATGAATTCGTTAAAACTGATTGTATGTGAATATAACTGAAAACTGGTTGTAGATGAATGAAAACGGAGTTTTAAGATGTTATTTATAGAGAAAATCAGCCAAAAAGATAAAATTAACAAAACAGAGTCTGACGCACGCAAAACGAGATTGGCGCCAGGAATTGGCCATTGGCGCCAGGCGCCAACGTTAGCGCCAGGCGCCAATCCTGTTTTTGACGCGTTTTCTAAAATCAGATAAATTTTTCCGTACGGGAGGATAAAATCGTATCTTTTCCTCAAAAATGTTCTTTGATTTTAATTAAAACTCTAAAAAGTCAACAAAAGTCAATTTATCAATGCTAATTGAATTATGAATGAAAAGAATCTTCTAGAAGGATCTAGAAGACTAAAACCATTCCTAATCGCATTAGGAATGATATATCATATATTAGGTCCTCCCCTCGATCATTGGGCCGCATATAAGGCTCAAAACGGGCCCAGTTCAGTAAATTGGCCATAATTTCCTCAATATTCATCGGAATTGGGCTTATAATATATCGTTGGAAAGCTCTTGTCAAGCCCCATCCAACTACACTACTATTGGACCCATATCATGGACCAACCAAACTGTATTGGCTGTTTTCTTAAAATAAGTTTTCAAAAACAGAGAGAAGAGAAAAGAAATTAAAACTATCCGCAACACTAGACTTTCCACACTTTCACTTCATTCGATTATGATTCGACGCGAAAGGTACTCATCACTGGGTTTGGTTTTGGGGAGACACAAATGGGTGTCTACAGAAGCCCCCACTTTGACTGAGTTTGGAGAAACGCGAGTTTCGAAAACAAAAGTCAAAGTATCGATAGGGACGGAGAATGATTCAGAACGTTCTGCGATCCTAAATCAATCTTGTAACGCCGAAACCTGCAAAACTAGCGTTAGTTAAACAGATAAAAAAGTTAAGAAACGCGTATCTTGCACCGTCGAGCACACGTCTCTGAAAGTAACCGATTTGCTGCCGCTTTACTGTCGTTTTTATGACCTCCTACAAGCTAGAGAATGCCATCCCGCTTGAAAACCGCTACGCCTGTAACTGCTTCCAAATTAGAAGATTGCTTCACCTGAAACGATCCTCCTCCGCTATGATAATATTCCACATCCAAGGGAATACCATCGAAGATTGCTTCTCTTGAAACAATCCTCATCCGCATTTATAATATCCCACGTCCAAGGGAATACTATCGAAGATTGCTTCTCTTGAAACAATCCTCAGTTGTTCGTGACAACTCTCCATAATCCAGGGAACGCCACCTTACTGTTTCGATGTTAACTCGTCTCTTAACAAAGAGCTTCTTTTTTATATGTTCACGCGTCTCTGAACAAAGAGCTTCTTTTTGATATGACTCCAATTTCCGCTGTGATAGTCTTCGAAAAGATCACTGCTTTTAATCTTTAATGCTGCTATGCGAGTACGTCGGCGCTTTGCTGCTTGTGAACCAGTATGTCGGCAATCCTCTTTTATTTGGGAATAGTTGCCAACAGAACTCTTGTATGATGTATGACAATCCAATTTAGGGAAAGTTTTCAATGCTTCGTAACAATCTTTCATAAGAACTTTGCTACGATCGACAATCCACATCTTGGAATATAACTCTTGAAAGCAATCCACCTTGGAAATTTGCCAACGCTATGCGACAATCTTTTTGGGAAAATATTGCCACTATTGACAATCCGCGTCTTGGAACATTTGCAAAATAAAGTCGACTGACAATCCACTTCGGGAAAATTGCCACTTATTGAAATGAATGACAATCCACGTTGAGGAACCTTTGCCGAAATTTATGATGAGTAGAGACCTACGACAATCCTTTGGGAAATTTTGCCATAGGGAACTGGGTGTATGACAATCCAATCTCGGAAAAATTGCCAGCGATCTATGAATGTATGACAATCTGAACTTGGAAAAAATTGCCAAACAAAGAAGGAGCACGACAATCCACACTTAGAAACTTTACCAGAGATGACAATCCAATCTTGGAAAAATTATCGTTGAAGAAGATGCTCGACAATCCATTTTTGGAAATATTGTCAGTTGGGGATGACAATCCAATTTTTGGAAAACTTTGTTGTTTAATAAGAATGCGCGACAATTCATATTTGGAAATATTGTCGTTTAAGTGCTTGCTTTTGAACTGATTGTAATGAGCCAGTATTTTAGGCGCTTAAGCTAAGTGAGATGATTTTTTGTCAGGTCAATCACTTACTACGATTGTAATCGAGCCGACTACTAATCATGTCAAACTGCTTAGAGGGGCTAACTGGCGTACCAAGGATCCCAAAATTGTTGCATGAGGTCGAAATCACCTTTCTGAGAGGCTTCGAGCTCTGTCGTTGCTGAGATATTTCTGGAGCCAGGAATTGGAGTAGGTTCCTCCCTATTCTGCTGCACCTGTATTTATTTTGACTATAGAACTTTGCCAATATTTTTAATTATCTTAGGGTTGACCTAAGGTTTAGCATTGCTTGACTCATTGACTTGACACGACTCAATTTATAAACTTGACTCTCTGTGATTGACTGACTCGAGATTGACTCGACTCGATGTGACTTGTGTGTCCGTAGTGTTGACTCATGAAACTCGATATGTATATGACTCGAAATGTAGAAAAACAAAAATTTCCGTCATTTTTGTGGAGGGTACCGACTTTCTCCCGAAAAAGAAAGACGCGAAAAAAGAATCGAAGTGTTTGAAGGTGCATGTTGAATGAGCTTACTCAAATGTTGTGCAAGGATTAATTCATCCTAGGCTTTCTCAATTGTTGACTCCACGATGAAAGTATTTGGGTAACTTAGGCACGGAGGCTAAGCACTTCGTACTTTGTGATGCAATGATGAGTGATGTTGATATGACAAGGCATGCTTCAATGTTGTATTAAGATTTCATGACAAAGGGTTCCTAATGGAAGTATATTTGGTCATGTATCTGTGATGTGTGTGAAAGTGACACTAAAGTTAGGCCGCAAGGGCTAAGTGTGTTGAAAGATATTATTTGTTAAAAGAGTCGAATGGTGGCTCTTACGCTAGGTAGACTAATGATGTAAGGATCAAGCCCCCAAGTCTAGCTCTAAATGGATAGGGATGAGCATAGAGAATCCCTTGATATGATCATGGTGTAAGTGTGTGAATGTGAATGTGAATGCATGTTTATTACGGTCGCACCTCGATGTGAGGTTGCCTACGTATCCGTTCGGAATCAGGCCAAACGTAGCTCTAGCTGAACCTCTCACAAGTGCATGTATACCTCAAAAAGATCTTTTTAAGGGTTGTAACGTGGTTAGGCTAAAGTTTATAAAAGAAAGGGATAAAGGCTCAAGACCCTCGATAAGCCCCCAAGGTGTGCAACCTCGCTTTTGAATCTTTATATTTTTATGCTTGAGTTTCTACTCTTTTTTAGCTCTCTTTTATCTTTTGCTTTAGCATCTATTTTATTTTTATAAGCGTGGGCAATCCCGATCATGCGGCCTATCACTCACTTGGCATTCATGTTTCTCAGGCACAGTACCGAGCACTCGATAAGAGACGCAATCTGATATGTGTTCTTATCGAAAATATTTTCATATCAAAGACATTGGAACACTTGCCCTTTTGTACACTTTTATTTATTTTTTTGCTTTTGCTTATTTTTTCTATTTTATTTTTTTGAATCACTCAAGCCCTTTTTTAGGATTGCATAGTTGCACACCATCCCATCCCAAGGTTAGGTAGATGTAGGTTGAAAAAAGAAGGGTCTATCGTTAGACGAGGCTCAAAGTGGTGTATGAAGAAAGAATTGCATATTTGAAAGGTGAAAGGAGATATGACGTGGCTACAAGGGGTGCCTCAAATCATTGGTATACCTTGTGCTTAATTCGACATGGATTTTTGTTTTTTTTATTTATTTATTTATTTTTTTTATTTAATGCTACATAATGAAATGAATCATATATAAGGAAATAAATGCTCATTTTATTAAAAAGGGAAAAAGGAAAAAAAAACTACAAAATTAATCTAAAGGAAAAGAAAAGGTGCCTATGCTAGACTTATTGGGGAAAGGAAAAAATGAAAAAGAAATAGAAAAAGAGGTCATGAAATCTTGTCGTTGAAGTTCGCCTCTGTCTTGTGTTGTTTGCTCCGACATCATCCAGTCTTCTCGCTAGCTAGAGGCAATGAGATCTTATTTGCCTCTATGAGATCTTGAATGAGATTTTGAAACCTGTAGCATTCATCAGTAGTATGACCGCGCCCTAGATGGTACTTACAATAGGAGTTTGGATTCCATCTCGAAGATCGATTTTCTGGTGTTGGATCCTCGGTAGGGCCAATAAGTTTGATTAATCCTCGATCATAGAGACGATCGAAAGCAGCATCGTAGGTCATTCCAATGGGTGTGAACTCTCGCCTGGGTTTCCTTTTAGATCCTTGATTGGCCATGGCTAAGATACCATTATGGTCAAAGGTACTAACATTATTACTAGAGTGGGCGTTTTCGGAAGAAGAAGGATTGTCGTTCTTCTTTCCTTTCCAGCCACCGTGGTTACTATTGTTAGTAGCTTTTTGCTTTGCGAGGTCGTCTTCGATTTCAATTCCGATGTCATAAACGGCCTTGAAAGTATTCAAGTTGTGTTGATATTTTAAATGCTTTGAATACTTTTCTTGGAGATTCTTGATAAACATCTTTACAGACTCCTTTTTGGTGGGGACCTCAATCATCTTGGCGGAAGTTTCCCTCCGTTTATTAAAGAAAGAAGTAAAGCCTTCATTCTCTTTTTGTATTAGCATCTCAAGTTGTCTATGGTCGGTTTCAACTTGAATATTGCACTTGTACCTATCAATGAAAGTGTTTACTATCAATTCCCAGGTAGAGGTTTTCTCCTTGTCAAGGGAGAAGAACCATTGTTGGCAAACGGTTTCAAGAGATAGTAGGAACAGAGAGGGGAAAACCTTCTTATCGATACCCTTAATGTTCATTATAGTTTCGAAAGCTCTTAGAAGAAAGTAAGGGTTATCAGTTGCTTTAAATTTAAGGATTTTAGTGGCGTTGAACTTATGCGGAAGAAGTTCCTTGTCCAGCGAGACCCCTTGTGAACTCATGCCCTGAAATTTATAGTCATTAGATAGCTTTCTCAAACTTTCTTGCATGAGGTCATTTGTTGTTGCTTCACGGGATTATCGATCTTGAGTGTGAGTAACTTCACAGTGACCAATTGGTTCCTAAGCTCATTGTCTTCTTCTTGGCTTGCCATTATCTTTTTAGCCTTCCTCTTTTTGACGAATCGGTTTATCAAAAAGTGAGACTTGAACAAAGAGCTTGTCCTTAATTAATCGCCCTTCTCTCCTCGACCAAGTACTGTGGAAAAGGAATTTGGGGATATTCATCGTTAATTATTTGACTCAAACTTTATTTAACATGCAATGGATGGAGGAAGTGAAGAAAAATGGAATAGAATGTGAAGAAGAATGATGGAGGTGGAGGGATATGAAGAATTAGGAATAGAATGTACCCCCCAACTCAAATGACAGAAAAACCGACTCATGTATGAACCTAAAACATGGTCATGGTGACGTATACTCAAAGTGTGTGTCAAGACTTGTGAGTGTAGGTGATATGTTACGACTCATGTCATGACCATGTGGCTAGACTATGTGACTAGACTCAATTAATGACTCGACAAGGTGTTATTGACAGCGAAATTAACCGAATTAAATAGCAAACTAGTTAATTAGACACTAGGTGATGACTCGATCAATAATCCAAACTTTCGGCCAAACGACAAGACTGGCGTCACACTGTGTAGCTTGGCGCCAGACGACAGAGTTGTCGCCAGGCGCCACACTCCATAGTGTGGCGCTATAGCTCAGACTTTGGCGCCAATATTGGAGCTTCAATGTGGGACTGTTTTCGGTGTTATTAATCAAGTGGGGTATGCCTAAAGTCGTACTAGGTCAATTCCGATTAAAATATTAGACTTTAATTACTCAAATTAATTAATTAATTAATTAGGCAAAGTTTTTCAAGCCATTAATTTATGTAATCTCAACACAAGTCAAACAAACGGTTAAGAGAAACATAGAACATATGCACAACAAATAATGCACAATTAGTCAAGTAGGCACAATATGATGCAATGAGTTCGCAACCTAACCATGGCTCTAGTTCTCTAAAGTTCGGGATATGGTTTAGTCAATAAAGGGTCCATGGTTAATTGTCCGGATGCACCGCGCGGAAGTCTAACCGTGAAGGGTTGGCGCAAGTGGATGGGACACCGCGAGTTTTAGAAAAGACTCGCTTCCATGCTTTGGTGAATTCAACATTCTCGGATGTACCCTTTGTTGCATAGAGCGTTCAATCAGGTAGATGGAGCATGAATTCCCAGAGGGTTATGTCCATATGTAAAACACATATGGGTTTCAGAAAAGTGAGAAAAAATTAAATCAGGAAGTAGGATTGAGCAAACAATACAAAAAACTGGTCGAAATTAGAACGCATATTTCTGGCTCGGTATTGGGGGAGGTTGGCGCCAACAATCAGAGACTTGCGCCAGCTTTTAGCTGTAGCGCCTGGCTCCAATGCTGGCGCCAATACTCTGGCCCCTGGCGCTACTTCCCACATGCCTCAGCAGCTTTCTGTGCTCGATAAAATTTTCCAGTTTCGCACGGTGTTATTTCGGTCCTAGTTGTGAAAGATATTTCTCAAATTTCCTACGTGTAAAATCCTATGTTTTTAACTCATTACGGATGGTCTTTCCAATGAGATTTTTTTTATGCATATGACAATAATGTTAATCAAAATTACGCACATGAAATACTTAGAACGTTTCGAGTCTCATCCACTCATTCTAAATCATTGTCGAAACAAATTCAGGAATTAAAATAGAAATCCTCCCAGTGGAGTCGCCAAAAACTGTAGGGAATAAATTTCAAGCGTTAACCCCTAGCTTGAACCCCACTGTGATCATACACTAAAGTACGGTGGCGTCCAAAAGGGAAGAAGATAGAGCAAAAGAGTCGCCAACAAGTTTTAGGAACTTGTAAACCGTTCACGAGGTGAAGGTTACACCCCTTAACGATCCAAGAGATCGTCAACTCCATAAGGTCTAGAACCAAATAAGGGTTCGGGGATGAAGGTACAAATACAACCTAAAAGAGATTGAACCTGCCCTAATAATAGGCCTCTACTTTATTCAGATCGTATTAATGTGCGCATTCTGATTAACATGCAATTAATAGGATTAACCCTAAACCAGTTTATCTATGTTGGTTGAATTTAATGCACAAATAAATCTATTATTGGCGATCACTTGAATTATAATCATATTAACCCTAAACAAGATTATTAATTATCTTATTAAGCGTGATTACAAGTACTAATTCCCTTTAAACATGCATAAAAGGTGTGATCAAGCAATAAAAATAAATAATCAAGCAACATAATAAATAAATCAAAATAATAATTATAATCATCAAATCAATTATAAAAATAATCTTGAGTCATGTTAAAGCATAATAAAAATATCAAGATCCTAGGTATGATACTAACAAGATTAATAACAAACCCTAGCATGTCACTAAGCAATAAAAATCAAATCTTTAACCCTAACATGATACTAACAATCATAAACATTAGGAAGAACATAGGAAGCATCGTAATAATCATATTTAATATTAAAGTTACTCTAGACATGATACTAGGAATCAAAATAACAATCTAAACATGATTTCTACATAATAACATCAATAAAAATCATTAAAGCACTTACTTTGATGCCTCGTACCTCTTTCTAATAACAAAATACACACGTTAGTAACTTCAAGGAAAATAATAAACAAACAATTAAATTAAATAATTAAAAGAGAGATTTGGGACCAAACCCTCAGAAATTAAATCTTTCACGTCTTGGGTGAAGGAAACTTCGAATATAGCTAGGTGTTTCTAGATCTAACGAATACGAAATTTTGTATGTAAAAGCTAGTTTAGAAAAAGAGAGAGAGATCAAAAGAATCTTGATGAGAGTTGGTGAATGAGAAGAGAGTGAGAATTGATGAATGAATTCGTTAAAACTGATTGTAGGTGAATATAATTGAAAACTGGTTGTAGATGAATGAAAACGGAGTTTTAAGACGTTATTTATGGAAAAAATCAGCCAAAAAGATAAAATTAACAAAACAGGGTCTGACACACGCAAAACGAGATTGGCGCCGGGAATTGGCCAATGCCTGGCGTTAGGCGCCAATCCTGTTTTTGACGCGTTTTCTATAATCAGATAAATTTTGCCGTACAGGAGGATAAAATCGTATCTTTTCCTCAAAAATGTTCTTTGATTTTAATTAAAACTCTGAAAAGTCAACAAAAGTCAATTTATCAATGCTAATTAAATTATGAATAAAAAGAACCTTCTAGAAGAATGTAGAAGACTAAAACCATTCCTAATTGCATTAGGAATGATAAACATATATTAGGCCCTCCCCTAGATCGTTGGGCCGCATATAAGGCTCAAAACAAGCCCAGTTCAGTAAATTGGTCATAACTTCCTCAATATTCATCGGAATTGGGCTTATAATATATCGTTGGAAAACTCTTGTCAAGCCCCATCCAACTACACTACTATTGGACCCATATCATGGACCAACCAAACTGGATTGGCTGTTTTCTTAAAATAAGTTATCAAAATCAGAGAGAAGAGAAAAGAAATTAAAACTATCCGCAACACTAGACTTTCCACACTTTCACTTCATTCGATTATGATTCGACGCGAAAGGTACTCATCACTGGGTTTGGTTTTGGGGAGACACAAATGGGTGTCTACAGTATGTCAGGAAGCCGCGTCGTGGCCTAAACACTGCTCGACCGGGTGAGAAACCACCCAACCAAGCGTTAGGCCAAGGGTCCTAGTTCTTAAACTTGGTAAGAAGGTCGTGCGGGACCTAGATAAAGCAGCGCTTTGCGGGAGGCAACCCGTATTTAAATGCTTTTTAGACTAGTTTTTCTTTCTTTTTCTTATGAGAGGAGAGATTAGGGAATTCAATGAGTTTTATGAGTTTTTGTACAGTTTTGAAGGAAAAGAATTAGCCAAAAATTGAAGAAAAGAAGAAAGTAAAAAAATCGTCAATTAGCCTCGGGCCCGATCGGGCGAAGTTCGCCCGATCGGGCCCGAGAGTTGTGCTAAAAGAATCGAGTGTTTTCGCCCGACCGAGCGACTGCCGCCCGACCAGGCGCAAAATACGTCGTATACGGACATCTTAGATCGCCCGATCGGGCGAATCTCGCCTGACCGGGCGCGAGAAAAGATGATAACTTAAGCACCAGATCGCCCGATCGGGCAAAGGGCGCCTGACCAGGCGCGAGAGTAGATGAAATCGGGTACTTAGATCGCCCGATCGTGCGAGTGCCGCCCGACCGGGCGAGAGAGCATAACAGAATGAAAAATTTAGATCGCCCGATCGGGAGAGCACCCGCCCGACGCGGGCGCGACAGCCATCCGGGTTATTTCTCCTTCTTTCTTCTTTCTTTTCTCATTCTTATCTCTTTCCTCCATAACTTTTTCTCTCTAAAAACTTAAAACCTCTACCTTCTCTCTAAGATTCTCTCTTCTTTTCTCACCCAAATCCAAATATTTTTACATATTCTTAATCCTCTCTTCATCCTCTACAATTTTATATATAAATTTTCAAATTCCCTTCAAATTAATTTCATACCCATTTTTACCATGGCTTCAAAGAGGGCTCGATCTATTTTCGGTAGGAGTTCTAGCTCAAGGGAGGAGTACGAATCGGATTTAACTCCCCTACTGGCCAACAATCCGTATTCCTAGCCGGGAGCAAAAGGAGCGGCTAGAACACCTAGCCGGGCGCGAGGTAATTCCTTCACGGTGGTTACACCGCCCTACTTTAGAAACTTATGGTTTGTATGATTTTGTTAAACGATTTTTGAATGACATAGGAATGAGGAAATTCGTTGATATGCATTATCCTACATACCGTGAATTAACTTGTGAATTCTTGTCTTCTTTGAAAGTTGTAAATAGTAGAAATGGACCGAATTTATTTTTTAGGTTGAACAATAGAAATATTTGTTTAACTTATGTGGAATTTTTTAAATTGTTTGAATTAACTTCTGAATTACCATACCAATGGCATGCTGAATATAAAATGGGTGACATTTATTATGATCTTATTGGTTTGCCTACCCCCGACCCCCAACATGCTAGTACCAAACCTATTCATCACTCTATCCTAAAAATCTAGCAAAGATTTGCGGGTTTGTGTTTTCTAGGTAGGAATGAGCCCCATAACGCCCAAACCAATGAACTAGTTGTTATAGGACACTATGTGTATGGGTTTGGGAAACTGAACATGGGTAGGTACATCATCCATCATCTGAAAAGACATGCCATAGCCAGTACCCAGTCTCATACCCCCATTTGTATAGGAGGCCTTATCACTAGAATAGCAGTGAAAAAGGCCGGTTTTGTTGAGAGTGGACCCCACCAACTGACCAACTATGGACCGGATACCTATATGACTAATAGGTATTTTGAGGAGTTGGGGTGGGTACGACTGGACAGTGAGCAGACACCCCACTGGTGTATTAGGACTGGGACTGAGCAGCCTTTGCCCATCTTTTCCCTACCTAGTCCTGAGTTGACCGCTTTTCCCCCCAGGCAACCATCCTACACATATGACCTTTTAGTTGCCAACGCTAGGGGACAAGCACCACCAGTACCACCACCAGTTCCACCACCCCAGCCTCAGCCCGAGGTAGCCTTTTCTCCACCTCGCATGTCTCACTCCGTCTCCCCTGTTAACTCTGACCCAGTTTGGGACCTTTAGAGTATAGGTCAGGCTTTAGGCCGTATCGAGAATTCCCACACTGACCTTAGGAGGATGGTAGGTTCCATTGACCAGAGGTTAGGGTACCTGGAGAAGAACCAGGGTAGAGCTATCTACCCTATGTACGATGATTATGCTCGTCGGGGCAACATTCCCGATGATGCTATTTACCTTGACTGGTTTCAGCCTCCACCCCAGGGATACGATAGGGATCCCACTGCCCATGGAATTTATACTGACTATTCTGCCTTCCATGGGTACGGCCAGGACATTCCTTTCGGGGGACAGGCGGGAGGGAGTTTTCATGCTGATTATTTTGGTGGTAGCTCTTCTGGTGCAGGTGGTGCAGGTGGCAGTGGAGGTGCAGGGTTTGGCTCCATGGATGAGGATGATCAGGACTATCTATGCTGGGCTAGTTCCCAAGCCAATGAGGAAATTGTCTGATTTTGGCTTGGGGGAGATTTAGGATTTGGTATCTTTATTTTTCTCTTTTCTTTTATTTTTGGTGTGTTTTCTTAGTTTAGATTTATTGCTTTCTAGGTTAGTTTTATTGATTTCTTTTATATGAAAAATACAAAAAAATTCAAAAATAAAAAATTCAAAAATACGTTCCAATGAATTATAAATCATGCTTCCCTGTGCCCCTTACTTGAGAAAATTCTTTTGATTCTTGGTATATGATGATAAGCATTGCGGATTAGTTGATCATGATTTGATGTTTGATTGCCTTGAAACCTTAACATGAGTCAATTTTGCCCAACTACTTGTGAATATAGTGCTTGACTAGTTGATTTGGTTAGGAATGTGTGTTAGTTCCTAGTATGTCAATGAATTTGAGTATTGATTTACAACTATAAGTAATGTTTGTATGACTCATTATTATGCACATTGTGGAGGACGAAGGCGTTCATTCTTTTAGGTGGCCTTCAGATAATTGTAGATACATTTGTTCCCTTCTTGCTACCCATGTTGTTGCCTTGACTTTTTTGTTGTTTATTAGCCAAATTATAAGCCTACTTTGCCCCATTGGTTACTAGTCCCAAGCTTGGCTTGGGGGAGCTATTAGTGAGTGAGGTGAAGGAGTTTGTAGTGTGCTTATTATTTGCACAATTTAGGTGGGTTTTGAGAAGTTATTTTATTCTTGATCATGTTTATTTTTGATGAGTTTGAAAGGTATTATTTCTTGAAAAAAAATAAAATATGATGTTATGAAAAAAATGATAAGTTCAAGGGAAAAAAAAAGAAGTGAAAAAAATAAGTGAACTTCAATAGAAAAAAAAAACAAAAAGGAAAAAAAATTATTCAATGTTCAAATGTTCTACGATGGAGGGTGATTAAAAAGGAAAAAATTGAGCTTCAATGAAAAATTCAAGTTTGGAAAATAAAGTTGTTTATTCACTCCAGTTCTGCATTATTATATCTTATGAGTGAAATTGTAAGAGTTGGGATTGTTTATATTGTTTGGAGTTTTATTTGGTGGATTTTTGTTGGGGTTGGTTATGCAGGAGATGTTGATCATTATTTATTTTGATCATGGGTTTTGTTAGGATTTGCTCCCTTAAGCATAGCTTTTCTCTCACTTGTTCCCAAATGATTCCTACCTTTACCCTAGCCTTACATTACAAGTTTTAAAGACGTTCCGACCTTTGTGCATAGAGTTGTATGAATGTGAAAGTGTTGTTTATCAATGCAAGTTATGATTTGACATATTTCGAGTCAACTAGTAGGTTGAGCGTACATCTTTTTATATACACGAGAGTGTGAGTTAGGAGGGCATTGTTCACATAAAGGGGTTGAATGGAGAGCGATCGAGTACATCTTTTACTCACCACATAAATGAGATTTGAGTGTATGAGCACTAGTCTTGAATTCTATATGATCTTGTGGTTTGCTCTATTTGACAATTGTTAGGGAGGAAGGGTAATCGGACGGATTTGATTGGTTGATTTTGAAGCATGTTTATTTGATTTACCCTGAATTGTTTGTGCTTGATTTTACTTTTTGGGGTGAAGCATATTTATTTATTCATTGATGAGATCTTTGCTTAGGGACAAGCAAAGGTTTGGCTTGGGGGAGTTTGATATGTCCGATTTATATAGTGTTTTACCCCCGTCCCTTGGTCATAATTAGTAGTGTTTTTGGCTCTTTAGAGCCACTTTTATTACTAATTGGTGTTTTCTAGTGTTTTCATAGATTTGTTTGACTTTTGCAGGGATTTGCACTTTTGGAGCATTTTCCCGATATATTATTGAGCAACTACAAGCGTTGGAGAAGCATGACCAGTTTCTATAGCCCAGGGCCGGTTAGAGCCATCGAACCGGTGATTAAGGGCTCGGTATATGTGATACCGGGGCATTTGGACCAAGTATTCAAGACCCGAAGAGGAAATCCAGATTGGCCCGAAGAATTGGAGCCCAATCGTAGTCTAAATAGTGGCCCAAGAGAGTCGCCCGGCCAAAGAGGCTGGCGCCCGGCCGGGCAAGGGAAGCAAGACTGGCGCCCGGCCGGGCAAGGGAAGCAAGGCTGGCGCCCGGCCGGGCGAGGAAAGCAAGGCTGCGCCCGAACTCGCGCCCGGCCGGGCGCAAGATTCATACTTGGAGGAAAAAGGCGCGCCCGATCGGGCGCGTGTTATTGTTAGGAGACGATTAGCATCGTTTAAGTTTGTTTTAGTTTAGGATTCTTACGGAGTATAAATACTTCTCCGTAAAACGAGTTTAGTACCTTCTTTTTACTCTTTCTTAATTATTTTCTAAGATTTTCTCTTTCTACTTAGCTTTTAGGTTAGTTTCTCTCTCTTATACTTTGTTCTCAACTTTATTCTTAATTCCAAATTTTTTTGGTAACGATTTCTCTTCTCTTAATCTTAGTTATTTATTTTATTCCTTTGATCATGTCTTGTTTTATTGCTTTGATTCGTTTAGATTTAATTATGTGTGAGTAGTTTTATTTTTAGGGTTTGTGGGGATCCATAAATAATACGAAGGGGTAATTTATTATTGTTAATTGTCAATGCTAGATTAATTTCCTATTGATTGATTTAATGCTCTGTGACTAGATTTGCGCAGATCTTTTATGCATGAGTTTAACAATATTGATTTGAGATTTGACATATGAGAATTGATGTTTAGGTTTAGTTTCAATAGGCAGGTTAATTTATAAATGGTTAAGTCGAGATTCGAAAGATGAGATTTAATACCGGTAAATTAATTGTGTGATTGTAATACATAGCGAAAGCCCTTTATGATCTGATTAATGTATGCATTGATGATTGATTATTATGTTTTACCCTGGAATATTATTTATTGGTGAACCTATGCCCTAGATCCTTTTATATATTGTTTTTTTCTTATTCTTAATCTCCGTAGTTTAGTTTATTATCCAAATTTACATATTGGTTAATTTATAATTTAGATTACTTTAATTAATTAGGAATAGAAAGACTCGTTTATCTGTGGATTCGACCCTACTTCCCTATCTATATTAGTTAGAGGATTTAGGAACTACTTTTTATTAGGGGATACGACTTTACCCTGTCATTTTACGAGGCACATTTTTCGATAATGGACATCCAAGGGGAGTGTTATGAAATATTTGTGAATATCCATTATCCTCCTTGTATCATTTCGGAATATTCTAGATCTAGGGTTTATATTCATATCTAACCAAACCTAATTATATTGTATGTATATATACCCCATCATATGGAATAAAGATAAACAAATTACTTCTCTCTCCATCCCTTATGTTTCTCCTTATTTTACAACATAAGGAAAATACTTTACAAATATAATCAATAGATAATAATAATCGTAAATCTAGATTTATGTTGGGATATACTAGATTAAGTCTCGTGCCACGCACGGGTATTACAAAATTTTATAACAAATTATAATGTTAATTCAAAATCTACCAAAAAATAATCCTCATATTTTAAAATGAAATTTAAAAAGTTTGAATCTTAATTTATATCCAGAATTGAGTTGCGAATCAAAATAAAAAATAAAAATAAAATTTTATAAAATAAAAGATATGGAAAATATGTGAATATTTTTTTAGGAAGTGATTATTACAATTATATGATTTGAAGATTTTTTTAAGGAAATGAATCACAATTATATAAATAGTTGATTTTTTTTAAGGAATTGAATTAAAAAAGAAAAAAAGTTTTGGAGGGAAAAAAACAGCATCAAGAAGTGACACGTGTCATTCTTGGTGTTTGTTTTAGTATTATGTTACTGAATTGATGATTTATATTAAGCTAGATATTAGCTGAGCTACCTGAACCACTTTCCTAAAGTCTGTTTTCTTCATCGAAAAGCGCCAACCTAAATTTTTTAGAGGTAAGATGAAAGGCCCTATTGAACCAGTACCTCTCATAGGTTAAGCTAGCACAGCTCCAGTGGTTAACGCTTGAGAGTAGAGGGGGGAGTTAAGAGAATATCCCTACCCCCAAGAAATTGTAGTTGGTGGGGATCAAACTTGTGACCTCACAGTCACAAGGTGAGTTCCCCACCATATATTGTTGTAAGCTTATATATACTTCCTCTGTTTTTTTTTTACTTGACCTGTTTCTTTTATCACGCTTGACAATGCAAAACTTTAACAATCAATAACTTAAATTCTCCATTAGTTAAAAAATATAAAAGTTATATATTATGATAGTACTTATTGAGAAGAATCCAAAAAGATAATATATGAATATTATTTTCCTTACCTATTATTCACAAAATACGGTCAAAGGAGGGGTGGTGAATAGTGTAAAAGTCAAAGCGGGTCAAGTAATAAAGAACGGAGGAAGTATGTGATTAATATGCCTTTACCATTAATCATGTAAGCCTATATATATGTAACTAAAGGTAAAGGCTCATTAAGCCGTATTCTCTTATTTTCTGTGTGAGTTTAATATATATGGTATCTAAGCCTAGGTTAGATTTAGTTGATATTTTAGGTCAATATTATGGACAACTCACAGGTGAGGGGAAGTGTTAAGCCTATGAACAAACCACATGTGAGTGAAAGTGTTATCCCATATTGATTGTGTTTAAAAGTATTGGAAAGTGTATCCCACACTGAATAAATAAGAAAGTTGTATCCACTTTAAGGGTTACTCCCCTCATCTATACTATACATTAAAAGGCGTTTCTTTTAAAGGAACGGTGCCATGTGGCACTCTTCAAAGTATGTGTGCTATGTCTCAATGCTACATCATCATCCAAAGTATATGCGCCATATAAGCTAGCCACTTCACTTAACATAAATAAAATATTCTTTGAACAAGATTTGAACCCATAACCTCCAGGTAATACATTTACCATATCAACCAACTATTATTAATGTTTCAAGTTTGACATAATATTATATATTCATTTCAATTATTAAGTAAATTAGAGGTAATATAATCCATTTATTTTTCACAAGATTAAATATAAATACAGATGTTAAAAAAAAGAAGTGACATTCGAAGCAACATCTGAAACACTACACACACTAACTATACAAATAGTCGAACATAATTAATTACACAAGCTAGCAACCCGGGGCATCGCCCGAGGTACACACTAGTTGTCATATGATTTTGAGATGGTATCTATTTGGTTGTGTAAAGTGGACTCTTATGGCAGACTGGCAGGTGTGGCCTAGGCCCATTTATCACTTTATATAAGTCAAAGGTATGAAAAATTTGTTGTGTGGGAAATCAGCTCATGAGTATTAAGTCTGATCTTGGTGAGTAATAAGTCTAAGGCCCCGTTCTTTAGAGCTGCTTTGCTCTGCTCTGCTCTGCTAAAATTTGCTCTTCTTTGCTGAAATCTACTCTGCTTCAATTTGCTCTGCTCTGCTCTTCTCTGCCCTACTCTGCTCTACTTAAAATTAATACATAATATTAAATTATTACAATAATAATACTAATCAATATTTAATAATAATAATTAATATTTAATAAGAATAATAATAAATAATTAATATTTAATAATAATAAATAAATAATATTTAATAATAATAATAATTAATACTTAATAATAATAACAATAATTAATTATTGATATTTAATAATAATAATAATAAATTATTAATAATAATACTAATAATAATAATTAATAATAATATTAATATTAATAATAATAATAGTAAAAATAATAGTAATTATACTAATAGTAATAATAATACTTATAACTAATAATATTAATTATAATAATAATAATTGATTTTTATAATAATAATTAATATTAAGATAATAACTAATATTTAAATATAATACTAATTATTAATTTTTAATAATAATAATAATAATAATTACAATTAATATAATAATAATCAATATATAACTTTACAAATTTAATGATTATAATAATAATAATAATAATAATAATGATGATGATCCCCAATGCGAGTTGTTGCTTCTTCGTGCGTGTACTGGGGTTTCAAAACTCTACTTTGCTATGCGCACTTGTCCTCCTCGTCTTTTTGAAACAACATAAGTTTCTTTTGACTTGGCCCTTCGGGCTTCTTTGGAGCGCATTGTAACAGCTTCGGGGCCTGGCTTTGATGATTGGCAATGGCGACTTGCGACATTACCTTTTTCTTATGGTGGTTTGGGTGTCTATTCAGCGGGTGATGTTCGGCTTTATGCTTTCCTTGCATCGCGTCTGCAGTCTTCTGGTCTTCAGGCTACGCTTCTTCGCCATTCTGGTATTGTTGGTCCCGGACCGGCCTTCGATGGTGCTCTTAGTCTTTTTAACAGCGCTGCGGAGACCGACCTTTTGAGTAACCCTAGTGAGATCGCTGCCCCCAAACTCATGAAAAAGTTGGCAGATATATATTTCACGAAGGTCACTGCATCTGCGGATTCCACTTTCTCCTTAACTCCGCGTCAGGTAGCCTTATGGAAGTCCCAACAGGGGGATCACTCTTCGGCCTGGTTGCGGACGGTCCCGATATCGGGTTTGGGTCAAACTATGAATGGTAAGACTTACCGCAGTGTTCTTTGCTACCGGTTAGGTGTTCCTTTGTTCTCCGTTTCAACACCGTGTTCTGCTTGCTCTAGGGTTTTTGACGGGGATATTTATGGGGATCATGCAGTGTCTTGTGCTGGGATGGTGGGTATTAAACATCAGCACAATGTTGTTCGTGACACCCTTGTTGATATTTGTATTCGGTCTGGAATCTCTGCTCGAAAGGAGGTTAACATTGGGTTGATTGGAGGAAACGACGGGGCTCTACGACCTGCAGATGTGCTGCTTTATTCCTGGGATAGAGGCCTTGATGTATGTGTTGATTTGACGGGGTCTTCACCTTTGACACAATCGGGGTTGTCTGACTTCGTTCCTGGTCGTGTTGTGTCGGCGGCGGCTCAGCGGAAGCGGGACAAGTATGGGGCGCGTTGCAGGGCTATTGGCTATGGTTTTCTTCCTTTCTCCTTTTCTTCGTTGGGGGAATTAGAGAAGGATGCTATTGCGTTGCTGAAGTGGGTTTAGGCGTTTGCTAAGACTCGGGATATTGGTGCTCGTGCAGCTGCTCACGTCTTCAGCAGGATCAGGTTAGCTATAGCTAGAAGGGTGGGGGCCCAAATTGTATCTCGGCTCCCTACCAATTTCTTGTAAATTGATTGACTCTGTACATTTTGTTTTTTATAGTAGTAGTAGTAGTAGTAGTAGTAGTAGTAGTAGTAGTAGTAGTAGTAGTAGTAGTAGTAGTAGTAGTAGTAGTAGTTACCCTAGACATGTGGACCAATGAGAGGCGGCCACGTGGTGAGTTCAGGATGGCCCAAGTGGCCCAATACCCTCTTGACACGTGGCCCCTTCAGATGAGCTCCTGAAATGACGGACTTCAAGGGCCCAAATCCCAAGAAGCGCCTTAAACCGGCGCAGCCCACTAAAATCTAGGTCAAGTGACCTAGATAGGGGCACACTCTCCAACGACCCTATAAATAGGGAGATATTTCTCCATTTTGGGGACACATTTTGTATCATTAATTACACCTACTTTCTCTCTCATCAGAGAAACACCTGAGCTTGGAATCCGAGCAGATCCCCACCTAAATTTTCGCACTCTCTATTTTTCTTCAAGTTACTAACTTGATCGTCGGAGGCGGAGCTCCACCACCCGGAGTCTCCGTTGTTTTTGCAGGTACAACTCAGCCGGACCAATCTTTGTGACGTAACTCTCCCGAGGGACAAAGAAACCCAAAACATTTGGCGCCGTTTGTGGGGAGAGTACCTCAAGGATGGTTCAAGAGTCTGTACCGCCTCCTGAGCGTCCGGTAAATGAACCGGAAGTTTTTAATGACCAGGAGGATGATCATCCTCAGGTCGAGACCTATATAGCCAATGATGGCTCTCTGATAACCAAGCGTGTTCGGCCAAGAGACACTCTGAAGCGAGGTACCAGCCAGGCGGGTACAAACCGACCCCCTGGATAGCCGGAAGGGGAAACCCATATGGCCAGTGGATCAGCTCCCGTCACCCGAGACGAACTCATGAAATTCATGACAAGTTTCAAGGGTGAAATTAAAGATCTGATCACGAATAGCCGGGCTGGCCCAAGCAGGGGTCAATCGGCAAGAAAGACTCCTCTGGAGAAAGGGAAGTCAGTCCGAAATCGGTAGCCAACTCCTCATCTAAAAGAGAAGGCAGTCGGGACCATTGATTGGACTAAGATCCTTCTACCTAAGAGGAATACCAACAATCCCCGCCGGACTCAACAGCCGGTGGGAAACAAAAAATCAACTCTTGACGCCCGTGAGATTATCACCCGCAAAAGAAATCAGCAGCTGTTTGAGTCGGCTTCCACATCGAGCTTTCCAGACAGCTTCAAGAACACATCTGCAGGGAATGTACCTTCCTTGCATGAGAGCCATACAGGCGGTAATACCGTCCATTATGGTCCTTAGATGATTGGGACTGCACCGTATGTACCATCTCTGGTCTACGGTCCGTATTCTCCCCATTTCATGCAGTCGGCCCTCTTTGGAGGTCAAGCGGCATACAACAATGTCCAGCCACTGAACTGGCAGTTTCGTTTGCTCTGCCTGGGTGAACAACCTTTTGCGTTCACCCGGGAGATAATCGAGGCGGCACAGCCGACCAAGGTTAAAAATGTGTTGGTAGGCACCTATGACGGTACCTCTAACCCGGAGGATCACCTCATGGCTTACACCAACCTCATGTACTTACAGGGGTTGGATGATGCCACTTGGTTTCGATGCTTCCCGGCTACATTGAAGGGCATTGCCCAACAATGGTTTGGCAACTTGCCAACCGGGTCCATCGATAGTTTCAGGAAGCTTGCCTTCCTGTTTGCTTCCAACTTCTCGATGAATATCCCTACGAAGAAAACAAGTCTTGACTTGACCACCATTAAGCAGGGAGAGAAAGAAGGATTGCACTCCTATGTCAGGCGGTTCAATGTGATCAGAATTCAGATTCAAGGACTGTCCGATGAGATAGCTTTTATAGACTTTTTTAAGGGTCTGAGAGACGGGTCGGCCTATAAGTTCGACTTAGTCAGAAAAGGGGCTTTCACTTTACAGGCGGCCTTGAGGGAGGCGGAAAGCTATATTCAAGCAACCGACCTCTACTCGCCTGGTAACCAATCGGACTCTAAGAAGTCTGACAGACAGAAAGATAGCCGACCTGCTCATCCGGCCAAGAAAAAAGAAGAGAGCAAGAAGAGAAAAGAAGTCTGGGCGGTTAGTGATTCTGACCAGCCGTCCCAGAAGAAAAAGAAAGAATTTAAAACCGTACTCATGGAGATCAAGGACCGACTGTCTCTAGAGAAGCCGAATCCAATGAAAAGTTCTATTCAATAAAGGAACAAAAATAAATTCTGTCAATACCATGAGGAAGTTGGTCATGACACCAACGACTACTTCAGCCTTTGACGGGCGTTGGACCGTCTGGCTGACAAAGGGATGTTAAAGTCCTATATTTCTAAGTCCAAAGGGACTAATATGAAGAACCCGGGGCAGTCATCTAAGACACCCCAGCTTGCTAGTAGTTCGGAAACTGATAAGGAGCCGGTCTACACCATAGCAGGCGGGTTCTCATGCGGTGGCTCTACCATCTGTAGCACCAAGAGCCATCTTCGAAAGATGGACAATGATGATGATGATGATCAGGCAGGAAGTTCCTCCTTCCCAGACGTTCTGATCACTAAGAAGGATAGGGGCACTGTCCGGCGTCCGCATGATGACCCGATTGTCATTGAATGTAAGGTCGCCAACCAGCTGGTTGGACGAATCCTTATTGACGCCGGCAGCTCGTCAGACATCATCAGTCTCCGGTGCTTACAAAAGCTGAAATACAACCTCAGCAGCATGCATCCGGTTACCCACCCCTTGGTTGGTTTTGGGGGTGGGATGGTTAACCTAGTCGGTAGGATTGATTTACCAATCCAGCTGGGTGAAAAAGGAAAAGGACGACTCCTGGTCGTCAAGTTCTTGGTCATTGAGGAACTTACCGCCTATAACATTATCTTAGGCCGGCCAACCTTCAACAAAGCCAAGGCTGTAATCATCCCTTCTCTCATGCTCATCAAGTATGAGAGGGATGATGGCTCTGTTGGTTCCTTGAATAAGGATCAAAAGACGGCCCGGGAGTGTTACCTCTCAACGGTCAAGGATACGGTGGCCCCAGACGGGCAAGCCCCGGAACCAATAGACCTTGACAATGTCAAGGATGCCGCCCCAGCCCCACCAGCAGCCGAGAAGAAAAAAAAAGGCTACTCTGCTGGTGGAGGTGAAAAAAGAGAAAAAAATAGCAACCACTGACCGGGGAGCGGTCAGCTGAGCTCCGTCCCCAGCCGGCTGGAGACCATATTGATATACCTCTGGACGATAGCAGTCCAGAGCGTACTGTTAAGGTTGGGACGGCTGCTTACGCTAAGCTGGGTGCAGACCTGCACCTATTGCTGAAAGAATTCAAAGACATCTTTGCCTTTTAAGCGGAAGAGATGTCAGGCGTCAGCTGGGACAAACTCGTCGTGGATCCAAAAAAGAAGCCCATCCAGAAAAAGAAAAGAAACCACAGCGAGGAAAGAAGTCAGGCGGAAACTTCCGAAGTAAAAAAGATGTTGGAAGCCGGGTTCATTCGGCCATGTACTTTTCCCGACTGGGTGGAGAATGTTGTGCTTGTAAAGAAGTCGAATGGTACCTGGCGTATGTGTGTTGATTACACAGACCTCAAAAAGGCATGTCCCAAGGACAGTTACCCGCTACTAAAGATCGATAGTCTGGTCGATTCGACAGCCGGGCATGCCTTGATGAGTTTCATGGATGCCTACTCCGGCTTCCATCAGATACCCCTGTGGAAAAAAGATCAAGAGAAGACGACCTTCGTCACTGATCAGGGGTTATTCTGTTACACTGTGATGTCGTTTGGCTTGAAAAATGCGCCGGCTACATTCCAACGGATGATTAATACGGTCTTCATTGATCAAATTGGGAGGAATATGGAGGCGTACATTGATGACATGATAGTCAAATCCAAGCAGCAGGCGGATCACCTTGCTGATCTCCGAGAAACCTTCACCACACTCAGGCGGCATAAGGTTATGTTAAATCCTAAGAAATGCGTCTTTGGTGTTGAGTCTGGGAAGTTTCTTGGATCCCTAATTGATCAAAGGGGGATAGAGGCTAACCCCGAGAAGATACAGGCGGCATAACTCACCCTGCACTGTCAAGGAAGCACAAAGATTAACAGGTTGCCTGGCGGTACTGGGGAGGTTCCTCAGCCGGTCAGGTGACAAATGCCTATATTTCTTCCAAGCAATAAGGAAGAAGACCACGTTTTAATGGGGGGATGATGCTGAGGCGGCCTTTCAAAAGCTGAAAGAACATTTGCACTCTTTGCCAAGGCTTGTTAGCCCTCTTCCCAAAGAGACGTTATACATCTACCTAGCCGTCTCAGATCATGCTCTTAGTGCTGTTCTCCTTGATTAGAGAGACGACATCCAGCTTCCGGTATATTTCATTAGCCATGTGCTAAAAAATGTTGAACTCCAATACCCCATGGTTGAAAATTTTGGCCTTGCTCTATATATGGCCTTCAAGAAATTGAAGTTGTACTTTTTGGCTCATCCGGTGGTAATTTACACCGATCAGCCCCTCAAGCGGCCAAATTCTACCTTGGAGTCATCCGGCAGAATGCTGAAATGGGCTATTGAAATGCAAAGTCTTGAAATCACTTTTGAACCTAGAAAGGCAGCGAAAGATCAGGCGTTTGCCGACTTCATTGTTGAAATGACACGACCGGTACCACTGGATAACATTAATCGGGTTAGGAAAGTGTATGTAGATGGGAGCTCGACGAAGAAAGGCTGCGGTGCAGGAATTATATATGAGTCCCCTGAGGGAGACAGATTTGAATATGCACTGCGGTTTAAGTTTCAAGCCTCAAATAACGAGGCCGAATATGAAGCCCTTCTAGCCGGAATTCGCATGTGTAAGGCATCAGGGGAAACAAAAATTGACGCCTACTCTGATTCACAGTTGGTCGTAATCCAGTATGAGGGAAAATATGAGGCAACTTACCCGGCTATGATTAAGTTGAAGGAGTTGTGTCTTCGATAAGTGAAATTACTAGATATATTAAGGTTCACTATTAAGGAGATAATAAGTTCGTTCTCTTAGGGCGTCATCATTTGTTGCTAGACTATGAGATATGATCTTTGGACTAGTCAAATAGTCCAAAGCCCGCTAGAATGGATCCTATGAGGTCACACACAAGGGTATTGGGTTAAGCAAGTTAGAGGCCTATTAATTGGCCTCATGAGCATTTAACTAATCATGAAATGGATTGGGCTAGCATAGTTAGATTGGAATTAGGTTTTGGGCTTTTAACATGGGCTCTTATTTAGAGATGAGATCTATAAATAAGATTCATGCCTAGGGTTGCATGCAAGCAGTCATAATTCACACATAGTGTATTTTGACATCAAGGCAACCAATCCCAAAACCCTAATTCCTCTCTCTATCTCACGGCTATCTCTCTCCTCCCCTCGTCCGTAAGGCTGACCATCTTTTGTGGCGCGTGTGGTGGTTCGTGGTGGTTCGTTGCTCGCTCTTCTCCATAAAAGGTCAATTGAAGGGTTCAATTGTAACTAACTAGCATTAGTGGAGGTCTTAATCTGCGCCCGTGGACCAAGTAGAGGAATCACGCTTGAGGTTTCTTTATCTCCCATTGTTCTTGCTCGATCGCACGTGGAATCACGCTTCAAAGGTACGATTATATGTTCTTTATGTGTTATGCATTAGATCTTGGGATTAGGTACTGTATGAATATGATTGAATGTGATTTAATTTTGAAATTAATTGGACCACATTAACATTAATTTAATTTTACAAAATATGTTTTGTTTTATTTAAAAAAAAAGGTTTTTAGCAGCGGCGACCGCGGCTAGGTGGCGCAGCCACGGCGGCTGCCGCTGTAGGTGGTCCGGAGGGAGGGGCGGGTGGGGCAGAAGGATAGGTCAGCAAAGGCAGCAACAGCAGCACTATGCAAGGGTTGCACGACACTGCTGCTGCTGTGCATCGCAGTGCAGCTTACACCTCACGGTGTACGACCACCGTGGCCGGCTTCGGCTGGCTACACCACGGTGGCTGGTGCACGATTTTCAAAAAAAAATACTGTTTTGAAAATATTTCAAGATAATTACAAAATTATTTTGGGATAAAATCAATTTTATTTTGGATAAATATTGTTTATTATGGGATAAAATCAAATCTTTCAAAAGTTGTTATGTTTGATATTATCAATATTTAAAATGTTAATTTTGATAATTATCCATAGTTAAAGTGGTTAATTTTGGATAAGATTTGTTACGATATTCTGAGCATATTCCAAAAGGATAATAATTGATTTAAATAATGTGATTATTACATAATTAATTTTGGATATAATTGATTTAAAATATTGTGATTGGCTAGTAATTAGGATAGAATTTCCTAACTTTGTTAAGATAATCTTTGAGGATAAATATGATTTATCTTTTAAGATTAAAATAAGATTTGATTCTATCTCATGCCTAATTTAAAATATATGATATTTTATTGATGGTCATGAATAATATATGATATTATCTAATTGCATTAATTAAAATATGAAATATTTAGATGTCATGTTTCCTTAATTGTGAACATTCGATGTTGTAGTTTAGGAAAGCATAATGAGTGATTTATTATGTGGCAATTTTATAATATATGATGTTATTTATTGCTATATAATGACTAGTATGGCCTAGTAGATTACTAAATACGATCTGCGCATCGTGATTTATTTTTGTAATCTTAGTACGGTCTACGTACCGATAAAGTATTTTTGTAATTTTATTTCATTTTATTTAAGTAGTAGATAGAATAGAGTAAAATTACAGGTTGCAATTAATCCAAGAAGCCCATGAAGTGAAGTCCCAAAGGAGCAAGGTGGATGAGATCCATGATGATTCAAGTGGGAGCATTTACTTTATTAGTTTTCTTAGGATTAGGGGCCATGCTATGTCTTGTTTATGCATTCTGTTTATTATGCATGTTAGATTTTATTGATGTTTTGTGATGATGCGCTAAAGTTCACTATTTAATCACAACATAATAAATCTAGGTCCTAGTAATATTGAGGTTGCTTTTCCAATTAAAAACCCAATGAAACCTTCGATATTTATGATAGGTCTTGCCTCAACTGGGTGTCATATTATATCTTAGGGGATTGGGGGTAAATCACGTTTTACAATTTTAATTGGTTATACTCAACAAGGTTACCTAAAGCGTTTAGAACCTTGAAGCTAAGGGTAATAATTAAACATGTGATGATTAATTATTCAACCAAGAGTTACAAAGAGTTGTAATCAGTAAAGAGTTTACTCACCTTGAAAATGCAATACTTGATGGTAGGGCCTCAGTCCGGTCAATTATTGCACAAATAAAGGATCTTGGAATCATTTTATTCAATAGGGATCAAATTAAAATTGAATAAATGCTTTAAAGTTACAAATATTTAATTCGCTTATGGTACTTTAAATTTTATTAAACATAATTGAATTTTGCGTTTACTTACAAGTAACATGTCGTTCTAATTTTATTATTATATATAATCTCCTCGATTAAAAAATAAAGTTGAGAAAAGTTCTCAAAAGGTTAAAATATAATCCATAAACCTATATTCCAATTTTGCTAAGATGGTTCTAAAAGGCAAGTTTTAGAAATCCATGTCACATGTCTAAGGTTGGTTTTATTCAAAATTTTTGAGTAAAATGCCAACACATCTTCATTTTGAAAAGTGTTTCAAAGGGATATAATGAGATGGGAGGTACAAACCCTCTAAAAGACAAGTATAAAAGTCCAATAAAATCTCTTATCTTCAATATGATTGAATATAAGAAAGTGATTGGAAATCTCTATGATCAAAAGTTGATCAAATGACGCTATTCTTCATCCACTTTATATAAGAGTTAAATAATTGATTAAACTCTATTATAAATAATTATTGGATAGACGTAGCAAAATCATGAAAATGCTTAAAGTAGTTAAGCAAAGCATCATTTTGAACCTAGGAGAAGTGTTCTAAGTGGCTCAAATGGGAAAGGTTTAGGAATATATGAGGATTGCATTAAGAATTTATAGGCCAAGAAAAGCAAACAAGTTGCTACTTCTCAAACCTAGAACTACTTACATGCTAAAAGGTTTTATGAACAACAAATGTTTCCAATTAAATGGACCAGTTCCAATTAATTACAAACTACCTCATATAGTTGGAAGGTAAAAGAATGGAAATGTTCCAATTTAAGAAGTATATTATAGAAATTGATTTAGCACATTGCTACTTCCTGGACATATGATGTCTTGTTTAGTTCTCTCTCATTAAGAATGAGGTTTAACTAAAGGAAGAAGTTATAACTAAGGGAGAAAAAAAATCTACAAGTCTAAAAGCAAATGTTGCTACTCCACAAGTAGAATCTACGAATCTGGAAGCAAAAGTTGCAACTTTACAAGTAGAATCTATATTTCACCTTACCTTGTTATTGGCTAGAATTAAATAAATGTTATTCATTCTTGCCATTATCAAAACACCATTCAATGTTAGTAATGACTAAGCATCGAAGATTAAAAAACGTGTAATAAATGTTATTATATGCTTCATTGAGTCATAATGTGTTTTTGAGATTGCTAAATAGGTTCAAAGTTCTGTATGATAGAAATAATTAAACCATTTCTTTATATATAAAAAGTCTCTAAAATGTCAATCAATTCGAATGAAAATGAACATTTCATGTGGAAGAT
Organism: Chenopodium quinoa; assembly: GCF_001683475.1. NCBI lineage: Eukaryota > Viridiplantae > Streptophyta > Magnoliopsida > Caryophyllales > Amaranthaceae > Chenopodium > Chenopodium quinoa. Next base: position 391,069 of record NW_018744239.1, on the reverse strand, counting down.
CCAAAGGGATGGACTTTCAATATCATTGGATTATGAATCCATTGATATATGTAAATATCATTCTAATTTGAAATTTTGACTAAGTCACCACTTAGAGAAATGATGATGAGAACTCAAGGTCGAATACATATCGATGTAAGAGAGCCAAATGTTCAAAGGCTAGAGACGGACAATGAAACTTTACTTGTGATACGATCACTACTTGTGCTTAGTTGAAGAATTAGAGTGAAAATTTTGAAAAAGTTCAAAATGTTCTGTATCACCTTGACAAAATAATGATTACATTACAATATGAATGAAATTGTGAAAATTTAAGTCAAGACATGTACTTGGCAACACATTCAAAGTATTGCGATATGATCGTAATAATGAGAATTTAAGCCAAGACCTTGATAAACATCCAAGAGTTGTGAAATCGTTTTACAACAAACTGTGAAAGAAAACCTTATGAAGTGTTTATAAAAAGGAGCTATCAATCTATATGAGATACATTTTGATAATGGATGTAAATTACCCATCTTCCAACCATTGTTCAAGGGATATACTTTTAAGATGAGCTACAAAACTAAACAAACTACATAGGTCAAATCAAATTGTAGCAAAGGCTTCATATGTGATATGGATAAGAAAAGTTCTTATTAAGTCTTTCTACAAAGCAAGGAATAAATGTTGTATTAAATCGTGTAATGCACGATCAATTCCTATACAGAGCACGGGGTACTACTACACAAATCATACTTAGCACAAAATGTTTGTTGCTCAAGTAGGTGCCCTTATGGAAATTGTTCCAAAAGGTCAAGTGGGAGTAGTGTAAATCTTGAAAGAGTTCGAGAAAAGCAACAAACAAACGTGGTTCAAACCATGGTTGGTTCACCCTATGCTAAATGTGTCTCCTCAAAAGGCAAGTGGGTTTATAAGAATCTCAAAAGGTTTGAGAGCCTTGAAAAAATTCAAGAAAAGTAATTTCAAAAATCTTGAAGAAATTTTAGAAGTAATCGAATCAAAGCAACAATATGAGCATGATTCACCTCATGTTACAAGTGACAACACGTGGTCTCATTAAGTGTAATGGAAATAATAACCATGTGTCGAAGGTAGTACATTCCAAGTGCACATCTTCAATTGTCGTTTCTTATTGAAAGCTAAACAAAGCTGTTGTATGAGTTTCAATTGTTGCATAAAAACCCACAATGATGACTAGCATATGTAAAACTTAGCCAAAGAAATATGATTTCATATTGACTAAGAGTTCTAAAATATTTAATTTGGAACATGATGATTATGCAAGTAATAAAGATGATTTGACAAGTTATAACTCCAAAAGGTTTAAAAACCAGGAAATCTGAAATAGATTCTAAGTCTATAAGCAAGCGTATGACACTTGAATAATTGTCCTAATTGGGTGAGACCCATTATAAGAAAAACAAACAAGAAAGAAAAATGTTTTCTAACTAAGCAAAGACTTGCTAATGGATTCAACAAATTCATAGTATGACTATGATTACGATGAAACCTTTACATTAGTCATGTTGCAAATATCTATTAAAGATACTTTAGTGATTACTACCTTATAAGATTTGGTAGATGGAATTCAAAACACTTTTTTGAAATTGTTCATAAAAGAAGATTTGTATATGATACAATCAAAAGTTTGAAGATCCAATAATCCTAGGGATGCATAGTATCATGGAGTTATTGTTCTTAATTTTGTGAGTTAATCAAATTGTTTGATGTTCTCGTAAAATGAAAAAAGGTCTTGTGTGTACAAGATGTTTAGTGGAAGCTATGAAGTCTTCTTGGTCTTGTATAAAGAGCAAATTATTCATTTCTTGAAGAGTCAAGTGGTGGGTAGTGCATTTTGTATGAAAAACCTTGAAGATGATGATGAGTACATTTGGGATTCAAGATCTATAATGATAGGTCTCGAAGGATGTTTGAGTTTGGTTAAGAATCTTATATTGATAAGATTCTTATAAGGTTCAACATTATATTGAAAGGTGTTTCAATCCCATGTAACATGGCACATTGCTTAATGATTCAATACTTTGAGAAAGGCTGATGAAACTAAGGTTTTGAGTGATGATCCTTATGCAATTCGCAAAGGATGCATCATGTATGCCATGGAATATACTCGTCTATTTGATTCACGTATTTTTAGAACAAGTGATGATAGATTTCAATCGAAATACAATGTGATGTTGGAATACAAATTAGAAATTCCTAAGTTCCTTGTATAAGGACGAAGGAAAATCCTTAATGTATGGAGATGAATATGATTATAAAATTTAGAAATTGCAAAATTCATGTTTATGAGAATGTCTCATGAACTCTACTTAGTAAACCCCTTCCATTTCCAAAGCATGAGAAACATGCTAATGAAACTGGATTGAGGCAAATGATGTAATTAGAAATTGTATTTGTTTTGGAGAAAAACAAGTTACATGTGTAATGCATTCATTTGCAGAATTATGTTTATCAATTGAAACAAAGTTTCAATCTTATTTAATCGTGGTTTCAAGATTAAATAAAATGTCCAAAATAATTATGAATTGATGGGCTCATCAGGTTGATGACCTATTGAATGAAACCCCACAGGTGAACTAAATTTGTACATTATTTAAGTTCCTAGTTCGGAATCATTAAAGTGGACATAAATGATTTCATAAATTGGACTAGCATGTTAAGATTGATTGGATAGCGCAGTTTCATGGGTTATAGGAGCATAGTGAAGCTCGGTCAATCACATGGATATGCATGAATGATGCATCGAACTATAGACCTACTTTGAAGTTCAAGTATAGAGCTTCCGGATATATTAATGGATTCCTTTGACATGAGTGGAACATTGATTTCATTCAACGGATGTTATGGCAGTGGTACACTCAAACGACTGCCCATAACTGGAGATTATAAAGGGTGTTTCCCGGTGTAGGCGTCGTTCGAAGTGCGCCTACGTTAAAGCATGTGTGAATATGCTTGGCAATCATAGGAAGTGGGAATTGACATTACGATTAGGGACAAAGCAAAGTAGGGAGCCGCCAACAAGTTTTAAGGAACTTGTAAACCTTTCACGGATCATAAAAGGCAACCACGAATAAAGGGACAACGATAGGCAACAACAATTGACCCGTGAAGGTTACACCCCATTCATAATCCATGAGATTACTAACTCCATATGGTTAGGAACCACGAAAGGAGGATCGGGGATGATGGTACGAAGTGAGTCATGGAGTCACATTCGCCCGTATTGGCCTCTACTCGATTCTTATAGTGAAAAGTGATTCCTGCGATCTTAAAGGCATACAAACAAATATTCAATTTGCTCAAATATGTTATTAAGCTAAATTGGTTTAATATTAATGCAACACATAATTCTAATATATTAATGATCACTTGAATTAAATAACAAGATTAAAAAGGAACCTAAACCGGTTGTCCAAATTATCTTATTAGGCGCGATTTTCAATTACATATTCCCTTTAAACATGCAATATAGTGATCATTATAACAATAGAATAAACATTAATATTAGAAGCAATTTAGCAATAATAACGTTAGTCAAATCAAATATAAAATAAACCTAATCATGATACTAGCAATAAGAATAAAAATAAGAGTAATTAAGTGATTAGTTACTCACTTTCCGCGTTTCCTTGAATTGCTACATCATGAATAAACTGTTAGTAACTTCAATAAAAAATATAAATCAAATAAAAATTAAATTAAATTAAATAAAAAGTAGAGTTGATTTGGTCCAAACCCTCAGTTATGTGTACCTTTCACACCTTGGTTTAAGGACGGAACCTCGGGTTTAGTATAGACTCCTTGGAGTGCTTAAGGGAAGAATGGTGTAATTAGGAATATAGGTTTAAGGCTTAGAATAAGAGAGAGAGAGAAGAATTTGATGATCAATCTTGTTGATGTTTGAAAAAGGGGTGATATGAACTCTATTTATAGAGAAAAAAGAGGGGTCGAAGAATTAAGATAAGATCCGAATTAAATCGGAATAAAACTCGATAGACTGCAGTTTTTACAGTATTTGTTTTTAATCATATCTTTTGATCCAGAAACTGGAATAAGATGAATAAGATATAGTTGGAAAAATCTTTAATTCTAATTTCTAATCCAATTAGAATCAGATTAAAATATTTTGTAGAACAAACGATATAGCCGAAATAGTGAGACGGTGTCAGTTTTGGATAGAGTTTGACATTTTATTCATATCTTTTCCGTTATAGCTCGGAATTGATATTATAATATATCATTGGAAAGATAATTTCAGGGCTATCCAAACATATAAAATTTGGATAAAAAATATGAGGCACGAAAATAATATCTGTCTATCTTTGAACGTCTTTTAATTCGAATAGAAATAAGACTTTCAAAAAAAGGAGTTTTATTCAATTTCAAACTATTTAATCTTATCTTTTCAAAAAGGATAATTAAGATCTTTTAGAAACTTATAGAAGTTTCCAATTAATCCTAATTGGTTTAGGAATGGGATTAAATAATTTGGACCCTCCACATGATCATTGGGTCGTAGGTAAGGTGGGCTTAGGTTCGGTTTGGGCTCGGTTTAATATTTTGGCCATAACTTATTCGTTATAACTCGGATTTGGGCTTATAATATATCGTTGGAAAGCTCTTTTCAAGACCCATCCAATTATTCAATATTGGACCCAGATTATGGACCAAAATAAACTGGATTAAAAGTTTTTATAAAAAGGACACGAAATAAATGATTTTAAAGGACACGAAATGAATTATTTTGGGTTTAATGGCACGAAAAGAGGAAAATTAGTTATGGTTTGGGGAAATGGGCTAGGAATTAGGTTGTTTTTATGAAATGTATTGGGATTGAATATGGATTTAAGTACTCCAAAAATTAAATACTCAACCCGACCAATAATGACGGTGAAAGGTTGTTCATCATCGGGTTTGGTTTTGGGGAGACATTTTTAGGTGTCTACACCCGGTTATTTCAGAAGTTGAGTGGGAGCTTTGGTTGCCAAAAGATTGGATTGAGTCTACCTATTTAATTAGGAATGTGTCTTGGCCCCTTGAAGAGGGAGAATTCAGAAAATGCATGGTCGTGCTCAAATGCATTACATAGTAATCATTTGTTCTGTGAATCTCACTCAGTTTTTCAAGAAAATATTTGTAAACTAATATGATCACGACATGAGATGCATCATATTATCAAATCTACACACATTGATTAAAGGAATTTGAATGTTGCACACTTGTCTCAGACAAGTGGGAGATTGAAGGAGTTGTGTCTTCGATAAGTGCAATTACTAGATATATCAAGGATCACTATTATGGAGATAATAAGTTCGTTCTCTTGGGGCGTCATCATCTGTTTCTAGACTATGAGAGATGATCTTTGAACTAGTCAAATAGTCCAAAGCCCGCTAGAATGGATCCTATGAGGTCACACACAAGGGTATTGGGTTAAGCAAGTTAGAGGCCCATTAATTGGCCTCATGAGCATTTAACTAATCATGAAATGGATTAGGCTAGCATAGTTAGATTGGAATTAGGTTTTGGGATTTTGACATGGGCTCTTATTTAGAGATGAGATCTATAAATAAGATACATGCCTAGGGTTGCATGTAAGCAGTCATAATTCACACACAGTGTATTTTGACATCAAGGCACCCAATCCCAAAACCCTAATTCCTCTCTCTATCTCACGACTATCTCTCTCCTCCCCTCGTCTGTACGGTCGGCCATCCTTGGTGGCGTGTGTGGTGGTTCGTGGTGGTTCATGGTGGTTCGTTGCTCGCTCTTCTCCGTAGAAGGTCAATTAAAGGGTTCAATTGCAACTAACTAGCATTAATGGAGGTCTTAATCTGTGCCTGTGGACCAAGTAGAGGAATCACACTTGAGGTTCTTTATCTCCCATTGTTCTTGCTCGATCGCATGTGGTATCACGCTTCAAAGGTACGATTATATGTTCTTTATGTGTTATGCATTAGATCTTGGGATTAGGTACTGCATGAATATGATTCATGTATTTTCCGCTGCGTAGTACCTATATAACCCTACACAAGTATGTTCAGGCAGTCAAAGAAGAGGCCGGGGCACTTGAGGAATTCCGTCTGAGTCAAGTGCCCAGGTTAGATAACAACCAGGCGGATGCGTTGTCCAAATTGGCATCTTCCGCCTACTGTGATACGCCTCTGTCAGTCGTTTGGGAAGTTCTTGAAAAAAGAAGTATATATGAAGAACCCATTGGAATCCTGGACCGAAGCTCTACCTGGATGGATGGCATCCGGGCATATTTAACATACGGCACACTTCCTGATTAACCACAGGAGGCTGCCGTCATGAAGAAGCGAGCAACAAACTTCGAGATGAGAAACGGAGAGCTCTTCAAGGCGGGTTTCCTTAAACCTCTATTGAAGTGTGTTACCCTAGAAAAAGGGAAAGGCCTCTCATATAGGCGGCAGGTCCCTAGCCGTCAGAGCCAGGCGGCATTACTTTTGGCCTACTCTTAAAGCAGACGCTAAAGAGTTGGTGAGGAGATGTGACAAATGTCAGAGGTTTGGCAAGCTTATTCACCGCCCGGTTACTGACCTGACGACAATCCACAGCCCAGTCCCGTTTCCTAAGTGGGGCATGGATATCCAAGGTCCTTATACGCCTGCTCCAGGCGGAAAATGTTATATTTTGGTGGCTGTGGATTATTTTACCAAATGGGTAGAGGCTGAGCCGGTCAAGAACATCAAGACAAAGGATGTCATCTCTTTCATTTGGAAGAACATCATCACCCGGTTTGGGGTACCTATGTCTATGGTGTTTGATAATAGCCCTCAGTTTGAAACGCCTCACCTTAATACTTGGTTGGGAAATCAGGATATCTCACATTGTTTTGCATCAGTTGGCCGACCCCAAGAAAACGGCCAAGTTGAAGCCTTCAACAAGCTTATCTCAGACGACATAACGAAGAAAATTGAAAGAGCCGGTGTCTTATAGGCAGAAGAGCTTATTCATGTCCTATGGGCCATCCGAACAACTGTCAAAGAGGCAACCGGTGAAACCCCATTTCTTATGGAATACGGTGCTGAAGCCGTCTTGCTCATTGAACACTACGAGCCGACTCTCAGAGTCATGCTTTATGATGAAGAGGCAAATTGGGAGGCCATGCGGCTAGCATTGGACTCCCTCCCGGAATGCAGGGGCAATGCTGCCCTGTGCCATGAGATATACCGTCTGAGAATGACGAGAGCCTACAACAAGAAAGTATACAAGCGCCCTTTGAAAGTTGGCAACTTTGTGTTACGAAAAATGGAGGCAACCGGTAGGGCCAATGAGGCTAGAAAGCTAACTCCTAATTGGGAAGGCCCCTACCGGATCTATGAAGAAGTTAGAGATGGCACCTACCTTCTGGAAACTCCAAACGGCAGCCGTCTACCTCGAACTTGGAATGTAGATAACTTAAAAAAGTACTACTTCTGAGAAATGTAAATTTTTTGTAAATAGTGAGTCCATCAATGAGAAATTAGGCTTTTTTTGCAAAGTTGTTTTGTTATTTTTATGATTTCTTATCCGTCTAGGTTATACTCAGACGGAACTTTTGTTTAACCAACTAAGGTGGATACTTAGCATAATTTAATATTATAATTACCCGTCCGCCTGGGTAATACTCAGACTGACTAATTGCAAACCAACTAAATTTGACATTTTAGTGTAAATTCAATGTTACAATAACGCGTGGCCAATGGTTAGATCGAAAAAACTAAGCACAAAAACGCTTAGTGGTTATACAACCGGTCTAAAACAAGACCAAAGGCCAATGGCCGGATGGTTGCTTATTTTATAAAACCGTATGTCCCAACATGGACGATGGCGTCCGGCGACATCCCTCCGGATGCAATCGTCGCAGAGAGCAGACGCTTCGTCAGTTCTATGTACCTATGCAGACGGCAAAGATTGAACGACCAAATTGACCAACCCATAGCCGTCTGACCAGAATAATCTACGAGAACAATTAAGTTTTCGAATACAGCATGCCCTGAGGCATCAGTCGGTTACCGGCTAAAGTTTTTACTTAGATTATTTACTCCAAAGTTGCACTCTCTCTCCCAATTGGGGCAAAACAGTTTTTGTAATGGCTATGCAATAATCCCGGACGGAATATTACCGCCTGGGTAAGAGGCTCGAAGCACCCGTTCTAATGGCCGGCTGTGCACTTGGTTTGGGGCAATCACCATTGTGATTGATTGGCCTAAAAAACACTTCATACTTCTCCAAGTATCAAGTGTCTTCAATCCAATCAATCTATTCGGAATGAAACCAACCACACAGCCGTCTAGGGGCAAGAGTAGCCGGATTATAAATTGTCGCATGCTTTTTTAAGTTAGGAAAAATATTAAAGAGTTCCAGTATATACGTAAAAAATTCAAATCAAAAAAATTTAAACAAAAATTTAAACACAATATATATAAACAACCGACTAAGTCGGGTTCCTTCATAAATATTTGAAATGGCACAAAGGCCAGAATAAATTGTTAACCGGATTCACATCCGGTGAAGAAGCAGAAGAAATAAAACTCCATAGTTGGTAAAAATACAACATTACTCGGCATACAAGCCGGCAAAGAAAAGAGTTTGCATACTGCCGCTGAATTTGGGGAGGCTGATTCAAGGCTAAGAGGGGAAGCTGCTGCTCCAGCTGGTCCTAACCGGTTGGGAGGGCTTCAGATTGGCCGACAGTTACTTGAGGCTGGTCGCCTTCATTTTGCTCTTCCTCCGCCGGCTCCTCATCGTCTGAGACTTCATATCCCAGCTCTGCAGCCCAATCTTGGAAGCGAGGCGGAGCTGCCTCTCCCAGCACTTGGGCATCATACACCGCAGTGGCGTAATCATACCTAAGTTTGTAGACTTCAAAGTCCACATCCGGGTAGAGGAGTCCCCATGCTATCTTCAAGCGGGCTGCATTATCCCGCTCATTCTCTTTCATCAGCCGCTTCTGCTCCTGGGCGATCTCATCCGACTACTTGTTCCGCAGATTGACGATCTCTACCCCCCAGTTGGGAGACGTCTGCCAGGAGTTTTGTGTTCTCCTTGTCAGCATCTTCTAATGCCTTGAGTTCAGATTGAGCATCCTTCAGGTTTTGCTCAAGGTCATTAGCCCACCGTTAAAAATTTAGAATTAATAGAACGAACATGGAGGTAGTCATTGTCTTTATCATCCAATAATGACTTGAAAATTCCACCCTTACGAATAACCTCATCATCAACAAAGGAATTTTCAACCACCGTTTCTACAACTAATGATTTTCCAATCATCGATTCGTCAACCAATGATTAATGATTTTTAAACCACAAATTCTATAACCGATGGTTCTTCATCCTCAATAACATTCATAGTATTATAGTGTCCATAGACTTTTTCATCAAGAGCTTTCCAATAAATTTCATTAGCAACTAATCGTTTCCGAATATGATCATATGTATATGTAAAGACTCTAAAATCATCCGGAGCACGCACAAAAAACTCACTATAAGGGCATTCGGGATTTTCATGACAAAGACGTTGACAACTACAGTAGTTAGGTGCTGCATAAAAATTATATAATTCTTGTAGTGACATAAGCATGGATATTTTCAACTCATAAAAAAAATAAAATTAAAATTTAAAAAAAAATAAAAATAATCTAGACTCTAATAATAATTAGAAATAAAAATAAAATCGTTTCCCCGGCAACGGCGCCAAATTTTGACAGGCTATAGTCGTATCACCTAATCAAAAGTAATTCCTAAAACCACTAACTAAAATAGATAGGGAAGTAGGGTCGAATCCACAGGGAAACGAGTCTTTTTATTCCTAATTAATTAATATAATCTAGATTATAGAGTAACAAATTATTATTATCGAAGGGAAACTAAACTACTAAGAGTAAAAGTGGGAAAGAATAAAAGTAGGAGGAGAAACAATGAATAAAAGGCCTAGGGTATAGGTTCACCAATAAATAATATTTCAGGGTAAAACATAAAAATCAATCATCAATGCATACATTAATCAGATCATAAAGGGCTTTCGCTACGTATTACAATCACACAACTAATTTACCGGTATTAAATCTCATCTCTCGAATCTCGACTTAACCATTTATAAATTAACCTGCCTATTGAAACTAGACCTAAACATTAATTCTCATCTGTCGAATCTCGAATCAATATTGTCAAACTCATGCATAAAAGATCTGCGCAAATCTAGTCATAGAGCATTAAATCAATCAATAGGAAATTAATCTAGCATTGACAATTAACAACAATAAATTACCCCTTCATATTATTTATGGATCCCCATAAACCCTAGAAAGAAAACTACTTACACATAATTAAATATAAAATAAACAAAGCAATTAAAGGAGACATGATGAAAGAAAGAAAATAAATAACTGAGATTAAACCAAGAGTTGTAGAGAGAGAAACAAAAGAGAAAGAAATACTAAGAGATTAATTAAGAGAGAGAGAAAAGTTAGAGATAGAAAGAGAATAAAAACATAAAACAAAGTAATAACAATAATTAAAAACTAAACTAAAAAACTCATCTAAAACTACCTGATACTCCGTACTCCCTTGTTCAAAGAAAAGTTAATGGCCACCAATCCCACTAACAATCCAACTCCTAACAAAATCTTTTGTAAAGTCTAAGAGGCAAGTCATGCCCTACGTAAAAACCAAAGCTATTGGGTTGTTTTGCATCAAGGTCCAACCGAATCAAAGTAGCAGCAATAATCAGTCTCTGGATCGGGCCTGCTATCCTTACACCCAACAGACTCGCAAGATTGGATCTTGTAACTTGAATTGGGCTGGTTCAAAATTTGAGCCTAACCACCTCTTTGGACTTGGCTGTAATACTAGCTTGTAAAATTTGGACTCTTCACCAATTGAGCCCTTAATCACTGAATTAAATTCCTCTAACTCGGTCTTGGGCTTAAAGTATTTGTTCATAAAATACGATCCGACTCCATTGTCTTTGTAGTGGCTCAATAAGCTCGGGAATTGTCATAAAAATGCAAATTCCTACAAAATAATACCAACTCTACAAAAACACTAGAAAGCGTATATTAGTAGTAAAAATAGCTCCGCATAGCTCAAATAAGCACAAATATGACCATGGGACAGGGAATAAATATATATATAAAATAGACTCATCAAGACCCTAGTAGAAAGTGCCGCGAGGGGACATTTCCTGCCCAGAAGAGCCGGTTCCTGGTTGTATCGGCGCAGTGTCCGGTTGTGTCTCAAGGTTGGAGAAGAAATCAAATAAAACTTATCTTTCCACACTGACCACTTGGACACCTTGTCCAAACTCATTAAGTATTGGGGAAAGGTAGAAAGAGTGTACCACGCCCCATGATCGCCTGGTGCCTTGCTCAAGTAATGCATATGAGCGAAGGCGGAGAAGCTGGGAGCTAAGTTATGGAGCTCGCAGGAGGCAATGTAGCTTAAAATGTTCACCCATGAGTTGGGGGTGAGCTGCCAAACTCCCATATCATACCCCTTTAAGATTTTCCTAATTCCGGTATGGAGGGGGAACCGGAGGCCGGCTTCTATAACCGCCTTGTAGCAGACGAAATAGTGGTCTGCATTCTCAATCTCATCGTCCCACGCCATCATTGCATCAGCAGGCGGGACGATAATATCTCACCCCTTTCCAAAGAAGTGCTTCTCCTTGAAAGCCCTGAAGCCACTCTTCAAAAGGGTATGTCACCCGAAAGCATCCTAATCTTCTTCGGGTTGGGGTTGTCAGCAACTTTCGCCAGCTGCTGATAGTCAGCCGCGAAGTTATCCTGATCGGAGCCAGAAGTTTCGGCCCTCGATCTTTCATCGGCCTCATTACCGCCGGATTCATTAGAGGAGGCGGCTTCTTCACCGCCTACCTCCCGTACGCCAGAGCTCCCGGAAGAAGAGGGAGCCTCTTCATCAGAGTTGCCGCTCTCCTCCAAATCCTCATGTTCCCCATTCGGAACAACCTCATCGGCTGACACTTCCATAGTGCACCGGCTCTTAGACTTTCTGGCCGTCTGTTTGACTCTGGCCATTGTTCCTGCACAGACACAGAGAGGGAGGAATTCGGAGATGAGCACAGCAATTCCGACAGTCCAGAAAAGGCACCCCCTGTTCTAGACTCAGCTGTTCCGAGAGACCGGCTGAGTGTCCTGGGCAGTGCCGAGTGTGTGGATTGAGAACTCATTTTATTTCTAAAACTATGTATACAGGCGGAAAAAGAATGTATACAAGTTGAAAAAGGAAAACTAAAAATGGTACAGGTGGTTACCTTGCTTTAGCTCTAAAAAAAAATCTGAAAACAGCTACAGACGGTTGACCGCGTGTTGCAAAGTTAGCACACGAAAATCCTGAATATTCTGATGCAGACGGAAGCAGAGAATCTCTCTCTAAAACTCTCCTTTTTCTCTCTCTAGAAAAGTCAAATGAAAGTGAAGTGAGAGAAAAGGGGGGGGGGGTAAACTTCTATTTATAGAAGGTAAAACGGGGGCATCCCCGTTTGAATTTCAAATTTCACTATCCGTTGTTACTGTTCACCCTTGATGGATGGACGCGTGTCACAAGCGTCATGTGACATGCGCATGACCCCTGTGAGGGGCAAATGTTTAGGTTAAAAAATACCCTAGACATGTGGACCAATGAGAGGAGGCCACGTGGTGAGTTCAAGATGGCCCAAGTGTCCAAATACCCTCTTGACACGTGGCCCCTTCAGATAAGCTCCTGAAATGGCGGCCTTCAAGGGCCCAAATCCCAAGAAGCGCCGTAAACCGGCGCATCCCACTAAAATCTAGGTCAAGTGACCTAGATAAGGGCACACTCTCCAACGACCCTATAAATAGGGAGATATTTCCCCATTTTGGGAACACATTTTGAATCATTTATTACACCTACTTTCTCTCTCATAAGAGAAACACCTGAGCTTGGAATCCGAGCAGATCCCCACCTAAATTTCCAAACTCTCTATTCTTCTTCAAGTTACTAACTTGATCGTCGGAGGCGGAGCTCCACCACCCGGAGTCTCCGTTGTTTTTGCAGGTACAGCTCAGCCGGACCAATCTTTGTGACGTAACTCTCCCGAGGGACAAAAACACCCAAAACAGTAGTAGTAGTAGTAATAGTAGTAGTAGTAGTAATAATAATAATAATAATAATAATAATAATAATAATAATAATAATAATAATAATTAATATTTAATAATAATAATAATAAATAAATACTAATAATTAATATTTAATAATAATAATAATAGTACTAATAATAATAATAATATTAGTAGTAGTAATAATAATAATAATAATAATAATAATAATAATAATAATAAAATCTGCTCTACTCTGCTCGGCTCGGCTCTGCTCTGCTCTGCTGAAATCTGCTCTGCTGTGCTGAAATCTGCTCTGCTCTGCCCAGAAGCTCAAAAGAACAAGGCTTAAATGTGGTTGGGAGAGTGGTTTGGTGAGGAAGTAGAATGAACATGAGTAGCACGTAAAACACCATTCATTAGTGGAAAAAAGGTCATCCGTAACGGGCAAAAAGGGCCCATTCGTAATGGGCAGCGTCCGTTACATATGCGGCCGTTACAGATGGCCATTGTTATTCGTAACGGGCACTGTCCGTTACGAATAATGGGTTATTCGTAACTGACATTTCAAATGTTCATTACGAATAACCCATTATTCGTAACTGATATTTTGAACTTATTTACAAATGAAGTAGAATGCAATTGCTGGGTGTTTCATCTTAGAGTGAATGTGTGTTTGATTATATTATGCCATTTTCAATGTTTTTTTGAAAGGATATTATGCCATTCAGTTAGGTTTTGTGTTGTTATCATGGCAATAAAGTTGCTTTTAAGTACATGATGTCTTACTCAAGAAAAAATAACTAAAGACTAGAAATAACTTTAAGGTATCATAAATAACGCAGATAAAAGTAAAAAATAGACAAAATTATATTCATTGTTGAGTGCAGGATGGGGCAAGGCAGGGTAGTTGAGACGGATTTGGAGCAGGTGCAACATGAAATCCATCCCTATCCTCATCCCCATGATGGATACAAGATTTATCCATGTCCCCACTCTATCCTTGCCAAACTTGAACCCATCCCTACCTTAATGGGACGGGTCTACTATTTAACTCGTATTATTGATAACCTTATAATTAATTGCATAGATAAATTCAAAAAAGAATACAACACCTAATAGATAAACGAAACAAACTCTGAGTTTAATTTAACGTTTATTCACCATAATTGGGGCAAATTGGTAAAGCAACCAAACCAGCAACTCTAGAGATGCAGTTAGATAATAAACGACTTTTTACTAGTATATAAATAAAAATTACACTATTAGTGATTTTACTCATTTAGCACCTCATTAGTCTACCGTTATAGCTTTAATAGGTAATTCAATCTTAGCCTATAATTACAAAATAAACAAGGGTCATGATATTTTGATGGTAATAAAAAAAAAATCAACTAATATATCTGCCTTTAATGAAGCATTCCGCGCGAAAGCAACCTATGCCTTGACCAAAGATCCTTCATCAGCCGGACAACAACTTTGGCGCCAACAAACGATGTTATCTTGTCACTAGCATAATAGTTAACCCCATTTGAGAGTCGTTAGCTTACCTCTTCAACCTTTTTAGACTTACCAATTGATTGGTACTTGTTTGTTGTCTCTTTTTTCTTTAATGAAGTATTTTGTAATCTATAAAAAAAAGTTAATTTAGGCATCGCTCGAGCCAAAAATTACTATAACCGGGAAGAAGTTGACTTGAGTGACCCGTAGGATACCTGAATGACGGTTTTGCCAAGTTTTATTAATTCCAAATTTCCAAGTATAGGTACTCCAGTGCTCCGCTAGCAGTTCACAATTGTTTTTGGGTTTGCCAAAAGACCTCAAAACCTAAATTCCTCTCCATTTTCTGGCGGATTTTGTGCAAATTCATACTTTTCCAGAAATCAAATTCAGAAACAATTGTCAATCGCTCTTAGGTAATTTGTTGTCTTACTTTTGTTTGATTGCCCCATCTTTGAACTGGTTCTAATTTACATTTATCAGCAACAATTTTCAATTTATTGGTATGATAATAATTGTCGAATTATTATTATTGTATTTTAAATTTTGATAATTATTGTTCATTTGATTTTCAGATTAATTAGTTTTTGGTGTAGTTCGTCATATGTTAATTCAAATTCTTGAGTAATTTGTTGAATTAATTCATAGGATTGAGTTGTTTGTATGCTCCATTGTTAATATAAGTGGGAATTTTTTGTTTTTCTTCTAATTAATGTAATTAAATATGAATGTAATTGAATATATGCGCATCTTAATTTAAATTTTCTGATTGAAATTTGAATAATTCTGTATAATAATTAGGGGCATCAGTCACAATGTCAGGCAGAAACCCTGGTCCGCCATTGCCGATGAAGAACTTGCCTCATGGAAGGATTCCGTTTCCACCCCATGAACCGCCATATGGCCGAAATCTTGGTCCGATGCCTCACCCTGCACTTCTTGAGGAAATGAGGGAGAGGGAATCCCAGTTTGGGATGGGCCCTAGGTCACTACCCCCTCATCCTGCTATCCTCGAGGAACGTCTCGGAGTTCAGCTTCAAGAAATTCAAGGTTTATTAGTCGATAACCAGAGGGTTGCTGCTACCCATGTTGCATTGAAGCAGGAATTAGAAGCTGCTCATTACGAGTTGCAACGAATGTCCCATTATGGTGATTCCTTTCACGCAGAAAAGGATATGCAGATGAGAGAAATGCTTGACAAGGCTGCCAAATTGGAGATGGAACTTCAAGCAGCAGATGCAATGAAGGCTGAACACATGCGGGTTCAATCTGACATTAAAGAACTTACTGTCGTGAGGCAAGATCTTATGGCTCAGGTCCAGAGAATGAACCAGGATTTGACTAGATTTTCTACTGATTTACAGCAAGTTCCGGCATTGAAAGCTGAAATTGAGCATATGAGACAGGAGGTTGACAGAGCAAAGTATGGAGCTGTTTTTGAGGGTCTTGTAATATTACATATGTTTATTTATACAAGTCTTGAATGCTTGTTTTGGCTTCTTTTTGTAATATAATTGGGGGGTTTGCAGGGCTGCTATTGAGTATGAGAAGAAAGCATATGCTGATAGCTATGAGCATGGCCAAAAGTTCCAGGCCAAAATGCTCTCAATGGCTAGAGAACTAGAAAAGCTTCGGGCAGAGGTTGCTAATGCAGAGAAGAGAGCACGTGCTGCTGCTGCTGTTGGCAATCCTGGTATGATTGTTTTGGAAGGTCTAATTTATTTGAGCATTGTAAGAATGGTGCTTTTGTTTTTTGATTAGCTAATGTATGAGGCTAATAGTATCTTCAGTTATTGGATAAGGTTTTCAATAGCGAGGTTTTTAATTTTCAACATTTGGATGTTAGATATGATTAAAAAATTATCACGATGAGCTTTTAATAATTCAGTTTATGTATTCAGTGCTCCCCTCTCTCACACAATGTTTGTGCACGTTGCTTGTCTGAAAATGCCTCTTGTCTAGTAAATCAGCCAAACTTAGTTCATTTCTTTGTTTATCTTAGGAGCAGCGGCAGGTTATAACACCACTTATAGCACACCTGAAGCTGGATACGCAGGAAATCCCTACCCAGCTGGCTATGGAGTAAACTTAGTAAGTTTTCTTACTGAGATTTTATAATTTGGTGTGCTCTGTGATGCTTTTATGCAATGTTGCGTTTTTGCTGTTTACAAAGATCATGTAGCTTGGTTTTCGGCGTTTGATTTACAGACACAGCCTGGTATGGAAAATTATTCTCAATATGGACCTGGGCCTGGCAATTGGGGAGCATATAACATGCAACGTGGTCAAGGGCATAGATGAAGTGGCTTGCAATTATCTGATGATGCAGAATCCTGTTTTGTTTTGCATGCTGGTCTCTTCAGCTCGAGCTTGATAGATGCATAAGTGTGACTGCGTGAGTAACTTTGAGGGATCCTTTTACAGAATATGGGGATGCTTCTTTACTAAGTATGTCATATTGTCATGCGGTGAAATATGTTGTCATTATATTGTCTTGTCCACGGAATATTAATTTCAGTTGGTAGTAAGGATAAGCTTTATCTATTTACAATTTCTGTTTCTCTCATTTCATTTGGTGACATGTGTTATGCGTTTCCATGTCTATATTCTTGTATAGCAGAGGTGACCTATTTGCTTAAAGTATTGGTTTCTCAGGCCTCATAGTTGATTCTGTTTCAAATAATTTTGCTGTTTATAATTGGACCACCGAAGATTTTAAAAAATTGTGTACATCTGATCTTGCTTCATTCCTTATGAGAGATTTGATTGTTGGATGCTGCCTTTAGATTTTCTAAAGAATTATTTTGTTTGATTCTTTGTTTACATCTTGTTCAGTGACGAGTGAAGATCAAGAAACTATATGCATCGGTGAACGGGTGAAGTCAGTTCCTTGGCTAGTTTATTGTATTTTTTGTTTTGCCTGTTTTTGTTAAAGTTGGCAAATGTTAACTTGACATGACGAGCCAGTCCATGCCTGACTTGGAAGTGGCTGGTTGAGTTAGGAGTTATTACCTTTCAATGTAAATGGGTTGATATGAGTTATTCATTTGACTCAATGGGATTAGTTAAGTATGGGTTAGTATAATTAGGCTAAACTTTGTTTGATTCTACCTATATCTATATAAGCAAATTCATTAAAATAATGAAACACAAGAAATTATAGAGATGGATCGTAACTTGGAATCATAAATAATTCTTAAACATACTTTTTGATTATTATTATTATTTTTTTTTTATAATTTTTAATAGTACTAATACTAAATATTTTAGGGAAGTGTATTAAAAACAAATGCCTTAGATGCTGAAGCCCAAGGTAATAAGGGTACGTGATTTCAATTGGCAAGGTGAAGTGTTTTCAATGCGCTAAAAAATACACAGTGAGGTGCAAATAAAGTGCATGGAAACTTATTTACTATCCCCAAAAGGAAAAAAATGTATTATATATAGCAGCACCTCATGCCTATGTTTTATGACTAGGCATTACAACCTCCTTTTGCTTTAAATTCTCAAAGTGTAACTGTAACTTTAGCTTCCTTTTTTTTTTCTTTCCTTTTTTTCTTTCTTTAAACATTGGATTAGATTTGTGTAACTGTTTTTTTTTTAAGATATGGGTTAGAGGTTAAAATCTCTCTCTCTCCCTCTCTCTCTCTGGTTTTTTTTTTTTTTTTTTTTTTTTTTTTTTTTTTTTTTTGGGGGGGGGGGGTGGGGTACAGAAACAAACCCTACCGGACAAGACTTGTTTGCCTACTCTAACGATTTTATACTATTTATGTCATGCACATCACCTTGATAGTAAAAAGGCTTAGTTCTTTGGTGTATTATAAACCTACTCATCTGTTTTGACTCCATGGCACCATAGTTTTTATATCTAACTCAGCAAAACATAATTTCTAGTTGGCAAGTGACCTTATTTATCTACGTAACCATATGTAAGGTAGATTGTGTATTGTACTCAAATGTGGCCATTTATTGGCAGGATAACAAGGAGTGACATGTCAAAAAAAACCTACAATTGTTAGTCATATGAATTCCTCACTGTCTTAAAAAAATAGTGAAATACAAGCAGGTAGATGCTAAATAGGCTATGACTACCTGGACAGCGTAAGGTTCTACTGTTTAGCTGTTAAACAGACTACAACACTCTTTTCTTTCTTTCTTTTTTTTTTTTTTTGATTGGGTTTTAATTTTAATTATATAGTTGTGCTTTTGATAATCCTGTGAATAGTGTAGTTGATATGGCTTGATGAAAGTTAAGATATCTATGGTCACTATCAGGTGGAGATTATAAACAGAAAATATTACAGCGCACACAATAATATTACAGCACACTGTAATATCTGACTAGGAGTCAGATCTGTATATCTATGCTCGAAGTCGTATTCTCCTACCCTTCACCCCTTTTGTTGCTCATATATTGGGTGAGATTTTTAAATTTGCGTTCTAGAAATTGCCTTGTTCAGTTTTTTACATAACAAATTCAAGAAAGACTACTTGGCGCTGATCTGCTCAAAGCTATTGGAGTTTGTATGGTGCATCTGGCCTTTTGCACAAAAAAGGATTCGCATGATACCTGTATTTGCTTACTATTTCCTTATTGTAAGGCCTGAAATCATTGAAGCTTTCTCATGTGGATCTTTGATGATCAATGTTGGGAGATGTTTGCTACTGCTATCTGGGTTTTGTACTTATATAGAAACAATCATATTGTATATGAGGTTATTCTTCCTCTTGTCAAGGTGGTTTGAAGTTCTTTATCACGAGGCTTGTATATACTTCCTCTAGTCAAGCTTTAGCTTTTGAGGTGGATACTTGAAAAATCTTAATTTTGTAGGCATTGCTTCATGATAGTTCTAGAGCATGTCAAAAAGAAAGAAAAAATGTCTTTCTGGCTCCATCTTTAGGCTTTAAGTTGATCTTCTGGTTATGCTGGTAGGATAGCTTTCTGGTAAAATTTAGGAGTCATCAATCATCTTACACTTGTTCTGTTGTAGTTTAGCCAGCATAAATGGCCTCAATTGCTATTGCACCTCATATATATCTAGGATTTGCCTAAGGCTAATTTCTTAGCTTCTATCACCCCGGCTATTTCCAGAAAGTCTTTGTACAGCTGAAAGTATCATGACATTTAGAGATAACCAATCATCCCTTCTATATATATTCTATCTAATACTTTAATGATTTAAGAGATCCCTATAGAAAATATGTTGGTGAGAGCTGAGAGCTGTCAGCTGTCAGCATGTGAGTAAATCTCAGCTCACATGTCAGCAACATATTCCCTTTCGGACCTGATAGTTTGTTCAGGCATCCATTTTGTTTGCCACTACATAATTAGAAACATGAACTAGCAATTTGCCGGTCTCATCTTCTGGATGGTGATGGCCATGTAGGTGCACTCAATATACTACACTCCCAAGTTTAAAATCCCATCAACATTTGACTTGCTTTGCTCTTCAGTTGGATTTATTATCTTCATCCTCTGGGGTTTATTGCTTAGTGATGCCAATAAAGACAAGCATATGATTGATTGGACTACGTTCAGACCTATTCTTGTCATAAGTTCAGTAGCAAAGTTGTCAGATTTTGTTTGCTGGAAGACATAAAATGATCATTGCCAAGATATTTATGAGCGTGAAGCAGCTGGATGAAGGATGGATATTTACAAGTAAGTGCCATAGTATTTAGCTGTATCACCATGATTTAGATATTGTCACATTTCATGGGATGCCTTGATTGTGTGTTCTTTATATTTTTAAAATCCGAATTTTTTCTTTCTTATTTGGTCCTACACTCCCTAGCAGCTTTTGCCTCCTAATGATTGTATTTATGTTTTCGTTTTTTATTGTCTGCTTTGTGGTTTCTTGATACCCGATTCTCGCATATGAGAATTTTTGTTTTGGATTGGTTTTGCTGCTAGTTAGCTGGTAGATGTTGTCATTAGTTGTGTACTTGTATTAATATTTTGAGTAATGGTTTAGTCAATTGGCTTATGAATGAGTTTGTTGTAATAGAAAATGCTCAAGAATGTTGGCAGCATTCTAGAATATTGTCGTGGAGCTGAAGGTTATATGTGAGTTCTCCCTTAACCTCAGAAACTTTGCCTGGCTATAAACCTTGATGAGAAGAAAAGGGGTCTGTCCAAAAAGAACAAAATATCTATCAAGAAGGTGAGACAGATTAGGTAGAGCTGGTGAAGAGAGGAAAGCAAAAGAGGATCAGAAGAAAGAAGAGAATGTAGATAAAGAGTGAAAAAGCCAATTAGGCGTGTTTTAATTGCTTGTTTGTTTGTTTGTTCGATTTGAGTATTCGTATGTTTTCCAGGTATGAGACCTGCATCAGACGTGGTTGAAGCTGACAGAGATTTATGTAGAGATAGTGGAGAGGAAATCTATGAAAAGAGGGTGAGGTGAGAGGATAGGATTGTGAGTGTAGAATTTAGAGGATAAATTTGATTCTGTATTTTGATGTTGGAACTTCCACCTGGAAAAGTCATTAATAATATGTTTTCTTTATTTAGTATTATAGAAACCCTTATTTGACTTGAAAATCCAAATAAAAAAAATTTAAAAAATATTCATCTCGGGAAAACTTATCAAGTTAAATGATGTTCACTCAATTAGGATTGTCTGGACTTATAAGTTGCTTAATAATCTTCTGTTGTTTATTGGTGTAGACTAACTACATCAAATTTCTAATAACACATTTCATGCTTGGCACTTTTTGCTTATGCTAGAAATTCTACTGTTCTGTGGATGTGTCTGATAGCTTGAGGTTTTGTTATTTTGAGGTGGTAATTATGCTAACTACTTCATGATGTTAAACTTTATTTGTCCATTATAGCTTTGTTTAGATAAGTTTAGCGATTTTCTTGTCGACTAGCCATTATGGCCTTATAGAATATATGTATCCGTGAAAAGACATTTATTTCTAGCTTGTTAGATCTGAATTAAGGTGAGGTTAGACAAATTTTGGATGTTACCTTTGTGGCTGATTAGGTGGTTGATGATACTTGGAGTGGTCGGAAGGGTAATGTTTTGGACTAAAACTTTAAGTGAGCCTATGATTGATTGATTGGGTGATTATGGGTATACTAAGTAGAGCAATAAAATGTGGATGCACCAGGTAGAGTGAAGAAATGGGTTCAATATTGTTTCTTGTCTGCTTGTTTCTTACTTGTAGTGGATGGAGCGGCCTTTGATGAATATAAAGCCACAAGGATGTAAGGAAGGGTCACCATTTTCTTCATAATGGTACATATTACTGTCTTCATTTGCTGATCCTGTAGATAGAAGCGAATGGATGAAATTGATCTTTGTAGGTGACCGTGAGAGACAAATTCTTGTATCGTGCAGCCAAGCCAACCTTTTAGAAATAAGGGTTTGATCTTGTTACCTACTTACCTATTGATTCTTTAGCTTTTCCTATGAAAGATATATTCTTTGTCAAGCATCCTTATATGTTACTTGTTTTATTATAGGACAGAATTTCTCTAGTTGTTGCTATGTGTTTTGAGAGGGTTATGACTTGTGAGAACCTTTTTTTTTTTTTTTTTTTTGTTAAAGTATGGGGGGAGGATTAAGGAAATTGTCCAGTGGGTTGGGATTAGGTTTGCTAGTTTAAAAAGGTATTTGGGTTGGGTCTTGGTCCTTTGTAGTCTAAGGCCCATCTCTTTGGTGGATAAATGGTTATCGTTTCTTCTGAATCATACTTCTTTTTAGCGTCAAATCATCAAGTACAGACGTGATATTCCAAGAAATTACTATAATTTTCCTTGGTTTCATTTAATGTTGGCATTGGATGAGTTTGAGTCTGACTTATGGAGAAATGCATGGAATAATAACTTTTATGTTTCAATTCCTCATCCTATAAACTCTTTCTTACAAAAGCCTCTGATTTTCATTTCTTGTTTAGAGAGGGTGTGTTCTCTTTGTGTAATTATTATATTAGATTAAATTCTAAAGATTGAAGGTTGGGTGAAAATTTTGGTGGGATTTTAAGAGCTAAGACAATCCATTCTTGTATAGTTTTAGTGACTTAGGAGCAGGATATTTGATTTGTTTTCTCAATATTTCATATATTACTGCATTTCCTTTTTCTGTTCCAGTTATCCTTGGAATGCCAAGGTTCCATAGAAAACCAAGGCTTTAATGTTAAAAGCAATCTCAGATAGGTTCTGCTAAAGTAGAGACCTGGTAAGTGCTGCTTAGTTCTTACATCATATATTTCTTCTTCTTATGTAGTGGGAAGTAGAGAAGTGTAGAGGTTAAATATTGCATTGTGGCCTTGCCTACTTTTTGCAATTCAAGGGGACCAGATTGAATGTCATTGAGCATTTGCAGGCCCCTTATGTTACTTGTAAGGGAATTTCTACGGCAATCAACTGGTTTGATTATGCCATGATTTCTGTGGTTTTATAGTACATATTCTAGTTTGGAGTTTGTAGGGTAGAGTTGCGTTTATTTCTTTTTGATGATGTTATCTCCAAGGCATCAAGTCTAGGTTGAGTGAAAATCAATTTTGAGAGGATTCCTGGTCTTCTTTTAATGTGATACGTAAGTTATCTTTCTTATTGATGGCTTTTGTTTCTGAATAAGGTCATACACGTTTGTGTATTTCTTAATAGTGAAGGTATCCACTTTCTGAGGTTCCTATAGCTTACTTTATGCTATCAATGATAACCAGCTGGTAGTTTAGTTTTAGATTTTCAGCTATGGTGATTGCTTAATGGGGACATATTGTAGTACTTGAATTTATTGTGAATAGCCACGATATTGTTGGGTTGAGCAGTATGGTGATAAATGAGATGAAAACTTGAGTGTGGCTATTATGGGAAGTTGATGTTAAACAAAAATTGAGCTGCAGCTGATCTATACTTAATTAGTGAAACTCAATGCTGCTTCCTTCCTCCACTACCAAAGAAATCTGCGATTTTTTTTATGTATATATTGTTGGTCTTGATTGACATGTTTGTTGTCATCCCAGATCCATGTTGATGGATTTTGGTTCTCTTGACTAATTTATTTCTGGTCATTGTCATCAAAGCTTTTGTATGCGTACAATTAGCTTTCTTTTGTTTTTTTTATTAACCAAAAGCTTTCACTTATTTTTATTTCTCCAACTGCCCTTGATGGCTCTGCCATTTCTTGAGTATTCTAGAGTTTATTATCGGGAACACTATCCAAATATCAGTGCCTTGGTTGAACAGTTTAATCATGGTCATTATGGAAAACTGATTATACTAGTTAGTTTCTGTATATAGGTGTAGATGGTTGAGATTATGAGAGATTGCCTATCTGTGAGTGCCAAAATTTTATTTGCATGCTTCCTTGCTAGATGAATAAAGCTTTCCTACCTGGTGATAGTTCTGGCTTCCTTATTATTTTTGTTATTTTAGTAATTTAGAATTCCTCTTGTGAACATTTCCTGAGTGAAAAAAATCCAAAATGCCTGGCTCATATTTTGTAAGCATTATTTGCCCTTGCTACTTTCTTCTATATGTATATTGAACTTGATCTTATAAGGTTTGATCTGGTCTAATGTGATCCAATCCTTCTTATTGCAGCTATGGAAATTTTGCAAGGAGGGTCGATCTTCCTGCATGTTAGATGGGAATATATAAGGTACTGACTTCTTGCCTTCATTATTTTACTTATGTTCTTAGCACTTCTCTAGAATTTGTTGTCTGACAAGGAAATGAAGATAATGTTCTTTTATTTTTGAAAATTGGTATTCAATATTAGGTTTCCGTCTGACGTGGTGACAATTTAGCTGTTTGAATGGTTTGTTTGTGAAGGTAGCGTAGTACATTGATAATTAAGCAATATTTGATCACTGCTTGTTTTTTTGTAATGAACTGATAT
Source organism: Chenopodium quinoa (assembly GCF_001683475.1). Classification (NCBI taxonomy): domain Eukaryota; kingdom Viridiplantae; phylum Streptophyta; class Magnoliopsida; order Caryophyllales; family Amaranthaceae; genus Chenopodium; species Chenopodium quinoa. The sequence goes on along the minus strand of NW_018744239.1, from coordinate 366,606 downwards.
AACTTGCACTAATAATAGCAAAATATCGAGAAAAGATTGGTTCTTTGATTAGCTAGGGGTTTGTTTGGCATCACTATGGTTTCTGTTTTTTGGTTTTTTGTTTTTCAAAATCATATGATATATGTCATATAATGAATAAAAAAGTCAAATTATTAAACTCATGGTAACTTTGAAAACTGACAACAGAAAAATGAAAACACCTTTTTCTCGTTTTCTGAAAACTGAAAACAAAAAACAATGCCAAACAAGCCCTAAATAATCTGATTTTTGGTAAATAGATTTGTATAAAGAAAAATAAGAAAGATGGAAGCTTTACTAACAAATGATAATGGTGAAAGGGTTACAAAAGATAGGCTAATAGCTCAAGGCTATCAATCTTCGATAGTGAGTTTAGCTCATAACTCTCCAAAAGGTTCTCACCAAATTTCTCACCAAAAGGTTCTCACCAAATTTCTGTCTCCCTGTTTCCTTCCCTTCCCTCTCTATTTATATTAAGGACTATTAACCCTAATAAACTAATAAAACTAGAATACCTATACTACCCTCCAAGTTAGTCTATTACAGTTTCAGATAAATGTTTTAAAGATAAAGTTATATAAAATTGGAGATAAATACCAAATATTTGAGAGATATGATGCTCTCTCAAACCTAACTAAGAAAAGCTAAAACAAAATTTTCAACTCTTCTCATTATCCTTCTCTTCCTACCCTCTTCTCTTCTCTTTAAATTGGCATTAATATTCTCATTTCTCTCTAACTTATTTCCTGATTGTTTCCTCAAGTTTCCAAACCGATTATTTGTTCAATTCTTATTATAACCCTCATATGGCTGCTTCATAACCATGGTCTCAATTTTGGAGGCCCAATAGCAAACAGTTTGGGAATGTCAGATAGTACTTAAGCTGGAAAAATCTATTAAATATTATACCTTGCCTCCGTTTTTCAGTGAACAAGTCAAATATCCAGCATTGGCTTTGTGGTGTTTTTTTTTTTATTTTTTTTTTATTTTTTATATTTTTTAATATATATCCCTTTTTTGCATTTGAGCAATGCTTAAAAAAGCTCAAAGGTGCAATGAAGTAATTGACTGAAGTGTGCCTAGGTGCGCCTCTGTGAATGCGCTTTTGGTGCATCTCTTTGAATGTACTCTCTACCTTAAATGGCTAGCCTCTCAGCGCCTAGATACGCTTTTTATACACTATGCGGGGAGTGACACCTTTTCCCCTTCCTCACTCACCCTCTCTTTCTACTTTCTTTTATCTTTCGCCCTCAACTTTTTCCATCCATTGTTTCTGAACTTCATCTTCATCTTCCATTATTTATCTTGCTCATTGAAAGTTGAAACCTCATAGCTGAGAATCTGTCTACATCAGTAATCTATACTTAATATTTAAAAACTCAATTAAGGAAAGACACATGTCCCCATCCTATTACATTGCCCTATTTCTTTTCTAACCCAGTACGCCACATGTCTTCTTACATTTATAATTTTTTATTAAACTATCTTAACTCTTTCATTAAACTTATACTTCATCTCTCAAACACACTTTGTCTTCATCTCCCCTTTTCAATTCAATTTTTTCTGTCTCTCTTTAATTTTAATCTCTCCACCTTTTTAAAAGCCTCATTATTGATTAAAGTACCAAAAATTTAATTTTTTTAATCATGTTTTCGATTATACATTACACCCATAATGATTTATTTGTATTTCCTCACTCGCTTCTCAATGCAATTTTCTATTAACAACTCGTGCATTGCAAGCTTACTATTCAAACTCTTACCATATGTAAAATACACGTAGTCGCATATGTGCTATTGGCCTATTGCATTTGTTTTGTTTTTGTTTTTTTCAATACAGTTTTGCAAATTCCCTTCAGATTTTGATTTGATGAAGATTAACTTATCCGAAATTCCCTTCCCTTAATTTTTTTTTCTTAATTTGGATTTGAGAGATAAGAAGAGAGAATGATATGGATTTTAGAGAGAACAGGATGTTGCCTTGGCTAAGCCTCTTCATTATGAAGGTGCTCTTATAATGCGGGTAAAAAAACTCCTTAACAATAAAAGCCATTTGGAAATAATTTAGAGAAGAGGAGAGGGATAAACTCATATGTTCATAAATCATCAAAACTTATTCGTACAAGCCTACTCATCTTTATATTTATATGTTGGTTACCCTAAAAACTTCCTAATAATACCCCTTGAATTGCTATTGGGAATTCATTATTGAATGCAAGGAAAAGCTAAAAAAAATGGTAACTAAGCCATCGGCCGATCGAGCATGAATGGAGATTTCCAAAGTTATCATAAGAAAACAATAAAACCTTTATGATCGGGTAGACTAAGGAGCAAAGAGACCTTGAGCCATCACTTGACCCCACGGACAATCACTACAAGAAAACACGCTATTTTCGATGGGTTCTTTCCGATGGCCACCTAAAACCGTCAGAAAATACGTAATTTCCGATGGTTTTTAAAAAATTTTGATGGATGAAGCTGTTGGAAATTTCCGACGGTTGTAGTAAGCATCAAAAAACATATTTCCGATGATTTTTCCGATGGCTTTTCCTATGGCTTTTAAAGCCATCGAAAAGTATATAATTTCCGATGGTTATTAAAGCCATAGGAAATTTTCGACGGATTTTGAGCAATTTCTGATGGATTTAAGCCATTGGAAATAGGCTCTTTTTTTGTAGTTAATTCGCCTAATCTGGCATGAATCAAGAACTCCAAAATCTTCCAATGAAAACAAAAACCGTTTTGATTGAGTATAACGGAAGGAACAATGACACTTTGAGCCATCATGTTCGGACTCCATCAAGCAAATCTTTGAAAGGAACCTAATTTGGCGGACCAAAGAAACAATAGACCTTCACGTATTAATCTGATGAAATAGATTCACCCTACCAAGGCTTCATTGGCAAGTGAAGTAAGAAATATCCCTTCATACAATTGATAATCAACACTTTATCACCTAAATTACGTCTCATAATAAGAGTAAAATCTGCTGTGGGACGCATGCCTGACCCATGTAAGTAAGATGATCATACAAATAGTCGTGTTTGGCAATAACATGACAGAGCTTTATCAGTTCAGATGTATATAATCTATCCATGAGTCTCGTGGATGCTTCTGGGAGATCATGCTCAAATTCGTTATTTAAAAGCCTAGGTAGTTAAATTTTCAGTTTTTGTCCCCCTCTATGAATTCAACTAACTTTCCTATCTCAAACATTTCTTTATAGGTGGTTGAGGCATCATGCCTTGCTTATGAGAGTTTGGACAATGCTGTGGCTGTGATACTTGGCGCTCGGCATACCTTTGAGATAATGCTAGATAATAAGCAAGTTGTTACTTATAAACCAATTTAAAATTTACATTGGTGTCATTAATTGATTTCCAACACAAAGACTCTTTAAATCCTTGATGCATTAATAATTAATTTAATAAAAACGCACTAGTGGCTTCTGCTTTAGTGTATTAGAACATCTCTAAGGACTCTAATGGCTAAGCTTGACTAGTTGTAGCTTGACTTGCCTCTTCAATATTCCGAGCTACACCATTTTCCAATAGTAAGATGCAACTGGTGTAGCTTAAATGACCCCACATGTCAATCAATGACTTTCAATAATTTTGTTACTTCATCCGTTATTAATTAATTGCAACAAGGGGATATTATTTTGAGACATAAAATATTCCTTTGTTGCATTTAATATTTAATGGAGGAAGCATTTTTCTCCAACTAACAAGGAAGGTAGCTTATTTTGGCAAGGATTGAAGATAGATAAGCACAACTAAACATTATAATGGTGTAAATGGTACGGTCAAGCTAGTTCTTCTATGTGATTCCATGATTTTAAGCTACGACAAAATGCTATTGAAGTAGCCCTTACCATACTATAGCAGAAGCCACTAAAACTAGTGTCCCTCCTAAAAGCATTGAGGCTTTATAGCTAGTAGGTTTTAGGCAAATTTCATAACGTTATATTATATACATACTTTACAACTATAAAGCTGCTGCTCCTAGAAACTTGGCATTGGTTTCTTAAGCTTTGCTGAAAGACAAGGCATTTCAAGCTTAGTGATCCTATTATTAGACTAGGTATGGGTGCAGCTTGGTAGTAGTCACTTGGAGAAAAAAGAGGGGGGGGGGGGGGGGGGGGGGGGGGGGGGGGGGAGGGGTCTTAAATTGATAGCCTCGAGGATGGGGGAGGGGGTTGCGAATGCCTCCTTGATTTGGAATGACTGAAGTAGGGTTCAGTTAAGGTTGGCTTTATGAGTTTGATGTTAGATTTTCCTTGTGATGTAATGTTATAATTGCAGTTTAATATAAAATTCGTTTTGTACAGGTGGGCTCTTTTTGATGATTTGTCACAGCTCAGAATTCACTTTTTGGAAGCTTGCAATACAATGCTGCTTATCAACAGGGAATTGACTTGTGCATTCTGTCATGGATTATATGATAATTTGCCATCTCAAAGAAGTGTTGTCTAATGATGACAAATAATGAGATGGGAAAAAGGCATGCTTCATGAAAATCATCTTCAAGTGGGAGGGGAGGAGGGTAAACCTTGGCTGAGGTAGCCTATTTCTACACAGAATGGCAGCGAGGAAAACGGAAAAGATGCAGGAATCTTTAGTAACAGTCTTGCACACGTCTTTGTTGTACCCTCTATAATCACCCGAAACTTCTCTTGATTTCCATAAATTGGTTTTTGACAACATGCATACGACTTCAGTCACGGGGCACCACCACTAAACCACCATGGTTTTGACACCAAATGAAATACTTTTCCAGTACCTAACTAATTTGTGCACACCTCTTCAACCATAAATCCACCATCACTACCTTGTTCAAATGCCAGCAACTATCATCTTGCCACCACTTGAAACATTTTTTTATCAGTCAAAAAACTGCTGGTGACTCGGTTTATTGTCTCAAGTAAATTGACATTTTGTAACTCTGGTGTATTACCATTGTATCATATCATGTACCAAATTATGATTTACATTGAAGTCATTAGTTAATTTTCTGTTTCAAGGTAGTTTTTCAAACATAAAATTTACTTCCTCGTTGCTTTTAGCTGACACGTCACGTTTGTCAATGCACAAGTTTAACCGTTAATATCTTTTATTACTGAAAAGCAAAAATTATGAAATGTTGATATTTTGAAAAAATATGCCGTGACGAATCTAACAAGACCTCGCATAATTATATTTTTCATTACGTATAAATCATAAAACGCGATTAGAATTAAGGGTGTGAATAGTGTTAAACTCAAAACGTGTTAATTAAAAAGAGTAGGGTAATATATTTTTTTTTCCCAAATCATAGAAATGTCTAAGGCCCCGTTCTTTAGAGCTGCTTTGCTCTGCTCTGCTTTGCTAAAATCTGCACTGCTGTGCTTCAATCTGCTCTGCTCTGCTTAAAATTAGTACTTAATATTGAATTATTATAATAATAATTAATATTCAATTAAATAATAATAATAAATAATTAATATGTAATATTTAATAATACTAATTAATAATAAGAATAATAATAAATAATTAATATTTAATAATAATAAATAATTAATATTTAATAATAATAATTAATACTTAATAATAATAATAACAATAATTAATTATTGATATTTAATAAAAATAATATTAATTATTAATTATTAATATTTAATAATAATAAATTATTAATAATTAATAAAAATAATATTATTAATAATAATAATAATTAATATTTAATAATAATAATAGTAATAATAATAGTAGTTATACTAATAGTAATAATAATACTTATACTAATAATATTAATTATAATAACAACAAGTGATTTTTATAATAACAATTAATATTAAGATAATAACTAATATTTAAAGATAATACTAATTATTAACTTTTAATAATAATAATAATTATAATTAATATAATAATAATAATTAATATTTAACTTTAAAAATTTAATAATTATAATAATAATGTGATAATATTAGTAGTAGTAGTAGTAGTAGTAACAATTAGTAATAGTAATAACAATAATAATAGTAATAACAATAGTAATAATAATAATAACAGTAATAACAGTAATAGTAATAACAGTAATAGTAATAGTAATAGTAATAGTAATAGTAGTAATAGTAATAATAGTAATAATAGTAAGGAGAAGGGAATGAAACCATATCCTATCGCCTGACATCGAGCTTCATACTTAACCCGCTTCCGATGAGCTGCATCAGCCACAACCCGCCCAGGAATGAAGTCAGATAGCCCTGACTGTGTCAAAGGAGAAGACCCTGCCAAATCTACACAGACATCGCGACCACGATCCCATGAATAAAGTAACACATCGGCGGGTCTGAGGGCCTCGTCGTTCCCTCCGGCCAACCCAATGTCAACCTCTTTTCTCGCTGAAATCCCAGAACGATAGCAAACATCAACAAGGGTATCCTGAACAACATTATGCCGATGTTTAATACCCACAATACCAGCACAAGACATCGTGTGATCACCGAAAATATCTTCAGCTAAAACCCTCGAACAAACAGAGCACAACGTCGAGATAGAGAACAATGGAACACACAGCAATAAGTCTTGGCGTTCATCGTCTGACCCAACCCTAAAATAGGAACCGCCCGAAGCCAAGCAGAGGTGTGATCACCCTGCTATGATTTCTGTTTCGGGGTTTTCTGATGTCCTGCGGGAGAGTTACAATTCCGAGACTGGAACCGGACGCCTGTACCTGCAAAATAACGGAGACTCCTGAGAGCTCCGCCTCCAACGGTCAAGTTAGTACCTGATTAAGGAGTAATCAATACAGAAATTAAAGTAATCAGATCTCTCTAGGTGAGAGTGCTTAGTGTTGGTAATCTGTGTTGTTAGCGAGATTAGCCGGCTGTTAATAAGTCTGTTCTCCTCTGCTTGATCTCTTAATTATTCGGTCCCTGATTAATGAGGATTAATCGGGTATTTATAGCCTTGGGAAGCGTGCAACTCTCTAGGTTTAAGGTAAACCTAGGGCTGATCGGGCCTCTAGACTGAATTGGGCCTTGATGGCCGGTTGTCCCATTTGGCATGGGTGGACACGTGGCGTGTCTTAAGTGGTCCGTGGAGGACGTATCTGTGACTGACACGTGGCAAGCTCCTGTTGGCCTTCGTGAAGGACACGTGGCGGAACCTGGTTGGTCCACTTGTCAGACGGTGATTGGTGGATAAAAATCCCCTAATCATTTGCCCCTCACAGGTGGCACGCGACTGGTCACGTGTCGCCTGTGACAGGTGTCGCACGGTGACAGGCGACGGCCCGTTACAGGTGTCACCTTGCAGACGGCCGAGAGACTTTCCCGCCCAAATTTTGAATTCGGAAGCGACCCTTCGCCTTCTCATTTTGCCTATAAAAGGAAGTGCTGACTTCGGTCATTTTCACATTTGAGAACTTTTGCGAGAACATTCGGACCCCTGAACTTGCTCTGACATTTCGGACTTTTTCTGCCTACCGCCTGTTCTGACAAGCCGACTGACCCGAACTTCCAGGACTTCATCAACCGTCACCCGTTCAGGTAACTCAGTTCTCTTACTCTTAATTTTCTTTTTATTTTTTGAAATGGCACCATGGAAGCACACGACACGCCCTAAGTTAGTGATCAGCCGGTCACCGGGGACGGCTGAATCTAGGACTAGGAGTGCCGCCTGCCCTTTTCTGGACCCATCTTTGCCCTTTATACAAAGTCCGATTGAATCTGTGTCTATGCAGAACGTGATGGCCAGAACAAAAAAGACTGCTATGATATCAAACTCAGACGGCTCCTCCCAAAGGGTGCTCCTTAGCGAAACATCTGACCAGGCGCCAGATGTAGAACGAGGCGACTGTCAAGCTGACAGTTCTGAGAGAGGGACCAAGGTGTTCCCTTCTCATCTTACCGTGGACATGTCTAATTTTCCTTCTGCTCCTTCTAAGGGAGAGGAGGCGGGCCCCTCTAGGAGAGGGGAGGAGTCGTCCTCTTCGGACTCGTCAGGGGACGAGTCCGAATCCAGCTCTTCTGACCATAGTTCTTCTGGCTCAGAAGAAAAACATAGCCGCCTACAAGAGGCGAGAAGTTCTCATGCAGTGGAGAAGGGGGATAATTGGGCAGAGCCGTCCGCCTCTTACAGAGAGGAAAACGCCCCCTACTACTGCAGGGTACCCCGGGGCCGGATCGCAACAATGCGAGACAACGTGGCGAGCTTTATTGCTAACCACAAAATGGGCCCGGAGTATTTACTGTTTGTGCCGGATCCAGAAGATACTGTCGTCTGGCCGGCTGGTACCAGCTATGGTGACGGCTGCTTTGGCTGCTATGTGGCGGCCATCAAAGCTGGACTGCGCTTCCCATTACATCCGGCTGTTCAGCGGATTTTAGATGGGTATGATCTGGGGTTATGGCAGTTAGCCCCCAACTCTTGGGTAAACGTACTCGGCTATGTGGCCGGGTGCGAACTGAACGGGGTGGAGCCAAGTTTTGAGGCTTTCGCCCACATGAACTATCTCAGCCGGACCCCTAAGTCGGGAGGTACCGGCTGGTATCAATTAACAAGCCATAGGGGTTACCTCATGACGAGAGGTAAGGCAAACAAATGGAAGGATTGGCGGAACACCTTCCTTATTATCGAGAGTTCAGACACGGAGCTGAACAAACGTTTTAACAAATGGAACAGGGATCCGCCTCTTCTCGCAGGCGGCCGCAGCATGCCGCCTGTTCCCCCAAAAGCTAAAAAAGAGATCCTAGACAAAGGACTCTTCAAAGTAGAGACTAGGGTGAACTCTACTTCAGGGGTACGAGAGCAAGTACCCCTTAATTGCGTCCCGAGCTTCAAGTGGCTCTATGACGAGTACTTCTTGGCCGCCTGTGGCCTCGGCAGTCGGTGCTCTAGAGGTAGCCGGCCTGACGAAAACTCTGTTTTTTCACGCCTTGTTTACTTGGGATTTTTACTAACTTTGCTGTTTATTTCTTTCAGCCGACGCCATGAGTAAAATAACGGCATCTAAGACTGCGGCGGCCATGCTGCGGGTCTCGCTAATGAAGCAGTCGTATGCCGACTCCCCCAGCAAGGAGGCACCCTTGGTAAGCTTTGAAAACTCTTCTCCTTTTAGTTGTAATATGCATATACTAACTCTTTTTGTTTTCAGTCTGGCACTCCAAGGGCTTCTTCCTCGCAACAGCCGGACCCCAAGGCCCGGAGGACGACTGTTGCAAGCTCTCCTGGGTCTTCCAGGAAAACAGTGGCGGCTGAGAAGCAGCCGGCCACTTCTTCAAAAACCCAGGCGGGGCCGCCTAGATGTATGGACCCTCACTTGTAAAAAACTCACCCTTGCTTCCTTCTTGATTAAGTCTAACTTGTTTTATCCTTTTACTTAATGCAGCCGGCCCCCAGGGACTTGACTTGGTTGAGGTAGCCAAGTCAATGGTTAAAGTAGTTCCTCCATCTGACAGGGAGGCGGTCAAGGGTGCCGGCACCCTTGACCTCGATGGAATTTCAGGGATCCTAGCTGAGGTATACTTAGCACCTTTTTGAGCTTTTGAGTTCCAGGACGCCTGTTAACTCTTTTGATTGGAAACTGACGCCTGTTTTTATTTGTACTTAGGCCCTGCTCCGAGTCAACAGCCTTCGCAAGCCGATTGATCGGAAAAACAAAGAGGTAAAGGCCGCAAAGGCTATGGCCGCCTCCAGCTGTGATAAGGCAATGTTTCAAATTGCCCAAAATGAAGTACTGACCATTGATCTTCTTTATTATCAGGCGCAGGCGACCGCCGCTGTTCGGGCTCAGCTAGAGGCGGCCCAAAAGAAGGTTGACGAGCTGGAGGGGACCGTCACCAAACTTAAAGCCGAGCTGAAACCCCTTCGCCAGAAAATGCACTCTTACGAAGCCATGGAGAAATCTTTGGCTAACGTAAAAGAACGCCTGGTGAACCAGGAGAAGAGTCTTACCCAAGAGCTCTCGGACAAGGCCGAGCAGGAGAAACAAGAGCTCGTCCGGGAGATGGTGGAAGACTCCGCCCAAATCCAACGCATGACCTGGGAACGACTGTTCCCCAGTGCCGACTTTGCCTCATGGGAAAGAACGTACCGCCAGTGTTCGGAAATATATAATCAACAGATCCTGGCGGCTGCTGAAGAAGAGGCGTTGGACGTTGCGTTGGAGGAGGAAGAGCCGGTTGTGGCGCTTGTGCCACTTGGGGGTAAGGCATCAAAAGATGATGCAGCTAAGGCCGAGTCCAGCAAGAAGAGTGCTGACCAGGCGGCTGCTGCTGATACTGAACTGCCCCCTTCTTAAGCTTTAAGTATTTTTTTCTTTTCACGGCCTGCGTGCCGTTTGCTTTGTAATTACCCGGCCAGGGGGCCGGGGTTTTGAATATTCTGCTGGTCTTTTATGGCCGGCTCATTTTAATCAAATTTTTTGTTTATGTTCAAATTTGTCTAAGTATTTGATATTTGCTCACTTGACCGACTGTTGTGTATGGCCGAACGTTAAGACAGGTACAAATAGTAAGTATGCCGCCTATGCCCCTGGACGACTGGTTGTCTGTTTCCAGGATAGATGATCAGTCGGCCATTTAATCAATCGGTATTCGAACTCTTTATTCAATTTGACCAAGTAAATAGAATTACCTAGTAGCCAAGGAATTTAAGTAGGAAAACAAGCGGCGGGTACCGGTTGTTTCCCTTTATTGCCAATGTTGGCTTTTAACTCGTTATTTGTTAACCTAGCAAGAGTATTGGTTGAGAGCCTTTGTTTAAAAACAAGTGGACGACTCATACCTTTTAGGCTCCATACTAAGTTTGAGTGACTATTAAGTTAACATAGGAGTTACTTAGTCTTTGTCACAATCTTGATTGAGTAGTAGAGGTATCAGGCGGCGTAGGCCGGCTAGACCCCTTGATTCGCCAATGTTTGTTGGCTATTAACTCAATAGGTACCCCCTGCATTTATCCCAAGTAATACAGGCGGTTATCTGACTCAGATGTCAACTGCTACCATTGGTTTGGTTAGTGATAGAGTTATCTTTGTCTCAAAAAACGGCTACGTGGTTGCCCTTGGGGACAGTCGTATAGGTGCCGTGTAATTAGTTTATAGAACAATGTTCCACCCAAAAGGGAGCTGCTCTCTGCGACGAATTTCATCCGGAGGGATGCCGTCGGACGCCTGCTATGATGTTGGGACAGGTCGAATTAGTTTTGTAGTTTTGATCAGGTGGCTTGGCGCCTGGTCTGATCATTCGGCCGGTGGCCTTGGTAAGTTCTTGGTGAACGTAGGTGCTAAGTAAAAGAAGGGTAGCCGCCTGTTAGTTACAGGATCGGCCAGGCCCTAATCTTTTTAGCTAAGTATTGTGAGTAAAATACTCGATGGAGAGTAGCCGACTGTAAAGGAACAGACGGCATGCCCCTCTAAAGATAAAGAGTGAAACTCAATGGAGAGTAGCCGACTGTAAAGGTACAGACGGCATGCCCCTCGTAATACAATATTGAATAGTAAGTGCAAACTTTATTAAGTAGCTCTTTACTTTACATCATTCAGAAAAAATATTTTTTAAGGTTATCTACGTTCCAGGTTCGGGGCAACGGTTGTCCGTCTGATGTTTCCAGACGGTAGGTACCGTCCCTGACTTCCGCATAGATTCGGTAGGGTCCTTCCCAGTTGGGAGTTAGTTTTCCAGACTCATTAGCCCTACCAACTGCTTCCATTTTTCTAAGTACAAAGTCCCCTACTTTGAGTGGACGCCTGTGTACTTTCTTGTTGTATGATCTAGTCATTCTCAGGCGATAGATCTCATGGCGCAAAACAGCATTGCCCCTCTTTTCAGGAAGTGAGTCTAATGCCAGGCGCATAGCTTCCCAGTTTGCCTCTTCGTCATATAGCATTACTCGAAGAGTCGGCTCGTAGTGTTCTATTGGAAGAACAGCTTCTGCACCATAAGTTAGGAGGAAGGGAGTTTCTCCAGTCGCCCCTTTTTCAGTCGTCCTAATGGCCCAGAGAACATGTGGTAGTTCATCTGCCCATAGGCCGCCTGCTCGTTCAATCTTTTTCTTGAGACCGTCTGAGATGATTTTATTAAAGGCTTCTACCTGGCCGTTTGCTTGTGGACGGCCGACAGATGCAAAGTAATGTGCAATTCCTTGGTCTCCCAACCAGCTTTTGAGAACAGGCGTCTCAAATTGGGGACCATTATCAAAAACCATAGACATGGGAACCCCGAACCGAGTGATGACGTTTTTCCAAATGAATGAAATTACATCTTTCGTCTTGATTCCCTTTACAGCCTCCGCCTCTACCCATTTAGTGAAGTAGTCAACGGCAACAAGTATATACCTTCTGCCACCTGTAGCAGGCGTATATGGACCCAGAATGTCCATGCCCCACTTAGCAAACGGTAGTGGACTGTGAATGGTAGTGAGGTCAGTAGCCGGACGGTGAATTAATTTGCCAAACCTTTGGCACTTGTCACATTTTTTCACCATCTCCATTGCATCTGCTTCCAAAGTAGGCCAAAAGTAGCCCTGCCGCCTTGCCCTTTGAGCAAGCATCCTACCACCTATATGGGAAGCACAGAAACCAGAGTGAAGATCATCTAGTATCTCTCGTCCCTTTTCAGGAGTAACACACTTTAAGAAGGGTTGAAGGTGCCCCCTCTTGTGCAGTTCTCCCTGTATCATTTCAAAACAGGAGGCTCGTTTTTTCAGTGCTGCCGCCTGTTGAGGATCATCCGGCAGTGTACCGTTTGTCAGATATGCCCTGATTGAATCCATCCAGGTTGAGCTTCTGTCTAGAATTCCAATAGGATTTTCCTCGATGCTTCTCTTCTCCATTACTTCCCAAAACACAGTTCGAGGAGTATCGGAGGAGGCGGATGATGCTAATTTCGAAAGTGCATCTGCCTGGTTGTTTTCTGATCTCGGCACTTGGATCAGATGGAAATCCTCAAGGGAGCCGACTGCTTGTCGGACCGCCTGTAAATATTTGATCATGGCCGGATGTGTTGCTTCGTATTCGCCATTGTACTGACTCACTATCAGTTGTGAATCAGAACAGGCGTCTATTTTCCTTGCCCCTGCCGCCTTACACATGCGGATCCCGGCTAGTAAAGCTTCATATTCTGCCTCATTGTTTGAAGCCTGGAAACTGAAGCGTAGAGCATACTCGAACCTGTCGCCCTCTGGAGATTGACATACGACGCCTGCTCCACAACCGTTTGAAGTAGAGCTTCCGTCCACATATACCTTCCAGACTTGGTCTGGAACTTGAGAGTCAGGAGGACGAGTCATCTCTACAATAAAGTCAGCAAAGGCTTGCCCCTTCACTGCTTTTCTAGGCTCGAAAGTAACTTCAAGACTCTGCATTTCTATGGCCCATTTGATCATTCGTCCGGAGGACTCCATGGTGGTAAGGGGCCGCTTGATCGGTTGGTCGGTATACACGACGACTGCATGTGCCAGAAAGTAGGGCTTCAATTTTTTAACAGCCATGAAGAGTGCAAGACCAAATTTCTCCACTAGGGGATACCTCAACTCGGCATTTTTCAGTACGTGACTGACAAAGTAGACCGGAAGTTGACAGCCGTCCCTTTCAGCAAGGAGCACCGCGCTTAACGCATGATCAGAGACGGCCAGGTACATGTAGAGATTTTCTTTGGGCAAAGGGCTGACCAGCCTCGGCAAGGAATGCAAGTGAACCTTTAATTTCTGGAAGGCGGCCTCAGCATCCGGCCCCCATTCAAACCTTGCCTTTTTCTTAATTGCCTGGAAAAAGTATAGGCATTTGTCGCCTGATCGGCTTAGAAATCTTCCCAAGGCCGCCAGACAACCTGTTAACTTCTGAACCTCTCGGACGGTACGAGGCGACTGCATGTCAATGACCGCCTGTACCTTCTCAGGGTTCGCCTCTATTCCTCTCTGGTTGATAAGGAATCCGAGAAATTTCCCAGACTCAACTCCAAATACACATTTCTTGGGATTGAGCATGACATGGTGCCGCCTGAGTGTGGCGAAAGTTTCTCGGAGGTCCGTCAGATGATCTTTCTGAAGTTTAGTCTTGACAATCATATCATCAATGTATGCCTCGACGTTTCTCCCAATCTGATCAAAGAACACTGTGTTTATCATTCGTTGGAAGGTAGCCGGGGCATTCTTAAGACCAAACGGCATGACCGTGTAACAGTATAATCCCTGATCAGTGACGAAGGCCGTCTTCTCCTGATCTTTCTTCCACAAAGGAATTTGATGAAAACCAGAATAGGCGTCCATAAAACTCATCAAGGCATGGCCGGCTGTTGAGTCGACCAGGTTATCAATTTTAGGCAGAGGGTAACTGTCTTTGGGGCACGCCTTGTTCAAGTCTGTGTAGTCTACACACATTCGCCAGGTGCCATTCGGCTTTTTAACAAGTACCACATTTGCAACCCAATCTGGGAAGTAACATTGCCGAATGAACCCTGCATCAAGTAATTTTTTGACTTCGGCGGCTGCCGCCTGACCTCTTTCTTCACCATGGTTCCGTTTCTTTTGTCGTACCGGCTTCTTTTTCGGATCCACAGCGAGTTTGTGTACTGCCAGATCAGGACTAATGCCTGGCATTTCATGGACTTCAAATGCAAAGATGTCCTTGTATTCTTTCAACAGGTTGTGAAAGTCGTCACCAAGGTTTCTCAGAGCAGTCGTCCCTACTTTGACTGTTCGGTCAGGATTGGAGTCGTCTAATATCAGGTCCTCATGCTCACCAGCCGGCTGAGGGCGGAACTCATCCGGCCGGTCCTCTGCCAATGATTGCTATTTTCTTGCTTTTTTTGCGGACTCAGTCTGGGGTGCCTTTCTCTTTTTGTCGCCTGTTTCTTGAACAGGCGCACTTTCCTTGACATTGTCAAGGTCTGTTTTTTCTCCACTTGACCCAGTGGCCATAACAGTGGGCTTGACATCCGAGAGATAGCACTCTCGGGCCATCCTCTGATCTCCCCTTAGGGAGCCGACTGTTCCATTGTCCCTTTCAAACTTAAGCAGCATAAGTGACGGGATTATAACAGCCTTGGAATTATTCAGGGTTGGTCGACCCAGAATCATGTTGTAGGCCGAGAGTTCCTCTACCACTAGGAACCGGACTACCATGTGTCGTCCTTCCCCTTTTTCGCCCAGGCGGATGGGTAGATCTACTCGTCCCAGTGGGTGGACGACTCCTCCTCCAAAACCTATTAAAGGGTGGGAGGCCGGATGTATGCAGTCCGTCTGATATTTCAGTTTTGACAGACATTTGCTGCTGATGAGATCTGAAGAGCTCCCGGTATCTATGAGGATTCGACCAACTCTCTGGTTGGCCACTTTACATTCAATAACGAGAGGGTCGTCATGCGGCCCCCTTATTCCTCCTAGATCCTCTTCAGTGATGACAATCTCAGGAAATGTATATTTAGACGGCCGTTCTTGGTGAACGGAATTTACATCTAACCGCCTTATATTATCTTTGTTGCCCCTAATAGTGGGGCCGCCTCCTGAGAAGCCGCCTGCAATGGTGTAGACGACTGCATCATCTGTATCGGAACTGTCGGCCTGTTGATTCTTTTTGGCCGACTGCTTTTTTGAGGCAGTATTCCCCGTAGATTTCTTGACATAAGTGTCAAGATCACCTTGATCAGCCAAGCGGTCTAGGTACCGCATGAGACTGATGCAGTCATTGGTGTGATGACCAATGTCATCATGATAAGCGCAGATTTTGTCTTGGTTCCGGTTGCTCGCAGAACCCTTCATGGGGAGCGGCTTCTCAATTGAGAGCCGTCCCTTTATTTCTTTTAGGATAAACTGGTTATCCTTGTTAAACACATACTTTGGGGAGTATGGTTTGAATTCTTTTTTCTTTTTCTGGGCCGACTGTTTAGAGGAATCAGCCGCCCAGACCCCTTTTCTTTTTTCATCTTTGTTGGACGACTGTTTCTGTCGTCCCTCTCTATTGTCGAACCTCTTCCCGTCCGACTGTTTCATCGTACACAGATCAGTCGCCTGTATATAGGCTTCTGCTTCAATCAAGGCCTCTTGAAGAGTCGCCACCCTTTTTCGAACTAAATCAAATTTGAAGGTAGACCCGTCTTTGAGACCTCTAAAAAAGTCAGTATAAGCTACCTCATCCGGTAACCCTTGAATCTGTATTCTCATCAGGTTGAACCGCCTGATGTAGGAACGAAGCCCCTCCTTTTCACCCTGCTGAATTGTTCCCAAATCAAGGGTCGTTTTCTTCGCAGGGATGTTCATTGCGAAGTTGGAGGCAAATAAGTAAGCAAGCGTCCTGAAGCTGTTTACACAACCAGTCGGCAGGTTGCCGAACCATTGCTGTGCAATTCCCTTGAGAGTCGCTGGGAAACACTTGCACCAAGTGGGATCATCCAACCCTTGAAGGTACATCAGGTTGGTGAATGCCATCAGATGGTCTTCCGGGTTAGTAGTGCCATCATAGGCGCCTACTAAAACATTTTTTACTTTGGCCGGCTGAGCGGCTTCAGTAATTTCCTTGGAGAAGGCCGACGGCTGTTCACCAAGTCTAAGCAGCCGTAGCTGCCAGTCCATAGGTTGGACGTTTTTTGCTGTAGGTCCACCAAATGGAGGTGGCTGCATAAAATATTGTTGTTGCGGCACAAATGGCAAGTTTGGTACCGCCTGTGCACTATGAAAGCCGGACTGACGGGAGGTGCCGCCTGACTGACTTTCATGGTACGACTGAGTTGGCCTCATCGAGGCATTTCGCAAACTGTCCTGAAAATTTGAAGTAGAAGCCGACTCTGATAATCGGTCACTCTTCTTCTGCTCTAGCAGGTGCCGAGCATCTGTGAACGTTTGCTTTGACCCGTCCGCCTGAATATGACGAACCGGTTTCCTATTTCCCGTAGGATAACGGAGTTTTGTGAAATCAAGAGCAGACGGCTCCCGCTTCTTAGATTTAGGATGGGGAGTCGCCTCTCGCCCTTGAACTGGCTTCCTCTTCAGTGAAGTGGAAGGTTTTTTGGCCGACTGCTCTTTGACTGAAGCAGGCGGTTTTTTGTTGATCAACTCTTGGATCTCTCCCTTGAAGCCCCTCATGAAGGTCATGAGTTCGTTCCTTGTGATGGGAGCAGACCCATCAGTCGGCTGTTGCCGAGCAAGCGGTGCGCCTGCTGGCTCGCTTCCTGTTTGAAGATACTCCCGTTCCCTTATTTCAGTATGACGGGTACGGCGGGCCCTTAGGGTCCCGTCTGGAGCTGTATGGGTTTCAACTTCAAATTCACTTTCGGTATCATGGTCCGACTGAACTTGAGGGTCGTCTAGGGGACGCCTCTCTTCTGGAATCGGTACAGACTTGGATGCCATCTCTGAAGTACTCTCCCCACAGACGGCGCCAAATGTTTCGGGGTTTTCTGATGTCCTGCGGGGGAGTTACAATTCCGAGACTGGAATCGGACGCCTGTACCTGCAAAATAACGGAGACTCCTGAGAGCTCCGCCTCCAACGGTCAAGTTAGTACCTGATTAAGGAGTAATCAATACAGAAATTAAAGTAATCAGATCTCTCTAGGTGAGAGTGCTTAGTGTTGGTAATCTGTGTTGTTAGCGAGATTAGCCGGCTGTTAATAAGTCTGTTCTCCTCTGCTTGATCTCTTAATTATTCGGTCCCTGATTAATGAGGATTAATCGGGTATTTATAGCCTTGGGAAGCGTGCAACTCTCTAGGTTTAAGGTAAACCTAGGGCTGATCGGGCCTCTAGACTGAATTGGGCCTTGATGGCCGGTTGTCCCATTTGGCATGGGTGGACACGTGGCGTGTCTTAAGTGGTCCGTGGAGGACGTATCTGTGACTGACACGTGGCAAGCTCCTGTTGGCCTTCGTGAAGGACACGTGGCGGAACCTGGTTGGTCCACTTGTCAGACGGTGATTGGTGGATAAAAATCCCCTAATCAATTTCCATAATGCTGATTGTCGAGGAGTTAAAGAATAAGCAGATTCTGCAGAAGCGGTAACCTTTGTGAAATATATATCTGCCAATTTCTTCATGAGTTTAGGGGCAGCGACCTCACTAGGATTACTCAAAATTTCAGACTCCACTGTTCCATTAAATAGACTCAACGCATCCTCAAAGGCTCGTCCAAGACCAACAATGCCAGCATGCCAAAGAAGTTGTGTCTGTAACCCAGCAGATTGTAACCGAGAAGCAAGAAAAGCATAATGACGAACATCGCCTGGAGAATAAACACCAAGCCCTCCAAACGCAAATGGTAAGGTGGCAAGTCGCCACTGCCAATCACCAAACCCAAGCCCCGAAGCAGTAACAATACGCTCCATGGAAGATCGAAGAGCTGCATCAAAAGTGCGCTGAGCCACCTCAAAAGTACTAGGAGGACAAGTACGCAATGCAAAGTAGAGTTTTGAAACTCCAGTACATGCCCAAAGTAACAACAGCTCACACTGAGGATCATCGAGCATAGCGACCTTATACATAAGGGCAATGGTCTTGGTCACCCTCTGCATCACAAGCTCACCACTAAAACCAGAATCGGAACTAGCGGGACCTCCAAGCAACCTAACACCACGCAAAGGTCGAGCAATATTAGGTGGAAAGACACCCACCAGCCTGCTTCGAGGGTCTTCTGTAGGCCAGAAAACTTCAGTTTTTTCCACATTAAGACATAACCCAGAACGAGGTCCTTCCTCCATAATCAACTGAAGAACTTGCCCCACCACCAAAGTGTCACCAATAATCGTGCCATCATCTAAATACCAAGCCTGAAGATATACATCAAAAGTCTCTCTGATTTTACACACCAGGGGTTGTAAAACCAAAGAAAAAAGCAAAGGACTAAGGGGATCACCCTGCTGCACCCCTTGAGATGACCATAAGGTTTGGTCCCCATAGTACAACCTGGCGAGATTAGAATAGCAGAATTCTACCCAACGCGAAATGCCCGGACAACGACGACGTACCTCACGTAACTTGACCGAACGATCAACCAGATTGAAGGCATTTTGAAAATCCACCAACAACATAGATAGACCAACATCAGAACCACGTTCCTCAATCAACCGATTCACCGCATGAAGAATTGCCTCACCATCTGAAAAAACCCCAACACCAAATTGAAGGCCATCAAAGTAACTCCCTAAAGACTGACCAACCATAACAGCACCCACCTTCGAAACGAGACGTCGCCAAACCGTACCCACAGCAATAGAACGGATACCACCACCGGGCTTGACAAGTGGCGTAAGAGGAGCACTAGCAATGTACTCTCCTAATTCCATAGGACATCTCCCAGCTAGAAAGAGATTAACCACCCCAGTAATAGAGTCAACCAAATCATCTGAGACTGCCACAGCTGCACCACTCAAGCAATCCATAAGATGTTGAGCACACAAACCATCCCTACCGCATGATGTGCCACGAGGGAAACTCCTAATCCGATCCAAAATAACAGCAGAAGTCGTAACGAGATGAAGGTGATCAATAGGTATATCAGGAAAGGATGGAGCTAGAGATGAAGGGTGCTTTGACTGTAAATCTGCAAGAGTGGCGTCATTATAAGGTGCAACGTCTGAAGAAGAAAGAACCGAACTGCAGCAGTGTAATGGCCATCGCAAATCTTCCTACGACACTGCTTAATATTACGCTCTTCCAAATCAATGTCCTCATCATCAACCATCGACAAAGTAGGAGAATCCTCTGCCAAAATTTCCCTCACAAGCTGCAAATTACCACCCGCTACACTCCAAGAACAAATAGCACGGGAAATACTCTCTTCTTGATGCCGACGTCTTACCGAAGACCGAGACTCACGACTACTCCGCGGGCGAAAGATTTTAAGGATGCAAAGAGGTAACACCAACAAAGAGACCCAATTAGAAATGTCATCAGGCTTAGAGATCACTTTATCAAGAGCACCTTTCAGAACCCGAGAAAACCCTAAACGACACTTGGGAGGGATAGACTTAACAGAGCGAAACCCCTTAGAGAATAAACAATCAAGGATGGCCACATCAAAACCACCATTATGATCTCGCACCAATCCATCCATACGATCAACTCGAGCAGGAGAAGAAGAAGATTGCGGCTTGGTGAAATTATGAAGCATAAAACGAACAACACCATCTCCTTCATCAGGGGGTGACACATCCTCATCCCCACCATGACGGCACTTAATACGTACCGTGTGCGTTTTAAAGCAAACTCCACATTACCAAATCCCCATACGCCTAAAAGTAACTTCTGCCTCATTATTAACAACCAAATTAGAAGTAAGAGAATGTCGGGTGATATCTCGCGCACTGATAAAACAATGACGATCACTAAGATGTATGATTAGAGAACGTCGAGTAAGGCCATTTCCACTCCCATCTTGACAACCACTAAGACCCACAAAGGGACAATGAAACTTCACAATGGCAGCCGACATAGCTGACTTGCACCAACCAAAATTGAAATACGCCCGAACGAGCACCAGAAACTGCCGCAAAACAGCATCCAAAACTGCACCCAAGAGCTGCCGAAACTGGACCAGAAACTGCTGCAAAAACAGCACCCAAAACAGCTCCAAAACAGCCCCCAATATCAAAAAATCGCTGGAAATATTGATCACCGAAACCCAAAATAGAAACCAACGAAGAACCTCCTCTGAACCACTGCAGAAACACGCCCCAAATACCACTGAACCGACCGCAGAACCCTCCTGAAATGCACCAGAAAAATCGCCAAAAAAGCACCTGAAAACAACCCAAAAACCTTCCCGAAACTGATCAAAAAACGGCTGCCAAACTGCCCAAAAACCGACCAGAAAACTGACCAGAAAAAAGCAAGTAAATACGCCTGAAACACACCAGAAATTACGCCGGAAACACCCCCAATTTTCGCCTGAAACTCGCCTGAAATTGCACCTAAAAACACGCCTGAAACACACCAGAAATTACGCTGGAAACACACCCCAATTTTCACCTTGACACTGACAACTGCACTTTAGGGCGCGCTTTAGAGCATATTTTAGGATGATTTTGGATGTATTTGGGGCCGCTTTAGCCGATTATTACCTTGTTATGCTTACGTTCCCCATATTACGTGCTTCACGGGTTTTCGGTTTGTTTTTGATGTGTTTTCAGGTAATATCAACCGAGTTTAATCGGATCCCGAGCCCTTGATGCGTAACCGAGCTAGCCTTGACCGGAGTCCGAGGAGTTAAGGAAGTTCAAGTGCCGTGCATTGATTACATAGCACAGGCAGCACGGCCGTGTTACCATAGGCACACCCGTGCTGGCCTATAAGCAAGCAACCCCAGGCAAGGCAGCACGACCGTGCAAGCCAATAGCACGGCCGTGTCAGTATCCACGCACCCGCACGGCCGTGCAGGACATTAGCACGGCCGTGCCAGATGTTGCCCGTGCCCGTGTCAGCTTCAGTATGAGCCCCGTGCTAGAGCATATTCAGCACGGCCGTGTCATTTTTAGCACGACCGTGCCAGGAAGCTGCACGGCCATGCCATATATAGCACGGCCGTGCCAATTTGAAGAAGAAATCCGGTTTACTTACTGACAAGCTAGCACGGCCGTGCCAAAT
This sequence comes from Chenopodium quinoa, assembly GCF_001683475.1. Lineage (NCBI taxonomy): Eukaryota > Viridiplantae > Streptophyta > Magnoliopsida > Caryophyllales > Amaranthaceae > Chenopodium > Chenopodium quinoa. Next base: position 345,034 of record NW_018744239.1, on the reverse strand, counting down.
ACAGCACGGCCGTGCTGATTCAGGGTTAACTGCGCGCTTGATTTCTCCGCATTAGAAGACGTATATAAGGTCCAACTTTAAGAGGATTCCTCAGACAGTTTTAGAGATAGTTTTGAGAGCCTTTGTAGAGAGTTATTGGAGAACGTTCTTAGTATTAGAGATTCATTAGTTTTCTTAGAGATATTTCTAGAGATTTTAGTTTTCTTGGATTGATTTGAAGCAAGATTTGCGAAGATTCTTTGTATTATTCATTGACGACGGATATCAAAGTTCTGAACTTTTCCATTGATTCGCATCAATACAATTGGTATTATTCATTCTTGTTTATTAATCAAGCTTTATTATTCCTTAATCAGAATTCATGTTTATATCTATTATGCTTTTGGAATTCATTATTGCTTTGATTATGAATATGTGTGAGTAGTCTCCTAGCTAGGGTTTCGGGATGAAACCCGGCCTAGGTAATCTATGTAATTGAGGATTGATTTTGATAAACGGATTGTGATTAAATTGATTATATGCGATTGCATGTTAATTCATTATAATAGGAGTAGCTAACCTAAAATCTTGAATTTGATTGCATGATATTCTTGATTTGAACAAGAGATTGTGAATTGAGTATTTCATTATTGAATGTGGTTTGATTATGTATCGAGTAATGTTAAGTGCATGAGAAATCCAAGCTTAGTATTGCCCGTTGTCTTCCTATCACATGATATTGATCAGACTTATAGTCTTTGCATATCCCGTTTGTCTCTGTGATTCCTTGTTGCTTAGTTACCAATGGTTAGGCGGATTCCCGTTCTCCCTAGTGTCTTAGTTTATTGATTTATTCCATCTTATTAGTAGTATTTTAGAACACCATTTTCCATTGATTTTGAACTAGCTTAGGTTTAAGATTGATTTGCAATTACTCTCGTTCCTCGTGGACCGAACCTTTATTTGCCATTGTACTTGGTTATAGGGTGTTCGTATAAGTATTGTTTGATTGAGAGTTAGATTGTAGCGACCATTTTAACCCTCGTCAAAATGGCGCCGTTGCCGGGGAACGGTGTTTGTTAATTGCTTTTTGATTTCTTGAGTCTAGTTCATCATAAAAAAGCACAAAAAGATTTTTCCCTTTTGGCTACACTTGTAGCCCTGCTATTTAATTGGTTTGGTTAGTGTGTATGCGCAGGTCTAAACAGAGAGAATTAATACCCTTCGATCCAGAAATCGAAAGAACTTTGAAGAGCAATCGTAAATCTCGATTGACGTCATCAAACTCTCAAGGAAAGGAACACAACACACAACAGGTTCCAATGGAAGACATATCGCGCCAACCCAATCGGCCAGCACCACGACCCCTTAAGGAGTTGGGAACTCCTGGGGCGTATAGAGCTTCAAGTGGGATTGCTCCACCCACTACTGAGGCCAATGATTTTGAGATCCGGCCGGCTATGATCACCCTCATCGAGAGAAGGCAGTTTAGTGGTGCCAAGCATGAGAGCCCTTTGGCTCATTTGAACGAATTTGAGAAGTACTGCAATACCATCAAGGTTAATGGGGTGAATCAAGAGTTCGTGAGATTGAAGCTTTTCCCCTTTTCACTTATTGGGAGAGCTCTCGAATGGTTAATGAAGGAGGTGAAGCCGAACTCTCTACACACTTGGGATGATGTCACGACAGCATTCTTGGGAAGATTTTATTCCCAAAAGAAGACGGCCGATGCTAGAGCTTTGATCCAAGGATTTCGGCAAAGGAGTGGGGAGTCAATCTACGAAGCATGGGAAAGGTACAAGGAGTATCAAAGAGAGTGCCCACACCACGGAATCCCAACATATCAAGTTTTACAGATTTTCTATGGAGGATTGAGTCCTCAAGGGAAGACCAGTTTGGATGCGGGAGCAGGTGGCCCCATTATGAACAAAACCGAAGAAGAAGTCATTGATATCATAGAAGATGTGGTACGAAACCACATGGATTGGCAAGATGGAGAGCGAGAGGCCACGAGCAAGAGTGGAGGAGCGGTCTATTCGGTAGACCATCTTAATGCAATCGGGAATTTGACATCGCAAATTGTAAATCTAGGTAAGGAAATGTCAATTATCAAAGAGAAGCTCAACGCTCCACCGCATCAAAATCTTCCATCCTATTCTAAGGGAGCAGGTATGCACTCTAACTCTAATAATATGCCTGCGGGATGTATATTCTGTGAAAACTGTGGGTCTTATGACCATGATACCTCTGCCTGTAACGTAGATTCCCAATTTCAATCCAACTATAATGATGGTAATGAGTGTGATAATGAACAAGTCAATGCCTTGTCTTATGATAATAGACCTAGGAATGACAATAACAGATATTTACCACCTAATCAAAGAGGGAACAATTATAATCAACAGGGTAATAATTCTGACTACCAACAGCAAAACCAGTGGGGAAACAGGAACCAAAGGGACCAAAATCCCCAAGGGTCTTATAATCAACATGGTAATTTTGGTAATCAGAATAATTACCAACAAAATGCAGGTAATCAAGGGCAATACAATCAGAACATGAATTCCAATAACAGGGGAAATTGGAATAACAATGGTAACAGGAAAAACTTCCAAAATCAAAATCCCCAACAGTCTAATGCGCGTGGCTCCCGAGCCTCTAATGACAACTACAATGCTCAAGGACCATCGCAAAGGACTAGTTTGGAGGAGATGATGGAAGCACAGACCAAAATGTTCAACACTTTCATGGCCACCAGTGACAAAAAGTTTAATGAAGTGATGACACATAATAAAATGCTTGAAACCCAGATTTCTCAGTTGGCTACTGCTATAAAGGATGGGGTTGGAGTGTCAAAACTCCCACCTCAAGGTATTGACCCTAAAAACTCTGTAAATGCTATCACCACTAGGAGTGGAAAGACATTGAGGGGGAGCGATGAAGTAGTACCCCCTAGGAGTCAATCTGTGACTACACCTACCACTGATACTGTTATAGAGAGTGAGGAGGAGAGGATCGGAGAGAATGATAAAACTGTAGAGGTCCTAAATGAAAAGGAAGTAACACAAGTCAAAGAACCCAATCTATTGCAAAAACTTCCTTACCCCCATAAGTTTGTGAGACATAAGTTGGATGTTCAATTCGGTAAGTTTTTAGATACTTTGAAGCAAATTCACCTTTCCATACCATTCACCGACGCTATAAAACAAATGCCTAACTATGCTAGGTTTTTGAAAGATATTTTGAGTGGCAGGAGGAATTGTGATGGGGTGGAAACTGTTAACCTCACCGCGAATTGTAGTGCAATCATCATGAACAAGATGCCTCCCAAATTGGGAGACCCAGGTAATTTCTCAATCCCTTGTGCTATTAATAAAATGAAAATTGATAATGCATTATGTGATCTTGGGGCTAGTGTTAGTCTTATGCCATATTCTGTATATCAAAGATTAGGGGTAGGAGAACTTCTTCCTACCAACATTACCCTACAGTTAGCTGATCGTTCGATCAAATTTCCTAAGGGTAAGGTAGAAGATGTTCCCCTACGAGTTGGGAAATTTGTGATACCTGTGGATTTTGTAGTTTTGGAAATGGATGAAGATAATCATATACCTATTATTCTTGGGCAACCTTTCCTAGCTACCTCTGGTGCTCTCATTGATGTGAAGAGTGCCAAGATTTCTTTAAAGGTAGGAGAGGAGGTCCTTGAATTTGATCTGAACAAAAGCATGCAATATCCTTTGTCTACTTCCGAAAACTGCATGATGATTGACACTATTGATTCGATTGTCTCTAGTATGCATACACTATTGCTTTCTACTAACCATGATCTTGAGCCAAGTGATACCGATGAGAGCAGGTACATAGAGGAGCAAATGCTAGAGGAAGATGATGGTGATAACGATTTCAAGGAAATTACACCCATGTATGCACTTGCTAAGGCCACCACAAAAGAGGTAAACGAGGCCCCTAAGGTAGAATTGAAACCTCTACCATCACATCTAAGGTACGAATTTCTTGGCCCTGATTCAACTTATCCTGTCATTGTGAATTCTTCTTTAGATGCGGATCAAACTTGGAAGTTGTGTGATGTATTGAGAGAGCATCAAAGTGCCATAGGCTATACCATTGATAACCTCAAGGGTATTAGCCCCGCTATATGTATGCATCACATAACTCTCGAGGATGGTGTGAGGCCTTCTATTGAGAGGCAGAGGAAACTCAATCCTCAAATGGGGGAGGTGGTGAAGAAAGAGATCACCAAACTTCTTGATGCAGGTATCATCTTCCCCATTTCAAGCTCTAGATGGGTTTCCCCTGTGCATGTTGTCCCTAAGAAGGGGGGAATGACTGTAGTTGAGAATGAGAATGGTGAGCTCATCTCAACTAGAACGGTGACCGGCTGGCGGATGTGCATAGACTATAGACGTCTAAACGCATCTACCAAAAAGGACCATTTTCCCCTCCCTTTTATTGATCAAATGCTCGAAAGACTAACTAGGCACAAGTATTATTGCTTTCTTGACGGTTATTCGGGGTTTTTCCAAATACCTATAAACCCGGATGACCAAGAGAAGACGACTTTTACTTGTCCATATGGTACTTTTGCCTACAAGAGAATGCCTTTTGGACTTTGCAATGCACCGGGCACCTTTCAACGGTGTATGATGAGCACTTTTGGGGACATGTTGGAGGCCGAGATGGAGGTTTTCATGGACGATTTTTCTGTTGGGGGAGCCTCCTTTGATGATTGCCTAGTGAACTTGGGGAAGTGCCTACAACGGTGTGAGAGAGTGAATTTAGTCCTGAACTGGGAGAAGTGTCACTTCATGGTTGAAGAAGGTATTGTCCTCGGTCACAAGATCTCAAATGCAGGCATAGAGGTGGACAAAGAAAAGGTTGAAGTTATAGCAAAGCTACCACCACCGGTCAATGCAAAAGGGGTAAGACAATTCCTAGGGCATGCGGGGTTCTACCGGCGATTCATAAAAGATTTCTCTCTTATAGCCAAGCCTTTGACTGCCTTATTGCAAAAGGAAGTCAACTTCAAGTTCGACAAAGAGTGCCTACAAGCTTTTAACACACTTAAGAAAGCTTTGATTTCGGCACCGATTGTGCAAGGACCACGGTGGGATCTACCTTTTGAGTTGATGTGCGATGCTAGTGATACGTCTATTGGAGGTGTTCTTGGGCAACGATTTGAGAAGAGGGTTCACGTGATCTATTACATGTCCAAGACCTTAAATGAAGCACAAAGGAACTACACCACTATAGAGAAAGAGTTCCTAGCCATTGTTCATGCATTTGAGAAATTTTGGGACTACCTCATTGGTTCTAAAACGATGGTTTATACCGACCATGCTGCCATCAAGTACCTAATTTCGAAGAAGGAATCCAAACCACGCCTCCTCCGATGGGTCCTCTCTTTACAACAATTTCATGTGGAGATCCGGGACAAGAAGGGAGCCGAGAATGTGGTTGCAGATCACCTTTCGCGCATGGAGAGGGAGCAACAAGAAGATGATGGGATGCCCATTTGTGATGAGTTGAAGGATGATGTTTTATACCTCCTCAAGGAGAAGATTCTACCATGGTTTGCGGATTTGGTAAACTACTTGGCTTGTGAGGAGTTTCCCCCCGATTACTCCAAGAACCAACGGAAGAAGATTAGGAGAGATGCAAGGCATTACATATGGGATGATCCAATTTTGTTCAAGAGAGGTGTAGATGGTCTCCTAAGAAGGTGCGTTCCGGAGGAAGAAGTTCATAGTGTGCTGAAAATGTGCCACTCCTACCCTTGCGGAGGTCACATGGGGGCTAATAAGACAGCCCAAAAGGTTTTGCAATGTGGGCTATGGTGGCCCCATATCTTTAGGGACGCGTGGGCATTTGTGAAGACTTGTGATGCTTGCCAACGGAGTGGAAACATTTCCAAGAAGAATGAAATGCCTCAAAAACCCATACTTGAACTTGAGATCTTTGATGTGTGGGGCATTGACTTTATGGGACCCTTCCCTTCCTCCCGTGGGAACCAATACATACTTGTGGCTATGGATTACGTGTCTAAGTGGGTGGAAGCAATTGCCTCCCCTACAAATGATCACAAGGTGGTGGTGAAACTCTTCAAGAAGATTATATTTCCAAGGTTCGGGGTTCCTAGGGCGGTTATAAGTGACAACGGGTCACACTTTGTGCATGGGGCCTTTCAAAGGATGCTTTGAAATAATGGAGTACATCAAAGGTTCGGGACAACCTATCACCCTCAATCTAGTGGGCAAGCGGAAGTCTCCAATCGACAGATAAAGTCCATCCTTGAGAAGATAGTGGCGAAGAATAGGAAAGATTGGTCCGATAAGCTTGATGATGCACTTTGGGCATACCAGACTGCTTTCAAGACCCCAATAGGCACCACCCCATACCGCTTGGTCTACGGGAAAGCATGTCACCTCCCGGTCAAACAAGAGCACCGCGCTCAATGGGCTATCAAGAAGATAAATTTTGATCTAGCAAGCGCGGGAGAGCAACGGATGTTGGACCTTCATGAATTGGAGGAGCTTCGGATGGACGCATATGACAGTGCGAACCTATACAAGTCCTGATCTAAGGAGTTCCTTGACCGGAAGATAGAGCGGAAGGTGTTCAATGTTGGTGACAAAGTCCTCTTATATAACTCTAGGATGAAGCTCTTCCCCGGTAAGTTGATGTCAAGATGGAGGGGTCCATTCACTGTCAAAGATGTTTTCCCTTCCGGTGCGGTTGAGCTTTATGATTCTAGTGGGTTGCAATCCTTCGTGGTTAATGGGCAAAGGTTGAAGACATACTATGAGGGAGCCCATGTTGGTGTGATAGATGTGTTTGAATGCGGTCACAAGAGTTGAATGTGACCACGTCAAGCTATTGACGTTAAACTTAGCGCTTCCGGGAGGCAACCCGATTTTCTTGCTTTTACTAGAGTAGTTTCTTTTGTTTTGTTTGGTTTAGCTCCTAATTTGTGTGAGTTTTGTGTGCTCTTGTGTGTTTTTGTGAAGGTAGAAGATTGGTTAGAAGTCGGAATGAAGAGAGTGATGCGTGCCTTGAAGGAAAAGAAAACCTGCAGACTGCAGCAGACAGCACGGCTGTGCCAGAATCCAGCACGGCCGTGCCAAAATCTGCACTGCCGTGCCAAACCTCAAAAGCCCACTGACATTCTAGCACGGCCGTGCCATTTTCAGCACGGTCGTGTCAAGTAATAGCACGACCGTGCTAATTTTAGCCAGTCGTGCCATCTGAAATTCAATTTCGCAAAAAGCCTGCCAAGCCAACACGGCCGTGCCAAATTCGGCACGGCCGTGCCAAACCTCAGCACGGCCGTGCCAGTTATAGCACGGCCGTGCAGCGCGGGTTCCGGATAGTTTTTCGTGTTTTTTAAACACGATTTCACTCAAACTCTCTCATTATTCCCCAACTCTCTAACACTCTTTCCTACCCTTTTTCTCTCTAAACTAACCCAAACCCCCAACCTCCTCCCTCAATTCCTCAAATCAAACCCTAATTCCCCATATTCCTCTTTCAAGATCTCGGCACCCTCCTTGCATTGGAGCATTTTTCAAGTGATTGGACGCAAAATTCGGCCCTCTTTGAGCTCGCCACAACTCCACTTCGTGGAGTCCTCGGTGAATTCGTTCTTAAACTCATTGATTTTCGCAATTTTTGTCCAATTTCATTCGTTTTATTGAATATTTGTTGTTGAATTGTGCTTTATTGTTGCAAGTTTGGGTGAACTAGTAGTGTTAGGGTAGTACATTGCATGCTAGGATAGTTTCTTGCTTGTTAATTGGTATATTGTGCTTAATTTCTTGAATCAAACATGCCTAGAACAAAGACATCGACTAGGAGACCGGGTCGGGACGATGCATTCTCATCCATGGTTCCACCCACGGTGGACACCATGGGTATTGTTTTTAATAACCCGTCCTTTTTGGACAAATTTGTAGGATTATCCCACCGACCGATCCGGCCTACCAAGTTCTACAACCCTTTAGCCGCTAGGGCTCTAGGGATCGAAAGCGACATGGTTCAACTATTTTCATTTACCAACTTTGATTCTTTCCTTACCATGCATGCTCTCACTTACAAGAGGCTTACCCTCGAATTTTTGTCTTCTTTGTACGTGCATCGGGATGAGAATAACTCACCCCGGTACTTGTCCTTTCAACTACTGAACTCGGGCACCATTCAAATGTCGGTGGCCCAAGTTAATGCCGCCTTTGGGTGGACATCCGACCTGAAATATGGTCCTAAGGATGGCCACTCAAAACACTACAACTCCGGGTTGTTTTGGCGGCAAATCACGGGGAAAATGGATAGAGATCCCCGTAGGGATAAGGCGACTTCCATCGTCAATCCCGCCTTTCGGTTGTCCCACAGGACCTTCTCCTCTACTATCTTTGCTAGAGGAGATAGTTCGGGTGTAGTCTCCATTAGGGAGTTACAGTTTATTTGGCACCTCACCCGTGGGGACGGGCGTCTAGACATGGGAGCGTGGTTACTAGACCACCTCGACGGTGTAGCCTGGGGTAGGGGTGATATTACTATCGGTGGCATGATCACCATTCTTGCGCAATATAATGGGATTGATTTTTCTGAATTGCAGGCTATCCCAGGCACTACGAGGCTTGATATGCGCACCTTGAGAGCCATGCAGTGGCTTGAAGGGACATCCCAGCCGGATTGCTATTTGTGGCTCGTAGCAGGCAAGCCATACGCCTACTTGCCCGATCCGAAGAGGATGGTGGTTTACAACAAAGACAACTGGATCTTCGACCCCGACTTCGCCTGGCACGAGGACGGAGGCACGGAGTATGTAGATCGCAATCTCCAGCCTCACCAGGGGGATGAGCAGGCCCACGGGGGCCAAGGAGGTGACGATGCTGATGATGATGATGATGACGAGGAGGGTGGCCCGGATGCGACCCAGCAGATCCCGGCGCAAGACTTCGCCTGGCTCCGCCTAGGAATGAAAGATTTGAAGCTCGAGGTAGCGGATTTGCGCCGGTCGAACGAGGATATGACCTCCGCCTTCAGAGACCTGAAGAGGAGTGTTGATGATATGGCCTCCCGTTTCCCTTATGGCCCGGGAGGGCCTAGCTCGTGATCTCTTTCCCTTTCCCTTTAGTTACCTCCCTCTCCTTACTATTGTAAGTCCTTGATGTATAAACATTGAGGACAATGTTTGATTCTAGCTTGGGGGGGTCTTACTTGTATTCATTCTAAAAAAAAAAAAAAAGATTTACTGCTTTCCTAGACTAACCTTAACTTGTTTGCTAGTATGTCTTTCCTTTTTGCAGATTGGGAACATTCGAGACGCGGCATGAGTTTGAAGAACGATGCTATGGCCGTTAATTGGAGCTCCTGGGAAGCAAATTTGGTGAGATCTTTTCTTTTTTTGTGTGCTTAGGATAGTTTAGTTTGGGAAGAAGTTGAATGGTTCGAGGATGTTTGATCGGTTCTAAGGAACCTGGGATCGTTGATGTTGATATTATTCGATCACTTGTTTGTCGATTGGGATTTTATGTGATTTTTATGCCTCGTTATGTGCCTTTCAACTTATTCAGTTGGCTTAGTTGTACATATGTTTGTGTTAGATAGGAAAAGCTTCTGCTATGAGGATGTGTGGTTTAGCTTATATGATATGCCTCGTAGTCTTTTCCTATGTTTTTGGATCATAATAAACTTGTCTAATTGCAAAATTTTGGAATATTGTTCATGTTGGATTCGAAATGTGAATGAATGTGTATGGAATGTCTATTTCCACTTAAGCCAGTGATGAATACACAGTTCGAGTCTATTGTTGATCAATGTGGACGAGTCTAGGCGAAGGGTAGAAATAGAACACTTTTGTCATGTGAAACTCTATGCCTTTGGGCTGTGGTAAGATGGAGTCGCTTCCCGGTTGTGGATTTGACCCCCTTGATTGGTAGTTGCTTTATTTGTTAGATCCCGTGAGGTTTATTTGTTCTAGCCTTCATCATTCTTGTTGAGTGGCATATTTGGATCCTTGATTACGCATTTTTCGATCTTTGTGTTGACTAGTAGCTCCCGAGACCGACTTGACACTTTTAAGGGAGGAAGAGGGCACCTTTTTCATTTTTCTTATTTTGTTCCTTTTGTTTTGTTACAAATTGATTTTCTTTTTACATCATCTTACTTGCTAACCATGTTGAGCTTTAATTCCATTCTTGGTTAACCGTGTTACAAACCCGATGGCCAATGTTTTACCAACCCTTAGTTGTGAAGCGTTTACCTAGATAGGTTTGTTGAGCTTATTGTTTACTAATCAAGGAATAAAGTTTGATAGTTGGTTTGAGCAGGTGTGAAAGTGAGCCTAATTGTAAATATGTAATGTGAAAGTCATTTTGCCATCAATAACAAAAAAGAAAAAAAAAGAAGAAGAGAAAAGCCGTCTGAATTGTGAAAAAGGCAAGGACACATAAATAAAGTTTTGAAGTTTGAAAGAGGTCATTTGAGTGTGTATTATATGGATAATTTGGGATGTGTAAGAATGTGAATCAATGAGATTGTGGAAAGTGAATTACATCTTTTGAACTATTGTTTTTGAGAATTGTGATTCTCGCGCTTCATTTAGGAATTAACCCCACTTTTTTTAAATTGTTTTCACCTACCTTACCCATTGCCAATACATTACAACCCTTTTAAGACCCTTAGACTTTAGAGGTGTTCGGTTCTCAAACGGTGGAGGGAGATACCTTTCAACCCTATGGAAAGATTATGCGTAATCGAGATGTCGGGATACCTTTGTTATTTCCTCAAAACATCACTTCTTCCGGTTCCTTCGAGGAATCATGAGGGGCCAATTAGGGTGGTGATTTGAAGCAAAAGGGGAGGACGTGGCCGGTTTGGTCGGGTTTAGAGGGAAGCATGATTTCTTTGTTCTCTATGCTTGGTTTAGGTCTTGTTCGCATTTGATCAACGATATCTTGGATTGTGTGTCTCGTTGCTTGTTTGAGTGAGTTTTCCTTCCGTGCATGGTTGTTCTAAGTAGGATCCATTGATTTCATTCCGTGCTTAATTTGATTTGTTCGCAATGGCATAGTTTATTTGATCTTGTGTGTGTTTCCCTTGGTTTTTGCTCGAGGACTAGCAAAAGTGTAGCTTGGGGGGTTTTGACAAGCGCACTTTAGGGCGCGCTTTAGAGCATATTTTAGGATGATTTTGGATATATTTGGGGCCGCTTTGGCCGATTATTACCTTGTTATGCTTACGTTCCCCATATTACGTGCTTCACGGGTTTTCGGTTTGTTTTTAATGTGTTTTCAGGTAATATCAACCGAGTTTAATCGGATCCCGAGCCCTTGATGCGTAACCGAGCTAGCCTTGACCGGAGTCCGAGGAGTTAAGGAAGTTCAAGTGCCGTGCATTGATTACATAGCACAGGCAGCACGGCCGTGTTACCATAGGCACACCCGTGCTAGCCTATAAGCAAGCAACCCCAGGCAAGGCAGCACGGCCGTGCAAGCCAATAGCACGGCCGTGTCAATATCCACGCACCCGCACGGCCGTGCAGGCCATTAGCACGGCCGTGCCAGATATTGCCCGTGCCCGTGTCAGCTTCAGTATGAGCCCCGTGCTAGAGCATATTCAGCACGGCCGTGTCATTTTTAGCACGACCGTGCCAGGAAGCTGCACGGCCGTGCCATATATAGCACGGCCGTGCCAATTTGAAGAAGAAATCCGGTTTACTTACTGACAAGCTAGCACGGCCGTGCCAAATACAGCACGGCCGTGCTGATCCAGGGTTAACTGCGCGCTTGACTTCTCCGCATTAGAAGACGTATATAAGGCCCAACTTTAAGAGGATTCCTCAGACAGTTTTAGAGATAGTTTTGAGAGCCTTTTTAGAGAGTTATTGGAGAACGTTCTTAGTATTAGAGATTCATTAGTTTTCTTAGAGATATTTCTAGAGATTTTAGTTTTCTTGGATTGATTTGAAGCAAGATTTGCAAAGATTCTTTGTATTATTCATTGACGACGGATATCAAAGTTCTGAACATTTCCATTGATTCGCATCAATACAATTGGTATTATTCATTCTTGTTTATTAATCAAGCTTTATTATTCCTTAATCAGAATTCATGTTTATATCTATTATGCTTTTGGAATTCATTATTGCTTTGATTATGAATATGTGTGAGTAGTCTCCTAGCTAGGGTTTCGGGATGAAACCCGGCCTAGGTAATCTATGTAATTGAGGATTGATTTTGATAAACGGATTGTGATTAAATTGATTATATGCGATTGCATGTTAATTCATTATAATAGGAGTAGCTAACCTAAAATCTTGAATTTGATTGCATGATATTCTTGATTTGAACAAGAGATTGTGAATTGAGTATTTCATTATTGAATGTGGTTTGATTATGTATCGAGTAATGTTAAGTGCATGAGAAATCCAAGCTTAGTATTGCCCGTTGTCTTCCTATCACATGATATTGATCAGACTTATAGTCTTTGCATATCCCGTTTGTCTATGTGATTCCTTGTTGCTTAGTTAACAATGGTTAGGCGGATTCCCGTTCTCCCTAGTGTCTTAGTTTATTGATTTATTCCATCTTATTAGTAGTATTTTAGAACACCATTTTCCATTGATTTCGAACTAGCTTAGGTTTAAGATTGATTTGCAATTACTCTCGTTCCTCGTGGACCGAACCTTTATTTGCCATTGTACTTGGTTATAGGGTGTTCGTATAAGTATTGTTTGATTGAGAGTTAGATTGTAGCGACCATTTTAACCCTCGTCAGACACTGGCCTGAAAATTCGCCTGAAAACCGCCAGAAAACTGCCTGAATTACGCCCTAAAACAGCACCAAATTGAACGTGTAAACCGCCTGGAAAAAGAGCCATTGCTTCCCCTATATATGCCGGACCACCGATGCACAAGCCGCCGATGAACCTGCCGGAAAACTAACGTGGAACCTGCTGCCGGATAATTGACGAGGACGAGAAACCTGATCGCACCCTAATTATTATTATTATTATTATTATTATTATTATTATTATTATTATTATTATTATTATTATTATTATTATTATTATTATTCCCTTCTCCTTTTCTTCGCTTGGGGAATTAGAGAAAGAGGTTGTTGCGTTACTGAAGCGGATTCAGAGGTTCTCGACGACGCAAGACATTGGGGCTCGTGCTGCAGCTCATATCTTCACTAGGATAGGATTTGCAATAGCTAGAGGAGTGGGGGCCCAGATTGTATCTCGGCTTCCCACTAATTTATTGTAGGTTGTATGACTTTTGTTTTTGAGATAATAATAATAATAATAATAATAATAATAATAATAATAATAATAATAATAATAATAATAATAATAATAATAATAATAATAATAATAATAATAATAATGAAATCTGCTCTGCTCTGCTCTGCTGAAATCTGCTTTGCTCTGTTGAAATCTGCTCTGCTCTGCTTTGCTCTACTAAAATCTGCTCTGCTCTGCTCTGCCCAGAAGCTCAAAAGAACAGGGCCTTAGTGGTTTTTAGATACTATTGATCATGGGAAATATACGATCTAATGTTCTTATCATGACAAAAGGAACTCTAGTATTACAAATAGAGTGGTCCTCATTGAGTAGTCAAATAATACCATTGTATACTTCCTCCGTTTCTTTTGACTTGCAACACAGCCTTGTGGCACGTGTTTTGAGGTCGGGTTTATGTAATGTAAACGGATAAATTATTCATTATAATTTTTACAAATGATACTTAACCCTATTCTAATCTTCGTGTAAAAATTATATTGATAAAATCGTTCGTTTACCCTCACTAATTATCTCCTAAAACTGCGTGCCTAAAAGGTGTGTTGCAAGTAAAAAAAACGGAGGAAGTATGTAGTAATACTATAATATTTTCAGTGGTACTAAACACACTCTCAGTAGTACCTGAATAAAAATCCCAATGGTATTTTGTAAGCAGGGTCGTCTCAAACTATTTTGATGTCCTATTGTAAAAAATATTTCTTTATACTCCGTATATATAAAAATAATCTAATTAAATACTTGTATAAATATATATCAAACTCCTTTATCAATTTTTTTATTGTTTTTTTTTTTTAAAAAATGCATACCTATTGCTTATTCGAGGATTTCAAACAGTTGAACAAGGAACTTTGATGTATAATTTCTAAGGCCAAATCAATCTAACTTTTTTTTTCTTTTAACAACATAATCGATCAATATTTTTTATGAAAAGATAGAATTTACCGTAGTAAGAGTATATATTGGATGAAATATGTTAGCAGTTGAAATGAAAATTAACTAACGAAATAAAAAATTGAATTGCTCCATTAACAAGTATAATTTCATAAATTAAAATTAAAAATATGGAATGTTTGAGAATTTTTTATGGGAATTAAAAAAAAAAAACAGCATGTTTTGTATGTGATTGGCCACACGGTGTGGCCAGCTAACACACAAGTAACCTCTCCGACCTAGTAACCCCTTCGACCAAGTAACCCCTTCGACCTAGTAACCCCCGACGAACTAGTAACCCATAATCGAACCTAGCTAATAACCCATGACCGGACCTAGTAACCCCTGACTGACCAAGTAACCCCTGACCGAACCTATTAACCCCTAACCAGATCTAGTAACCCCTGACCGGACCTGGCAACCAATGACCAAGTAACCCCTAGCCGACCAAGTAACCCCTTACCAACCTAGTAACCTAGTAACCCCTAACCGGATCTAATAACCCTTGACGTAACCACCAATTATACCGCCAAAGTAGCCACCATAACACAATTAAAAAAATAAATAAAATGAAATTCCTCAAAATCCAAAACTCTAATCTTAATTAAACTAATTTCATTACCCAGCACACCAAAATCCAAAACTCTACTCTTAATTTCATTACCCAACACAAGTATCAACTCACTAAACTTTTGGTAAATTTATTCAACCGAAGTATTCCTCACTCCTCTGTCCTCTGCGAGTTTCAATCATCATCAATTTAAAAATGGCGATTTCGTCTCATCCTTGCCGCATATTCACCTCCATCGACCTCTGCATATTCACCTTCATCTTCTGCGTTGCTCTGGTGGAGGATTGACGGCGGAGAGCGGAGGAGGTGTGGCTTCCGATAGCTTGACGCTAAAATTGGCAGCCATGGAAGACATTGGAAGAGAGAGAAAGAAAGAATTTTGGGGGTTAAGATTGGTGATGCGTGGTCTAAATGGAGAAGAACAAAAGAGGAGAGAGAAAGAAGAAAAGTAAAAAAAAAAAAAAAAAACTTTGGCTGGTAGCACGGTGTGGCCAACCACATATGAATCTTTGTGCAAAAAGAGTAACTAGAGGGGGGTTTCGAAAAAAGGAGAAATTAAAGGAAGGTAAATATTTATAAAATGGAAAATTGACATTTTGATAAAAACTAGGAAGGTAATTTAGAGCATCAATAATGGGGGGTTTCTTAAAATGTAGTTCTTATTCTCTCTTTTATTCCACATAATCAAGAATTCTTATTAAGACTTACCCTCAATGTAACCTAAGAAATGCACTAGTTCTTAACACTATATCTTAATCTCTCTCTTCTTTCTCTCTCCTACTTTTAATAATTGCTCCATCATTACTTTATTTCTCCAACACTATTTTTTGAATAGAATTATTATTATTATTATTATTATTATTATTATTATTATTATTATTATTATTATTATTATTATTATTATTATTATTATTATTAATGCAAATATAAAAATTGACATTAATGCTAAAAATAGAGATAACAATTTTTGCATACAACAACACCTTAACAATTGGAAAAATAAGATACGTACGCAATAAAACATAACAAAGAAATACTTATAAAAAATACATTTTACTCATCACCACCATGACCAAACCCGTCCCAAATATGTTCCGTCAAGTCGTCTCGCAATTGATTATGTGTTTCCCTATTTCGAACTCTCATTCTATTCCTTAGGTATGATTGCATATCGGCACGCCAGCGTATATTATAATTAGTTGGTGAGTCACCATTATCTTGTGCTTGATCAAACTGACTAAAATCTCCATATTCTTCGTTGTGAAGGTAACCTTGTCGTTCATTTTCAACAATCATGTTATGCAATATAATACAAGCTATCATTATTTTTTGCACAACTTCTATTTTCCATATTAATGTCGGGTTTCGAATAATAACAAACCTTGCCTGGAGAACTCCAAAAGCACACTCAACATCTTTTCCCGCCGACTCTTGGCGTTGTGGAAATAATTTTGCCTTTGGACCTTGAGGAAGTCGATATGCTTGTACAAAAGTTGCCCATTCTGGATATATACCATCTTCTAGGTAATATCCCATATTGTATTGGTGACCATTTACTTCAAAATTCACTAGTGGTGCTCGTCCTTCAAATATATCGTTAAAAACTGGCGAGCGATTTAGTACATTAATGTCGTTTGATGAACCTGGAACTCCAAAAAAAAGCATGCCATATCCATAAATCTGTTGATGCAACTGCTTCTAATATAATTGTAGCCTTACCATCTCGGCCTTGAAATTGTCCTTGCCAAGCAGTAGGATAATTTTTCCACTCCCAATGCATACAATCTATACTTCCCAACATGCTTGGGAATCCACGCACCTCTCCAATGTGCAGTAGCCTTTGTAAGTCATCTTGATTTGGTTTTCTCAAATACACGTCTTGAAACTCGGCAATTATAACATCAACAAATCTACGTAAGGCATTGAGTGAGCTTTGCTCACTAATTCTAACGTACTCATCAATTTCGTCAGCTGCTACTCCATATGCCAACGATCTCATAGCTGCAGTGCATTTTTGTAATGGTGAAAAACCGGGCTTACCAGCTGCATCATATTTTTGTTGAAACCATGGATCACGTTGTTGGACTCTGTCAACTATATGAGGAAATAACGACCTTCTCATTCTAAACCTTCGTCAAAATTGATCATCAGTATATACAGGATTCTCGGCAAAATAATCTAAGAACAAGCGATTGTGACCAGCAACACGATCTCTTGGTCGATTGGGAGAACGATTTCCTTTGCCTTCGAGAAGTTGAACCCCTTCTAGTGAGCTCAGTAACTGCTTCAGCTACAATTTCATTGCGAAGTGGCATTGCCATGACCCAATTATGAACCATTTGTCGAACTTGTGAACGGGGGTTTGGATTTTCAGAATCCGAGCTCCTAGATCTTGAACTTGAACTAGAAGGCGTATGATTATTTTGAGTATAGATTGTATTGTATGTTGTGACAACATTGATGTACAAGAAGATGGTGTTATATGAATTTGAAAATTATTGGTTGTAAATAATTGATCTACCATGAAAGATACTTGACACACCATGCAATGTCACACCACAGTCATATCAGATCTGTATAATACTATTCATGTCAGCGAAAGAGTTCACAAACTGCATCAATAAATCACCTGCAAAAGGTGATATGACAAAGACAATACAATGTCACAACATGATAATAATAGCTAATACATTATTATTTGCAATACAACATCAACTTACTAGATTAAGAGTTAAACTAATACATCCACTAGTGGTAATTAATTTAACATAACAATCACTAGTGATCTACAATAACATTGAATTAACGATGATATTTAATGCCATCATATGGTCATTAATTCATTCCATAACTTATTTTTACGAGCTTCATCTTCCTTTGATAAATTATCCCGACTTAGTAACGCTTGTAGTAACTGATATTTAAGTTCTCTTTCTTTTAGAATTTGGGCTTGATTTTTCTTCTATTATTCGTTCAAATTCAACAAAGTCCTTCATAGCCTTTGCAGTTTCTTCATTTGAATGTTGCATACTTGCAAGTTTTTCTTGCAAAGGATCAATACCATCGGTTACCTTCATTTTCAGTTTCCTTTTAGCTTGCTTTTGACCCCCTGGTCGTGTCAAGGGGTTAGCACTTTGTGGTGTTCTTTCTGCAGATGACGAAGAAAATTTTCCACTTTCGTCTAGTCTTGATCTTTTCTCACTCCCCTCACTACCCCTAGATTGGTTGATAGCACTTGTAGTTTGATAATTTGGAGGATCAAATAAGGGTGTTGAAGAATCAGTGGTGTAGACAAATGCATTCATAAATTTAGGTTGGTTTTTCAACCTTTCATATGCAAAGTCGAACTCTAAATCTTCCTTCATATCAGAAAAATATATTGCATTAGCTTCATTAGTGACATTTAAAGTACACTCACCGCTTTTTCATTGTTTGCATTGATCAACACATGCTGCATATTTTGCAACCGCGGGTCGTATTTTTTGCCAACGACTCTTGAGTTGTTAAAGTTCTCTTGGCTTTCCCTCGTTGTGATGCTTGTTGTAGTAGTTTACTATCTTAGTCCAAAATGCTTCACTTGTTTTATTTGTACCATGTATCTTATCAGGCGCATAATTGAGCCACCCACTAATTAGAAGGTTATCTTGGGCTTTATTCCAATATATCCTCCTTCCTTTATTATTTGAAGGTGTTGGTTGATCATTATCAACTTCATTTTCTTCTTAAGATTCCATGGCATTAATGTTAATGTTACTAAGTGAAATACCGGACCCCGAACCTTCACCGCCATGATCAACGCCATCTTCACCTTGAGAATCCTCGACATTTGGTAAATTTGGACTGTTTAACATAATTGTAAAATAATTTGAAGAATTTTGTGTGGAGTATGGAGTAAAAGATGAAGGTGGCATAGTATTCCCCATGTTTTGGTGATGGTTAAAAGATGGATACAAATTTGGATTTACTTGAAAATTTGGGTTTGTTGGGTAATTTATATGGGTGGGAAAATTTGGATTATTAGGATAAGTGTGATAGTTAGGGTAATTTTGTTTATTAGAGTAATTATGAGTGTTTGGATAATATTAAAAATTTTGATTGTCTATTGGAAAATTTGGATTTGTTGGATAATTTGGATTTATTGGATAATTTGGATTTGTTGAGTAATTTGGATTATTTTTATCCATAATGAAAAATATGTGTTTGAAAGAGTTTATCACAAAAAGAAAAAAAATAACAGATTGAGTATGATAATTTTGGTGAAATCTCATGAAGGTTCCTACTTTTATATATGAGCAAAAATAAGTAACCGTTGAACATATTACACGTTGTGATTTTTTATTTATTTTACAATATAAATTTGGTTAAAAGTTAAAAAAAAATTATGCATGAAAATATCATGCAAATACAACCGGGTAATTTGGTGGAGAAAAATGCATGCATGTATGTGTAAATGCAGAGATTCTCCTCTGCCAAAGTAATCAATAACTTTATTAAAAGAAAAGTCATGCCATGCAAAACGCAACTCCCATAGCTATATCAAATGTCGTTTTGATCCCACTCAGCATTGGTTCTTATTTGTAATAGTTGTTCCTTATTTCAGAAGCCCCAAGCCCAATTACTAAATAAGAAACTCCCATTTCTTAAATTTTCTCTCTCCTTAACAACTACCTAAGCCACTCCCACTATTGATGCTCTTAGATCACTATTTTGACAAAGGTCACGTAGTAAACTTGACCAACATTAAGGAAAGATAGGAAAAAGTCAAAGAAGTTTCCA
Source organism: Chenopodium quinoa (assembly GCF_001683475.1). Taxonomy (NCBI): domain Eukaryota; kingdom Viridiplantae; phylum Streptophyta; class Magnoliopsida; order Caryophyllales; family Amaranthaceae; genus Chenopodium; species Chenopodium quinoa. The sequence goes on along the minus strand of NW_018744239.1, from coordinate 325,454 downwards.
AATATTTGATTTTGATTTTTTTTAAAAAAATAAAAAAAATTGGGCCCCTTTGGTTTTGGGCCCTCTGCAGCAAGTCTGCTTGCACAGGCCCAAAATTGGCCCTATTTATAAGCTTTCAATATTACGCTCAAAGTGTGGTCCCATCACTATTTTCTCTCTTTTTACGTGAAAATGAGGTCCACAACTCTTTTTATCTCTCTTTGATGTACTTTATTATATTTTAATATTGTTATGTATTGTTCATACATAACTAATCTCCATTATTACTTCCTCAAAACGGAGGTAGTATTATTTTAATAAGATGAAGTGAATATGCTTTATTTATTGGGAAATTCCCATTGGTACACTCGTAGTTTTAACTTTTCTCATTGATACACTCAATGACGGATCATCCAGGGGGTGAAGCCCAAAATGTTTTAGGTGATTATGAATATAGCATTATAGCCCAATAAAAAGAATCATGTAAGAGTAGGCTCAACTTTAATGTATATGACTTTTTATATTTCTACAACTGCACGCCTAAGAGTCTAAGACCCACTTTTGAGTAAGTTGAGCTTCCAACCTACTTTATCTCCTATTATCTAGATTCTCTAGCTATTCAGATTAATTTTTTCTTAACCTTGGGATGTACTAGATGTAATAACAAAGTTTAGACTTATAACTACAATATTTAATCTTATTGATTTGACACTTGAGAAGGTAAGATTTTTGGGAATTGAGTACACTTTTGTATCAAACATTAATCTTTTACGTAGTGTCAAAGACCTATTGGTAAGTTATACTGAGTGTTCTTTTATTTTTTAAAAAGATTATGCATAGTGTTTTATACTTATTCAATTATTAATTGGTGTTCTAGATTTCTAATGCAATGAAATCTGAACTTTTTTATTAGAGATTTAGTGTTTTTTGTTGTAGTATTAATGTTATGATTCTTAAAATGAAATCTAGAATATAGTTTATTTGGTTTTTTTTTAATAAATGTGGCAATATGAATCTTATTTATTTTTATTACTCCGGTTGTACTTTCGTAACACATTTAGTTTGATCGGCCCCTCAAAGAATTTTTTTCAAGATCCGCCACTGGATACACTCCTAAATTTTTTCTTTTCCATCGGTACACCCATGATTTGGTCTTTTTTCCAACCATGACTAACACCGTTAAAAAGTATTTCATTAAGTTATTAAAATAATTAAGGAAAAGACTATAATACCTCTTTTAAACATCTAATTTCTCGATTTTCGTGTCGAAAATTGTTCGGTTAAAAATCTGGGAGTCATGTTATTAGACCTTAAGGAACTAAATTAACCTCGAAATTAGCAACAAAAAAAATAAAATAACGCAAATGTCTCATATGCGTGTCAAAAATTGTCTTGATTTGCGCGTCGTTACTTCTTTGAGATAATTATTGTTCGGTTAAGGTTCTAGGGTTCATTTGACCCTTTATGGATCTAAATCAAACTCGAAATTGTCAAAAAAATTAAAGAAAATATCTCATTTTGCATGTCATAATATTTCTAATTTCTTTGTCATGACACGCAAAACGAGACATTTTCGTTAATTTTTTGGACAATTTCGAGTTCGATTTAGATCCATAAAGGATCAAAATGACCCCTAAAACTTAACCGAACAATTACTATCACAAAAATAACGACACGCAAACCGAAACATTTTTTACACGCATATTTTTTTTTTTTTTGCTAATTTGAGGTTAATTTGGATCATTATGGACTAACATGACTCCCAAAAATTTAACCGACCAATTTTCGACACGCAAATTGAAACATTAAATGTTTAAAAGGGGTATTATAGTCTTTTCCTTAATTAGTTTAACTTAGTGAAATAGTTGTAAACGGTGTTAGTCACAGTTGGGAAAAAACCAAACCACGAGTGTACCGATGAGAAGGCAAAAATTTAAGAGTGTGTCAATGGGAAAAGTAAAAACCACGGGTGTACCAATGGAAATTTCCTTATTTATTTATAAAATGACCCCTTATTTTTGTTCATGACAGTGATGAACATATTAAGATCTGCCACTCAAAGCTTGCCTTAGTTGATCATGGTTGTCATCCGCTGCACTAACATACACATACTTGTTCATCTGATGGAGGATAGACATTCTCACTAGCAAATTATCCTTGAAGATGGTGTTTGAACAACATTTATACCAAATGTACCACTCTCAAGCTCTACCGCAGGTCCTCAACCTCTACATGAGACCTCTATGATTTCGCACAGAAATTGGCAATAATGTATAGAACAACTGAACAAGTAGCCATCGTATTTATATATAAATTTAGTCTAATCTTAGAGGAACTCATATAGTTCACTTAACTGCTATCCAGTTCTAGCTAGTCCTAGTCTGAATGCTATATGATTAAATTACACCAAAGCATTACAATCTGCGAATATAAACAAAATTTTAATGTACAAAGTTAGACGCCTTCAAAGGTTGCACACAGTCCAGAGCATTAGAAGGCCTTTCAAATCCAACAATTAGCTCATCACGCTGCTCCATGCCTCTGTGCAATCCACCTATTTGTACAATTGTACTTAAATAGCTGCTTATTCAGTTGATTGATCATGAATTATCAGTCTTCTCTTCTACGAGAAAATGCTTCTTCAGGATTTCAATAGTTTCTTCTCTTGCACTGCAAATATTCCAATATAAGACATAAGAATTTAAAACATCTATCATACTAAAACAATTACAAATCAGCACAGAAAAATATACAGACCATAAGTGTCAATTAGATTTCTAACCTGCCAGGCCTAATTATCTTATATTTTCCCGGACTTGTCAAATCCACTATTGTAAATCCTGCACGGCCCATGGGAAGCTCAACGCCATCACACACATAGGCGCAGTGTCCCCACAAACTCTCGAAATCTTTGATGCAGACACTACTACGATGTCCAGTCAAATTTGCACTAGTAAGAGCCAATGCACTTCTAGATTCCCGAGCAATGATCCTTATAAAATCACTATCAGGCACTTAAACACCAATACTATCTATCCCTGGATTCAATGAATTCTCTAGAATACTTGCTTTCCTGAAATAAGTTGTATTAGTTGACAGATCAACCATTAAGTGTTAAAGTTGACCAGTTATTGATAGTACTCCCTCCATCTGGGATTGATATGATAACTTAATAGTTGGAAATATTGGTCACCTTAGAAAAATATTATAATGGTGTGGCGGAAAGCATATGAGAAGACATCTTATATAGAGGGATAATATAGAGAAATCAAGGTGATCATCAATTTTGAGGGGTCAAGAATATGTGAGAATTAACATTGTATGGAGTAGACATTATAGTACATTTACCACTCCACAACTGCACACCATCATGCTTATGAGCAAGAATGTACTTACACAAGCAGTAAACATCTAACTTATACATTTTGTGTTTATTGAACAAACTATTAAGAATCAAAGAAATGGTTACAAACCTTGCCTTAAAATTAAAGTCACAGGACCAGGAAGGAGCGTGTCAAGCAAAGTATTAGGCAAATGATTTGTAAATGCAAAACGATTTAATTCTGACACATCCCCAACACATATTGCAAGAGGGCTAGTAAGCTTGCGGCCTTTGATCTCATAAATCCTGTTCATAGCTTTGTTGGGAATCGAGTAACAGATAAAAATAATATCGACAGGAAGAAAATACAGTACGAAAATAAAGAAAAATAAGACACAATATTTTTACGTGGAAAGCCCTCTTAAACTAGGAAAAACCACGATCCCGATCTCAAGGGACGAAACGTCACTATCATATTTTTGGGAGTACAGAGGATAACACTACAACTACAATATTAGACAATATGTGTTTAGGACAAAGTGCTACTTAGTACCCTTCACAATCCTACACACCCTCCTACTAATATTGTATTTGCCTCACACCAATTTACTCCCTCTAACACTTGTGTTTGTGTATTCTTTAACACTAATACACTAATACTACTACTACTTCTCACTCCACGGTATTTCACCTCTTCTTCTTGTCACAAACTCAATTACATTCCTCTTTAAATAGGCATACAAGACCTTGCTCCCCAAGGTACTCAACTAAGCATAAATGCACCTTAGTTAAAGTCTACTACCCATTCTAGCACCTAGGAAATAAAAGTATGACTAACTACTTCACCTTGGAGGTGAAGGATACTTCCACCACTACTCCTTTTTTTTCTTTCTTTTTCTTTTTACAATACAATAATAATAATACTACTAATATGTGGTTTGGGGAGATTAACCCAACAAATTCCTCCCTCGACCCAAATCACCTAATACTTCTATCTCATCACAAAATTGGACCCTTTTTGCGGAACATTTCTTGGCCTCAATTTTGTGGCTTCGAACAACCTGTCCATCTAGATAACAAATATTGTTATCCCCCTTCCTCCCTTGCAACACCAAACTATTTCCTTGATAAACCTTGCACTACCTTCCACTTCCAACATACCTATGCCCGCTTCTTGTCATCTCACCCAATGATATCAAGTTAACACGTGCATTAGGTACAAACCTTACATTGTGAAAGGTTCGGACCATACCATCATGTAGCCTCATTTGCACACTTTCCAAGCCTTCAACCTTGAGGTCACTACCCAAGTTGATATGCTCGAAATCACCTCCTTGTTGCAACATATCAAACATTGCCTTCTCTTGGCACACATGAATGGATGCTGCCGAACCCAACACCCACTTGTCACGACTCACATCCTCCTTGACATCGTGAGTTAGCAACATCTCAACTTCATAATCATCGGATACTACATTAGAAGAATCGCTCCCTTCACCCATCTTCATTTTGCCCAATTTTCCTAGCAGCTGCTTTAATTCCTTTAAATCTTCTTTTAATTTTGGGCAATTATACTTCAAATGACCCTTCTCATGACAATAATAGCACTCTATATTGCTATAATCTCTCGGCCGAGACTTTGATCTGCTTCTTGGGCCATCACCTCTTGATTGGTTCCTCCCTCTTTTGAAACCCTCAACTACTAATGCTTGACCTTCATGATAGGAAGCTCCATCTATCGCTGAAATCATCCTCTCATATTCCCTCACTACTGTTATTGCCTCATCTAGTGTAATTTTCTCTCTTCCTACCAACAAATTCTGCACAATGGGCCGGTAGGACTTCGGTAATGAAGCCAATAATAGAAGAGAGCTTTGCTCTTGATCGGGAATTTTCTCATAAGCATTTTGCAACTGACACACAAGCTGATTAAAGTTGTTGATGTGGTCCTGCAAATTTGTACCACTCTCCATCTTCAATTGGTACAACTCCCACCGTAAGCCCATTCGATTGGTTAACGACTTTGAAGCATAAATACTTTGCAGCTTCTCCAACAACACCTTCGGATCCGTCTCCGTCAAGAAATTATACTTGATCTCTGTAGCTATAGCCAACCAAATTGTACTAACTGCTTTCTTTCTCTTGGTTGCCTATGCGGCCTCATCCAAGTTTAATGGCTTTTCATCTTCCAATGCCACATCCAAATTTTGTTGTACCAACATATCTTCTATGGTACTCTTCTACACCATAAAATTCATTTTCCCATCAAGCAGTGGGATCTCAAATTTTGGTGTACTTCTGGCCATCGTACTTTCACAAAATTATCCTCTACAAGTAACTCTCCCCTTCTAACAGATCTTCTAACCGTCGGCTCTGATACCAGATGTTGGAAATTGAGTAACAGATAAAAATAATATCGACAGGAAGAAAATAAAGTACGAAAAATAAAGAAAAATAAGACAAAATATTTTTACGTGGAAAACCCTCTTAAACTAGGGAAAAACCACGATCTCGATCTTAAGGGACGAAACGTCACTATCATATTTTTGGGAGTACAAAGGATACCACTACAACTACAATATTAGACAATATGTGTTTAGAACAAAGTGCTACTTAGTACCCTTCACAATCCTACACACCCTCCTACTAATATTGTACTTGCCTCACACCAATTTACTCCCTCTAAAACTTGTGTTTGTGCATTATTTAACACTAATACACTAATACTACTACTACTTCTCACTCCACGGTATTTTACCTATTCTTCTTGTCACAAACTCAATTACATGCCTTTTTAAATAGGCATACAAGGCCTTGCTCCCCAAGGTACTCAACTAAGCATAAATGCACATTAATCAAAGTCTACTCCCTATTCTAGCACCTAGGAAATAAAAGTATGACTAATTAGTTCACCTTGGAGGCCAAGGATACTTCCACCACCACTCCTTTTTTTTCTTTCTTTTTCTTTTTACAATACAATAAAAATAATACTACTAATATTTGATTTGGGGAGATTAACCCAACAAGCTTCTCTAGAGCTGTAGAAACATAAAAGTCAAAGATGATAGGCTCAGAAAGTCAGAAACAAATACAACTTGTTACATGAGATTGCATTATGTGTTTTGAGAAAAAGATCTTAAAATATCCTTATTTTCTTGACCTCAATGCTATAGAGATAGAGATACAAAAAGAGAGCAAGGGTGTAATTAGTTGATTACAGTGGTAGAGAGATTATAAATAATAGTTATCAGTAGATTAGTTATATAAGGTCACAAATTATCAACCCACATTATGATATCCACCTCATTGTAAATTTGTAACACCAGATTTACCCAGCTCAATTATAGAATGAATATTGATTAAGTCTGTCATGTTTTACCAATACTACCATAATGAAGAAGACATACTTGTGCTATTTGAAAAGTCCAAAAGGTTCCAAGTCCTTCCAACTTGTCTTTGAAGTTGTCCTAGCTTGCAATTCCTTAGATTTTCAACACAAACTTCTTGGTGGAACTCTTAATCACAAATATCATACTATTAAAATATTTCCTAAGGTTACATCATAAGTTATTACCCTCTTAAGAAAAACTTAGCATATTTAGAAATTCATTCAAAAATACATCTGACCTAACCGCCTTCCATTTTAAACTAAGTTCCTATTTTTATAACATTTATACTACCCTGAGTAATACAAACATTACAAAATTCTCATATTATCTCCGTTCCATATTATTTGCAACAATTAGACATTTTTCCTCTCTACTATATGTCAAATCATTGCAAATAATATGAAATAGAGGCCGCATTTATTTTATCCAGCTGTCTTTAAAATATCACGGTCTTTCGATTTCAAATACCCTTATCAAAAGGTTTCTTCATCACATTATCTTCAAAATTCATCCAATTGAACACATCACATATACAAATACAATAACATGAATAAACTCAACAAATTTGTAAAATTAAAAAATAATGCACAGTAATTCAAGAGCATACCATGCATCACAAGCAAAGCCATACAATGTATCAGTTGGCACAACAATAACTTTTCCTGATTTTATTGATTGAATTGCCTGCTGCGCAAACTCTTTAGTTGCAGGAAGAACAACCCGTGTCCCATCCTTTAAAGCACCCTCACAACTAGCAACTGTTTTCGCCCGAACCCCGGAAAAGGTCCGATGACAATGCTGCTTCAAATTCACACACCCAGGCCCGTCTCTGAGGCAGGGCGGGTGGGGCAGCCGGTATAATTTCATAGTTGAATCTTGACATTAAAGGGTTGTGCAACACATAAGCAACCAAATTTGATTCGGAAAGGAGTTAATAATTAAATTAGGCTCATAATTTTCTTTTCTTTTGGTTATCTTAGAAATTAGAACCAATAGTTGAGATTTTTGAACCCAACACTTAATCAGTGTGTTTTTGGTGCAACTGGCCACACCATGCGGCAGCGTGACAAATCAGCAAATGAGAAAATAACCCCCCACACAAAGTAATCCCTAATTGACTTAGTAATCCCTGACTGACTTAGTAACCCTTGACCAAGTAATCCCTGACTGAACTAGAACCTTGACCGATCTAGTAACCCTTTACTTAGTAACCCCAAGTAACCCATAACCGACCCAGTAACCCCCAACCGACCTAATAACCCCTGACCGACCAAGTAACCCCCGATCTAGTAACCCCCGACCAACCTACACCACCTGCAGCACATTCACTCCCATACCCACTGTCCCACGCCGCCAACAACCACGCCACCACCTGACCACTAACTGTCGTACCAATTGTCGTACCCATTGCCCCACGCCACCAACACAATTCACCGAACCCACAACCAAACCAGACCTACACCACGACCACACCCAAACCACACCAAAACCACACCCAAACCTTACCCACCACCAGATCCCCACCCAACCACACCAACCCAAACCACACCCACACCACGACAACACAAAACAGAAAACACTCGAAAAAAAAATTAAAAATCGTTTTAAAAAATTAAATGAACGAATACCTTAAAATTTAATAATGGCTTCAAATTTCACTCCGAATATAGTTAAAAAGGCCAAATTCGGCCATGAAAACTCTAGATCTAGAAATTTCATGGCTGAAATTGGCCTTAAGAATGACAAAGTGGTAGCATGGGTGGAGAATTAATGAGAACCCTCTAGCTGAATTTGGGAAGGAGGAGAGAGAATATGGGTGGAGAATTAATGGTGATGCGTGCGCTGATGCGTGGGTTGGTAATGTTGGGCTAGTTCGAGAAGAAGTAAAGAGAACAAAGGGAGGAGAGAGAGAAGATTTGTAATGTAAAAAAATAAAAAATTGTGACTGGCCGCTCGACCAGCCGACCACATATGAAACTTTGTGATAAAATTTAGATATTATAGGTATAAATTAAACTGTAGTTTTATAAAAAAAAACTTTAAATAATTATCTTATATATATTTATTACTCCTTATACTTACATTATAATATTAGTGTTAAATAATACTTCAAAATATTTTCATTTAGGATATTTTTGAAAAGCGATTTTAAAATAGTTCATTCTTTTATATAATATATGTATTTAGTGGATGCCCATTATACCTTATGATAATTCTAGGATGTTCTATATATACATAGGGTTATTATTCTACAAGGGAATGTGTATATATATATATATATATATCATTCAATATGAAGAATATAGATTTATTCTCTTCCTTATTTTCTCTTCTTTCTCTTTAATTTCATAACACGTTATCAGCACCATTGCTCTTGAATCTGAATCACCAAAAGGTATGCAGTATTATTGATCCATAAGATCAAGAGATACACATACAATAAAATTATAGATCTGTCAATTTTCTAGGCAAAGGTTGTGAAAATTCTATCAACTTTGAGTTTGCTATTGGCTTATGGAGATTCTTTAATAAAGTATAGTAGTTTAAGTTTTGTATATTGTGATTGTTTGTTTTGATTTGCTTTTCATTCCAATAGTGAGCCTAGCTACTATAATTTTGTTCATCATGCTTTGTTTATTTTTACTGCTATTATGTGTTGCCATAATTTATCTTGATTTGAGTTTGTACCAAATTGATTTGCTTATTATATTACTAAAGTTAGGCATCTGTTATATATTATATCCTCATTGAACTATTTTTTGTCTAGGATTTTATGACTTTGTTGTTATATATTAGGATAATTGAAAGATGAGGGAATATTTTCCTTAGCTTTATTATTCCTTTTTAGAGAATATATATACAAAGGGTTAGCATTATCCTAGGCTACAAACTAGGAGAACAAACTAGCAAATATACGTATAACAATAACTAACAATTAGGATCACTAGAGATCCTTAGAGAATAATAGGGCTTGCCCCCCAAGTATTCTATGCTTATATAACTTTAAATTGTGGTCGTTATTTTCATGATGAGAAATACAAAAACTCCTACTTTGTGATTTATTTAACATTATACTATCAACATTATGTCTATAAATCAACATGTCTATAATATTACATAGATTGCTAACATGCCTAAGTATGCTTGTAGAGTCGTATTTTATCAGTTTAGTATGTATCATCGCGGACTTCCTACTTGATTAAATTATTGATAATGGTTCTTAATTATTATTATTGTTTACAATATATTAAGATGATATTTTAAATGTGATTACAACCGTTCCTAGATTTGTGCCAATAATAACTTCTTTTATAGTAATACATACTGCTAGACTATAATGATGTAATTTGTATTTTATAAGAATATACCATGTAATATGCCTTCAAAAAAAATATACCATGTAAGATGGGGTATGACCTTCATTGAGAATGAAAACAAATAATGTTTTAGTTTGTATATCAGAAGTTATTATCGCTTCGGCAAAACTTTGCTAATTAATGTTTTAGTTTTGCATATATCAATAAGTTTGATGAGTGAGCCAAATAACTCATCTATAAAGTGTACTAGCCACTAAATTCATTGAAATTATAGACTGTAAAAGACAAACAGTCAAGGATAACTTCTTTCTTTGATTCACATAAGTATTTTATAATTGGTTGATAATTGGATCATCATATGTGTGCTTACAGTATATGAGTATATCTATTTCATTTGAATAATATCATCAAATCATTAATGACCCTAGTAATTGCACCTAAGCCTTTGAAGCTGGTATATATATGATCTTAGTGGGAGTATTCTATTCCATTGGATATATCTATTATACTTTATATCTATGTGTTACGAGTCGAGTTATTCAAGAAGTCGTCTAACTTTGACACGATGTTATTATATTGTGAAGTAATCATAGTATGTAACTAATTTGTGTTCTAGCTGGGATTCGGTCTAAAGACCCTAGGCAGTGTCATGGAGACTCGTATTTCATCTTAACTTTAAGGACACTCCTTTATTTATTTATTTTATATTAGATGTGAATGAAGTTGATAGATATATAAATTATAGTATATATATAATGACAATGACTATTACGTGAATACATATTGTTTCATAAAAATGTATGAAGTTAGATTATTGGAATATTGAGTAAACCAAACTTTGTACATATGAACATGAAATCTATAAACAATACGTCATATGAATAATATATTAAAGTTTTCAATAGTTAATATATTATGTTTTGGATGATAGACCCTATATGAGTTGTTAATAGGTAACTCGATTTAATTATTCCTAGTACTGAATGGGAATCTGTATTATTGAAAGGGTAAATGTTAACTTGACTATTATAATTTGTGTAAAAAGTTCATAAGGATTGCAAATGTGATTATATACCATATATTTAGATGAGAAATGATGTTTATGAGTCTAAGAAATTAGACATAATATTGTGAGCAACTAACTTAAAAATATATTTATTATGCACATAGTTATAAGAGATTAATATAATTGGGAAAAAGTTACAAGTAATAAGAGTTTTATAAGCATAATTTTCCTTTGCTTAATACATGCATTGCGAAAAGACTTCATGGATTAAAAGGAACAAGTGATTTAAAGATTGTTGGACTACTTTTATACCCCCATATGCAAGGATTAGGGGGAGATAGTGTTTATTACATTATTTTTATGTAATCCTTTCACATGAATAATAATTAAATATATTAATGATCAGCTTGGTACATACATTAACTTAAATATTCACGATTTATTTAATAGAAGTGGCCACAGGTTAATTAAATATTTTAAAATGATACCATCCCAATGGTGGATATAAGTAATGTCATTTATCAAATACTAGCTGTAAATGCTCCAATTAAAATTGATGTCTCAAAAGGACAACGTCAATTGCTAATAAACCTATAGCACGCCTGAAGCGTGATAGATCAATAGGTTCTAAAGATAATTAAGTATCTTCGAACAGGAAAGGAACCACTATTGATAATAACAAATTTGAAGAGGTGATACATTCTGATATATCTTTAGAAGAAATTATGTTTAGTAAAACTGATATGTACCATGATTATATAAAACACCAAAAAAGAGTGTAAAATGTCCAACAAATTTAACATTTATCAAAATTATAGTCAAAACTCCAGAAGAGTATGAGTAAATTATTGGATAAAATGTTAGTTGATTGTCTTGTCAGTTATATAAGGAAACACATGTTGGTGTTCAAATATCACATCAAATTCATGGCCATGAATAAATTAAGTTTAATAAAGCGATCACTAGTGTTGGAAAACTGACCAGGGTTTAAATTTAGAGAAGTGATTGGTTTTGATAATAAAATTAGGTCATCCGAGTTTATAATTACCCGTTTTGGAAACCTGAAGTTTCATTTGGTAATGTGCTGACGCTATATCAATAATGTTAGATATATTAAATGAATTGAATGGCAAGACATAACATTGAGATTGAGCTATATTTGAATTGTGATTCATAATATGTTGTATTGATGAAAAGTTCAATAGTTATAAGGTTTTGATTTCTTATATAAAAGAGTAATGGGTGACCAGAAGTTCCACCAAAATAACTTATATATTATTGTCAACTATTAGATGACCAGAAGCTCACCAAATACACTATTTAAGTCTTTAAAGATACATAAGATCACCACCTAGTAGAATTACAAGCAAGTGATTTATACTTATATAACAATTCTTTTGATTGGGGCTATTATATGCCAGCACATAAGAAATTGGAAAAGAAGAAAAAACGTACAACTGCACAAAACATGTCTCCCCATTGACATTGTTTTTCCAGAAGATATAATGAAAGGGTAATAATAGATATATATGCAATGTAAAGTTAATGAAGAAAATTGTTCTCCAGAAGAGATAAAACTTGTCTAATTAATACAAATTTGTCTACTAATTTGGTAAAGAATTAAACGCCCCTATAAATGAGATATTTTACCAACTTATTAGGGGGGAAGAACGAATTAGCAAAAGTTGAAAAAATTAAAAATTAAAAATTAAATAAATAATAATTATGATCCCTATAATGATACTTTGAAAAGTTATATACCAAATTTTGTCTTTATATTATCAAGATATGTTCACATTTATGATGTGATTTGTATTCAGTTATGACTCATGTTGCATAGCGTTGAAGATAAATTTTGGTCATATTAAATTATGTGTATACATTGAGATAAAATCTTGCCAATTATACTTGAATCACTACACCTGAAGTGTAGGTTGTATGATCGGTTTCAAAATAAAGATATGTCGAATGGATATGATATATGGCAAGATAGTGTAGTTAACTCTAATTGTGTAATTGTATATAAATACCATCATGTATAAATACTCCAAAAGTGGTATAGATATCTGAATTATTACAATAGATGGCCTATGATGTAAGAAAAAAAATATTATGATGGTACCAATGAAAAATGTATTCAGATATCATTGTCAAAATAGCATGCAAATTAAAATTGTACCTTGAGGAATTATATGATGATACCGGTATATGATGGAACTGATATATAAAAAATATGCATGAAAGAATGGACTAGTGAATAAGGGATATGGAGAATATGTCCATTTTAATGTCGACATAATGATAATCATCATAAGTTTATCACGGACTAGAAGTCCAACAAAATATGAATTTTTAAATCCACACTGTGTAGTGTCTTGCATTATTTTGAGTCCTATGTATGTTCATATGCATTTGTGAGTCTAGGTTAATGTATTATTCATCGCATATATCGAAAGTTATTAGATGCATTACTCATTAGAGGCATGATGGACCACTACCAGGTATGGAATCCTTTGGTCCATACCTAGGGGCAAAATTTGATAGGTTGTCATACACCTGTCAAAAATAAATTCCTAACAAAACCAACTAACCATGTAGTAGGGTAAGTAGGGTCGAATCCACAGAGAAATGGCTATTCAATCTAGCTTTCATGATATGGAGAAACTAAACTATGTCACGAAATTGGGATAGATATATATTCTAATTGAAATAAGAAATAAAACAATTAATAGAAAGATCTAGGGTTATGGTTCACCATGTTTATAGTTCGAAATCTATCAAGTATCAATAACAATTCAATCAATCAATTATCTAGAGCAATTGCTAAGCCTACGGTCGGGTCTTAACGCTCTCAATTCAACATATGTAGTTTGGTCGCTAATATAATCAGAATTGGTAATTGTAGGTAAGCCTCAAAAAGTAAGATCTTTCGATTCATACTCTTATTAACAATATTAAATCAAACAATTGATCAGGTTGCAAGATTAACAACAAAACACTATCAATTAGAGAAATCAATAATCAAAATATTAAAATTATCAATCAAGATTCATCATATAAATATGGATTCCCAAACCCTAGAAATAAACTACTCAAACATGGAAGAAATAATTAAAACTAGATCTAAGGAATAAAACATAATTAAAAACAAGAAATAGAAATAAAATACCTCAATGAATTGAAATAATAAACCCAAGAATCATCCATGGAAGAATCCATGGAGATGCCATGAGAAACTAGGGTTTGAGAGAAAACTAAAAAGAACGTAAAATAATAAAAGATATAAAAAGGCATAAGGGAAATATAATATCCCTTGAGTATTTATATTATCCTAAACCTAAATAAAATAGGAAAATAAAAATAACAAAAGAAGTTTAATGATTGGTCGAATTTAAGAGTTGTAGTCCACATAGGACTCCTCGATCATCAAATTCTCGCACCACCCATCGGGCGATGGGTGGCCGATGGTTGGACGAGCTGCATAAGGGGGAGTTCGACCAGCGGCCTCTGGTTTTCCATCACCCCAACCAGCAGCTCATGGCCGATCGCACATCACGTACATCGCCCGATGGTTGGGCGATGGATTGGCAGCTTCGTAGGGTCAACTTCAAAGGCTTGTATCTCGAGATCTAGGAATTTAATAGGGGCGTGCACCTATCAATGGAAATATCTTCAAGTCTAGTTTCTAATGCAATTTGAATTGATTCATTTCGATCTGTAGAACTCAAGTTATGATCAAAAGAGTGACCAAAGGTCTATTTTGCCACTTTGTAGACCATCGTTTTCCTTCGTTTCTAGCTTAAATTCATTTCCGAAAAGTGAATAGCGACCCTTATGGATGCTATATTCATTCCTCATGCATATAAATCTCAAAATAATATTGCACAAACATATATCCTTCATTGAACAACCTCAATTCATCGACTTTTCATCCTTTCATTGTCCGATTCTTCCAAAACCACTTCAAAAGCGTCCAAATAGTTATAGAAACTACCTGAAACATTAAGAAAAACACAAACAAATCGTAATAGAGCACAAAAAGGACAACTTATGCAATTGCGGCCTAAAAAGCGATAAAAGACTCAAAAATCAACTATAAAACTAGAATGATTGTGCCTATAAACTCTATATAAATGTGATTTATCACTTACCAGATGTAAAAAAATACTCTCTCTCCTCTTTCCCTTTCTCTCTCCTCTTTCTCCACAAGAATTCTCACCGAAAACCTTTTTTTTTAAAAAAAAAATACTCTCCTCTTTTCCTTTGTAATTCGAAGACCTCAAGGCTAGTTTGTATTTTGGACCAGAATTTTCACCGGAAAATCAATTTGAAAACCTTTAAATGAGAAAAGAGAGAAATCACCATCACCATCATCATCTTCGTCTTCATCAACAACAATGTCGGTGGGTTACTACATCGTCCTCACCACCACCACTATCGAATATGTAATAATAATACCCAGAGCTACAATAACAGTATAAAATCATATGATAACAGTATATAAATCAACCATAGTAGTATAAAAATCAATAACAATAATATAGTCAAACCCACAATAATCATATGCCCAAAAAGTATACAAAACAATTCAACAATAACTGTATACAAATAAAAATTAATAGTATACAAAATAAAATAACAGTATACACGTTAATGATAACGGAGCATCGACAAACAATTAATGTTGTCATCTTCAACTCCTTCACATCCAAATTGTTTCGAACTTCGACAACACCAAACAAAGAACTCACCGTTTTTTATGGAGAAAGTCGCAAAATTTGCACACCGATGGTGAATTCATCGTCTCTCGTGACCAAAGTAACAAGATTTTTAAAGACCTTGAAAATCCTTCGCCGCCATCCAATTATAATACATTTTATCAACCATAAAATTTTTTGCTCCGGTCCGGCGCGGGTCGTTTTTTCACGGGAAACAACAGCAAAGAGGGAAAGTAACTTCTCTCTCCTCCTTTTTCTTTTTTACCCACCCCTCGTTCTCATTTTACCCCATATTTTATTTTGCCTTTTTTTAATTCACAAATATTTTTTTTATTCAGGTATTGGACAGGAGGTCCAACACCGGGAAACGGGCAATACTTTCTCTTACTCATTGTATATTTTGTTTACTATATATATATCTCATATTGCATGTATTAGTTCTATACAATTATTATGTTACATGTGTATGTTTGTGGTATGATAAGTTTATAATTATGATAAAGGCTTACAAGAAGGAATTTATACTTTGATGGGCTTATAATTGTGATGAAAGTTTATATGATGACGATCCAATAGCATGTTATAAAACATGCATGAAAAGTTCTTGAAGAACTTACATACAACGTACTCAAATATTTAGTCCTTCAAATTCTATATTCTGAAAATGACAATGTTGATGATATTGTTATCAAACTCATGAAGAGTATTGCTGACTAAGTTATTGAGATATCAACCTGAAGTTTAACCATGTGAGAATTAATTGATTTTGTACACATTGGAGAACTCTCGTATAAAATGCAAAATGTCTTGACAAGAATAGTAATGAGATATATAACAGTAAGAATAATCTTCTTATGGTTCAGAAGAATCATGAGTAAATATAGTAAATACTCATGTTATTACTAATCCATATAAGCTTAGATAATGATATCAAGATATCACGAGTTGCCATAAATTATCATCAATATTTGATTACCAATAGCTACCTTTACAACCTCCAAAAGTAGGTATAATTTTGATGGTAAGGCAACTTAAAACAAAAATGTTATATAAGATAGTGGTAAACGCAACATAGGTATTGTTCTCAAAAGTATGGATAAATGAAGATGTCTTACAATGAAGATTTGAAGATTCAAGTTTAATTAGGGAGGATCAACTATCAAGGAATATTATTCAGATGCAAGTGTGAAGTTGCTAAAGCATTGAATTCATTATTACATTGGAAGATCTCAAATTATATATTCATCAGGGGGAGGAAATACACGCTGCACTTTTTGTCCCTTAACCATAGTATTTAGAATAATTTTCTAGGATAAAATTTTAGTTTAGAACTTTATTTTCAATAAATTTCTGATAGATTTTAGGATAAAGCCACCTACAAATTTATGACCAGCACTACTATTTATTACTTCCTTCGTTTTTTTAGTTGACATCGTTTGACTTTTACACTATTCACAGACTAAACGTTGACTCGCTTTTGTGATTTATATATACGATAAAATTTAATCATCTGAGATCTTGTTTGAATCGTCTATATGTATATTTTATTAATATCCACTTTTTATAATTTTACAATGTTGATAATTGAAGTTATTAAGCGTTAAAACATGCATTGGCAAGCGTGATAATAGAAAGGTGTCGGCTAAAAAAACAGAAAAAGTATTATTTTTTTAAAATATGACTGTCGAGTGACTATTAATCCACGGGTAAAAAACTCGAATAACAATAAAGATGATTTTCTCATATACTTGTATACTAGTATATATTTCTACAATATATATTGTGCTTTTATAAAAATATAAAAAGATTTATCTTAAAACTCATTAAACAACCCGAGCAACGCACGGGGTACAAACTAGTATCATTAAATAATAGTCATACGAGCATCTATAATAATAAAGATTTGATGACCACAGATTTAAATAAAGAGACATACTATAACTTTTACAATCAAATTCATAACTAATTTGAATATTTGGCATAGCTCATACCCCCACCGCTTCAAGCTTGATGCGAGTATTGAATTTCAATGTCTTTGCATCTTTCCAAATGGGAAGAGACCTTCGCAATTTGTGCTGATGTTTTGGTCGAAAAGTTGATGACAAACCCTAAACTCATAAGAATCCAAATAACCTTCCCAATTATTTTAAGAACCCTAAAAATAAATTTCTCAACCATGGATGAGAATTCAAATCCCAAAGATTAAGAAAAACAAAAAAAAACAAAAATTGGAACAGACTCTCACAGATGAAAAGAACAAAACAAACCAAAATGACCGATTTGTTAGTTAATCAACAATTTTATTCATACCAAGCTATGCTTGGTCTAATGGTAAGATTTGTCACCTCACAACCAAAAGGTTGTGGGATCAACTCCCACCAGAGGCAATTTGGGGTGGGAATTTTCTTACCCTTCCCCGGACCTGGAAAATGGGTCATTCGGGTCGGGTTGTTCAGGTTGGGTCAATTTTGGGTCACATATGTTTGGGTCAGGTCAATTTCGAGTCAAGTATGTTCAGGATATATTCGGGTCAGGTAATAATCGGGTCGGGTCATGTTTAGGTTGTTTCATTTGTGAATCAATCTCAAATCAATAATTTTATACGGAGTATATATTTTGTTATAGTTATAATAAAAACTTATGTTACATAGACTCGGGTACTCATGTCTGACACGAGCACGTGTCCAAGTATCCGACTCGGCTATTTTGTGAAAGAAATTGCATGATTTATAACTTAAAGTGAAGTGTCTAGGTGTCATACCCATGTTCGAGTGTTGAGAGTCCGACACGAGTACGTGAGGTGAAATGAAGAGTCCGAGTAACATAGATAAAAACTATCAATTCAATTTATGAGCTTAGCTATGGTTGAAGATGAAGAATTTGAGTTATTTTAGGTAGACATTTTAAGTTTAATTATAAGTTAATTTAAGTTCGGGACATTTCAGGTATCGGGCCTGATCAGTTCAATTTAGAGTATCGGGTCTGTTTGGGTCAAACACTTCGGATCAATTTCGGATCGGGTCAGTTCGAGTGTCACGTCAACTCCAGTTTCGGGTTAGGTATGGATCTGGTTGGGTTAATTTCGGTTTTTGGGTCAATTTCAGATGGGGGTTGTTAAACGTCGCTCCCATTTTATAGGGTAACGCTCGCATTTTTGTATGAAGTTCCAATCTTACCCCTAACATTTAAATACGGTTTTTTCCACTATACGACTCACATTCTCACTATCTTACCTCATTCACTATCTCTCTAACTCTCTAAAAACTTGAAACTCTAAATCTGAAATTTTTTTTGTTAATAAAAAAAAAAAACAACAATCATCAAAAACACAAAAAAGGATGGGTGATTCGAGGCGAATAAGGCTTACATTCGGAGGGAGGAGTTTGGGCGGCGTTGGAGGCGGCGGCGGCGGCTTTGACAACGAGCAAGTAATTTTTTTTTTTTTTTTAAAACGGAACCTCCAGGCTTCCGCCCAGAATTTCCGGAAGTTCCAAGGTGGTTCCCCGCCTGAAAAATCCGGAACCTCCTTGGAACTTCCGGAAATTTTGGGCGGATCTAACTTCTGCCTAAAATTTCCGGAAGTACCTAGGAGGATCCGGAAATTCCAGGCGGATCCTCCTAGGTGGATCCGGAATTTCTGGGCGGAAGTTCCGTTTTATATTTTTTTTTTCCGTGAATAATATGCTTTTTTTTTTCCAAAATTTCTGATTGGAATTATTTCTATTTTTATTTTTGTTATTTTTAGTTGATTTTTGTGTAGTTATTGTTATTATTATGTTAACTATTATTTTGATGATTGTTGTTGTTGTTTATTTAATTTTTTTTTTTGGATTTTGTTATTTTTGTCGTTATTTTGTAGTGTTATCTTTTTTTTTTGAAGCATATTTTGTAGTGTTATTAGTAGTACTATTATTATTTTTTAAAATATGATTAGTATTATTATTATTATTATTGTTGATATTAGGGTTTTTATTATTATTGTTATTATGGTTATTGTTATTGTTAAATTTATTTGTTGTTGTTGTTGTTGTTGTTATAATAACATTATTATTATTGTTATTAGTAGTACTATTATTATTATTTTTAATTATGATTAGTATTATAGTTGTTGATATTAGTGTTATTATTATTGTTATTATGGTTATTGTTGTTGTTGTTAATTTTATTTGTTGTTGTTGTTGTTGTTGTTGTTGTTGTTGTTATGGTTATTGTTGTTGTTGTTAACTTTATTTTTTGTTGTTGTTGTTGTTAATTTTAATTTTTTTTTTTGTTGTTATTATGATTATGATTGTTGGTGTTTTTGTTTTGATTATTGTTATTATTATTATTATTATTATTATTATTAAAATTAAAATTATTATTATTATTATTATTATTATTATTACTAAAATCGAATTTTGTACTTATTTTATGTAGATCGTGGGTTCTGGTGCTCGACATGCAATAGCACGACGTCTGAATGCGTCTGTTAGGAGACAGTCATCTCGTTCAGCACCGTTTCAGCCCGAGCAGCAATACGGGTCTACTAGTGGTTGGTCGGGAGACCCACAGTCTGGTAATAGTCGGCCCTTGTACTCTGCAAGTGGAGCACCTAAATCTGACGAGGAAGACAAATGCTCTGCTAGTCATGCTGATGATCGTGATGAAGAACCGGACCCTCGGGATTACCATACGGTATATAGGGTCAGTTTGGGAGATTTGTTGGTAGTGGATTGAGTCAGCCGACTACCAGCTCTGCAAAGGCATGGTTAGTGCAGGAACCGATGCCGGGTGGTCCTGAGGATGGGACTGTTATCCCTAGTTTTGGTGGTCACGTGGCACGATATATCTGGATCGAGCAGGAGCGTAGTGTTTTGCGCTGTTTGAGTAGGACAAAGTTATGTTCTGATTTGTTTACTTGGCGAGGTCGTCAATCAGTGGAGAACCTCGGGGTGATTGATGCTAGTTGGTTGTCTCACTAGCCCGGCCTGATGTTTAAAAGACTTGATTGGCCGCTGATTTCTGCTTTTGTTGAGAGATGGCAGCCGGATACGAACACCTTTCATATGCCATTTGGGGAGATTACAATCTTGTTGCACGACGTGTACAACATACTTGGGTTACGTGTCGAAGGCAATATGGTCACCACTACTCCTAGCACGGACGTGTTACGGGACACGTGCTCGATCACCATGGATATGACTCCAGATGATTTGTCTGAGATTTGCGGCACAAAGACAATTTGGAAGGGTAGTGGGGTGTTGACTGATATGATTTTTGAGTCGACATTGGCGGTTGACCGGGAGTTTAGTGATCAGCTTAATGGATACTTGTGGTTAGTGCTTGGAGGTACACTGTTTATAGACAAGAGTGGTAACCGTACGTATCCTTCCTTCCTCCATGAGCTATGTTATATGGATGTCCCTATTAACGATTATGCATGGGGAACAGCTGCACTGGCTTACTTGTATCGGCAACTGGGCACGGCATCACGGAAAGGTGCTGATTCGATTTCTGGTAGTCTCACGCTTTTGCAAGCGTGGATTTACGAGTACTTTCCATGGTTTCGGCCACAGCAGGGTACCTTGACCCGGGACCTTCAAATGCCTCGTGCGTATGCTTGGGATGTTAAAGCGGGATGTCCTAGCAAGAACCTGGAGCGCCTGTTATCTTTTCGTACTAGAATTGATGCGCTTACTGACCGTGAGGTGAACTAGCTACCATACGGAGCTGATCCTGCATTACGAGTGCCCCCCACTTTATTCATTGGCTGCATCCAGTACCGTAACATCATTGAGTCGTACATGCCTGATAGAGTGGTGCGACAGCTTGGTTTCGTGCAAGGCATTCCCCGCGAGATCATCAGGCCAGAGAAGGCCAAGAGGCCGACTAACTTGACGATGTATCGGGTAGACTTCTCGACCAAGATGACAAATGTGATGTGGAAGAGGTTTGTCCCTAGGTTATCTCAGAGTGTAGTTTTAGGTGCCCTCACCAGGCTTAGTGCTGCAGCTCCTTCGGTTGCGCCTGGTTACATGTAGTGCCCGAACCCCGTTGCGTGCCCTCAGCGGTAAGACTGTGATGCATGGGTAGTAGCAAGTTGGTACTAAGCCTACCCCGAGACAAATCACCCTTGCGTTGAACCACGTATCAATAGGAAATAAATCTTGAATTGTAACCATCCAATGCCACTCCCCGACAGCCCCACTATCCCATCGAATACGCTCTACGTTCATCCAAAGTCGTCCAAGCCCGTAAATCCGTTCGTACAAATTAGGATGACCGGCGATCTCGTTCGCTATTGTTTCCCGAGTGTCAAACCACAACGCCTGATCGCCATAGAAGAAGTCGGCGACACAACGAAAGCCACAGTTCCCATCACCAATGACATCCTTCCAAGACGAAATGTACGGCAACATTGGGCCTGGAAGCAAGTTCAAATACCTGCATTGACTAATGTCACTCGGATCTACAACACGAAATTAAAAGATAAATTATTAGTAAAGCTACAAGTATTAAGTTTACATATATTAATATTACATATATTTTTCAAAATCAATAGAATTTTAATATTACCTGGTTGTGGGTTACCACCACGTTGAGTGTGTTGACGGTTCACATGCTCGAAATAACTTCGATCACGCCTGATGTCATTGTTCCTCGGTCGACCACGAGTGTTGAGGTTCACATGTGGTTCTTCAAGGTGTGTATGATCCGGATGTAGCTCCTCTTCAATGATTCGCGTTACATTTCGACGTACGGCCGGGTCACTTTCCATGACTTCATCAATTAGGGATCGAAATTGTGCAGCCTCCTCGGTCGAATCATTAACCACTTTAGGAATGTTAACACCATCACCAATAACCAATGTCTTCCAGAAAGAATGAATTTGGCTGCTATACAATCCTGTCTGTGTAACTATCGAATCATGTATCTGGCAAGCACATGGAAGACCATGGGTCACACGCATAGCACATCCACAACGTTCATAGACCTGGTAACTCAAATCCTGCATCCTTTTCGTCTCGTTATGCAGTTCTTTCAAGCAATGTTGAGACACTTTGCCATTTATACATGACAGTGGCAGCTGTCTGAACATCTCACCAATTTTAGACCTTGATGCCTCCAACTCATTACGAATTTGTATGATTCGATTACCGATATGACAATGGACTCGGGTCCATACGGTATCCAAAGAACCTGCCAATGATTCAAATTAGTAGATACATTTTAATTTTTTTATTATAATTACAATTACGTAACAACGAGAACAACTAATAAAATAAAACAACTAACCTGTGGATGATTCAAACCAAGTTTTCACTGCTGAATGTTGACTCTCAACTCTACAGTTGGTGGTGTTACCAAAGTGAAGAACCTGGTTCGTCCAATATTTCACAAATTTCTCCTTATGACAAAGCCATGTTCTCTCAACATACTGAATCACTGCCGGATATGTTGCCCACCTCACTTGCATGGTAGCTAGAGCATGATCATACTCCGCCTGTGTTGTTGCATTCACGATTTTGAACCATTTGCCATTTCTAAAACTGGAACCAACCTTCTTGTTTCCGAACATCTTCGTCACCTTATCCTCCACATCTGTGTTGATGTGCCATATACAGAGTAAATGTGACGTCCCTGGAAAGACTTCTCTCAAAGCCGCACATAGCCCAAGATCATGGTCTGAAATAAATACAGATGGCTCTTTATCAAACCCAATCAACTCCCTTAATCTCTGCAACACCCACCGATAGCTAGTCGTGCACTCGTCGCGCATGAAAACATATCCAACTAGAAAATTCTGGTTTGTCGGTGTCACACCTACTACCTCAAAGAAAGGCATGTTATATCGATTGGTCTTGTAAGTAGAATCCATACCTATGACATGTAGGTATGTGCGGAGTATGTTGACCATGATCGGGTGCACCATAAATGCATGTTGCAAAACGTTGTGATCATCGTGACTGACCCAAGAAATGTATTTACTCTCTCTCGCCAGATGAAGAAATTGCTGAACAACTCCTCTTCCTTCGGACATCTCCATCCTGAAGTCATTCCAGCAATTGTAAATGTGTCGGATGTTTAGATGATCATCAAGAAATTGCTCGGCAATAGTTGACATGATGTTACGGGGCGCAACCTTGGACTTTGTCATGTCCCACACAACCTGTTTTGCACCAGGACTCAATCCGCTCACTTTACGGTGACCCTCTTGGTACACAATCATTGGGTGGTTATGTGTCCCGGTGTGATCATTTTTCGCAATGATCTTCCAACTGTCGGTGCTGACTTCATAATATATCTTGATGTAGAATGGAAAACCATTAGCTTTGGTTTTTGTGTCCTTCCGTATCGCGTTCTCCAAATCTCTCGGCTTGCTCCTTCGTGACCGATCACATCGCAAATACCGATACGGCCGACCATCTCTGGTTTTATTATGATTCCGACTTATTTTCCAATAATTTAACCCTTTTTTATCCTTTATTTCTATTATTTGCTTATTCTCGCCTTTTATCTTTATTTTGAGTATTTTTGTAATTTTTAATAGTTTTTAGTTTATTTTCGTGTTTTATTTTATTTTTTCTTACTTTTAATGTTTGTAGTTTAAGTTCTTAGTTTTTATTTTTAATAATTTCTCTTTTTATCTCGTTTTCTTATTTATTTTAGTTTCGTATTTTATTTTATTTTACTTCGTTTTATTTTATTATTTTAGTTTTTGTCCCTATTTCTCTTGGTTTTTTTGGTTGTGTAGGAATGTTTTCAAGTTGAAGCACGGATTTCAAAGTCATATGGTTTGCATTTGAAGTTCGGGACCTGAGTCAATCAAGTTCAACAAAATTCCTCCTAGCTGCTGTCACCTTAACCTGCACCACTCCAATACCTAATCCTACACCACACCATTCCACACCCATTTGCGCACTCAACTCCCCTGCTCCTCGCACACTCCAAGCACCAAAACAGTAGCAACACCTCAACACTCAAATTCACCCCACAATCACCTATCCTCCACCACCGCAACAACCACTATAGCCACCACCGCAATAACTACCTCTGCTGGCAGCCCGCATCACAGCCACCGTCACTCACCATCTTCAACCTCCCATACCGAAAACTCACAGCAGCAAACCCATCTCAATTAGATCCCCCAATAACAACAATAGCAACGCAACTAACACCACAACCAACCTCACCTGCTGCGCCTCCCATTTTGCCACCAATCCCAGCCAACTCGCAATCCGTCAGTCGCCAAAACCACCGCAACAGTAGCAGCCAACAAATAACAACAATTCACTTCAATCAAGCACCTAAAATCAGAGCAAATAGCAATTAATCAAGTTCGAGCAAACCAAAGGAGTTCGGTCGAAGTTCGAGTCAGAAACTTTTGAGGTTTTGTAATTTTAAGAGGTGTGGTCGAACACACCCATGGTTCAACCGAACCAACCCCGTAGTTCGGCCGCACCAACCCATGGTTCGACCGAACCATTTCACAAGCTTCGCGCGTGACTTTTAATGAAAATCGAACGGCTGCGATGTGATGATGCTTGATGATGATTTTCGATGAAGGGTGAAGATGATGCGTGATGGTGATGAAAGTTCAGAGCAGCCACGAAGAGAAGGGGAATCGGGGGGGACTGATAATTCGTGGGGTTTGGTGGGAATTGTAGGAATTTTTGGGGTTTCTTTTTCCTTTTTATTCTCTTTTATTTTATTTTGCTGTGGTTTTGTTTTTTTTTTTTTTTTGTTTTTAGTTTAGTTATTTTAATTGTTTTAGTTTAGTTTTATTTCTTTTTAATTTCTTTTATATTATTTTAGCTTGTATTATAAATACCCTCTTTGGGTTATTTTCTAAGGACTTTTCAATCAACATTTTATTTTAGATAGATTAGATTAGTTTAGCCTAATTTTATTTTCTCTCTCTTAGGGTTAGTTTAGGAGTAGTGTATAGAGAGAAAGCTTGGATTTCCATGGAGTTTTTGAGTGGTTGAAGAAGCAACTTTGTGGAACTTCTCCTCATCTATTAAATGAGATAACTTTCTCTCATCTTTATTTCTTTGCTTAAGTATTAGTTTTATGCTTTTTGTTTGTTGATTTGAGTAGATTAATTAGTTTATTTGTTTAATCTTGTTTTTATTCTTATTTTACCTTGTTTTCCATGTCTTTCTTCATTATGTTAGCTTAGGTCTTGTTATAGGAAATTGGATGAAGGTTATATTAATGAATTAAATGATTGATTGTGATTAGTATGAAATCGTTTCTTGATTATTGTGTATGGGTGATGCTTTTATGGATTAGAATCTTTCTAGCTAATCGATTATATGCTCTTAATTGTGCTTACAATCAGTTGTGCGAGAGTGAGTTGGTTGAGAGCCCTAAATTCTTTCATACCTTTGCTAGGCTAGTTGCACGAGAGTGAATTAGTTTAGTAGGATAATTAACATGCTTAATTATGCGAGAGTGAGTTAAATGTGTTGATGTTCCTAATCGAGGTCATTTTCATCTATTTGTATGATGTTGTTTAATACATTGATGTGATTGGATTCCACTTTCCCTAGTTTTAGTTGTTTGTTCTTAGTCGTGTTTAGTTTAACCTCTCTCTATCTCACGACCTTTCCTAGTAGTCTAGTTGGCACAAATTAATACACTTAGTCCTTTTGGGTTCGACCCTTTACTTTCCACTAACTAGTTTAGTGTAAGTTTAGGTATTATAAATTTCTAATTTGGTTAGGGTTAGTAGTCCCAACGACCTACTTCCTCCCGCGATCAAATTTTGGCGCCGTTGCCGGGGACTAAGGCGTTCATTAGTTTGTGTTGATTAGATTAGCTAGGTTCTTGTATATTATTTGATTTTGTTTTATTTTCTTTGTTCTTTGTATAAAAATGGCATGCTTATCTTTTCCTCAATTTGATGGTGAATCCTTCTATGCTTACTTTGAAAGACTAGATGGTTTTCTTAGTTAGCATGGGTGTTCTCTTAATGATGCTTGTGGTATAGCTTATTGGGGCATGAATGAGTATACTAGGGGAATGGTTGAGGACATGAATAATGGTAGATTTTGTCGTTTGTCTATGCATGATGCTTGGGATTTCTTCACATGGTTTGCTAGGGATTCTTTAGATAGAGAATCTCAAGTTTCTTATTTTGATTCTCAATGCCAAGATTCTTTTAATTTTTGCATGAATTCTCTTGATACTTCTTATGTGCCTTGTGATAATCCAAGTATGCAAATTGACACCTTTCCCTCTTATGCTCATTTTGATGAGGTTTGTGCTAATTTTGATTATGTGCAATTTGACTTTGATCATGAACCTCAACCCAATAACATTGATGCCCAAATTCTCTCTTAAATGCAATATCTCACCCAACAACTCCAAGAGCTTCAAGAGGAACAAAAATTGAGAGAAGTGAGGCTTGCCCAAGTGATGAGTGCTATGTTTGATTTAGATGGATGTGAGGCACCTCACTTGGAGTGTGAGAGTGTTGTTGAGGATGATGTAGGGCAAGGGTGTGAAGGTGAGAGGAGATTTTCTTGTGATGAGAGGATTTTTGAGGATTTTGATCCTTTTCATTCCCCATTTGAGCTTGAATGCCATCCTTCCCCTTATTCACCCCCTTTGAGAGCTTCCCTTTGTGAGGATGTGAGTGAGCCATCTTTATGTTTGAATGAGGGAGTTCATGAGGATGATAATGATGAGTTTGAGAAATCAAGAGAGATTGAGAGTCCCTTGAGTGATGGTGGAAGAGTTGTGAATGAAGAAAATGTCGATTTTGAGGATTCCGACCCCCTTCCCCATCTTGATGAGTCTACCTTTCATGTTTGTGACCCTTCTACCCATGAGTCTTTGGAATCATTTGAGGTTATGGCTAGTATGTTCATTGAAGGTGTAAAAAAACATTATAGCCTTTTGAGAGAGTTCATTGGCAATGCTTCATGGGAAAGGGATGAGTTTGAGAGAAACCTTTATCCTTTCATGCATGGTTTAGAGACTCTAGGCTTTGAGGATCTTGAGGGAGTTGTTGTTCATCGTTGTGATAGAGAGGAAGATGAGGTTATTTCTATTGGAAAGTTTTTGTTTGAGGGAGATGTGAGTCATGAGTGTTCTTTTGAGGATTCTATGATTGATTTTCATGCCCTCATTGGTGATGTGAGGCTTTGTGAGACCATTGTTTCTCCTCCCCTTCCTCATGTCCCTTTCTCAAGGAAATTTGACCACATCTCCTACTATCCCATGTTCCTCCCTTCTTTTGTCAAAGAACCTATTGAGGACTCTCTTGTTTGATGAGACTTTACCTTTTCATCCTCCTATTATTGAGGAAATGGGTGATTGTGCCACCCAAAAAGATTTTGAGGAGGTTTTTCCTTTTTATTCTTTTCCTTATTTCTCTTCTTCTTTCTCTTCTTATTTTCTTGATTTTTCTTTTGATTTTTCTTCTGTCTTTTGGCATCTTCCTCCTCACTTACGTGCAATAATCTTGTTGCACGTCCTCCTCCCGTCATTTGCCTACTTGTTATCATATGAAATGTGTAGTAGTGCATTTGATAAGCTCTTGCGTTCGTTGCAATATTATTTACTAGAGTGGTCTCGCTTGGACGTTAAACAAGCCTTTCTCGAGAAGTAACCCGAGGTTTTTATTGCTTTCATTTTCTTTTATTTTTAGATTAGATTTTCTCTCATGGAAATGTTTGTGTGCCCCTTTCTAGGTACATAACTTGATATACACTTATGCATTGGTTTGGATCAAGAATTAAGGAAGTTTAATGCCTATTTTTGCTAGCATATGGAAATCGAGATTCAATTCAAGAGGAAAACGGCTTTGAAAGGTTAAATTGATTCTTTGCGGGTAATTACACCCACCAATATCCGGTAATATCTTTCTTAGCTCTTTCTCTAATGGTTGGTGACTCGTTGGACTTGTGTTGGTTTGTTGGATTGATTTCTTTCTTTTCCCCTCCCATGGTTTATTTTGTTTATATTTGAGTATATTGTCTCACTCAAGCTTGGGGGGAGGGTATTCTAAAAAGATTTTTGTTTGCTTTCAAGGTAATTTTGGCAAAATGTGTTTTGTTTGTTCTTATTTTGGACATTTTGTTTTGGGACTTGAATCCTTGAATGTTTTTCTTCCTAAGTGGTAAATGTATGCACGGTTTGAGAGTGTTATTGGTTGACTCTAGGATACTATATGCTAATGTAGTCGGGTTAAGAACTTTTAGGGGTCCATGAAGCCTTAGTTCACGGGAATGTGGTAAGATGGAGTTGCTCTCTATAGTGGATTTGAAACCCTTGGTTGGTATTTGTTTGGTTATAATCCCTTGTGAGCTTCATTTGTTCTAGCATTCATCACCTTGTTGAGCGGCTATTTAGGATCCTTGACTATGCATGTCTTAATCCTTGTTTTGACCTCTAGCTCCCAAGATCGTGACCGAGCCACTCTAGGGGAGGAAAAGGGCACCTTTTCTCATTTTTCTTTATCTTATTTTTATTTTGTTACAAATTTGATTTTCTATTTTGCATCGACCTACTTGCTAACCAATTTGAGCCTAAATTTTCCCTTTCTTGTCTTAACCACATTACAAACCCAATGGCCCATGTTTACCAACCCTTTTAGTTAGTGAAGCATTGACATGTGAGGTTTGAGTTTTGAGAGTGTTGATCATGAGCAAGAAAACTTTGTGAGTTTGTTTAAGTAAGGTCTTGAAAGTTGAGCTTGAAAAAAAATATATATGCAAAAAAGTTTGAGAAGAAAGATGAAATTCAAGAAAATCAAATGAAGTTTCAAGAAAAAGCCGTCCATAGTAAAAAAAAAAAAAACAAAGGCAAGGACATCAAATAAGAGCTAAAAAAAATTGAAAAAGAAACAAAAAAACACAAAAAGTTTTTAGTTTGGTTTCGTTTTCTTCCTTAGTTTAAGCATTGAGGACAATGCTTCGTTCAAGCTTGGGGGGGGGGGAGAGTTACTTCGTTTTGGTATATATTATGTTAGTGTTGAATAAGCTTGGGGGAGATGGCATTATTGGTATTTTTGTTTGATATTTTATGACTTCTTGAGTTTGTTTTTGAGAGTAGGCCACTCTTTTGCTTCACTTAGGAAATATCACCAAAATTTTCAAATTTTTACCCCGCCTTAACCCTTAGCCTTACGTTACAACCCAATAAAAGACCCTTAGACTTTAGTGGGGTTGGGTCAAAGAACGGTGGAGGGAGATAGACTTCAAACCTATGGAGAGAGTATGCATAGTTGAGATGTCGGGATTACCTTCTCAAAGTTTTTCATTTCTTTATCTTTTTCCGGTTCCTTCGTGGAATCATGAGAAGCTAGCTTAAGGGTTGATTTGAAGCTAGTGGAGAGAACGCAGCCCGATTGGTTGGGGCTAGGGTGGATTGAGTCCTCATTAGTTCTCTATGCTTAGCATATGTTATGTTTCAATCAACCATTGACATCTTGGAACGTGCATACATTTGTCTACTTAGAAAGATTTGCATTCATTGGTGTTTGTTCCTATCTCTTGTCCAAATATGAATTTGTATTTTCTTTCTCTTTTTATGTTTCTTTTTCTTTTCTTTTTATTCCCTTGCCTTGGTTTTTATTTAGAGTTGTGGGTTAAACTCTTAGGACACCCTCACGAGAGCACACTCGTCCTCTAGGGCGATCTAGGGGTTTAAAGGGCTTGTCTTTAGTTGCTAAAATTGACCGTGATTCCTACGAAAGTGAGTTAGTGTACATCCTTGTCTCCTTTAGTGTCTTAGTTTTGCTTGAATAATTCATTCTCCTTCTCTCGTGTTTCATATTAATTTGCTCGAGGACGAGCAAAAGGTTAGCTTGGGGGAGTTTGATAAGTGACTTTTATGTCAATTTTAGGGTGTTTATTGAGTCGTTTTCCGGCTTATTTTCCGATAATTTAACCCTTTTTTATCCTTTATTTCTATTATTTGCTTATTCTCGCCTTTTATCTTTATTTTGAGTATTATTGTAATTTTTAATAGTTTTTAGTTTATTTTCGTGTTTTATTTTATTTTTTCTTACTTTTAATGTTTGTAGTTTAAGTTCTTAGTTTTTATTTTTAATAATTTCTCTTATTATCTCATTTTCTTATTTATTTTAGTTTCGTATTTTATTTTATTTTACTTCATTTTATTTTATTATTTTAGTTTTTGTCCTTATTTCTCTTGGTTTTTTTGGTTGTGTAGGTATGTTTTCGGGTTGAAGCACGGATTTCAAAGTCAAATGGTTTGCATTGGAAGTTCGGGACCCGAGTCAATCAAGTTCAACAAAATTCCTCCTAGCTGCTGTCACCTTAACCTGCACCACTCCAATTCCTAATCCTACACCACACCATTCCACACCCATTTGCGCACTCAACTCCCCTGCTCCTCACACACTCCAAGCACCAAAACAGTAGCAGCACCTCAACACTCAAATTCACCCCACAATCACCTATCCTCCATAGGGATGTCAGTGGGGCGGGTCAAGTAGGAGACCCGCCCCAGGATGGGTCTCGGTTTGGCGGGTGGTGGGGCGGGGATGGGGATAAAAACAATACCCGCCATGGGTGATGGGGCGGGGGTGGATTTTAAGTTGTACCCGCCCCATCCCCGCCCTGCTTCATACCCGCCCCATCCCCACCTCATACCCACATCTATATATCTTTTAAAGCAAAATTACATACTTTTATTCTATTTATAAAATAATTACATGAAATACAATATTAATTATAATACTTTGTACGACACTTATATTATAACACAAAAATGTGTATAGAATGTTTTATTTTATGATTCGTATTAATTATGTAAGATTGTGTATTTGAGATACGGATATTAGGTGGATCTTGGGTGAGGATTAGGCAGGTCTTTGGTGGGGATTAGGTGGGGATGGATATCCAAGTGGGGGTGGGGCGGGGATGGTTTTGGAGTTGTACCCGGTGGGGCGGGGATGGGGATGAAAATTGGATCCGCCGCGGGGATGGGGATGAAAATATTAGGTGGGGATGGGGATGGGAAGACCAACATCCGCCCCGCCCCGCCCCATTGACATCCCTAATCCTCCACCACCGCAACAACCACTATAGCCACCACCGCAATAACCACCTCTACTCGCAGCCCGCATCACAGCCACCGTCACTCACCATCTTCAACCTCCCATACTGAAAACTCACAGCAGCAAACCTATCTCAATTAGATCCCCCAATAAGAACAATAGCAACGCAACTAACACCACAAACCAACCTCACCTGCTGCGCCTCCCATTTCGCCACCAATCCCAGCCAACTCGCAATCCATCAGCCGCCAAAACCACCGCAACAGTAGCAGCCAACAAATCGCAACAATTCACTTCAATCAAGCGCCCAAAATCAGAGCAAATAGCAATTAATCAAGTTCGAGCAAACCAAAGGAGTACGGTCAAAGTTCGAGTCAGAAACTTTTGATGTTTTGTAATTTGAAGAGGTGTGGTCGAACACACCCATGGTTCGACCGAACCAACCCCGTAGTTCGTCCGTACCAACCCATGGTTCGACCGAACCATTTCACAAGCTTCGCGCGTGACTTTTAATGAAAATCGAACGGCTGCGATGTGATGATGCTTGATGATGATTTTCGATGAAGGGTTAAGATGATGCGTGATGGTGATGAAAGTCCAGAGCAGCCAGGAAGAGAAGGGGAATTGGGGGGTCTGATAATTCGTGGGGTTTGGTGGGAATTGTAGGAATTTTTGGGGTTTCTTTTTCCTTTTTATTTTCTTTTATTTTATTTTATTGTAGTTTTGTTTTTTTTGGTTTTTAGTTTAGTTTTATTTCTTTTTAATTTCTTTTATATTATTTTAGCTTGTATTATAAATACCCTCTTTGGGTTATTTTCTAAGGACTTTTCAATCAACATTTTATTTTAGATAGATTAGATTAGTTTAGCCTAATTTTATTTTCTCTCTCTTAGGGTTAGTTTAGGAGTAGTGTATAGAGAGAAAGCTTGGATTTCCATGGAGTTTTTGAGTGGTTGAAGAAGCAACTTTGTGGAACTTCTCCTCATCTATTAAATGAGCTAACTTTCTCTCATCTTTATTTCTTTGCTTAAGTATTAGTTTTATGCTTTTTGTTTGTTGATTTGAGTAGATTAATTAGTTTATTTGTTTAATCTTGTTTTTATTCTTATTTTACCTTGTTTTCCATGTCTTTCTTCATTATGTTAGCTTAGGTCTTGTTATAGGAAATTGGGTGAAGGTTATATTAATGAATTAAATGATTGATTGTGATTAGTATGAAATCGTTTCTTGATTATTGTGTATGGGTGATGCTTTTATGGATTAGAATCTTTCTAGCTAATCGATTCTATGCTCTTAATTGTGCTTACAATCAGTTGTGCGAGAGTGAGTTGGTTGAGAGCCCTAAATTCTTTCATACCTTTGCTAGGCTAGTTGCACGAGAGTGAATTAGTTTAGTAGGATCACTACGTGAAAAAATGAATTTGGCACCGGTTCAAACCCGGCCTAAGGCACCGGTTTGAACCGGTTCCAATGTGAGGGGTGCCAAAAAGGGGTTTAAAAAGGCACCAGTTAACCGGTGCCAAAAAGCCCCAAAAAATATATATATATATTTTTTTTGTTTGTTTGTCATTTTTCACTTAAAAATCAAATTGACTAAAATAAATAAGAACAACATATTAATCAAATATCATTGAATATAACCGAAAATTTACAGGATATAATCAAGAAAAAAATTACAATATACGAATTATAAAATTAAACAATTACCACATATTAATAAATAAAAAAGAACTACAATATAACCAAAAAAAAAAATATTACAACATCACAATAAAAAAAATCCCCAAACATCACAATTCTTGATTATTGATTCTTGATTCTTCGATTATGTGCAATATTTTGGGCTTGCAAAGCAAATAGTATACCTGCGCCAATTAGTTCATCCAAAAAAATCAATTAAAATGTATTAGCTGCAAAAATTAGTTAAAAACTCAGAAAATTAAAAAAAAATCGAAAAAAATTAAAACCCAGAAAATCGAAAAAAATTAAAACCCAGAAAATCGAAAAAATTAAAATAAAAAATTAGTTGAAAATCCAGAAAATGAAGAAAAAATTAAATCAAAACCCAGGAAATCGAAAAAAATTAAAATCGAAAAAAATTATAACCCAGAAAATTTAAAAAAAATAAAAAAAATTAAAATCGAAAATTAGTTTAAAACCCAGAAAATTAAAAAAAAAACCGAAAAAATTAAAATTGAAAATTTAAAACCCAGAAAATCAAAAATTTAAAACCCAAAAAATCGAAAAAATGAAAATCGAAAAATAGTTGAAAATCCAGAAAATGAAGAAAAAATTAAATTAAAACCCAGAAAATCTAAAAAAATTGAAATCGAAAAAAATTAAAACCCGGAAAATTAAAAAAAATAAAAAAAAATTAAAATCGAAAATTAGTTGAAAACCAAGAAAATTAAAAAAAAAAAAACCGAAAAAATTAAAATCGAAAATTTAAAACCCAGAAAATCAAAAAAATGAAAATCGAAAATGAGTTGAAAATCCAGAAAAAATGAAGAAAAAATTAAATCAAAGCCCAGAAAATCAAAAAAAATTAAAACCTAGAAAATTAAAAAAAAATTAAAATTGAAAATTAGTTAAATACCCAGAAAATTCTAAAAATAAACGAAAAAATACTCAGAAATCGAAAAACAAATAATAATCGAAAAATGAATCAAAATCGAAAAACATTAATAATACCCAGAAATGAAATCGAAAAACAAATACCAAGAATTCGAAGAAAAATATATCAAAATCGAAAAAAAAAACCTTTTTAAATTCGAATAAGGAGATGAGGGAGGAGGAAACCAAGGAAAGGGAGATGAGGGAAGATAAATAGGAGGAGAAGGAGATCGAGAAAGAGGAGGAGAAGGAGAGAGAAAGAGGATGAGAGGAGGAGAGAGAAAGAGACGGCTGAGAGGAGGTGAGTGGAGTGAATATGTTAGGGTTGGGGGGTTTTAAAGGGCCGTTTTTTTTTAATATTTAATGGCTCCGGTTCAAAAGGCACCGGTTCAAACCGGTGGCCTTTATGTTTTTGGCACCGGTTTGCGTTGAACCGGTGCCTTTTCCCTTTGTTTAAAAACCCGCCCAATTTTGGGCCGATTTTTGGCACCGGTTTGGCCTGAACCGGTGCCATATGGGGGGTGCCTAATGCTATTTTTCTACTAGTGGATAATTAACATGCTTAATTGTGCGAGAGTGAGTTAAATGTGTTGATGTTCCTAATCGAGGTCATTTTCATCTATTTGTATGATGTTGTTTAATACATTGATGTGATTGGATTCCACTTTCCCTAGTTTTAGTTGTTTGTTCTTAGTCGTGTTTAGTTTAACCTCTCTCTATCTCACGACCTTTCCTAGTAGTCTAGTTGGCACAAATTAATACACTTAGTCCTTTTGGGTTCGACCCTTTACTTGCCACTAACTAGTTTAGTGTAAGTTTAGGTATTATAAATTTCTAATTTGGTTAGGGTTAGTAGTCCCAACGACCTACTTCCTCCCGCGATCAATATCCTATACAAATTAAACAAAACATGGTTTATGTCATTATATAATTTTTTATAATATTAATTATAATATTTATGAAACAATATTACAACTATTAATAATATTAACATTAATAACTAATACTGCTAACAACAATCATAATAGCAACAACAATAATAATAACAACAATTACAAAACAAATATACTCTAAAAATAATTAAAAATTACTAATACTACTACTACTACTAATAATAATAATAATAATAATAACAATAATAATAATAATAATAATAATAATAATAATAATAATAAATACAAAGCAATAACAATAATAATAATAATTAATAAAATAATAATATTAATATTAATAATAATAATAATATTAAAAATAATAATAAACAATTATAACAACAAATACAAAACAATAATACCATAACATTAATTACTAATTAATATAACAACAACAACAACAGTAACAACAACAACAACAACAACAACAACAACAACAACAACAACAACAACAACAACAACAACAACAACAACAACAGCAGCAACAACAACAACAACAACAACAACAACAACAATAATAATGTTACAAAAAATAATCATATTACTAATAATTTTATTAATACAAAACAATACTAATTACATTAATTATCAAATACTTAATCACAACAACAATCACAAGACCACCAAAAAAAAAATTAACATTTAAAAAAAATAACGTAATTAACATTTTTTTTTTTTAAAAAAAAAAATTATGAGGGACATCCGCCTGAAACTTCCGGATGTCCCTAGGTGGATCCGCCTAAAATTTCCGGATCCACCATGGAACATCCAGAAGTTTCAGGTGGATCCCTCCTTCCGCTTGAAATTTCCGGATGTTCCATGGTAGATCCGGAAATTTTAGGCGAATCTACCATGGGACATCCGGATATTTTAGGCGGATGTCCTATTTCCAGAAAACAAAAAAAAAAACAGAAAACTTACAGAATGTTCCGACGCATTCTCCGGCGTACGAATGTTCCACTCGCCGTACATGACCCAAGACCCGTCGGAAAATTTTATGATTAATTGTTTTTTTTTAAATAAAAGAAATTAAGGTGGTCGTGGGGACCGATTTAGTTTTAAGGTCGTGGGGACCGATTTAGTAGGCTCGGGATAACAACGTCATAATGTGAGGGAACCGTTTCTTATAATGTATCCAAATGGGGAACAAAGTCCTTTTTATAACACAAATTGCATAAAGGGCATATTTGTCCATTCAAGTCAAAATGGGAGCGTTAGTATGTAAAATGGGAGCGATGAATAGCAGTTCAATTTCAAATTATAGGTCAGATCATTTGGGTCGGAGTCATGATTGCCAGGTCTACCCTCCCCTCTACCCCTACATTGTTTGGCTTGTTAACCTTAAAAAAAAAAAAAAAACAATTTTTGTTCAATGTCCGTAGGGACCGTAGTAAACTGTTCTCGTCCTCATACTCCTACAAAACAAACACTTTTCTATGTCTAGTACTGATCTCGATTGTCATCTTCCTATGCTTCTCGTCTTCTTCATCACTGTACATATGCCTTTGCAGTATGTTAGATTGTGCCGCCATTGCCTATAAACTCTCACCCCTGATATAATCTTTCTTTCACAATTTCAAAATCTGCTCAATAATTTCAAATCTCTAAATTTGGCGCCCTATCATCTTCTCTAACTATTCTTTACAGTCTGCAATTATCAGCTAAAAAATGATGCAATCCTCTTTTTCTTCTGTTCAAAGAGCACCAAATGCACATCCTTTCGCACACAGCAGCAAACATTTGCCATCAATTGCTAATCCCATCACCCATTTTCTTTCTCTTCCCAACAAACACTCAAAGTTGCAGACTTCATCTTCACTCAGATTAAGATCCCAAATTGATGATTTTCCGACTAATTTGAGAAACCCCATTTCATTTCCTGCTACCCAAAAACGTTTTCTTACTCCTAAACTTAAAAATGAGACAAATCAATGTACTCCGCTTCTCTGCGGTAATTCGTCGAACAGCTTGAGTGCAGGGAACAAACCATCGATCAGGGTGATCATTGAAGCTATCAGTGATGCGTTTTCGACTGCATTTCCGTTATGGGTTGCTTTAGGATGCTTGGTTGGACTTTTGAAGCCGAGTTCTTTCAGTTGGGTTACACCACAAATGTCTATTTGGGGTTTGACAATTACTATGTTGGGTATGGGCATGACACTTACTTTGGATGATTTAAGTGGGGCATTTTCTATGCCTAAAGAAGTGATTGCCGGTTTTTTTCTTCAGTACTCGGTCTGTTTCTTTTGATCTCAGACCTTCTATTGTTCTATTTGATTTCTAGATTTTTGGTATTGGCTGTGAAGCCTGTGATGGTAAATTTTGCATTGTATATATTGCTGACCAATTTGAACCCGCTAAAAAGTTTAGGGGGTTAAACATGATTATCTGACAACCCGAAACCTGAATTGACATGCAAAAATAATAGAAAAATGTAATTGACCTGAAAGCAATTGGAACATGAACCAATCTTGTACTAACCCCAATCCAAAAGGATTGAGAATCTGTGCGATTGTTCTGAAAAAATAGAGCTAATAGGAATCCTTATATGAAACTGAGGTATGTATGTTTGCCAATTTCAATCTCCATTGAGGATTTTATCAAGGTAGATAGCATTATATGATAGGTCTTCAAACTTTGTTCAATGTTTGATATTAGACTTATTGCAGATTTGCAGGTGATTAGAATTAGGTGCTAAAACAAGTGAATCTTTTGTTGGCATATACTTCCTCCGTTCTAGTAATATTGCAACAATTGAACTTTTAAACTATTCATCACGCATGTTTGACCACATATTATGATTTATACGTAAAGTAAAATATAGTTATGTGGGGTCTTGTTAAATTCGTTTCGAAACATACTTTCACAATATCAAATTTTTATAATTTTTACTCTTATATAATTATGGATATTTAGCATATAACATGTCCTTTGGGATGCGTATTCATTCTTATTGCAATATGTGAGGAAGTCTTACTTATCGCTCTGTAATTAGATGATTTATGAGTATATGATAAACTTGATAGCCATCAACAAGTTAATAGAAATCCTACTTTTTTTTCACCTAGTATATACACTAGCATTTGCTTGGCGAATTTTGTGGCATCAATCCTTATTGCGCAGGGATTTTATTATTGAGACAAGCAATGTGTTCTTACCTAGATAATGTATTTTTAAGTTTTACGATATTAGAATGATCAACATAAGATAGAATGACTTGGTCCTCCTGTTGTAGCACATATCTGCCATAAAGGGCTTCTGCAGCACTTTGTTATCATCTTCCCCTCACAAGTTTGTGATAAGTAATCTGAATTGTTATCGTGGTTTCAAAGTTGAGGCATTAATTCTCCTTTCCTTATGCAGGTGATGCCATTGTCAGGATTCTTTGTCAGCAAACTTCTAGGGTTACCATCCCATTATGCAGCTGGCTTAATATTAGTTGGCTGTTGTCCTGGTGGTGAGTGATTTCCATAGGACATTAAATTACTTTTTCTGTTCCTATTTTTCTTCCTCTTTTACATGTTTTCCATGAAAACTGCAGGGACAGCAAGTAATATTGTCACCTATATTGCCCGGTAGGTTGATTTCAGACTTTTGCATTTTACTCATTAGTAGAACCAGAATTGGTAGGTTTCTAATATGTTTCTTCCTACAGTGGAAATGTTGCTCTTTCAGTGCTGATGACAGCAGCAAGCACATTTTCAGCCGTGGTTTGTAACTTCATTACCGTTCCTTCTTGTTGTACTCATTTGTTGCCCTTTTAGTATGGCTTGTCCTGATTGTATGCATCCATTACTGTACTTTTTTTTGGGTAATTGAATTAAAATTTTCCTTCCTATTTGTTAGCTATACCTTGAAATGTATCTTTTTGTGTTGTTAAATATACAAGAAAAAAATGGTCCCTTGCCTTAGTGGATTCTTCTTATATTGCAAAGATAATGCTGGATTCCTCGTATCTAATATCTTTATTTTGGTAATTGCAAACGGCATATGGAAATAATAATCCAGCTTTATGTTGTGTAATCATGGAGAATTACACCATCACAGGGAATGTCTACCCACCCAAGCATATACTATTGTGAAGCTCTTTGCACTGTGTATCATGTCATATTGTTAGATTACCAACTTAATTCTCTAATGAAGGTCTGCCTAGGGATGGGATTATAAGGAAAAAAGTTCGATGTATTTAGATAGCTATTTCTCGGTTTTTGACCTACCCACAATTTCCAAATTATTTCCATGCTTGCCAATTGAAGTAATGATTGGGTGTCCCAATTTATTTCCACACTTGCCATTTCAAGTAAACTTTTCTTTCTTTTTCTCTCTCCAACCTCGCACTTTCTCTTTCTCTTGCACCTTGCACTATCTTTCCTTTTCTTTCTATTCACTATTTTTAATCTCTCTGGTACGCAAAATAATATAAGACTTGGGGGGGGGGGGAATTGTTTTGTTGATCCCCCGCCTTTTATTTAAAAAATTAACATCTTTTGAAATTACTCACCTAGGCACTGTTAGCAGTTTCATTCTTTTGCTCCTCTTTGCAGACTGTTTCATGCATCTTCATGCAACTTGCCAAGGCTGTCTTGGTTGCTACTAGTCTGTAATCAACCAATAGTTCAGCACATCTCTGGTTTCTTCCTTATTCAGTTTGATACAGTGCTTTTCTTGAGCTTTGAACTCTTAATTCTAGAAAAGTCAACTCAATATTCTTTTTCTCTCTGCTATGGGTGGTACCTTTTTTTTTTTTTTAAAGGTTAGAAGTGTTGGATTTTGTGTCCTGCTCTTCCTTTCTGTGTTCCTTACCTGACCTCTTTGACTTTTAATGACTCTTTGAGTGTAAAGGACATGCTAGTTGTAGGTGCAAAACTGCAAAAGGCATTCTATTGGAAATCTAGTATCAAATGCTGAACATGTTTTTCTCTTTTTGCTTGGTTATGTCAATGTTCTGGGTAACTTGAGAATTTTCTGAGGTTTGCTTGTGCTCATGTCTATGTTAGCTGTTAGCAGAACAATCTATTACTAGAATGAATTATTTGGAACTGTTCTTAACACTAGAGCTGTATTCCTGCCTTGAAGCTAAATTCACTGGTGTCAATGAAGTTTTCTAAGCATCATATTGCAGGTCATGACTCCCTACCTCACTGCTAAACTTGCTGGGCAATATGTTGCAGTTGATGCCGCTGGACTTTTGATGTCAACGCTACAGGTTTGTGCTTATGTTCTTAGCTCAATTCTTACCATGTAATTGCTCTGGTGTCTTTCGAAATTCTAACTCTTAGATTTGCAGGTTGTGTTGCTTCCTGTGTTAGCTGGCGCGTTTTTAAATCAGTATTTCCAGGGCCTTGTAAAATTTGTTTCTCCTTTGATGCCACCCCTTGCTGTGGGGACTGTGGGTCTTCTTTGCGGACATGCAATTGCTCAGAGTTCTTCTGCAATCTTGATGTCTGGTGTGCAAGTTGTGATAGCTTGTTGTCTACTTCATTCATCTGGATTTTTCTTTGGTTACATGCTTGCAAGGTTGCTTGGAATTGATATAACTTCAGCTAGGACCATATCAATAGAGGTTGGAATGCAGGTAAGAATTAATATTTTGGAGATGCTTACTCTGCATAAAATTATAACCTATTGAGGTTATCAGCAAGCAACTGCAAAGTGTTTTTTTTTTCTTAAGCTTTTTGTAGAATTCTCTGTAGAAATGCTGTTTCTAAGACATTATACTTGTAAAGTAATGGTATGTTAATTAACTTCAGTACCATTGCTTGTTTCACTGCATAATACCGTTAAGATAAATTGTTTATAATGCCTTAGGTGGCTAAATGAAAATAGTGATTGACTCTCCCAAATGCTTTAATATTTCCATTGCAGGCTTCCCTAGCGAAACTCCTTGGCATATAGAGCAAAATATTTTGATAGTTGGTTTTCTTCAATAATACTCTTATATCTTGGATTAACTTGTATCTCTAATTGAGTCAAAATCTGATCACTTTAAAGATTGTAGTTAATTTGGTAGTAGTTATAAGAAATTAAAAACCTTTAGCCTTTCTACGCACAATGCATACTGAGTCTTTTGTCTGATTCCATAGCATGGACATGTACTGAGCTAATCATGAACTTTTTTTCAGAATTCGGTTCTTGGACTAGTGCTTGCAAATCAGCATTTTGGGAATCCATTGACTGCAGTTCCTTGTGCTGTCTCTAGTGTTTGTCACTCAATTATAGGCAGTGCTTTGGCGGGAATCTGGAGATACTTCACTCCTAAGGAGATGGAACAGTGAATAGCCTTTGAATCGGTGATGCTCTGATTTACTTTTCATCCTGTGTGTAATTATCTTCTCCAAGTTCTCTTCATAGTTCATACTCTGCTGCTTGTTATATTCATATTTGACTTGGATGTTGTGAAGTAAATATTTTGTCTGGAAAGCTGTAACATCATTGAAGTAGGATTCTTTGAATATCATTTTATTTTGAAATAAACACACCTGATATTGTATGTCCAAGTTACAAAGTAATTCATCCACTTATTTTTCCTTTTTCCTTTAGAATTTCATTATTGAAGTTGGATTCGCAAAGGTGGAATGATCATAAGGGTGTACCAGCTAGTTTACGTTTGTCATACCCTCTGTATGAAAGATCTCTTAATTGTGATCTGAGCAAGCAGCAACCTGTGCAAGTACGCTTGCATAGGTTCGGCCAATGCAAGTTGATGTGTGTCTGCTAGTCTTGTTACAAATTGTAATTAAGATTGTAGACTACTTTTGGTGCCAATATCAGAATTCTGTTTTTAGTCATTCCTATGCCAGATTGAATTATAAATTTTGTTGGCGATAAGCCGCCTAGGGAGTTTGCTAGAATCAATTATTTGTTATGAGTGATAGATTCTGGTTAACCGTTAAACTAGTTGTGTATTAAATGATACAACAATTGGATTTATTCAAGATATGTTATGTCTAAAGCTCTCTTACTCTCCAATTCTCTCTGTTGTTGATTATATAAGTAGTCTCCAATTATTGTATCAGTGATAAAGAACTGCTCTTTTTGGAACTGCTCATTGAAATTGATTCAAGTTGGTATCCACAAGAACTGCAGTGACTATGGATTGCCAAATCAAAGCGAGTTGTGGTTGGAAGGTAAAGCTCAAAAGCAAGATGCTTAAAACAAGCAGTTCGAAGATAGTTTGGCTGGAGAAAAAAAAAAAAAAAAAAAAAAAAAAAAAAAAAAAAAAAAAAAAAAAAAAAAAAAAAAAAAAAAAGCAAGCCAATACTATTTTGAAGAGTAGTAAAAGAGATTTGAAGTATTTCTATTGGCATAGCTCAAAATCTGCAAGAAACAAGCAGATGTAGAAGGGTTCAATTCACCTGACTATTAGATTATATTCCCAAACTCGAATTTCTTGAAATTGATGGCATTGATATTATGATTTGGATTAACAAATGTTGCAAATACAATGTTTTATGCAAAAACCTGATCGCAAAAGGTTGATTTAGCTTCGTTGTGTATGATAGGGAAGCTGAAAAACGAGGTTCTAGTTCCTACCAATGATAAATCTTGTAGGCTAGTTTTTGTGATGGATTTGAATGCTAGATTTAAGGATGAAGTGACCAAAAATGTTGTAGAGCAGTCTAATAGTGTTTTACTACTTCATTGGTAGATTCAAAAACTTGTTATCAAGTCTTTTGTGAAAGCTTTAAAACCATCTTTTATAGTTGAGAGTCTTGAGACTTGAGAGCAGAGGCAATTGAATTTGCTAGATATGATGACAATTCGAAAAAAAAAACACAACTTTTTACATTTGAGATAAATAATTCGATAGAAAGCTTTTAGGACTGATACCACCTTAGTAGTAGATGAGAATCGCTTATGAAGGGATCAACCGATCAAGGGACTATCCTAGATTGTTTACATGCATCCTCATGCATGTAAGAATAGCTGCAACACGCTGAAACGTATGACTTTGTTCATGAAATGCTTAATCATCATCATCAATGGGTGACGACGGGAAAATTGATCCTGCTTCACCGTTTTACCTTGGCGCCGATGATCAGCCGGGAAACTTGATTACTCATGTAATCTTGAAAGAAGATAATAACTTGGCATGGTCGAGGGCTATTACTTGTCTTTGCGATCTCGTCGTAAATTTGTGTTTGTTGATTGAACCATCACCAAGTCTACTGAGAAGAAGAAGCTACTTGATTGGGAGATTGTCAATTCGATGCTCGTTTCCTGGTTATTGCTGTATATGGACTCCAAAGTTGCGGCATCAATTCCTTACTTTGAGGAGGCGAAATGTCTTTGGGATATTTAGAGAAACGCTATTGTGCAGTGTTTCGAATGGACCTTGCTTGCAACAATGGCGAGCAAAGATTACTGATTGCAAACAACTCAAAGGCTTGAGTGTTGAAGACTATTACACGAAATTGCTGGGATTATTTGACGAACTCACGAGAATCAAACCCCTCCATTGCTGCGAGTGTGGTCATT
This sequence comes from Chenopodium quinoa, assembly GCF_001683475.1. Taxonomy (NCBI): domain Eukaryota; kingdom Viridiplantae; phylum Streptophyta; class Magnoliopsida; order Caryophyllales; family Amaranthaceae; genus Chenopodium; species Chenopodium quinoa. Next base: position 281,682 of record NW_018744239.1, on the reverse strand, counting down.
GCACGTGTGATGTGGCTGGAAAATTTGCCTTGGACAGAGAAGAGGAGATTTTACACCAATTTTTAATTGGTATTGATGATGACCTATACGCTACGATGAGGACGAACTTGCTTTCCCAACAATCCCCTGCAGAATTGAACTGTGCTTATCAAGTTCTCCTTCAAGAGGAGTCTTGTGGCATTGCTAAGGGGAAGGCCGAGAAGGAGAAATCAAAGGAGGCCTATGTTTTTGCTGTACCGTCAATCCGTCGGAAAGAGAATTTTGATCGTCAAGACAAGTCAAAATTATACTATACTCACTGTAAAAAAATCAGGACATGAAATTGATGGTTGTTTCGAGCTTCATGGGTATCCCGAATGGTGGTTCGATCTCAAGGGGAAGGACAAAGGGAGAGAGAAGAGGGCTACTAGCTCGTCGAAGGCTGCCCCTGTGCCGAAGCCACCTGCTGCCCCTGCTCGTGCCAATGCTCTCACGGGTTTTGCACAAGCTGCCGAAGGTGATGTGTTTTTTGCCAACCTTAAGCCTTCCGATGTTCGTTTTCTATTAAACATGGTTAATAACCATCAACAAGAACGGATGCAAGGTGAGTGTGTGTCGGGTTCTTGGATTATAGATACGGGGGCCTCTCATCATGTGACTGGAGATGAATCATGCTTATTGGATATTTGTTCAATTTTGCAGTGTCCCGTGGGTCTTCCTAATGGAGACCAAGTCGTGGCCTTGAAAGAGGGTCGTGTTCGGTTGAGCAATGACTTAATCTTGGAACATGTTTTATTTGTTCTTAAATCAAAATGCAATTTAATATCGGTGTTAAAGATGATTGATGATTCAAATATATTGCTTTGCTCATTTCACTAATTATATATGTGCAATACAGGACTAACATTCGGGGAGCCTGATTGGAGCCGGTGAATGGAAGGACAAACTCTATTATTTTCGGCGAATTCCTACAGTATGTGCGGTGCAAGTTCCGAAATTGTCAGATTTCGAGCAATGGCATAGAAGACTTGGGCATCCGTCGGATAGAGTTGTCAAGTTAGTTCGTTCATGCTGTTCGTAATAGTACTACTAAGACAATTTGGAATAAAGCTTGCGATGTGTGTCCTCGATCAAGCTAAACAGTCTAGGGATAGTTTTCCTAATAGTGATAGCAAAGACAGTCGTTTTTTTGAATTGATTCATCGTGATTTCGGGTGTAGGGAATATTTCAAGCATTACCCCAAAATTGAATCCCACTGTGATCATACACTTAAGCATGGTGGCGTCCAAAGGGAAGAAAGCTAGAGCAAAAGAGTCACCACCAAGTTTTAGGAACTTGTAAGCCGTTCACAGGGTGTAGGTTACACCCCTTAACGATCCAAGAGATCGTCAACTCCATAAGGTCTTGAACCATGACTGGAAGTTCGAGGATGAAGGTATAAATCCAACCTAAAAGATATTGAACTTGCCCTAATAATAGGCCTCTACTTTATTCTTCTCATATTCATGTACGCTTTCTGACTAACATGCAATCAATAGGTTTACCCTAAACCTGTTTATCTATGTTGGTTGAATATTAATGCACAAATAAATCTATTATTGGCGATCATTTGAATAATAACCAAATTAACCCTAAATAAGATTATTAATTATCTTATTAAGCGTGATTTCAAGTACCAATTCCCTTTAAACATGCATAAAAGGCGTAATCAAACAATAACAATAAATATAATATCAAGCAACATAATCATAATCATAACCATAATAATAATTATAATAACAATTATAAAAAAAAAAATAATCATGTTAACAATAAAGCATAATAATAGCAAGATCCTAGGCATGATACTAACAAGATTAATAACAAACCCTAACATGTCACTAAGCTATAAAAGATCAATTAGCCCTAACATGACACTAACATGATATTAAGAAAGAAATAGGAAACATCACATGAATCATAATTGATATATTTAAGACACTTATTCTTACCCTAAACATTATACTAAGAAAAGCATCATAACATGATACTAGGAATCAAAATATAACATAAACATGATTTCTATATCATAATATCAATTAAACAATTAAAGCACTTACTTGGATGCCTCGTATCTCTTTCTAATAACAAAATACACACGTTAGTAACTTCAAGTAAAATAATAAAATTAAACAATTAAATCAAATAATTGAAATAAAGATTAAAAAGTTTAGACTGGATTTAGGACCAAGCCCTCAGAAATATCAAACCTTTCACGTCTAGGGCGAAGGCAACTTCGAATTGGGCTAGGTGTGTCTAGATCTTGTGAATGCGGAATTTTGTTTGTAAAAAGGCTAGGCTAGAAAGAGAGAGAGAGAATCAAGAAATTCTTGATGAGAGTTGATGATAATTAGATGGAGAATTTATGAGAGTTGATGATTGAAAAGGGGGAGATATGACCTCTATCACAAATGTTTATTTAAAGCCAGTGTTCAATAAATTAGTGAATGGCGGAAGTTGTGGAAACCAACAACTGCCAATTAAGTGGTCCCGCACGTGCAAACTCATGATTGCGAAAATGAAGGGGGAAAACAACTGCCAACAAAAAGCACTTTATCTCTCTTCCTCATTCATTCACTCACCAGCTTCTTTCTCTCTCCTCGTTTTTCCTCTAAATTGGCGATTTCTCTCTCTAAAACTTGCGATTTCGAGCGTTTTCTCTCTCCTCCATTGTTGATTTTCGAGCTTTTTCTCTCTTCTCTTTCACTTGTGAAGTTGTTATTTGCTAAATTCAGGTTCGTTTACTTTTTTTTTTTTTGAGATTTTTGTTAGTTTAAATTGTTTCGATTCTTCGATTTTTAGGTTTTTTGATTTTGATTTTGTTTTCGATTTTCGTAGTGTTTGATTCTGCAATGGTGAAGAAGAAGATTAGAAAGAAGGTTGTAAATGCTGAAGAAGGTGTGTTTACTTAAATTTTTGATCATTTTTTCAAATTTTTCAATTGAACTTTCGCTTATATATGTCGAATTAGTAGTGCATGTTATTTTTTATAGTTTTCAGTTGATTTTTTATGCATATTATGATAATTGAATTTGAATTTTGAAGTTATTATGTTTAATTTTGCTTTATTTTATTGTTCATTGTATATAATTGGTCCAAAATTTTGTTATACATGTGTTGTGGTGTTGTTATATGTGAAACAAATTTTGCATGTTTGTTTTCAGAACTTTTATTCATTTCTTATTATTCTTCAAATTTTGTATGTTAGGTTTTAGTCAAAGAATGCTAATTAAACTGATTATTGGTTTAGGTTTTATGTTTTAGTTAGATTATGAGTATAGTAGGCATATCTGCATTGTGTTTGTGCATCTGTGTTTGATTAACATGCATATGTGCATTGCTCATTGTGTTTAAGTAATAGACATATGTGTCATTTATATGCTTTGACAATGTTCACTTTATGATGTTAAAAGGGTGACTTTATGTTGTTAAAGGGTCACTGTATGTTGTTACATGAGTAACTTTTTCAGTTAAAAGGGTTACTTGTTGTGTTTAAAAGGGTTACTTTATGCTGTTAAAAGGGTCACTTTATGCATATAAAAGGTCACTTTTTGCTGTTAAAAGGGTCACTTTATGCTGTTAAAAGGTTCACTTTGTTCTGTTAAAGGGGTCACTTTGTGTTGTTAAAAGGGTCACTTTATGCATTTAAAAGGGTCATTTATGCACATTATTCTAAATTTTTCCATGAGTAATTTCTGAATTTGTAATTTTTGTTATTTCTCTGTAATAATTAGATACAGGTGGTTCAATAGGTGGTTATCGTTATAAAATTCCTACAAAAGGAAAAGGAAAGCCTAAAGAGCCTGCTAAGGCTAAACCAGTACCAAAAAAAATCTAGATAGCTCCTGAGAAGAGCAAAGCAGTACCTAAAAAGGCTGTGACAATTCCTGAGAAGGGCTTAATTATTTCTAAGAATGACAAACCAGAGTCTAAGAAGGCCAAAGTAGTTCCTAAGAAGGCCAAAACTGTACCTAAGAAATCTAAAACAGTGGAAGATTCTGATTATAAAATGCTTTCTGATTCTGATTCTGAATCTTTTGTGTAAGTATACATAGTTTTTTTTTTTTTTTTTTTTACATTTTTTAATTATATTTTGTTTTTAGTTTATATTATTTCAGTTACATTTTTTTTATTTAGGGAGCAAAGAAGCTTGATTGCAAGGTGTAGACCCTATTCATTAGAAATTTTGTTGCAGAACTTTAATCTGAGCAAAAACAGGTTGTTGAAGAAATTGGTTTTGGAGGTTTATTACATCTGAAATTGAAAACTCTTAATCGTCAAATGCTACCTTGGCTTGTTGAAAACTTCAGCGGTGGTAGCTACATGTTTACCAGCGCTACTGGTAAAGAATTTGTTGTTACTAGAAATGATATATGTGATGTATTTTGCTTGCCTTTGAGTGATATTTGCATTCCTGAACTTAATAAAAATTCTGAAGATAAAAGTGTAGATAAACGTATCATTCAGGCATGGAGATCTGATTATGGTCTTTCAGGTAAGCAACCTCTTCATTTGTCATAATTGGAGTCTCGGATGGTTGTTTTGGTTGATGGAGGGGAAGAATTTAAGAGGTGTTTTGTTCTTCAAGCTATGTCTAGCTTTTTAGCTCCTACTACTAATAGGATTGTTTCATTGAAGTTGTTAAAGGCTGTTGAAAAAGTTGATGAAAATTAAAACTTTCGATTGGTATTCATATGTTTTGAAAAAGTTAAAGAAGGCTGTTCAGAAGTATAAGAATGATGAAACTGCTCAAAATGTTAGTGGTTGTTTGCTGGCTTTGCAAATTATGTACTTTCATCGTCTAAATTTTCAAGGTGAAAAGGAAAGTAGTACTCTTCCTTTGATTCAACATTGGACGGATGTAAAGATTAAGAAGCGGATTAAGTTAGAGATCAAAGCTGGTGATTATGGGCAGGGACCGTTGGATACTTTTACATATCCTGTGTCACAGCTTAATTTTAGGGAAATTGTTTTTAAGCCAGCTCCTACTTTGGGTTATGATAAGGGTGCTTCTACAAGTGGTACCACTGGCCGCATTGTTGCATTTGAGCTTCCAGAAGGTATTATGACTGATGAAGAAATTAAAGAAATTTCAATTGATGTAAGTGTTCTGTTTTCTTATATGTTTAGTTATTATTGCTTTATGGCACAAAAGTTACCCTTTTTGTGTACAAAAGTTACCCTTTATTTGCGCCAAAGTTACCCTTTATATGCATTAAAGTTATCTTAAATATTAAGTTAAAAGGGTTACTTTATGCATATAAAAGGGTAACTTTATGCATTTAAAAGGGTCACTTTATGCATTTGAAAGGGTCACTTTTAGCATATATTTTGAATTTTTACTTATTTTATTATTTTTATTTGTAACATTTATTTTTTTTCTTTGTTCATATGTTTGTAGGTTGTTCATGAAACGTTTCTTTTGTTTAAAAGAAATATGGATGTTTTATTATTTGTCAGTAAACTGGTTTTCAAACCTTGAATGATCTGATTACTTCTCGCATAAGTGTTTCATTATCTTCTGATGATTCTATTTCAGTTTCTCAAACTTAACAGCTACTCTCTGATCCTCATTATCTGAAGATTTTAGATGGTTTAATTGATGAGTGTAATAAAATGAAGTTTGTACATGATTTGTTTCGCAGTTTTTATGAACCTACAGAAGGTAACAAAGATGGTGTTCCTGAAAAAGAACCTGCACAAGGTTTCAATGAAAATATTCCTAAGAATGATGACAATGGTCATGGAAAAATAGTTAATGAAGGTCTTAATGGTCCTAGACCTTCTGCTATCATTCCTGGTCCTACTGAAAATATTCCTGTCGGGCATATTGATCAAAATGAACCTGCTTGATGTATCATCAGAGCAAATAAATCTCTATGCTCTCTGGACTGTGGACCAGTAGGTGTGCAGGTGCCTTTTGTAACTCTGTTTTTGAAGAGCAATGCTCGGATTTTCAGGAATTTGCCTCAGTTACATTTGGAAATTCTCGATTATTGTTTGCTGAAGGATGTTTCAATGAATAGGAAGTTAAGTGTCATTTTTTATGATAATTATTTTTTTATCTGTTTTTTTCTTATATTTTTTTTGTTTTTTTTAATGCTGATCTTATTTTTTATTGTTTCAGTGAGAGCCTTGTTACTTTTGGAATGAACTTTTTAATTCCAAGAGAAGACATGGTGTCCCTTGTTGCTCCACTCAGGATTCGATGGTGCATTATTGATTGCTACTGTCTGTATTTTATTGAGAAAGCATGTTTTGAGGCTACTGACAGGGTAAAGTCGTATCCCCTAATCAAAAGTAATTCCTAAATCCTCTAACTAATGTAGATAGGGAAGTAGGGTCGAATCCACAAAGAAACGAGTCTTTCTACTTCTAATTAACTAATATAATCTAGATTATGAAGTAACCAATATATATATATTTGAACAATAAACTAAACTACGGAGATCAAGAACAAGGAGAAAATAATATATAAAAGGATCTAGGGCATAGGTTCACCAATAAATAATATTCCAGGGTTGAATATAATAATCGTTCATCAATGCATAATTAATCAGATCATAAAGGGCTTTCGCTACGTATTACAATCACACAATTAATTTACCGATATTAAATCTCATCTTTCGAATCTCGACTTAACCATTTATAAATTAACCTGTCTATTGAAACTAGACCTAAACATCAATTCACATCTGTCGAGTCTCGAATCAATATTGTCAAACTCATGCATAAAAGATCAGGCCTAATCTAGTCACAGAGCATTAAATCAATCAATAGGAAATTAATCTAGCATTGACAATCAACAACAATAAATTACCCCTTCATATTATTTATGGATCCCCACAACCCTAGAAATAAAACTACTCACACATAATAAAAACTAAACTAATCAAAGCAATAATATTAAGCATGATATAAAGCAATAGTATTAAATTAACAAGAGAATAGAATAACAATAAAACTAATTAAGAAGAGTTGAAGTATATCTAGAACAAGAAATTAAAACTAAAGAAATAATATAAGAGAAAACTAAACTAAACTAAAGAAAAAGAAAAAGAAAAATAAAAAAAAGTAACAAAACTACCCCCTAAAGCTACGTACTCCTATTTATAAACTACTTCACCGACATAACAAAATCAAGTGGGCCAAATAACAAGCCCGCTATGATGAAGCGGAACAACTCCCATCAAGCTTGCCTGATCGGGCCAGCTATCGCCCGACCGGGCCCGGTCAATAAATCAGCCCAGCAGCTCTGATTTTCTTTGAGATTGGACTTCTTTTGCTTTGGGCCCAAAATCCTTAACTTGTTTGATCCGTGGTACTAGCTTGTTCATTACTTGGACTTCTTCACCAATCGAGCCCTTAATCACCAAATTGGCCTTGGGCATCAAATATGCGGTCGTAAGATACAATCAAACTCCAATATCTTTGTAGTGGTTTAATAAGCTCCGGAATTATCATAAATCTGCAAATTCCTACAAAATAATACCAACTCTACAAAAACGCTAGAAAACATATATTAGTAATAAAAATAGCTCCGCAGAGCTCAAATAAGCACAAATATGACCGTGGGACGGTGAATAAATATATATATATATAAAATAGACTCATCAGCTACTGGTCCTCGAAAATTCTTCTTTGGTGTTAGGCAGAGTGTAAGTTATTTCATTCTTTTTTATATATATATTTTAACACATTTAATTTATATATATATTATTGAGATCTTATACTTTAATAGTTTGCATTCTTGCATTTTTGTGACAATATTGGCAAAGGTAACATTTCTAGTGCTGTTAAGGATTTGCACGATCTATGGGAAGGTTGGGTTAGCTATGAGAATCCAGAATGTGATATAATGGATGCTGATCTAGTATATTTATGCTAAAATTAATGTAATAAATTTTAAAGAGTTGTTGAGCAATTAGGTTTTGATGATTATAAACTAATGATGATTATCTATCTAACATGTATGTTAAGTTGTGCATAGAAAGAGCAAGTTATGCTTGGAACAGGATACAAGGAACCTGAGTAATGACAGGTATATATGTAAGGAACTTGAGCAATATAGGATAAGCAATAGAGGAACAAGAACAACGATAAGTGTTATGGTTGATAAGCATGATGATGGCTAAGGAACCATGAAGGTAACTATGTAAACATGTGTTTACATATGTTAGCTTCATAAGGTAAGTATCCTATACATATACAGGTTATGAATGTGTAGGAGTCTTTTAATTTAGTTTAGTTTTCTTTATTGTTTTTATAAATGAAAAAAAACTAACCTTATGTTTTACTTTGTTATCCTCAGAAGTTTGCTCAGTTTGTCATCATTAAAAAGGGGCAACTTGTTGACCCTTATGAGGTTTTGATGATGATAGTTATGATTGAGCAAACTTCCATTTAATAAGGATTTTCTAGTGTTGTGATGTTTGCAGGTTCAGTAAGCGTTGAGGGCTGAAGTAGGAACTGAAACAGAGGAACTTTAGAAGATCCATGAGGATACAAGTAAAGTTAGAAGAAGAGTTCCAGAAATGGAACTTCCAAAAGTTTCTTAACAGGAACTTCAAAACGGGTTGTAAGGACCTGGTTCCGGTGTAATGCTGGGGCAAACCCTAAGATCCAGAATATATCAAGACTACAGGGTTCCAGAACAAGAGTTTTAGAGAAACAACATGAAGACAGAGAAATAGAAGTATATTGCTCTAGGATTCATGTAAGTATGTTGGACATAAAAGTCAGTCTGGAACAAGTCTATATAGAACCAAGGTGAACTCCAAACAGTCAATGAAATTAGAGTAACTGACTTATCAGGAACTCAGAGACTGTCAGAGTTCAGGAACCTAATAGGAACTTAAGTATGCACGTCGTTAAAAGTCGGTTTTAATGATATATATATTTACCTTATACGTGCATATCTTTTAGGGATTTGGTTTTACTGAATAAAGATATTTATCTTCTAATAAATCCCTTTTGGAAAAAGATAAGATTGTTTAAAAAGTATTTTAAACAAAAAGATAATTTTTGAATAAAATCTGATTTTATGCTAAGTTTATCTTATTATTATTGACAGTTTTTATTCTTAACAAAAAGATATATTTTCGGAAAAATGATTTTTAGAAAATATCTTTTAAACTCATCTTTTCAGAAAATCTATCTTTTTCAAGATGAAATGAATAATTCGAGTGTACTATAAATATGCTCATATTCATTCATTCAAAGTTGAGGCTGACGAAGTGTAGTGGTTGTGCTTAATGGTTTTATCCTTCACCACGAAGCTAAGTCAGTCCTCCTGGTCAAAGTTCCTACCAGGTTTTGGTTACAGTACGTCCAGTGAGTTCTAGAGAGGTCTCGAGTGTCCAACATATTAGTTTTATCTCTTTATTCATAGATATGTATTTAGGGATATTCAATGAGATCTTGTAATGGGAAAAATGGTTTTGAGTGTTTTGTATTTTGGGGTGATATTGTGAATTCTCTTAAATTCACGTTTGTGATGAGTTTGAAATCTCGTAAAATTTGAGTGGTAGTTAGTCACCCCGAGTGTGTCTTGGGTTGCACAATGAGAAAAAGGAACCTGAGTGTGTCTTAGGTCGAGAAAGGAACCTGAGTGTGTCTTGGGTCGAAAAAGGTGCCTGAGTGTGTCTTAGGTCTGATAGGATAGGTTCTTATCAATCAGCAAGTGTCTTAAGAGGAACTTGCGAAGAAAAGGTCTGTGTAATAGGTTGTACTAGGAGAGTTGCCTATTATAGTGGAATTTGTTTATAAGTCCCAATAGGGCTGAGGTTTTACTTCCAGTTGGGCACTGGATGGTTTCTTCGTAAAACTTGCTGTGTGCTTTAAGTTCCTTTACGTTTTATTTTTAATTTCCGCATAAGTTCCGCAGCAAGTGTCTTAAGAGGAACTTGCGAAGAAAAGGTCTGTGTAATAGGTTGTACTAGGAGAGTTGCCTATTATAGTGGAATTTGTTTATAAGTCCCAATAGGGCCGAGGTTTTACTTCCAGTTGGGCACTGGATGGTTTCTTCGTAAAACTTGCTGTGTGCTTTAAGTTCCTTTACGTTTTATTTTTAATTTCCGCATAAGTTCCGCGATTGGAACCTACTACCATTCACCTCCCCTCTTGTAGTAGTTCATCTAAACTAACAATTGGTATCAGAGCAGGTGCTCTTGATAAACCGGGCAACCCCGAGGAGCAAGTTCCAGGCTAAGATGGATATCTACAAGGAATGCAGCGAATGGAACTCAACCCTAGAACGTTCCCAATACCACGTGAAGGCCAAAGTCTGCTTGTGAAGCAGAAGTGATTCAAAGATGAACATCTTTGAGGTAAGTGTCTCGTCTTTGAAGTCTTGATTATATGCATGATAATATGTGTAAAAGTTTCTTGCAGTATTTCTAGTTAAATTTTGGATTTTGTTTTCAAAGTTTTTAAATCAATTTTGTGTAACCTCAAATTTGATTTATAGTGTGAAAATTATTTTTCAGATTTACAAATTGATTTATTTTTAAAGAATCGGTTTACTAGAAATAGTTCAAGGAACGTATTGTGTAGAATTATGCATATTTGGTCTCTTGGAACCTGGATTACCCATGTATGGTAACTTAATTCTTTGGGCAAGGTAATGAACGTATATTTTGAATATTTGCCAAAGAATGACCTTATCATGTGTATGTATTATTCTGAATATTTATTATATAGACACATGATGTTTATTGTTAGTAAAGATAGTTGGTTTAATAGTAGTTGTTTTAATTATGGATTATTGACGTCTATTACTAACATGAAGGTACTCAATATATATTGGGTAACCAAAGCCAAAAGATGACTGATTTTGCAGGCTATTGAGTAGAGACAACTTACTAATAACGATGATCTTTGGTTGTTTGTATATAAGGAATTATGTGCAAGTTCCTCTCACTAGAAAGCCTTTATAAGAGGTTTGTAGTAGGTGAAGCGACAATATGGATAAGTGAGTAAGTCGCCTATACATCTCTCTGTAAATATTAGTCATGTGCTTTTGGTATGTATTAATGCTTCACAAATTCCTATTGAAATTCAATTCCTTATTCTTATGATGGTTATTTGTGAGTGGATGTAAAGAGAAGTTGTTTGGATAGTTATAATGTATATCATGACAAACTAACTTCTCTTCTAGCTTTGTGCAAGTTATTAATGATTGTTTTGTAGGTTTGTCCATTGAGACAAATTGGTGCGTAAAAGTTTGTTCCATTAGCAGCTCAGTGCTTAAATTGGTTGGAACTTGGTGAACTTGGAATGATAAAACGAATTAGGGATACAGGAATAACAAAGCTTCTATATCAAGGTGCTATAGGAGTTAGCGTATACGTTCCTGTAAAGATTCTTGTTCAAAGTTCCAATTAAGTTCTTATTATTCAAAGTTCCTTGGAACAAAGCATTAATTCTTGTAGCAGACTCTTATGAAGGATGATGAGTTAAGATGATTATCTTTGACTGCGTGTTGGAGATTCATCATTTCGTTGATGGAACGACATCTAAAAGGGAGTATTCTTACAGGAATTTTATGTTTTAACACTTTTATGCTTTAGGTTTTATCTACCTCTTTTGACTAACCTACTGACATTTTAAAGGCACAAAGGAATCTCTTGAGTTGTGAACTTTCAGGTTATATCTTTTGAATGATCATATGAGGGACTTTGACAAGGTGTTGAAGAATTTGAGATTAAATCAACACGTTCCTCTACCCAAGATACAATGGTCTAAAGGACCAGAAGGACATGTTCCAAATTTATGTCAAAAGGAACATAGAAGAGTTGAAGGTTTTTAATAAGAGGAAACTCGCATTATCTCGACAGCGAGGTTCCAAAAGAGATGATGATAGCCAAATCAAGGTATCTCTTGCTATAAACCTACAATGGAAGAACTTTGACTTATAATACTAACACGAAAGGTAAAATTTCTACATAACAGGAAGTTGGTAAGTCAAGTTCCTATCCCATTGTGAATATTTTTCTTGTCGAGTTTTTAATGCACATTCTGGTTTTCAATTGCTTGTAACTCTAGTTGTTTCATGGCTTCAAGATGACATCATCAATAAAGAGTGGAAATGTCACATATGAAGGGAATAAAAAAAAAAGGGAACACATCATTTGTGGATCTCAAGGTGATTCCTAACAACAACCTGACATTTCTAGGTTTTATTGAAGATGAGATACTTCTATGCTTCAAACTGTGAACATGTAAATCTTTTCATGCTTGATAAACCTAGTAGGAACTCGATAATAGGTATATTTATATGTAAGTTCCAAACAGGTTAAGATCGAGAAGCATGAGAATCAAACACATGTTATATTCTCTTTCAACATCAGGTAGATGGTAAGCAACACTAATCCATTGGATCTTAGTGATATGGATATGTTTACCATGTGATATGTAGAGACTAATTGAAAGAGATGTCTTATTTATAAGTAATGAAAGCAAATGAATACTTGGTTACTTTTCTTAATAGAAGAGATGATGAACTGTTTGTTGAAAGTCTTTTCTATCACAGGGTTTGTGGCTAAGTGTTCATCATTTATGAAGGTATAGATCTAACAATGGAACCTAGTTCCAGTAATGGTTGATGTTTGTTGCAGGAACACAGGATTGACAACAAGTTTCCAACTTTGAATCATGAAAGACACGAAGAAAACAAAGTTATATACTAATGGTCTTTACAGGTTCTTTGGAATAGTTTCAATGCCTCTTGCTACATCATCAACACTGAAGCAATAGATCTTTGATTAACAAGACACCCTATGTTCCACTTAGGGATGTTTGATGATAGAAGTGCCAAGGCGATTTATCTATAAACGCCGAGAATAGTAAAACATAAAGAGTTCACCCTATCTTGTTTAATGTGCAATAAGTGAACATATTTTGAGACTAACAGGTTTGTTCCCATCAAACAGGTTATAAAGATGAACTCAGAAGTTCCTGTAGAACTAACTGAGTTCCTAGTAAAGAAATATGTCACTAAGAATAACAGCAAGGGATAGCTACATATGTTGAGGAACTTTTAGATGTTAAGTTCCAACTCATGCAGCAAAGTTCAATGAACTCAATACAAGAAAGCAAGTTCCAACGAAGTTCCAGAGCTGAGATAATATTTGTTCCGACCAGCAATATCTCAACAAACTATGGAACTAAAGTGTCTTATATGCATATGTAACCAAGGCCGAGCCTCACGACATTGAAGGATTTGAGGATAGAGCTTGAAGATTATATGTGCAACAGGAACTCGATGAGCTTAAAAGGAAGAAGGTGTGTATTACATTCTAAACCTATTCTATAACACTTAAAAAGGGTCGGAGATCAAAAAGGGTGTTCTGGAAAAAGCTTGTTGAGTAAGGCACGTGAATGGAACAAGGCCAGGTTAGTTCTTAAAGGAAACAACCAATACAAAGGTATGTATTGTTTTTAAGGAACTTATTGCTCGTGTAGCTAGACTTGAAGGTAATTGAACATTATTTTATCTTGCTGTTTATATGGGATTAGAGTTGTACCACATGGATGTCTTGGATGTATTTTGTATAACATTTTGTTATAGATGTCTATGTGGAACATACTCTAGGATAGATTGCTATCCAAGTTCCTTCTTGAAAATTGAGCTTTAAAATTATCAATTTTTGTTTTCAAGATGGATTGAGTTATTAGTTGTACTTACTTACATTGATTATATTTTTGGTACAACTAACGAGCCATTATGCATTGGTTTTTGCTAATCTATGATAAGAAAATATATTTGTAAGCATTAACCACTGACAATGGAACTTGAGTTAGAAGTGGAAGTTCATATTAGATTCGAAATCATCAAGGAACAGAACAACCACTTCAAGAACTCCAAGGTAAGCCATCATATCAACCTATGTATTAATAGTTACATCTTTATTGATATGAGACTACATAAGATATAAGTTCCTTTCACATGTCGGCATTAGATGAATTGGATTGATATATCTTTGGTATGGATGCAATATGTGAATTTGTGAATTGATTCTCTTATGGTTGTGTCTTGACTTATCATATTCTTGTTTATTGCTTAACGGAACAAGACTCGATGAAACATAACATGAGTATAAAGTATTTTTCCCTTAAGTTATGTCAAGTTGGGGTTCCTATGCATGTTAAACATAAAGTAAAGAATGTGCGCTTATTGTTTATGTGTCACACTTAGTTCTTGTGTTGTAAAAGACATACTCACTTGCCTAAGAGTATTAGAGGTCTCATAATAGAACTATGGGTGCTGTCAAACACGAATTTCCTAAGTTTCCAAAGGAACAATGGAAAAAACTTTGGTGGAACAAGACAGGTAAGTTCCCAGACCGTTTGTAACTCACTTGTTTAAATTTCAGAGGGAACTAACCTATCTTTTAGTCAACTTTCAAGCATCCACACCATATATCTTCAATCGCAACATTATTCTACAACTCTAAGTTGTGTGTCTGTGTTGCATATACTCTAATGGTCTCATATTCAGAAAATCGAAGATTCTTATTCACCCAATTCAATTTCCTCTTTCCATTCACACACTTTTACTTCTTATTCTTAATTCTCATGTTCTCTAAGTTTGTTGATCATCTTGTTATGATTTTTTATGATTTGATGAAACATGAAAAATGGTGATTATATGTTGAGGGGGAAGTTGAAGATAAAGAAAGAAGTAAGTACTTGAAAAGGAAGAAGAATGGTAAGGAACTCAGGGGGAATAAGGTAGAAACCAAGAAATCAAAATGGTTCATATCTGGTTGTGGAACTCAAGTGTATGAGTAAGTAATATCTTCATTAATTTAAAATGTGTTATTCCAGGAAAGCATGCAAAATTTGTATAATGACACCCTTAAAAAAAATAAATAAATAAAAAAGAAAAGAAAAGGAAAAGGGTGATCAAATATTCAATTTCCTGGATATCTAAAGATGAAGAATATTGACTTTGATGAGGAGTACTCGTATACTTGGTAAGCTAGTGAAGGAACAACGACAAACGTTGAAGGAACTTGACTACGATAAAACTGAAATCTATTTAAGTTCCAGTATGCAAGATGCTCCTCAAATAAGTTGGTGGTTGAAGTAAGGGAATTTGGTTATCAATTGGCAAGATGAATATGTCTTGTGTTCAATAGGAGATTCCAGAGTTTGAGATGAAGTACAATGTGGCGGTTCTCATCTCAAAAGGTCTAAACGAAGAGCACAAATTCCACTTCACGTTCCCTCTACTTATTTTGTTCCATATGCTTCTTTATATATCCTTTAAGCTTGCTCTTTCATTTGTCTATTCATGCAATCCATTTCTAACTTTTTAGCTCTGATCTTTACTTGAATTTTACTTCTTATTTGTCAAGTTCAATTAAGGATTTTGAAGTTGGGCCTTTGGATTGTGAGTTGGAAATTAGTGTGAAAATGGTATCCGTGTTTGAAAAGTGAGTACCTTGAGGCTTTTAGGAACAACAAGTGTTTAACCAGTATATACTTACTTATTATATGGTGTTAGGTGCGACATATGACTTTAAGTGCGTATAATTACGAAAAACAAACGTGTGGAATAATACCCTTTTTTATAATGACAAAAGGGGGAAGAATATGTATGATGCTTATGGTATGCAGTAATTAAGTCTAAAGTTATTACATCATGATTGTTGAAAGTATTTATATATTGATAAATACTTTCAACAATCATGATGTAATAACTTTAGACTTAATTACTGCATACCATAAGCATCATACATATTCAGTAATTAAGTCTAAAGTTATTACATCATGATTGTTGAAAGTATTTATATATTGATAAATGATGTGTATTGCTAAGTTCCTAACTATTAAGTTCTTGTGTATGTTCTTAACTTGTTTAAATGTTATTTCCTTGAAAAACTAAGGGGGAATAAATGTAAAACTATTATCCTTTAATATGTGATGAGCATCATTAGTTTGTCATCATCAAAAAGGGGGAAATTGTCGAGCAATTAGGTTTTGATGATTATAAACTAATGATGATTATCTATCTAACGTGTATGTTAAGTTGTGCATAGAAAGAGCAAGTTATGCTTGGAACAGGATACAAGGAACCTGGGTAATGACATGTATATATGTAAGGAACTTGAGCAATATAGGATAAGCAATAGAGGAACAAGAACAACGATAAGTGTTATGGTTGATAAGCATGATGATGGCTAAGGAACCATGAAGGTAACTATGTAAACATGTGTTTACATATGTTAGCTTCATAAGGTAAGTATCCTATACATATATAGGTTATGAATGTGTAGGAGTCTTTTAATTTAGTTTAGTTTTCTTTATTGTTTTTATAAATGAAAAAAAAAACTAACCTTCTGTTTTACTTTGTTATCCTCAGAAGTTTGCTCAGTTTGTCATCATTAAAAAGGGGCAACTTGTTGACCCTTATGAGGTTTTGATGATGATAGTTATGATTGAGCAAACTTCCATTTAATAAGGATTTTCTAGTGTTGTGATGTTTGTAGGTTCAGTAAGCGTTGAGGGCTGAAGTAGGAACTGAAACAGAGGAACTTTAGAAGATCCATGAGGATACAAGTAAAGTTAGAAGAAGAGTTCCAGAAATGGAACTTCCAGAAGTTTCTTAACAGGAACTTCAAAACGGGTTGTAACGACCTGGTTCCGGTGTAATGCTGGGGAAAACCCTAAGATCCAAAATATATCAAGACTACAGGATTCCAGAACAAGATTTTCAGAGAAACAACATGAAGACAGAGAAATAGAAGTATATTGCTCTAGGATTCATGTAAGTATGTTGGACATAAAAGTCAGTCTGGAACAAGTCTATATAGAACCAAGGTGAACTCCAAACAGTCAATGAAATTAGAGTAACTGACTTGTCAGGAACTTAGAGACTGTCAGAGTTCTGGAACCAAATAGGAACTTAAGTATGCACGTCGTTAAAAGTCGGTTTTAATGATATATATATTTACCTTATACGTGCATATCTTTTAGGGATTTGGTTTTACTAAATAAAGATATTTATCTTCTAATAAATCCCTTTTGGAAAAAGATAAGATTGTTTAAAAAGTATTTTAAACAAAAAGATAAGTTTTGAATAAAATCTGATTTTATGCTAAGTTTATCTTATTATTATTGACAGTTTTTATTCTTAACAAAAAGATATATTTTCGGAAAACTGATTTTTAGAAAATATCTTTTAAACTTATCTTTTCAGAAAATCTATCTTTTTCAAGATGAAATGAATAATTCGAGTGTACTATAAATATGCTCATATGCATTCATTCAAAGTTAAGGCTGACGAAGTGTAGTGGTCGTGCTTAATGGTTTTATCCTTCACCACAAAGCTAAGTCAATCCTCCTGGTCAAAGTTCCTATCGGGTTTTGGTTACAGTACGTCCAGTGAGTTCCAAACAGGTCTCGAGTGTCCAACATATTAGTTTTATCTCTTTATTCATAGATATGTATTTAGGGATATTCAATGAGAACTTGTAATGGGAAAAAAGGGTTTTGAGTGTTTTGTATTTTGGGGTGAGATTATGAATTCTCTTAAATTCACGTTTGTGATGAGTTTGAAATCTCGTAAAATTCGAGTGGTAGTTAGTCACCCCGAGAGTGTCTTGGGTTGCACAGTGAGAAAAAGGAACCTGAGTGTGTCTTAAGTCGAGAAAGGAACATGAGTGTGTCTTGGGTCGAAAAAGGTGCCTAAGTGTGTCTTAGGTCTGATAGGATAGGTTCTTATCAATCAGCAAGTGTCTTAAGAGGAACTTGCGAAGCAAAGGTCTGTGTAATAGGTTGTACTAGGAGAGTTGCCTATTATAGTGGAATTTGTTTATAAGTCCCAATAGGGCCGAGGTTTTACTTCCAGATGGGCACTGGATGGTTTCCTCATAAAACTTGTTGTGTGCTTTAAGTTCCTTTACGTTTTGTTTTTAATTTCCGCATAAGTTCCGCGATTGGAACCTACTACCATTCACCCCCCTCTTGTAGTAGTTCATCTAAACTAACAAGAGTTCTGTTTATGATATGCTCTGTCTAAATCTCTTTTAATTTTGTTGTTTCAGATCTATTTTCCCGTTCTTATTGAGAATCACTACATTTTGTATGTTATTGATCATACAAAAGAGTTGGTTTATTATCTTGACAACGTTATCTGGAGTGATTCTGCTCTTGTTTATACAAAAGAATTGTGTTCAAACATGGTATGTTTGTTTTTATTTTTTGTTATGTTTCTTTTGATTCACTGTTTCCATTTTAACTTTTTTTATTTTAATGTATTCTAAACTTTTATATTTTATGTCAGTGTGTTCAAATGGGTGCTTTTCTTGGAAAAAGAAATCATCCAAAGAGTTCTCAGCTACCTTCTTATGGTTTTGAAGTTGTTGAGTTGGAATGGAGAAAAGAAAAGGTTGACAATTTGGACTGTGGGGTCTTTGTCATGTATCACATGCTCCATTTTTTTGGCGAATCGTTCAAATTAAATGAACTCAAAACAGTAATTATCTATATAGTTTCTGTAGTTTTTTTTCCTTTCTAATGCTTTTATTAATTACATATTGATAATTTTTTTTCCTGTTGTGAGATTATTGGAAGGAAATTTTTACGAGGAGAGATTTGTACCACACTGGTGTTGTGTGATTTGATTGAATCTAGGAATGATGTGTTGTCAGAATTACCCAAGTTCAACGAGAAGAAGAAAGATCTTGCTTATGTCAATGGAGTTGAAGAAAGATTAAAGGCTGCAATTGCTGAGAAGAAGAAGAGAGAAACAGAAGAAAGAAAAATGGCAGCAGCAGCAAAGGCAGAGGCAGAAGAGGAAAATACCAAAGGAAAAAGGGCAAAAAAGCAGGCAAAAAAGTATACTCCTTCTAAATAGTGAAATAATTTATAGTTATTAGCTGATTAAGTCAGGGGTTCTTTTTGAACAATTACAAAACTTAACGTATGCGCATACATTAAGTTCAATGATGTAATTAAACTTAGTTTAAAGTCTTAGGTTGTTTTTTTTGGAATACTGATGTATGTGCATACATAAAGTAATTAAAAGGTTTATTTTTATGTTTTTTATGGGGTAACTTTTATGCAAAAAAAGGGTAACTTTTATTTATAGAAAGGTTTACTTTTAAGCAAGAAAAAGGTAGATTTTATTGTTAGGAAGGGTAACTTTAGCTATGAAAAGGGTCACTTTTATGTAGAAAAAGGATCACTTCTATTCATGAAATGGTTCACTTTTATGTAAATGGTTTATTATGTGAAAAGGGTCACTTTTTCTGTAAATTAAAAGGATAACTTTTTTCTGTTAAAAGGGTCACTTTTTGCTTAGAAAAGGTTCATTTTTTTTGTTAAAAGGGTCGCTCTTAATTTAAACGTTTAACTAAATAAAGATATGCTAATAATAGTGTCAATCACATATTCATTAAACTAGTCACGTAGTAATATATATATATATATATATATATATATATATATATATATATATATAGTTTTAGAATACAAACTACATTAATTTTGAAAAAAAAATGATCTAAAAAAGTTCCTAAAAGAGTCTCAAATTAGGTGTTTTAGATCCAAATTCTGAATGTGGAGGTGGCAGTGCTGGTTTTCTTTTTCTCTTGCTTTTTTCAAGACCTCATTTTGCTCTCTTGCTTCTTCCTTTTGTTACAGCCCTTTGTGGATCAAGTATTGTTGGTACACTTGTGCTTGTACTCGATGCTGAAGAAACATAATCATTACTGTGATTGTTGTCTGCCACATCAGGAATATTAGAAGCAGCTTCTGCACTTTCTCTCTGGGTAGACTAGCAAGTAAGTCTTTCACCATTTTAAGACTGTTTCTGAAACTTTCTTCCATAAATTCTCTTGTTTCTTCATTTTCTTGACTCTTTAAGATTAGATTGTAGTATTTCCTTATCATTGTTTGTCTCCATGGAATATATTGATGTGTAAGATCCTGATTCTTCAACCTATCCCATGCCTCTGTTTTTGCAAACTTAGTCCATCTTTTTGAAACATACTTGTCTGGTATTCTTGTTACTGAATGCAAGTGTAGAATTCTGATGCAATGATAACATAACCATCCAGATGCTTCAAAATTTTTGCAAGTACACCATACATTCTAGCTCTCATGTATATAGTTTACTTGATGTGCAGACCATGGCTTATCTTCCAGGGCTACCTGATAAAGTAGACATTCTTCATTTCTTCCTATCATTTGAACAATTGTTGCCATAGAATATCCAAACTCCTCTTCAAAATCTCTAAAGAGTGACAAAGTGAAAACCTGTTCACCAAAATCATTTAGCTACATTTAAACTGTTATAATTTATGTGTAATTTATGTACTTATCAGTTAACTTTTTACCTATGCAACATGTTTTAGCATTCCAGACAGTGGCAATGAAGTGAATGATATTGACTTGCTACAGGTAAACTCATCATATTTCTATGTGCTTCTCCAACGATTGATTGTTTTCTTAAATATGGTATAAAATTCTGTCAAGGTAGTTGCTTTACTTGCTCTGAATCCTATTGCATGATTAGTGCTTTCACTCCTTTGTGATGATAAGATTCCTGCTGAAAAGAAATCTCTACTAAGGGCTAGACACCATTTCTCTTTCAACTCGTACACTCTTTGGTACCACGAATGTGCTGTCAACTCATATTTCTGCATCATTGCTTGCCATTTTGCTTCAAATTCTTGTTCTGTCACACACGTCTTTAAACACTAGTTGAATGCATACTTGAATTCTTTGTCTTTTTTAAGAGCTCCAAATCTTGTTATAGCATTTTGTTCCAAATGCCAGATACAAAGTTTATGCCTTGTATTAGGAAGCACCTACATTGAAAATAAAGGGTCACTTTATGCTATTAAAAGGGTAATTTTATGCTGTTAAAAGGGTAAATTTATGCAGTTAAAAGGGTAACTTTATGGGAAAAAGGAAAACATTATTTTCAGAGTTTAAAATCTGTAAAATGTAAATATAAATCTTTTACCTGCTCAATTGCATTTTCCATTGCTTGGTCTTGATCAGTGAATATTGAAATTGGTGTTCTATTCTCCATAGCTTTCAAGAATGTTTCTAGTAGCCACACAAATGAATTTGTTTTTTCATCCCCAATAAAAGCACATGCAAACATACAATTATGCCAGTGATTATTTATTCCAACAAATGGAGCACATATAAGATTATATCTGTTGGTTCTGTATGTTGTATCAAAGACAAGCACATCTCCATATATCCTATAGTCTTCTAGCATCATTGAATCTCTCCAAAAGATATTGGAAATTCTTACTTCCTTGTCAAACTTCACTCTATAAAAGAAGTTTGGATCCTTTGATTGTTCCTGATTTAAAATGTTCACTAAATTTTGAGCATCTCCAGCCTCAATTTGTTCCATTCTTAACCTTGAGCAAAAATTTAGGTGATCTACAACACTATGACCTATATTCTGTTCTCCTCCAGCCTCTGTAGCCATGTAATTGTAAGTGTACATTGTAGTTAGACCTGAAGATTTCATTGTTTTTATTGCTTCAGCTTTTTCTTCTGTCATTTTTCTATTAGAACGATGCAAATAATGCCACTGTGACCTTGTTAGCTCATGGTTATGCTGAATAACATGAGCCACTACCTCAAACTTTCCTTCTTTATTCACTTTTGCTCTTATGCATGCCTTGTAATTCGATCTTGTAATGGCTACTTGTCTTGGCTTTCTTGTTTTCACATTCACATCCTCTTCATTAACCATTTCAACTAACTTTGTTTTCTTGTAACCTGAATTTCTCATTCCTTCAGCACAACAGACATAATTTTTCTCAGTTACTATTTTTGTGTGTGTCTAGTATCTAGTTGTATGTTTTTGTATTAAAAACCCCAGTATGGCAGCATGTTTTTCATACAATTCCAAAATTTCTTCAAAAGTTTCTCTTACCACACCAAAAAATGAACCTCTAAGATCTAAACCAGAAGCATGAATTGGATTTGTATATGTGATTTAATACAGATATATCAGATTATAATCAGAGGCAACATATCATTCAATTTAGAGGAAACAAAATGGTAACATTTGTTCGAAAATAGGGTCACTTTTATGCATGAAAAGGGTAACATTAAGGCATACAAATGGTTACTTTTTGCATATAATCTGAATTTTCTGCATACAATCTTAGGGTAATGTTTCGGGGTTTTCTGATGTCCTGCGGGAGAGTTACAATTCCGAGACTGGAACCGGACGCCTGTACCTGCAAAACAAACGGATGCTCCGGATGATTGGAGATCCGCCTCCGACGGTCAAGTTAGTACTTGATTAAGGAGTAATTAATGCGGAAATTAAAGTGATTGGGTCTCTCTAGGTGAGAGAGTTTAATGTGTGTAATCTGCGTAATCTCCCTTAATGAGGATTAAGGGAGGTATTTATAACCTCGGGAAACGTGTCAATCTAGGTTTAGGTTAACCTTGGGCAGATTGGGCTTCCCTCGGAAGTTGGGCCTGGGTGGCCGACTTCTCCATTAGGCATGGAGTATGCCACGTGTCATGACATAATAGGTCCAAGGCGGACGAATAAGTGTGTGCCACGTGGCAAGCCCTGAGAGGTCCAACTGGGGAACACTTGGCAGGACTGATTGGCCCACGTGGCGCATTCTGATTGGTGGGAGAAAAATCCCCTAATCATTTGCCCCTCACAGGTGGCACGTGACTGGTCACGTGTTACCTGTGACAGGTATCGCCCTGTAACAGGCGACGACCTGCTACAGGTGTCACTCGGCGAGAGGCCGAGAGATTCTCCCGCCAAAATTTTGAATTCTGGAAGTGACCCTTCGCCTTCTCACTTCGCCTATATAAAGGAGTGTTGACTTCGGTCATTTTCACACTTGAAAACTTTGTGAGAGAACATTCGGACCCCTGAACTTGCTCTGACATTTTGGACCCTTTCTGCCTACCGCCTGCTCTGACAAGCCGACTGCAAAGGATTTTCAGAACTTCATCAATCGTCACTCGTTCAGGTAACCGTCTGTTCTCTTACTCTTAATTTTCTCTTTACTTTATTCTTTTTTGAAATGGCACCACGGAAGCACACGACACGACCTAGGTTAGTGATCAGCCGGTCACCGGGGACGGCTGAATCTAGGACTAGGAGTGCCGCCTGCCCTTTTCTGGACCCATCTTTGCCCTTTATACAAAGTCCGACTGTATCTGTGTCGATGCAGAGCATGATGGCCAGAACAAAAAAGACTGCCAGGATCTCAAACTCAGGCGGCTCCTCCCACAGGGTGCCGATTAGTGAAACATCTGACCAGGCGCCAGATGTGGAAGTGAAACAAAGCGGCTTGAAAGCCGGCAGTTCTGAGGGAGGAGTCAAAGTGACCCCTTCCCATTTTACAGTTGACAATTCTACATTCTCTCCTGCTCCTTTTAAAGGAGAGGAGGCGGGCCCCTCCGGGAGAGGGGAGGAGTCGTCCTCTTCGGACTCGTCAGAGGACGATTCCGAGTCTAGCTCTTCTGGCCATGCTTCTCTGGACACAGAAGAGAAAAACAGTCGCCTACAAGAGGCGAGGCTTTCTCACGCAGTTGAGAAGGGGGACGATTGGGCGGAGCCATCCGCCTCTCACCGAGAGCAAAATACCCCCTACTACTGCACGGTACCTCGGGGCCGGATCACAGCCATGCAAGAGAAAGTGGAGAGCTTTATCGCAAACCACACAATGGGCCCCGGCTTTTTAGTGTTCGTGCCGGATCCAGAAGACACAGTCGTCTGGCCGGCTGGTACCAGTTATGATGGCGCCTGCTTTGGCTGCTACGAGGCGGCCATCAAGGCTGGGCTGCGCTTCCCACTACATCCAGCTGTTCAGCGGATCTTGGATGGGTATGAGTTGGGGTTATGGCAGTTAGCCCCGAACTCCTGGGTCAACGTACTCGGCTATGTGGCCGGGTGCGAACTGCACGGGGTGGAGCCGAACTTCGAGGCTTTCTCCCACATGAAGTACCTCAGCCGGACCCCTAAGGCAGGCGGTACCGGCTGGTATCAATTGACGAGCCACAGGGGCTACCTCATGACGAGAGGTAAAGCAAACAAATGGAAGGACCGGCGGAGCACCTTCCTTATCATTGAGAGTTCAGACACAGAGCTGAACAAGCGCTTCAACAGGTGGAACAGGAATCCGCCCCTTCTTGCAGGCGGCCGCAGCATGCCGCCTGTTCCCCCCAAGGCTAAGAAAGAGATCCTAGATAAAGGACTCTTCAAAGTAGAGTCGAAGGTGAACTCTACTTCAGGGGTACGAGAGCAAGTACCCCTGCACTGCATCCCAAGCTTCAAATGGCTCTACGACGAGTACTTTTTGGCCGCCTGTGGCCTCAGCAGTCGGTGCTCAAGAGGTAGCCGGCCTGTCGAATACTCTGTTGTTCCATGCATTTCTTGTTATGACTTTTATTAACTTTGCTATTTGTTTTTGCAGCGGACGCCATGAGCAAAATTACCGCCTCCAAGACTGTGGCGGCCATGTTGCGGGCCTCCATCATGCAACAGTCTTCAACCGACTCCCCCAACAAGGGGGCACCCTTGGTGGGCTTCGAACCTTTCACCCTCTTTTTGGAGTTCTGTTTATGCATATACTGACTCTTTTCTTCTTTTTTAGACGGGCGCTCCAAGAGCTTCTTCTTCCCAACAACCGGACCCCAAGGCCCGGAGGACGACTGTTGCGAGCTCTCCTGGTTCTGCCAGGAAACATGCGGCGGCTGAGAAACAGCCGTCCACTTCTTCTAAAACTCCAGCTGGGCCACCTAGAAGTATGAAATTATCCTTGTAAATTTTAGACTTGCTCCCTTCTTTACTAGGTCTAATCCGTTTGTTTATGCTTGATGCAGCTGGCCCTCAGGAGCCTGACTTGGTCGAGGTGGCCAAGTCTATGATCAAGGTCGTTCCTCCAGCTGAAAGGGAGGCGGTCAGGTGTGTCGGCACCCTTGACCTAGACGGGATTGCAGGGGTCCTTGCTGAGGTATACTTAGCATATTTTTTAGTATTTGAATTCCAGGACGCCTGTTTTCTTTTTTGTTTGGAAACTGACGCCTGTTCCTCTTTTTACTTAGGCCCTGCTCCGAGTGAACGGCCTTCGCAAGCCGCTTGACCGGAAGAACAAAGAGGTAAAGGCTGCAAAAGTTATGGCCGCCTCTGACTGTGATATGGCAATGTTTCAAATTGCCCAAAATGAAGTTCTGACCATTGATATTCTTTATTATCAGGCGCAGGCTACCGCCGCTATTCGGGCTCAGTTAGAGGCGGCCTAAAAGAGGAATAGCGAGCTGGAGGCGACCATCAACAACCTCAAGGCCGAGCTGAGACCTCTTCGCCAAAAGATGTCCTCATACGAAACCTTGGAGAAATCCTTGGCGAGCGTAAAGGAACGCCTGGTGACCCAGGAGAAGAGTCTTACTCAGGAGCTCTCGGAAAAGGCCGAGCAAGAAAAGAAAGAGCTGGTCCGGGAGATGATGGAAGACTCTGCTCAAATCCAGCGCATGACTTGGGGCCGCCTCTTCCCCAATGCCGACTTTGCGTCATGGGAAAAAATGTACCGCCAGTGTTCTGATAGATATAATTAAGAGATCCTAGCGGCTGCTGAGGAAGAGGCGTTGGAGGAGGAGGAGCAGCCGGTAGTGGCGCTTGTGCCGCTTGGGGGTAATGCATCAAAGAAGGATGTAGCTGAAGCCGAGTCCAGCAAGAAGAGTGCTGACCAGGCGGCAGCTGCTAATATTGAAGATCTGTCCCCTTCTTAAGCTTTATGTCTTCTTTCCACGGCATGCGTGCCGTTTGTTTGTATTTACCCGACAAGGGGGCCGGGGCTCTGAATATTTTGCCGGTCTTTAATGATCGGCTTCTTTTTAATGAATATTTTTGTTTTGCTTCAAATTTGTTTAAGTATTGAATATTCTGATATCCAATTGTACACTATACCGACTGTTTTTCATGGCCGATAGTTGCAGACAGGTACGGATAGTTAGTCACGCCGCCTATGCCCCTGGACGACTGGTTGTCTGTTTCCAGGCTAGACGATCAGTCGGCCATTTATCCAATCGGTATTCGAACCATTTTAAAGACTGGATCCCCTTTAGGCAGGCGGTCCTGTCATTTGTAAAATTAACCAAGTAGGAAAGTTGTTTCCTACTTGTCATGCTTTTAGGCTAGAGACTTTAGGCCGTCTAGGCCGACTGTTTCCCGCCATATTTAATCTAGTGTGAACAGGTGTTGTATGAACACCTTTTTAGTTTCATACTAAATTTTTAAGGAGTGACCAAGTAAACATGATTGTTACCTAGTCGCCAAGTGACTGAGTAGTAGAGGTATCAAGCGATGGGTACCAGTTGTTCCCCCTTTATTCGCCAATGTTTGTTGGCTTTTAACTCATAGGTTGTTAACCTAGCAGGAGTAGTGGTTGAGAGCCCCTGTTTGCTAAAAACATGCGGACGACTCATACCTTTTAGGCTCCATACTAAGTTTGAGAGAGTGACTATGAGTTAACTTCGGTGTTACTCAGTCGCCGTCACTCCTGCTTGAGTAGTAAAGGTACCAGCCGGCTGAACCTTTTGATTCGCCAATGTTTGTTGGCTATTAACTCAAGAGGTACCCCCTGCATTTATCCCAAGTAATACAGGCGGTCATCTGACTCAGATGCCAACTGCTACCACTGGTTTGGTTAGTGATAGAGTTATCCTTGTCTCAAAAACGGCTACGTGGTTGCCCTTGGGGACAGTCGTATAGGTGCCGTGTAATTAGTTTATAGAGCAATGTTCCACCCAAAAGGGAGCTGCTCTCTGCGACGAATTTCATCCGGAGGGATGCCGCCGGACGCCTGCTATGATGTTGGGACAGGTCGAATTAGTTTAAAGATTGGATCAGTTGGCTTGGCGCCTGGACTGATCATTCGGCTTCTGGAATTGGTTAGTTCTTGGTGAACGTAGGTGCTAAGTAAGAGGAGGGTAGCCGCCTGTTTAGGCACAGGGTCGGCCAGGCCCTGATCATTTTTAGCTAAGTATAAGGGGGGTGGTTGTGTGCTTTGGAACCAGTCGGCCCTCTTCTATGGAGAGTAGCCGACTATATATCCAGACGGCATGCCCCTATGGTGATAGAGTAAAATATTCAATGGAGAGTAGCCGACTGTAAAGGTACAGGCGGCATGCCCCTCTGAAGACAGAGTAAAATACTCAATGGAGAGTAGCCGACTGTAAAGGTACAGGCGGCATGCCCCTCTGAAGATAGAGTAAAATACTCAATGGAGAGTAGCCGACTGTAAAGGTACAGACGACATGCCCCTCTGAAGATAGAGTAAAATACTCAATGGAGAGTAGCCGACTGTAAATGTATAGGTGGCCTGCCCCTCTTAAGTAAGAATAAAAATTAAACATGGAGAGTAGCCGACTGTTTGTCAGTAGGCATGCCCCTCTTAAGTAAAAATGAAAACTGAGTATGGAGAGTAGCCGACTGTTTGTTAGTAGCCGTGCCCCTCTTAGTACAAAATTGAATATTAAGTATGCAAACTTTTATTAAGTAGCCCTTGACTATTTATATCATTCAAAAGAAATATTTCTTAAGATTATCTGCATTCCAAGTTCGAGGCAACGGTTGGCCGTCTGGTGTTTCCAGACGGTAGGTACCGTCCCTGACCTCTTCACAGATTCGGTAGGGTCCTTCCCAGTTGGGAGTTAGTTTGCCAGACTCATTAGCCCTTCCAACTGCTTCCATTTTTCTAAGTACAAAGTCCCCCACTTTGAGTGGACGCCTGTGTACTTTTTTGTTGTATGATCTAGTCATTCTCAGGCGGTAAATTTCATGGCGCAAGACAGCATTGCCCCTCCTTTCAGGAAGTGAGTCTAATGCCAGGCGCATGGCTTCCCAGTTTGCCTCTTCGTCATATAGCATTACTCGAAGAGTCGGCTCGTAGTGTTCTATTGGAAGAACAGCTTCCGCACCATAAGTTAGGAGGAATGGAGTTTCTCTAGTCGCCCCTTTTTTCAGTCGTCCTAATGGCCCAGAGAACATGTGGTAATTCATCCGCCCATAGGCCGCCTGCTCGTTCAATCTTTTTCTTGAGACCGTCTGAGATGATTTTATTAAAGGCTTCTACCTGGCCGTTTGCTTGTGGACGGCCGACAGATGCAAAGTAGTGTGCAATTCCTTGGTCACCCAACCAGCTTTTGAGAACAGGCGTCTCAAATTGGGGACCATTATCAAAAACCATAGACATGGGAACCCCGAACCGAGTGATGACATTTTTCCAAATGAATGAAATTACATCCTTCGTCTTGATTCCCTTTACAGCCTCCGCCTCTACCCATTTAGTGAAGTAGTCGACGGCAACAAGTATGTACCTCCTTCCGCCTGTAGCAGGCGTATATGGACCCAGAATATCCATGCCCCACTTAGCAAACGGTAGTGGGCTATGAATGGTAGTGAGGTCAGTAGCCGGACGGTGAATTAGTTTGCCAAACCTTTGGCACTTGTCACATTTTTTCACCATCTCCATCGCATCTGCTTCTAAAATAAGGCCAAAAGTAGCCCTGCCGCCTTGCCCGTTGAGCAAGCGTCCTACCGCCTATATGGGAAGCACAATAATCAGAGTGAAGATCGTCCAGTATCTCTCGCCCCTTTTCTGGAGTAACACACTTTAAGAAGGGTTGAAGGTACCCCCTTTTGTGAAGTTCTCCCTTTATTATTTCAAAACTGGTTGCTCGTTTTTTCAGTGCTGCCGCCTGTTGATGATCATCCGGCAGGGTACCATTTGTCAGATATGCCCTGATTGGATCCATCCAGGTTGAGCTTCTGTCTAAGATTCCAATAGGTTCTTCCTCAATGCTTCTCCTCTCCATTACTTCCCAAAATACAGTTCGAGGAGTATCACAGGAGGCGGATGATGCTAATTTTGAAAGTGCATCCGCATGGTTGTTTTCTGATCTCGGCACTTGGGTCAGATGGAAATCCTCAAGGGAGCCGACTGCTTGTCGGACCACCTGTAAATACTTGATCATGGCCGGATGGGTTGCTTCGTATTCGCCATTGTACTGACTCACTATCAATTGTGAATCGGAACAGGCGTCTATTTTTCTTGCTCCTGCCGCCTTGCACATGCGGATTCCGGCTAGTAAAGCTTCATATTCTGCCTCATTGTTTGAGGCCTGAAAACTGAAGCGTAAAGCATACTCGTACTTGTCGCCCTCTGGCGACTGACATATGACTCCTGCTCCACAACCATTTGAAGTAGAGCTTCCATCCACATATACCTTCCAGACTTGGTCTGTAACTTGAGATTCAGGAGGACGAGTCATCTCAACAATAAAGTCAGCAAAGGCTTGCCCCTTCACTGCTTTTCTAGGCTCGAAAGTAACTTCGAGGCTCTGTATTTCTATGGCCCATTTGATCATTCGGTCTGACGACTCCATGATGGTCAGTGGCCGCTTGATAGGTTGGTCTGTATACACGACAACTGCATGTGCCAAAAAGTAGGGCTTCAATTTTTTAACAGCCATGAAGAGTGCAAGACCAAATTTCTCCACTAAGGGATACCTCAACTCGGCATTTTTCAGTACATGACTGACAAAGTAGACCGGAGCTGACAGTCGTCTCTTTCAGCAAGGAGAACAGCGCTTAACGCATGATCAGAGATGGTCAGGTACATGTAGAGTACTTCTTTGGGAAAAGGGCTGACCAGCCTCGGCAAGGAATGCAAGTGAACTTTCAATTTCTGGAAGGCCGCCTCAGCATCCGGCCCCCATTCAAACCTTGCCTTTTTCTTAATTGCCTGGAAAAAGTATAGGCATTTGTCGCCTGATCGGCTTAGAAATCTTCCCAAGGCCGCCAGACAACCTCTTAACTTCTGAACCTCTCGGATGGTACGAGGCGACTACATGTCGACGACCGCCTGCACCTTCTCAGGGTTCGCCTCTATTCCTCTCTGATTGATAAGGAATCCGAGAAATTTCCCAAACTCAACTCCAAAGACACATTTCTTGGGATTGAGCATGACATGGTGCCGCCTGAGTGTGGCGAAAGTTTCTCGGAGGTCCGACAGATGATCTTTCTGAAGTTTAGACTTGACAATCATATCATCAATATATGCCTCGACATTTCTCCCAATCTGATCAAAGAACACAGTGTTTATCATTCGCTGGAAAGTGGCCGGGGCATTCTTAAGACCAAACGGCATGACCGTGTAACAGTATAACCCCTGATCAGTGACGAAGGCCGTCTTCTCCTTATCTTTCTCCCATAAAGGAATTTGATGGAAACCAGAGTAGGCGTCCATAAAGCTCATCAAAGCATGGTCGGCTGTTGAGTCGACCAGGTTATCAATTTTAGGCAGAGGGTAACTGTCTTTGGGGCACGCCTTGTTTAAGTCTGTGTAGTCTACACACATTCGCCAGGTGCCATTCGGCTTTTTAACAAGCACCACATTTGCAACCCAGTCTGGGAAGTAACATTGCCGAATGAACCCTGCATCAAGTAATTTTTTAACTTCGGCGGCTGCCGCCTGACTTCTTTCTTCGCCATGGTTCCGCTTCTTCTGCCGTACCGGCTTCTTTTTCGGATCCACGGCCAGTTTATGTACCGCCAGATCAGAACTAATGCCTGGCATTTCATGGACTTCGAATGCAAAGATGTCCTTGTATTCTTTCAATAGTTTGTGAAAGTCGTCACCCAGGTCCCTTCGAGCAGTCGTCCCAACCTTGATTGTTCTGTCAGGACGCGAGTCATCTAACATCAGGTCCGTATGCTCACCAGGTGGCTGAGGGCGGAATTCATCCGACCGCTCCTCTGCCAATGATTGCTATTTTCTGTCTTTTCTTGCGACCCCTGTCTGGGATGCCTTTCTCTTCTTGCCGCCTGCTTCTTGAACAGGCGCACTCTCCTTGACATTGTCAAGGTCTATTTTTCCACCGCTCGACATAGTGGCCATAACAGTGGGCTTGACATCCGAGAGATAGCACTCTCGGGCCATCCTCTGATCTCCCCTTAGGGACCCGACTGTTCCATTATCCCTCTCAAACTTGAGCAACATAAGAGATGGGATTATAACAGCCTTGGAATTATTCAGGGTTGGTCGTCCCAGAATCATGTTGTAGGCCGAGAGTTCTTCTACTACCAGGAACCGGACTACCATGTGTCGTACTTCCCCTTTTTCGCCCAGGCGGATGGGTAAATCCACTCGTCCCACTGGGTGGACGACTCCTCCTCCAAACCCTACTAAAGGGTGGGATGCCGGATGTATGCAATCAGTCTGATATTTTAGTTTCGACAGACATTTGCTACTAATGAGATCTGAGGAGCTTCCGGTATCTATGAGGATTCGGCCAACTCTCTGGTTGGCCACTTTACATTCAATAACGATAGGGTCATCATGCGGCCCTCTTACCCCTCCTAGATCTTCTTCAGTGATGACAATCTCAGGAAATGAATATTTGGAGGGTCGTTCTTGGTGAACGGAATTTACATCTAACCGTCTGATATTGTCTTTGTTGCCCCTAATAGTGGGGCCGCCTCCTGAGAAGCCGCCTGCAATGGTGTAGACGACTGCATCATCTGTATCGGAGTTGTCGGCCTGTTGATTCTTTTTGGTCGACTGCTTTTTCGAGGAAGTGTTCCCCGTAGATTTCTTGACATAAGTGTCAAGATCACCTTGCTCAGCGAGGCGGTCCAGATACCGCATGAGACTGATGCATTCATTGGTGTGATGACCAACATCTTCATGATAATCACAGAATTTTTCTTGGTTCCGATTGTTTGCAGAACCCTTCATGGGGACCGGCTTCTCAATTGAGATCCGTCCCTTGATTTCCTTTAGGATAAATTGGCTATCCTTGTTAAACACATACTTTGGGGAGTATGGTTTGAATTCTTTTTTCTTCTTCTGGGACGGCTGTTTAGAGGAATCAGTTGCCCAAACCTCTTTTCTCTTCTCGTCTTTGTTTGACGACTGCTTCTGTCGTCCTTCTCTTTTGTCGGATCTTTTCCCGTCTGACTGTTTTACCGTACTACAAAGATCAGTCGCCTGTATATAGGCTTCCGCTTCAATCAAGGCCTCTTGAAGAGTCGCCACCCTCTTTCGGACCAAATCAAATTTGAAGGTCGACCCGTCTTTGAGACCTCTGAAAAAGTCAGTATAGGCTACTTCATCCGGTAACCCTTGAATCTGTATTCTCATCAGGTTAAACCGCCTGATGTAAGAACGAAGCCCCTCCTTCTCGCCCTGCTGAATTGTTCCTAAATCAAGGGTCGTCTTCTTCGCAGGGATGTTCATGGCGAAGTTGGAGGTGAATAAGTAAGCAAGCGTCTTGAAGTTATTTACACAACCAGCCGACAGGTTGCCGAACCATTGTTGTGCGATTCCTTTGAGAGTCGCTGGGAAACACTTGCACCAAGTGGGATCATCCAACCCTTGAAGGTACATCAGGTTGGTGAATGCCATCAGATGGTCTTCTGGGTTAGTAGTGCCGTCATAGGCGCCTACTAATACATTTTTCACTTTGGTCGGCTGAGCGGCTTCAGTAATTTCCTTAGAGAAGGCCGACGGCTGTTCACCAAGTCTAAGCAACCGTAGCTGCCAGTCCATAGGTTGGACATTTTTTGTTGCATGTCCACCAAACAGAGGTGGCTGTAAAAAATATTGTTGTTGCGGTACAAACGGTAAGTTTGGTACCGCCTGGTCGTTATGAAAGCCGGACTGACGGGAGGTGCCGCCTGACTGACTCTCATGATACGACTGAGTATGCCTCATCGAGGTATTTCGCAGACTGTCTTGGAAGTTTGAAGTAGAGGCCGACTCTGACAATCGGTCACTCTTCTTCTGTTCTAGCAGTAGCCGAGCGTCTGTGTATGTTTTCCTCGACCCGTCCGCCTGAATATGACGAACAGGTTTCCTATTTCCTGGAGTAGGAAAACGATATTTTGTGAAATCAAGGGCAGGTGGCTCCCACTTCCTAGATTTAGGATGAGGGGTCGCCTCTCGCCCTTGAACTGGCTTCCTCTTCCGTGAAGTGGAGGGTTTCTTAGCCGACTGCTCCTTGTCCAAAGCAGGCGGCTTCTTGTTGATCAACTCTTGAATTTCTCCATTGAAGTCCCTCATGAAGGTCATGAGTTCGTTCCTTGTGATGGGAGCAGACCCATCAGTTGGCTGCTGCCGAACAGGCGGTGCGCCTGCTGGCTCGCTTCCAGTTTGAAGATGTTCCCGTTCCCTCCTTTCGATATGACGGGTACGTCGGGCCCTTAGGGTCCCGTCTGAAGCTGTGTGAGCTTCAACTTCAAATTCATTCTCAGTATCGTGGTCCGACTGAACTAGAGGGTCGTCCAGGGGACGTCTCTCTTCAGGAGCCGGTACAAACGTGGATGCCATCTCAGAAGTACTCTCCCCACAGACGGCGCCAAAATGTTTCGGGGTTTTCTGATGTCCTGCGGGAGAGTTACAATTCCGAGACTGGAACCGGACGCCTGTACCTGCAAAACAAACGGATGCTCCGGATGATTGGAGATCCGCCTCCAACGGTCAAGTTAGTACTTGATTAAGGAGTAATTAATGCGGAAATTAAAGTGATTGGGTCTCTCTAGGTGAGAGAGTTTAATGTGTGTAATCTGCGTAATCTCCCTTAATGAGGATTAAGGGAGGTATTTATAACCTCGGGAAACGTGCCAATCTAGGTTTAGGTTAACCTTGGGCTGATTGGGCTTCCCTCGGAAGTTGGGCCTGGGTGGTCGACTTCTCCATTAGGCATGGAGTATGCCACGTGTCATGACATAATAGGTCCAAGGCGGACGAATAAGTGTGTGCCACGTGGCAAGCCCTGAGAGGTCCAACTGGGGAACACTTGGCAGGACCTGATTGGCCCACGTGGCGCATTCCGATTGGTGGGAGCAAAATCCCCTAATCAGGTAACATTTGTGCATAAATAGGTTCACTTTTATGCATGAAAAGGGTAACTTTAAGGCATACAAAGCGTTACTTTTCTGCATACAATCTTAGGGTATCATTTGTGCATAAATAGGGTCACTTTTATGCATGAAAAGGGTAACTTTAAGGCATACAAAGGGTTACTTTTTGCATACAATCTGAAATGTTTATAGAAATTACCTTCAGTTGCATTTGATTTGGTTGTTTGTTCTGAATTTGAATCAATTGATTTGCCAGGAACCACTTGATTTTCTGCATTCTCAATTTCTTCTTCTGCAATCTCAATTGCTTCTTCTGCATTTTCAATTGCTTCTTCTGCATTGTTAATTACTTCTTCTGCATCGTCTACATTGTTTGGATTGTTGAATATTGGTACGAATTCATCTCCAAAACTCTTAGTTTCTTCTTCTTCTATAATCGATCGATTTAAATCGATTTCAAATTCAGTTTCAATTTGCCTCTGTTTTTGTAGCAATTCGTGGATTAGATTGCTACAATTTGTGGTATCGAAAGTCGAATTTTCCATTGATGATCGAATTCTCCAATTTTTGCATTTTCTCACTTTCTCTCTTCTCAACTGATGATCGAATTCCGCAATTTGGAAGTTTTCTCACTTTATCTACCTTAATTGATGATCGAAATTTTTAATTTGTGCGTTTTTCACCTTTTTTCTTCTCAATTGATGATTGATTTCTACAATTTTTGCGTTTTCTCACTTTCTCTCTCCTCAGTTGATGATCAAGGTCTGAGTTTTCTCACTTTCTCTCTCCTCCATTGTTGTTTAGCGTTTTTTTTGATTTTGAGGTATTAAATTTCGCGATTTTGTTTTTTTGTAAAAAATAAAATAAAAAAAAACCTAGTAAATGAGTGGCACGTGCAAACAGTCCGATGTACAGTAAAAATATTGTACACCGGGTGCATGCAAAATGGATTGGACCTCTATTTATAGGAAAAAAGAGTCGAAATCTTAAACATATTCCATCTCGTACTAAACATATTCCATCTCGTACTAAACTCTTTGAAACATAATTATCAATCCTAACTCCATTAGGATTTAAGATAACCTTCTAGAGTTTTCTAGAAGAATATAATCAATCCTAATAGCTTTAGGAATGATAATTAATAATAGGCCCTCCTCTAGATCATTGGGCCCTATGTAAGAACCAAACCGGGCCCAGTTTAATATTTTGGCCATAACTTCCTCATTATTCATCGGAATTGGGCTTATAATATATCGTTGGAAAGGTCTTTTCAAACCCCATCCAACTAAACTATTATTGGACCCATATAATGGACTAAACTAAACTGGAATGCACTTTTTTCATAAATAGGGTAAGAAAAGAAATATTTTCAAAAACATAAAGAATAGATAATTTAATAAAAACATCCTCATCACTAGACTTTTCACACTTTCACCTCGTTTGATAATCAAATGACATGAAAGATATTTATCGCTGGGTTTGGTTTTGGGGAGACACAAATGGGTGTGATAGAAGGCAACTTCGAATATGGCTAGGTATATCTAAATCTAATGAATGCGGAATTTTGTATGTGAGAGAAGCTAGTTTAGAAAATAAAGAGAGAGAGAGAGTAAGAATTGATAGATTGTAGATGGATGAAAAAATTGGTTATTGTTGATTGTTGATGATTGAAAATTGGTTATCAAAAAACGGAGTTTTTAGCACGTTATTTATAGAGAAAATCAACCAAAAAGATAAAATATCAAAACAGAGTTCTGGCGCAGATAAAATCAGATTAGCGCCAATGCTGGCTATTGGTGCCATATGCCAACATTAGCGCCAGGTGCGCTACAGCTGGCGTTTGGCGCTGATTCAGAAATTCACGCGTTTTCTTAAAATCAGATAGAAATTGCCGTACAGGAGGATAAAATCGTACCTTTCCTCAAAAAATGTTCTTTGATTTTAATTAAAACTCTGAAAAGTCAACAAAAGTCAATTTATCAATGCTAATTATTAGGAATGAAAAGAACCTTCTTGAAGAATCTAGAAGACTAAAACCATTTCTAATTGCATTAGGAATGATAAATCTATATTAGGCCCTCCCCTAGATCATTGGGCCGCATATAAGGCTCAAACAGGGCCCAGTTTAGTAATTTGGCCATAACTTCCCCAATATTCATCGGAATTGGGATTATAATATATCGTTGGAAAGCTCTTGTCAAGCCCCATCCAACTACACTACTATTGGACCCATATCATGGACCAACCAAACTGGATTGGCTGTTTTCTTAAAATAAGTTTGTAAAAACAAAGAGAAGAGAAAAGAAATTAAAACTATCCGCAACACTAGACTTTCCACACTTTCACTTCATTCGATTATGATTTGACATGAAAGGTACTCATCACTGGCTTTGGTTTCGGGGAGACACAAATGGGTGTCTATAGGGATAAAAGGCTCAAGACCCTAGATAAGTCCCCAAGGTGTGCAAATTTGCTTTTGAATCTTTATATTTTTATGCTTGAGGCTTTCTACTCTTTTTTAGCTCTCTCTTTTGCTTTAGCATTTATTTTATTTTTATAAGTGTGGGCAATCTCGATCATGCGGTCTATCACTCACTTGGCATTCATGTTTCTCAGGTACGGTACCGAGCAGTCTATAAGAGACGCAACCTGGGACGTGTTCATATCAATGACATTGGAACACTTTCCCTTTTGTACACTTTTATTTATTTTTATTTTTGCTTTTTTTTTGTTGAATTTTTGAGTTCTATGTAAAATCACTCAAGCTTTCATATTTAGAATTTGCATAAGTTGCACACTAACCCATCCCAAGGTTAGGTAGATGTGGGTTGAAGAAAGAAAGGTTTATCGTTAGACAAGGCTCAAAGTGGTTTATCAAGAAAAGATTGTATATTTGAAAGGTGAAAGGAGATATGATATGGCTACATGAGGTGCCTCAAATCATTGATATACCTTGTGCTTAGTTCGACATGGTTTTTTTTTTTGTTATTATTATTATTATTATTTTGAAATGCAATGATCATATGTAAGGAAATAAATGCTCATTTTATTTAAAAAGTGAAGGGTAAAAATCAAACTCTAAGAAATAAATTCAAGGAGGATGAAGGGTGTCTATGCTAGACTTATTGGGGAAAGGGTTTGAAAAAAAGAAGAAGAAAGCATGAGATCAGGGTGAGAAGCTCGCCTTGTGCATTTGTTTCATCATTACCCTCATTTTTTTTGTTTGTCAATCACATGACTCAAACTCGATTCAACATGCATGGATGGAAGAAGGTAGGAAGAATGAAGGTTGTGATATGGAGAAATCATGTAGAGAATGGAAAGATGATATAGATGGAGAGATATGAAAAAAAATTAGAAATAGAATGTACCCCAAACTCAAATGACGGAAAAAAACCGACTCATGCATGAACCTAAGACATGGTCATGGTGACATATACACAAAGTGTGTGCTACAACTAGTGAGTGTAGGTGACATATTAAGACTTGTGCCATGACCATGTGGCTAGACTATGTGACTAGACTCAAACAAAAACTAAGTTAGGACTTCATGTATATGCATTAAACTGGACAGGCTCTGGTATTTTAGTCATAACTTTTGATCTGTGACTCTGATCGGGATAAAACCAACGCCAAATTAAAGATAAAATTCGGGACTACAGATTAATAGGTTGTAAGACTCGTAGTTCTTCCTATAACTCCGGATATGACCAAAACAAGTTGACGCTTGTGCAGTATACGGGAATAAAAATCCGGGTTGACTAAAAGGAACTATGACTCGATTTTAAGGTATATTTTTTTAGCTCAAATTAATAAATCAATTAATTAAGAAAATCTCTTAAGTCATTGGTTAGTTTATTAAGACTTACTTACAAACACAAGTCAAACCAAATGGTTAATTTAGTCACATAATAAGTCTGCACAAGTAGTCAAGTAGTCACAACATGATGCAATGAGTTTGCAACCAAACCATGGATCTAGTTCTCTAAAGTTCAGTATATGGGTTAGTCAAAGAGGGTCCATGGTTATGAGTCAGGATGTACCGCGCGGAAGCCTTGCCTTTGGAAGGGTTGACGTGTGTGGATGGGACCCCGCGAGTTAAACTCGCTTCCATGGTTTGGTAAATTCAACATTCTCGGATGTACCCTTTGTTGCTCAGAGCGTTCAATCAGGTAGATGGAGCATGAATTCCCAGAGGTTTATGTCCATATGTAAAACAAATATGGGTTTCAGAAAATTGAGAAAAACACAATCAGGAAGTAGAATCGAGCCAAAAGTGCTAGAACTGGTCGAAATAAGAACGCATATTTCTGGCTTAGTATTGGAAGAACGCAGCGCCGATATGAGCCCTGTCGCCTGGAGACAAAATTCTCGCTCAGCGACAGAGCCATATCTTCGGCGACAGGCCCTGTTTTCTAGACGCCAGTTCCTACATGGCTACATGCCTCAGCAGCTGTCTGTGTTCTTAGAATTTTCTAGTTTTTTCGCAGCAATATTTCGATTCTAGTTGTGAAATATATTCTCAAATTTCCTACGTGTAAAAATCCTATGTTTTTTACTCATTACGGATGGTCTTTCCAATGAGAACCTTTTTTATGCATGTGACAATAATGTCAATAAAAATTACGTACATGAAATACTTAGAACTTTTCGAGTCTCATCCACTCATTCTAAATAATTGCCAAAATAAATTTTAGGAATTGAAATAGAAATCCTCCCCAGTGGAGTTGCCAAAAACTGTAGGGAATATTTCAAGCATTACCCCAAACTTGAACCCCACTGTGATCATACACTTAAGCATGGTGGCGTCCAAAGGGAAGAAAGCTAGAGCAAAAGAGTCGCCAACAAGTTTTAGGAACTTGTAAACTGTTCACAGGGTGAAGGTTACACTCCTTAACGATCCAGAAGATCGTCAACTCCAATAGATCTAGAACCATGACTGGAAGTTCGAGGATGAAGGTACAAATCCAACCTAAAAGAGATTGAATCTGCCCTAATAATAGGCCTCTACTTTATTCTTCTCGTATTCATGTGTGGTTTCTGACTAACATGCAATCAACGGGTTTACCCAAAACCTGTTTATCTATGTTGGTTGAATATTAATGCACAAATAAATCTATTATTGGCGATCACTTAAATTATAACCAAATTACCCCTAAACAAGATTATTAATTATCTTATTAAGCGTGATTACAAGTACCAATTCCCTTTAAACATGCATAAAAGGCGTGATCAAGCAATAACAATAAATATAATATCAAGCAACATAATCATAATCATAACCATAATAATAATAATTATAATAACAATTATAACAAAATAATCATGTTAACAATAAAGCATAATAATAGCAAGATCATAGGCATGATACTAAGAAGATTAATAACAAACCCTAGCATGTCACTAAGCTATAAAAGATAAATTATCCCTAACATGACACTAACATGATATTAAGAAAGAAATAGGAAGCATCACATGAATCATAATTGATATATTTAAAACACTTATTCTTACCCTAAACATCATACTAAGAAAAGCATCCTAACATGATACTAGGAATCAAAATAATAACCTAAACATGATTTCTATATCATAATATCAATTAAACAATTAAAGCACTTACTTGGATGCCTCGTATCTCTTTCTAATAACAACACACGTTAGTAACTTCAAGTAAAATAATAAAATTAAACAATTAAATCAAATAATTGAAATAAAGATTAAAAAGTTTAGACTGGATTTAGGACCAAAACCCTCAAAAATATCAAACCTTTCACGTCTAGGGCGAAGGCAACTTCGAATTGGGCTAGGTGTGTCTAGATCTTGTGAATGCGGAATTTTGTTTGTAAAAAGGCTAGGCTAGAAAGAGAGAGAGAGAATCAAGAAATTCTTGATGAGAGTTGATGAGAATTAGATGGATAATTTATGAGATTTGATGATTGAAAAAGGGGACATATGACCTCAATTTATAGGATAAAAGAGAGTCGAAAAATAAAGAAAAGAATCCAAATTCGAATCGAAATAAAACTCGATGGACAGCAGTTTTTGCAGATTTTGTTTATATCATATCTTTTGTTCCAGAAGCCCAAATAAGGCATATAATATGTCGTTGGAAATCTCTTAAAGTCTAATTTCCAAAGAAATTTAAATCAGATTAAAATATTTTGTAGATAAAAATATATGGCCAAAATAGTAGAAGGATGTCTGTTTTGGATAGAGTTTCATATTCCATTCATATTTTTATCGTTATAGCTTGGATTTAATATTATAATATATCATTGGAAAGAAAATTTCAAGATGTATCCAACCATATAAGATTTGGATAAAGATTATGTGGCACGAAAATAATATCTTAACATATTCCATCTCGTACAAAACAAGGATTCTCAAAAGGAGTAGTTTTATTCAATTTCAAACTCTTTGAAACATAATTATCAATCCTAAATCCATTAGGGTTTAAGAGAACCTTCTAGAGTATTCTAGAATAATATAATCAATCCTAATATCTTTAGGAATGATAATTAATAATAGGCCCTCCTCCAGATCATTGGGCCGTATGTAAGAACCAAACCGGGCCCAGTTTAGTATTTTGGCCATAACTTCCTCATTATTCTTCGGAATTGGGCTTATAATATATCGTTGGAAAGGTCTTTTCAATCCCCATCCATTTACACTATTATTGGACCCATATCATGGACCAAAATAAACTAGAATGCACATTTTTCATAAATAGGGTAAGAAAAGAAATATTTTCAAAAACAGAAAGAAGAGATATTTTAATAAAAACATCCTCATCACTAGAATTTTTACACTTTCACCTCGTTCAATAATCAAATGACATGAAATGTATTCATCACTGGGTTTGGTTTTGAGGAGACACAAATGAATGTCTACCGCGGGGGTCGTATAAAACTCCTTCTACTTGTGGTGCACATTATTTTTTTACTTTTTTGATGTTTCAAGAGGTGTTTGGGTTTATTTGTTGAATTACAAAATTGAATTTTATTCAGAATTTTTGTCATTTTTTGCTATGATTGAGCGTCAATTTGAAACGAATGTCAAATTGGTGAGGAGTGACAATGGAACTGAATTTAATTGCATGCTTTCATATTTCAATGAACTTGACATTGTCTTTCAAACTTCTTGTGTTGGGACACCTCAAAAAAATGGCCGGGGAGAGCGAAAACATCAACATATATTGAATGTGAGGCGTGCTTTGATGTTTCAAGGGAATTTGTCTATTGGTTTTTAGGGTCTGTTCTTGGGGCGGATTATTTAATTAATCGTACTCCATATCGTTTGTTGCAAAACAAGACACCATATGAGGTTTTATTTGGAAAAGAACCTAGCTTTGATGAGTTACGTGTTTTTGGCTCTCTTTGCTTTCCTCATAATCAGAAAGCTAAGGGAGATAGATTTGCACCTAGAAGTCGGGAGTGTGTTTTTGTTGGCTATCCTCGTGATAAAAAGGGTTGAAAACTTTATGATCTTGAGATGGGTGAAATATTTCTGCCACGTAATGTGAAGTTTATTTAGAATGAATCTCCTTTTGCTAGTGATAAGTCCTTGAATGTGGACTCTGATAATGATGTGGCTGCTGCTATGTTGAATGAGGGTGAGACGGGGGGTTAATTTTAGACTTTTTGCATGATTTAGAGTCGGTTTTGGAGGTAAGTGAGGTCGTGCAGGTACCTATTGGCTACTGTTGCTGCCGTTTTTTATGTGCCTTTGGGTGATGCTGGCAGCACACTCCACGGCTCACTCATGGCAAATAGCAGTGGCCGCAACCAGGCCGTGGACTTTACTGTTGCTCGCACCCTTCAACCGAGCAAAACAGCATCTGCTAGCAGCTCTAATGCGGCCTCTGAAGCTGCTGCCGCGACTAAGGACACCACCACAATAGAGCTCGGGCATACTTGAGAGCGACACCCCCCCGGGTTCGCACAATGATTACACCGCACATACTATTAAAGGAACGAGTCCTCCTAGTTCACCTTCTCCATACTCCTCAGGTACTCCCTATCCTATATCACATTTTGTTAATTATGAAAATTTTTCCATGTGACACCATACCTTTCTTGCAGATGTGTTAGCAGGCACTGAGCCTTGTAACTTCAAAGAAGCAATGACAGATGCAGGGTGGAGAGAGGCTATGCAAAAAGAAATCACTGCCTTGGAAGATATATAATCAGACTTGGGTCATGGAAAAGCTACCTCCTGGAAATAAAGCTCTCAGGTGCCGTGGGTTTATAAAATTAAGTATAGTTCTAATGGCTCCGTTGAGAGGTTAAAGGCTCGTCTTATTATATTTGGTAATCACCAAGTAGAAGGCATTGATTATAATGAGACGTTCGCTCCGGTGGCTAAAGTGGTTACTGTTTAGGATAACTTTACCCTGCCACGTGGTCCAATCAGAGGGTGACACGTGTCAGCCTCAGGATGGCCCAAAGTGGACCAATCCCTGATTGACACATGTCATTCCGGAAATTAAGGGAAAAAAGGCGGCCTTCAGGCCCAAATCCCGAGAAAGCCGCAATGCGGCGCAGCCCACCAATGATTAGGGATCAATGACCTAATCAGGTGCACAAATCCCGAGGACCCTATAAATAGGGGGATTTCCCTCGTTTGGGAGGACGTTTTCAATTTATTATTACACTGTCCCTGTGATAGAGACATCTGAGCTTGGAAATCCGAGCAGATACCCACCTTAATTTCCGTACTTTTTATTCCTTTTCAAGTTACTAACTTGACCGTCGGAGGCGGAGCTCCAACCACCCAGAGTATCCGTTATTTTGCAGGTGCAGCTCAAGCCGGATCAATCTTCGTGTTGTAACTCTCCCGAGGGACAAAAACACCCAAAACATTTGGCGCCGTCTGTGGGGAGAGTACCTCGAAGATGGTTTAAGAGTCTGTACCACCCCCTAATCGTCTGGGCGATGACCCAGAAGTCTTTAAAGACCAGGAGGATGAAGATCCTCAGGTCGAAACCTTTACAGCCGATGATGGCTCTCTCATAACCAAACGCATCCGCCCAGAGACACTCTGGAGCGGGGTGCCTCCCAGGCGGGTGCAAGTCGACCCCCTGGGCAGTCGGAAGGGGAAACCCATACGGCATCTGGATCAGCACCTTTCACCCGAGACGAACTCATGAGATTCATGACCAGTTTCAAGGGTGAAATTAAAGAGTTGATCACCCAAAGCCGGGTTGGCCCAAGTAAAGGTCAATCGGCGAAGAAGACTCCTCAGGAGAAGGGGAAGTCAGTCAGAGACCGGCAGCCCACTCCCCATCCAAAGGAGAAGGCAGCCGGGACCATTGATTGGTCAAAGATTCTCCTTCCCAAGAGGAACAACAATACCCGCCGGACTCAGCAGCCGGTGGGAAGTAAAAAATCAATTCCTGATGCCCGGGAAATAATCAACCGGAAGAGGAATCAGCAGCTGTCTAAGTCGGCTTCAACGTCAAACTTTCCAGACAGCTTCAACAACTCTACTGCAGGGAATTCTCTCTCTCTGCATGGGAGCCAGACAGGCGGTAACACCGTCCATTCTGGCCCTCAGATGATTGGAGCTGCGCCGTATGTGCCTACTCAGGCTTACGGACAGTATCCCCCTCACTTCATGCAGCCAGCTCTCTTTGGAGGTTAGGCAGCATATCAAAATGTCCAGCCATTGGACTGGCAACTCCGTCTGTTGCGCCTGGGTGAACAGCCTTCTGCGTTCACTCGGGAGATAACCGAGGCGGCCCAGCCGACCAAGGTTAAGAATGTGTTGGTTAGTACCTATGATGGTACCACCAATCCAGAAGACCATCTCATGGCTTACACCAACCTCATGTATCTGCAGGGGTTGGATGATGTCACTTGGTGTCGGTGCTTCCCGGCTACATTGAAGGGCATTGCTCAACAATGTTTTGGCAACTTGCCAGCCGGGTCCATCGATAGTTTCAGGAAGCTCGCCTTCCTGTTTGCTTCCAACTTCTCAATGAACATCCCTGCTAAGAAAACAAGCCTTGATCTAAGCACTGTTAGGCAGGGAGAGAAAGAAGGGTTGCGCTCATATGTCAGGCGGTTCAATCTGATAAAAATTCAGATTCCAGGACTGTCTGACGAGGTAGCTTTTACAGACTTTTTCAAGGGTCTGAGAGACGGGTCGACTTTTAAGTTCGACCTAGTCAGAATAGGGGCTTTTATCTTACAGGCGACCCTGAGGGAGGCGGAAAGCTACATTCAAGCTACCGACCTCTGCTCGCCTGGTAGCCAGTCGGACTCCAAGAAGTCCGACAAACAGAAAGACAGTCGGTCAGCTCAGCCGGCCAAAAACAAAGAAGAGAGCAAGAAAAGAAAAGAAGTCTGGGCGGTTACTGACTCTGACCAGCCGTCCCAGAAGAAAAAGAAAGAGTTTAAACCGTACGTTTCCAAGTACGAGTTTAATAAAGACTGCAACTTCATCCTCATGGAGGTAAAGGACCGGTTGTCCATTGAAAAGTTGAATCCATTGAAAATAAATGTTGTCAAATCCATGAGGAGGTCGGCCATGATACCAACGACTGCTTCAGTCTTCAGCGGGTGCTGGACCGTCTGGATGACAAGGGGTTGTTGAAGTCTTACATTTCTAAGTCCCCAGCCGGGACAAAAAAGAAAAACAAGGGTCAGTCCTCCAAGACTACCCCCCAGCCTGCTAGTAGCTCGGATACCGACA
Source organism: Chenopodium quinoa (assembly GCF_001683475.1). Classification (NCBI taxonomy): domain Eukaryota; kingdom Viridiplantae; phylum Streptophyta; class Magnoliopsida; order Caryophyllales; family Amaranthaceae; genus Chenopodium; species Chenopodium quinoa. The sequence continues at coordinate 237,076 of NW_018744239.1, read as the reverse complement.
AGGAGCCGGTCTACACAATAGCAGGCGGGTTCTCCTGTGGTGGCCCTACCATCCGGGGCACCAAGAGCCATCTTCGAAAGATGGACAAGGATGATGATGAGCAGGCGTCTGCAAGCACCTCCTTCCCAGACGTCTTGATCACTGAGAAGGACAGGGGCAGCGTCCGCCGTCCGCATGATGACCCGGTTGTCATTGAATGTAAGGTTGTCAACCAACTGGTTGGAAGAATCCTTATTGACACCGGTAGCTCATCAGACATCATCAGCCTCCGGTGCTTGCAAAAGATGAAATACAACGTCAGCAACATGCATCCGGTCACCCACCCCTTGGTTGGTTTTGGGGGTGGGATGGTCTACCCAGCCGGAAGAATTGACTTACCCATCCGGCTGGCAGAGAAGGGCCAAGGACGACATATTGTCATCAGGTTCTTGGTCGTTGAGGAGTTGACCGCCTACAACATCATCCTTGGCCGGCAAACCCTCAACATAGCCAAGGCAGTAATCATCCCGTCTCTCATGCTCATCAAGTATGAGAGGGATGACGGCACTGTTGGTTCCCTGAATGGGGATCAGAAGATGGCCCGAGAGTGCTATCTCTCAGCCGTCAGAGACACTGTGGCCCCAGGCGGCCAGGAACCAATAGACCTTGACAATGTCAAGGATGCCGACCCAGCACCCGCCCCACCAGCAGCTGGGAAGAAAAGAAAGGCACCTCTGCTAATGGAGGTGAAGAAAGAGAAAAAATAGCAATCACTGACCGGTGAACGGTCAGATGAGCTCCGCCCCCAACCGGTTGGTGAAAACATTGATCTCGTTCTAGATGACAGCCGTCCAGAACATACTGTAAAGGTGGGGACGGTTGCTCATGCTGCCTTAGGTGCAAGCTTGCACCGTTTGCTGAAGGAATTCAAGACATTTTTGCCTTTGAAGTGGAAGAGATGCCAGGCGTTAGCCCGGATCTCGCTGTCCACAAACTCGTCGTCGACCCCAAAAAGAAAGCCCATCCGGCAAAAGAAAAGAAACCACGGTGAGGAAAGAAGTCAGGCGGCAGCTGCCGAAGTCAAAAAGCTGCTAGACGCCAGGTTCATTCGGCCTTGTAATTTCCCAGACTGGGTAGCCAATGTGGTCCTTGTTAAGAAACTGAATGGGACCTGGCGCATGTGTGTTGATTACACAGACCTCAACAAGGCGTGTCCAAAGGACAGTTACCCGCTTCCAAAGATCGACAGTCTGGTCGACTCTGCAGCCGGTCACGCCTTGATGAGCTTTATGGATGCCTACTCTGGCTTCCATCAGATACCCCTGTGGAAAAAGGATCAAGAGAAGACGGCCTTCGTCACTGATCAGGGGTTATTCTGTTACACTGTGATGTCGTTTGGCTTGAAAAATGCGCCTGCCATTTTCCAACGAATGATTAATACGGTCTTCATTAATCAAATTGGGAGGAATGTGGAGGCGTATATTGATGACATGATAGTCAAATCCAAGCTACAGACAGATCACCTTGCTGATCTCCGAGAAACATTCACCACCCTCAGGCGGCATAAGGTCATGTTAAATCCAAAGAAATGCGTCCTTGGTGTTGAGTCTGGGAAGTTTCTTGGATTCCTGATTGATCAAAGGGGGATAGAGGCTAACCCCGAAAAGATACAGGCGGTGATTGACATGAAGTCACCCCGTTCTGTCAAGGAAGTTCAGAGACTCACCGGTTGTCTGGCCGCCTTGGGAAGGTTCCTCAGCCGGTCAGGCGACAAATGCCTCTACTTCTTCCAAGCAATCAGGAAGAAGACCAGATTTGAATGGGGGGATGATGCTGAGGCGGCGTTCCAGAGGTTGAAAGAGCATTTATATTCTCTACCTAGGTTGGTCAGTCCTTTACATAGGGAGACGTTGTACATGTATTTAGCCGTCTCAGATCATGCCCTCAGTGTCGTTCTCCTTGCTGAGCGAGACGGCGTGCAGCTCCCGGTTTACTTCATTAGCCATGTTCTTAAAAATGCTGAACTCCGGTACCCCATGGTTGAAAATTTTGGTCTTGCTTTGTATATGGCATTCAAAAAATTGAAGCCTTACTTTTTGGCACATCCGGTGGTGATTTACACTGACCAGCCACTCAAGCGGCCAATGTCAACATTGGATTCATCCGGGAGAATGTTGAAATGGGCTATTGAAATGCAAAGCCTTGAAATCACTTACGAACCAAGAAAGGCAGTGAAAGGTCAGGCGTTTGCCGACTTCATTGTTGAAATGACCCGTCCGATGGCTCCGGATAATCTTGATCAGGTTTGGAAAGTGTACGTAGACGGGAGCTCTACAAAGAACGGTTGTGGTGCAGGCGTAATCTACGAGTCTCCTGAAGGGGATAGATTTGAGTATGCACTACGCTTCAAGTTTCAAGCCTCTAACAATGAGGCGGAATATGAAGCCCTGCTAGCCGGCATTCACATGTGTAAGGCGGCAGGAACCATGAAAATTGACGCCTACTCTGATTCCCAATTGGTTGTTAGCCAGTATGAGGGAAGCTATGAGGCTACTCATCCGGCTATGATCAAATATCTTCAGGCAGTCAAAGAGGAGGCCGGGGCACTTGAGGAATTCCGGCTGAATCAAGTGCCTAGGTCGGAAAACAACCAAGCGGATGCATTGTCAAAACTGGCGTCTTCCGCCTGCCATGATACGCCTCGGTCTGTCTTTTGGGAAGTTCTTGAAAAGAGAAGCATCTATGAAGATCCCATTGGAGTTCTGGACCGAAGCTCTACCTGGATGGATGGCATCCGGGCTTATCTTTCAGACGGCACACTCCTGATTCGCCACAGGAAGCAGCCGTCCTGAAGAAGCGAGCTGCGAGCTTCGAGTTGAGAAACGGAGAACTCTTCAAGGCGGGGTTTCTTAAGCCCCTATTGAAGTATGTCACCCTAGAAAAGGGGAAGGAATTTCTCGAAGACTTGCACTCGGGATTCTGCGCCTCCCACATAGGCGGTAGGTCCCTAGCCGTCTGAGCTAGACGACATTACTTTTGGCCCACTCTTGAGGCAGACGCCAAGGAGTTGGTGAAGAAATGTGACAAGTGCCAAAAATTTGGCGAACTCATTCACCGTCCGGCTACTAAACTGACGGCCATCCACAGCCCAATCCCATTTGCAAAATGGGGCATGGACATCCTAGGTCCTTACACGCCTGCTCCAGGCGGAAAGCGTTACATCCTGGTGGCTGTGGATTATTTCACCAAGTGGGTGGAGGCTGAGGCGGTTAAGAATATCAAGACCTCAGACGTAATTTCCTTCATCTGGAAGAATATTATCACCCAGTATGGGGTACCTATGTCTATGGTGTTCGATAATGGTCCTCAGTTTGAGACGCCTCAGCTAAAAACTTGGTTGGGAGATCAGGGGATCTCAAGTTGTTTTGCATCCGTCGGCCGGCCCCAAGCAAACGGCCAAGTTGAAGCCTTCAACAAACTCATCTCAGACGGAATTAAGAAGAAAATAGAAAAAGTTGGTGGCTTGTGGGCAGAAGAGTTAATCCATGTCCTATGGGCCATCCGGACAACTGAAAAAGAAGCAACCGGTGAAACCCCATTTCTCATGGTTTACGGTGCTGAAGCCGTCTTGCCCATCGAACGTTACGAGCTGACTCTCAGGGTCATGCTATATGATGAAGAGGCAAACTGGGAAGCAATGCGCCTGGCATTGGATTCACTCACAGAACGCAGGGGCAATGCTGCCTTGCGCCATGAGATTTACCGTCTGAGAATGACTAGAGCCTACAACAAAAAAGTACACAAGCGTCCTCTGAAAGTTGACGACTTAGTGTTACGGAAAATGGAGGCAACCGGTAGGGCCAATGAGCTGGGGAAGCTAACTCCAAATTGGGAAGGCCCCTACCGGATCTATGAAGAAGTAAAAGACGACACCTACCGCCTGGAAACTCCAGACGGCAGGCGCCTGCCTAGAACATGGAATGTAGACAATCTGAAAAAGTACTACTTCTGAGAATGTAAATTTTTGAGTCAATCAATGAGAAATCAGACTTTGTTTGCATGCAAGTTTTGTTTTTCCGCCTGGTAATACTCGGATGGATTCTTTATGTATTTTTACTAAGTTTGACTTATTAATTGTCTGTTCACCTGGGTAATGACCCAGACGAATTTTTCTGTTTAACTAAGTTCGATACTTAGTGTAAATTCAATACTCCGACTAAAAACTAAGCACAAAAACGTTTAGTGGCTATACAACCGGTCTCAAACAAGACCAAAGGCTAAAATGGATGGATGGTTGCTCATTTAATAAAATCGCCTGTCCCAACATGGACAAGGCGTCCGGCGACACCCCTCCGGGTGCAATCGTCGCAGAGAACAGACTATTTGTCGGTTCTACGTACCCATGCAGACGGCAAAGATTGAACGACCGAATTGGTCAACTCATAGCTGTCTGACCAAAATGACGTGTGAAGAACGATCAAGTTACCAAATACCGGATGCCCTGGGGCATCAGTCGGTCACCGGCTGAAGGTCTCACTTAGGTTATTTATTCCAAAATTGCACTTCCTACCTCAATTAGGGCAAAGGAGTTGTTCAATGGCTATGATATCTCTACCAAGACGGACAAACGCCGTCTGGGTAGTGACTGGAACGCCTGTTGGTGTACGGCTATGCACTTGGTTTGGGGCAATCACTATTGTGATTGATTGACTTACAAACATATCATGCTCTTTACAGCATCAGACGTTTTCAAGTCAATCAACCAACTCCACTTGAAACCAATCACACAGCCGTCTAGGGGCAAGGACAGCCAGACTATTGATTAGTTATGCAAAAATCGCCGCATGCTTTTGATAAGTTAGGCAAAAATGAAAAATTAAAATTTGCAAAATTAAAATTCAAACGCAAAATGATCAAAACCGACTCAGTTGGTGCATTTCATAAAGTCCACCCAACCAAACGGTTGTAGTGGATTAAAATGTTAACCGGACCCCGTCCGGGAGAAAGAGAAATTGTTAGTTAACCCGACTCCTTAGCCGGTAAATACAAATATACTCGGCACGCAGGCCGGAAAAAATAAGTTTTGGCATACTGCCGCTGAATAAATAAAAGAAAAAGATAAAAACAAAGATTGGCATACTGCCGCTGAATGGTCACTTCTTGCCTGCAGACGGTGCCTCCTGGTCCCCCTCCTCATCATCTGAAGGTATCTCCTATGCTTCACCCGGACCAGGTAGCTAAGGCGCAGACGGCTCGTTGTTGGAGTTGACCTAGGCTTCGAAAGAGTCAGGCTCTGGCTCACCTTGCTCTCTCAGGTACACCACGTACTCGGCATAGCTGTGCGCCAGTGCCCAGACGCTGTAATCTGCGTTTGGGTACAAGGCAGCCCAAGCGATCTTCATACGGGCGTCATTGTCAGCGTCACTCTCAGCAACAAGGCGGTTTTGCTCCGCCTCCAGGGTTGCTGCAAAGTTCTTCTGAGCCTGAGCAGCCTCTTTCTCTAGTTTTTTAACCTTGGCCTTCAGGTTGGTGTTCTCTTCAGAAACACCCTGAAGTATGCCAAGGTCCGTCTGGGCCTTCTTGAACGCCTCATCAGCCTTTTTGGCGCTCTCATCCGCCTCCTTCCGGGCCGTCTCAGCATCAGTCGCCCGCTGTTTGGCCGTCTCCAGATCCGACTCCAGCTGCTGGATTCTAGACGCCTGTGTCATAATGATTGCTTTAGTTTCAAGTTCATTTACGATAGTCGAGTGTAAAGCAATATTATCAGCGTCTATGGCGGACTTCTTGGCCCTTTTTACCTCTTCCCGTTTGCGGGAATAAGGACGTTTGAGCCCGTCCACCCGCAGCATGGCCTGCAAAAAGCAGGCGGTATAAGTATTGCAGGCAGGATAAAACACTTGGAAAGAAATAAAATTGACAAGTTTCTTACCTCAGCCAGAAGGGATAGAATGCGTTCCAGATTGAACGTCTCTATCCCAGGGATACTGTCTTTATCTCTCTTCCGGACGGCTTCCAACATGGCCTTGGCATGCTTCTGGACGTCTGGCCAGCGGGGAGATTGATCCGCACCACAATCAATACGTGATGAGTGCGAAACTAAGGCGACACCTATCTGTTGCCGACCATCTGAAGATGACGTCTGTTGGGAGTGGGATTTCACTCACAAAGGCCACCCCAGCTCGGGCGGGGATTCAAAAGGGTTCTTACCTTCAGAGCCGACCAAGCGGGAACCGCTTGCAGGCGCAGTGAACCCCCCGGTTGCTGATAAGGGGTTGACGAGATCGAGGCACAAGCTGCCGCCTACCTTCTCGTTTCGCCCCGCTATCCGCATCTGCTGATGCCCGGCTGAGGCGCCAGGAGTTAACGCGGAGGTGGATTTTTTTATTTTGTTGAGGACGGAGGGGGTCTCCTCCCTAGCCCGTTTGAGTTGTTTCTCAAACGTCTTTTCAACCTCTCCTCCCTGCGAAAATAACCAAGTTAAAGTTAGCATCCGGGAAAAATAATTTTTAAGACCAATTTGCGAAACGGTCAGGCGTTTATTACCTTGGCTTTGACCTCAGCCGCAGCTTTTTCCGCAAGCTCCTTGCGGATGACTACAGAGGACCGCTTGGGAGTTTTCTCCATCTGCAACATGTTTAATGCTTCTTCTGCAAAAAGAAAGAAATTGGTCAATATCATAAATCAATTTCGATAGAAAAATACTACAGACGGATATAAACTCAGGCGCATACGTTTGGTAAACATGTGCCCTAGCCCGCAGGCGGCTAGGAAACACTCGTCCCTGAACCAGGCGCTCTTGGGGATCCAGTTCTTGGGGAATTTTATTGTTTCCCCAGTTGACAAGGTCGCGTCTGTGAGGCCAAAAAAGTCTGCCTCAATGATCTTGTCAAAATCTTCCTCTGGGATCCGGGGAAGAGTGTACTTCCGGCCCATCAAGTCGGGCTTCTTATTATACAGACGAAATTCATAATTCTCCCGTCTGGTTGGAGCTGACATCAGGTAGAACCTGTGCTTCCAGCCGTCGAATTTCTAGACCTTGTCCAAGGTCATCATATATTGGGGATGCGTGGTTAGAGTGTACCACGCCCTCCAGCCGCCTGGGCTTCTGCTAAGATAATGCATACTAGCAAAAGCCTCCCAGCCGGGGTTAAGCCCCTGGAACTCGCAGGCGGCAACATACCCCAGAATGTTTGTCCAAGAGTTGGGGGTAAGTTGCCAGACTCCGAGGCCGTAGCCTCTCAAAATTGCCTTCACCGCCTGGTGAAGGGGGAAGTGAAAACCAGCCTTGAACGCCGCCTCATAACAGCCGAAATAGCTGTTGGCGTTCTCTTGATCGTCCTCCCAGGCGATGGTGCCATTCTCAGGCGGCACCCGGATCCTATACCCGTCTCCAAGCGGGTGCATTTGAGTAAAATTCTTTAAGTTTTCCTCCATTTGGATCTGGTCCTTGGAGGAGACATGAATGTTTAAGGGATCGTCCTTCTCATTCCATTTTTTCCTTTCTTCCTCCTCGCTATCCGCAATCTGGGGTAAATCGTCACTGCTCTCAGAGGTAGAGGCGAAGCTGTCGCTCTCCGTCTCCTCCTCATTTTGGGTCAAGGGGGCAGAGACGGCCTCATCGTCGCATTGGTCACACTCTTCCAAAAAGGAATCAGCGGGAGTTGAAGGGGCGCCCGGAGGGGATCTCTCCAAAGTCGTCTGGTCTCCCCGACCAGACGTTTCTCCCTCAAGCGTTTGGCCGCCTGAGCCTTCGCTTCTGTAATTTGGATCAGTAGCCGTCTGCATTGTCCGAGCCATTGTGTCCTACACAGACACATAACTGGTCGGAATCCAAGGCAAAGGGTGGTCCCAACACCTCGAGACGGCACTCCCAGTCCTAGACTCAGCCGTCCCAGGTGACCGGCTGGACTCTAACCTAGGTTGTGCCGTGTGTGTTGGTGATGCATCCATTTATTGCAAGAAATATGTACAAGCGATGAAAAAAGAAAAGAGCTGAGAGAGGCAGAGACGGTACCTTTTGAAGTGATATCTGAAACCAGGCGGGTCCGGCTGGGTCGGTAGAAAACGAGCTCTCTTGCTTGCGCCTGACTCAAACGGATGACTTCTGCTCTCTCAAAGTTCTTTCTCTAGAAATTTTTTTGTAAACGTACAAAATTATGAGGGTAAACGGCTATATATAGAGGGTAAATACGGGGGCATTCTCGTAATTTACTCGGAAGGTGAACGGTTACTCTGTAATGGTAAAATTACCACCAATCGGAGCGTGACATGTGTCACAGATGCCATGTGGCGTGCCACGTCACATCTGTGAGGGGCAAATGTTTAGGGTAATTTTACCCTGCCACGTGGTCCAATCAGAGGGTGACACGTGTCAGTCTCAGGATGGCCCAAAGTGGACCAATCCCTGATTGACACATGTCATTCCGGAAATTAAGGGAAAAAAGGCGGCCTTCAGGCCCAAATCCCGAGAAAGCCGCAATGCGGCGCAACCCACCAATGATTAGGGATCAATGACCTAATCAGGTGCACAAATCCCGAGGACCCTTTAAATAGGGGGATTTCCCTCTTTTGGGGGGACATTTTTCATTTATTATTACACTGTCCCTGTGATAGAGACATCTGAGCTTGGAAATTCGAGCAGATACCCACCTTAATTTCCGTACTCTTTATTCCTTTTCAAGTTACTAACTTGACCGTCGGAGGCGGAGCTCCAACCACTCGGAGTATCCGTTATTTTGCAGGTGCAGCTCAAGCCGGATCAGTCTTCGTGTTGTAACTCTCCCGAGGGACAAAAACACCCAAAACAGTTACGGTGCATACATTCTTAGTCGTTGTTGCATTAGAGCTAGTTCTAAAAATTCAGAACTTGGAACTAGTCCCAGTTCTAACCGGGTCCATATTTTTGGAATTGGTCTTGGATCCAGTGTAACCAATTTTGGGTCCGGGCCCACTGGGTCTAAACCAGTTCCAATTCTGGAACCGGGTACTCAAATTTTTGCTCACCCCTAGCACCGGGGAGTTGCGATATGAAGCTGGGCATTCGACGGTTAGTCATTGAAGGAAATGTATAATCGTGTGTTGGAAGTGCTATCTGAATTTCTTCCGCATAAAGTAAGGTGTACATTATACCCAATGAAGCAAAGGGAAGTGATAGAACTATTGGTTTAAGAAATGCTTGATAAAGGCATCATTCAAAACATTTCTAGCTCTTCTTCTTCTCCATTGATGTTAGTAGGCAAGATTCGCAAGAAGGATAGAACCTTAAGGTTTATTGTGGACTGGTGGATAAATAAAAAGAACAAGTATCATGAACAATTAATGAACTATTGGGAGTTGGGTGCGGATTTTAAGGTGTACCCACCCCCTCCTCACTCTGTCTCTTATTGTTTGCTCTATTTTATTTTATTTATGATCTTTAAAAAATATATTGGACCATTAATATTTATAATTATGTACTATAAGTAAATATTATTAAAGATAATAGCTAGATTGAAATTGATGTTCAAATGAATCTAATAACATTATTGATTATGTTTTTTTCTCGTCGGAGTATATTAAAAATTCACTAATGACAATTCTATTCTATGAAATGGAGCAAATAACAAAATTATTAAGTTTAGTACCGAGTAAGTGCTAACTAGTAAGGGTTTATAAATTTAGTAGGTGGTAAGGGGTAAGATTATGTGTTATTCATCTAATTTTCACTTATCTGAAATTATCTAGACTTCTATGAACGAAGTAGCCTTTATTAAAACTTATCTTAGTTATAATAATTTGAACTCGATTAACCTTTGTCAACCCTTATTAAAACTTATTTCTTCACAATTAATTTTTCAATATAAATTTTTCCTAATAAAATAAGTGGAAATAAGGTGACAAAACATGTCATAATATCATATCTATCCAATTTAAAACATTTTAAATTACAACTAAAATAAATACTAATAACATTTTAATACGTTCAAACAAGGTAAAGATAAATTAAAATAGGAAAAAGATATATAAGGGCTGCATATAAGAACCTAAAAAATAAAAGAATTGATAATTAATAAATATTTATAACACCGATTTACTCGTAAATTGTCGATAATTTCCCAACTTAATACTAAAAAAGGAAGTATATTAAATGCTTATATGCAGCCCTAAGGACTGCATATAGCATTACCCATTAAAATAAATTAAAATAAGTAAAAATCAAGTGAACATAACATATATGATGATTGATATGAGCATGCGGCTAGCCGGCTATAGTCGTTACCAAGTCCACGACAAATCTAACCTTACAAAATATAAAAAAACACAAAATGGCGCCATTTCCAAACCTTTTAAACTTCTAACCAAATAAAAACCTGAAAACTAAACACATTTTTTAACGTTTTAAAAATTCCGCGCTATTTTAATTTTTCAACCGCAAAACTCAAAAGTCAAAACCCACCATTTTAATTTTCCCGGACTTCTTCTTTATTTCCCCCCTTTTTTTTCCTTTCAATTCATTTTCAATCCCTCTAAAATCATAACACCCCCAAATCCTTTCAATAAACTTCCCTAATTTCACAATTTTCTTTGCTAATTTCTCTCAATCTTCTTCTCTCTCTTCTAAAAATGGATGCAAATTTCAATTCTTTACCTCCATTAAAGCGATTCAGGCTGCTGCAACAACAAGAACAGCAGCAGCAGCAACAGCTCTGTCAACCGGAGCCGAAACCCGAATCGGAACCAAAACTAAAAGCGAAAGCTTTACCATTGTCACCCTCTAATCTCCCAGCTAAAAAGAGAAAATATGCCCGAGATTCATTTTTTGATTTCAATGATGAGAAAGAAAATATTCCCCCTTCAATTACAATTACCCCTCCTACACCTTACTGTTTACCTGCCAAGAAAAGGATTTGGGCTTTTAAGCCCGAATTCAGCCCGGTTAAGTCTCCTCCTCCTTCTCTTGCTCTACCCATTGATCTGAATCTTGAGTATGACCCATCTGTTGAATCTAAAATGGAGGATGATGGTGGAGAAGAGGAATCAAATCGAGTCGAAATCAAAGTAGAGGGTGATGGTGAAGAGGAGGAGGAGAAAGAAGAGGAAGCCGAGGACGATGATGGGATTTTATGCGCCGTATGTGAGAGCACAGATGGTGATCCATCAGATCCGATTGTGTTCTGTGATGGGTGTCACCTTATGGTTCATTCCAGCTGTTACGGAAACCCTCTCGTCAAGGGTATTCCCGAGGGGGAATGGTTCTGTGCTCAGTGCTCGAACTCAAACTCACGACCTTTGGCTCACAAGTGCTGCCTTTGTCCTGTCACTAAGGGTGCTATGAAGCCTACGAGTGATGGGCGTTGGGCTCACATCGTGTGCGCGTTGCTAGTCCCGGAGGTTTTCTTTGAGGACCCTGAAGGCCGGGATGGGATCGATTGCTCGAAGATTCCTAAGAAGAGGTGGAGGGATAGGTGTTACCTGTGTAAACAGACCAAAGGGTGTGCTATTGAGTGTTCTGAGCCTAAGTGTCCGTTGGCGTTTCATGTGACTTGTGGATTGCAGGAAGATCTTACTATTGAGCTTAAAGAAGGGAAGAATACTGGTGGGATTGTTGCTGGGTTCTGCAAAAAACATACTGAGCTATGGAAAAAGGTAACCATTTTAACACAATTATCTATTGTACCGTTATATAATGTTATTAAGAGGTATAAATGTTGATTGATGTGGTTTCGTTTTGTTTGATTTTCTTTGTTGTAGCAAAAACAAACAGGAAAGTTCAAGATTGTTGCCAGAGATGAGGGGTAAAATTTCTGACAGTTTGGAATTGGTAGAGAGATGCTGATTTCTAAGTTTAGCAAATACAGTACTAGTTTTTTGTTTAGTTTTCTTGGTTATTGGTATAAGGGATCAATTGACTTTAGATAGATACTGACCTTCAAGTGAATGTGATCCGAAATACATGCTAATGGTTTTTTTCTTTTTTTGTTTACTTTGTATATTCAGTGACAGTAGTATGTGACTGTCATCGAACAATTGCATGATTTGCATCTGCGATTCAAAGAGAGTATAAAAAGATGTTCATTCTATGTTTACATCAATTGGATGTGAATTCATATTTAGTCCTTCAATAATTAAGCAACAATACTGATTGTTGAACAATGTTATTATTCTACATTTCGCACTGCCTCTATTCAAATCAATTCACCAGTTTGCCTGCAAGTTAAAGAATGATCTTTAACACGATGCTGACAAGGTTATATAGCAGTCGTTGAAGCTAACATTCCTAAGCCCTAATAATGAGATGTGGCACAGGTATACAGAAATTTAGTAAGAGTATTTCACAGTTTTAATGCCGAATTCAGTAAGAATATGGTGCAAAGCAAACAAAACTAAACGCCATTTTCTTCATGTATATTGTAGTGAACTGCCTCTCGGCATTTGGAGAGTTAATTACAAATTAAGGAATCGTATCTGAATCATTTTATGTGGAAGGGGTTCTTTTCTTTCTTTTTTCTGTATGCATTTAACCTTCTTAAAGGAAGAAAACATAGGGTTTAAATGAATTAAAACACGAGATACAACACGACTCTTCTCAAATTTTGATAACTTTATTTATTTACTTGTACTAACTTACTAAGTGTCTATAACAAAGCAGGAAATATTAGCTAAAAAGGATCTAGCATCTACTGAAATCGTACAGCTCAAATGATGTTGACACACTACATAATTCCGGCATAATTAACAATCCATGGAAAGGGAGGTCATAAAACCTCAACCTTCTTGGATAGACAGCCCCAGCACAATGCCCATTAATACAAAGGTAAGACCAAAGCCCACTTGTTAGCATTATTCATGACATTCCATACTGAACAGTACCCACATTTCGATGAGCTGACATTGCTACAGCTGTAGCACTAAACTGCGACTGAGCTTGCATTATCTTTGCATCAAGGGCTACTCTGCTACTATATTGGTCCGACTTGGGTTGAGGGTGATGATAAGGGTTAGTGTTGATGTCAATAGTAACTTCATGGGTTGGCTGTACAGGCAGCTGTTGCTGTTTAGCCCATGAAACGTGGCCTTGTTCGTTTCCAGCCCCAAGACCTGGCTTGGATTGGGCTGGCTGGATGTTGGGCCTGATGTAATACTGTGGTGAGGCTGTCTGTGGTGGTAATACTGCATTTTGCATAGATACTCTAGCCTCGTAGCCATCCTTCATGCTTCTGCCAGACTCGTATGCAACAACAGGTCCTACAACTCTTCCTGGTCTTGCTGCTGAAAACACAAGACAAAAACATAATAGAGGGTTCAATAATATGATATGGCAAGTGACAACAGCCTAACCTCATTCCATTCATATAAAAAAGCACTACATTTTCAGCCTTACCCTCTGACCCTATATCTCAAGGTCACATTTGATTGACTGTTATTTTAACTATTTGAGCTGTGTTAAAAATAATCAATAATATAAAATAAATTGTAACTTCACTATTAAAATTTTCAACACCTTATTAGTCTATCCTTAGAATTTTAGTTCACACTGTCATACATTTACCTTGCTAGTTGGCTTAATAGCAATTTACGATGGAAAGATGGCCAATAAGAAAGTCAAGCAGCTTCATGAACTCATTTATTTTCCTTCCCACTTTTAGGGAACTAAATAAGAACTCGATGTGCACAATAAGGACACCAAATCTAACATGAGACAGCATGCCAATTTAGATCAAATCACTAACTATTAACTAAAGGTAGAAACATCCATTAGGCACACAAGATCAATTTTTAAGTCCCTGTTCAATATCTCCTCTGATGACATCAGAACAATGCTACTGACAGATAACAGACAATAAAAGAGCTACCATCAACATTCCGTAGATGCATGAAATACCTGGTGGGACTCTTGGTGGCTGTCTTATAGAGCTTGATAAATTTCCATAACTTTCTGATGGTCTCATCTCCTCTTTAGCTTGATGGTCCTTGTGTGAAGATGCCAATGGCTTGGGAGGTATGGTACTAGAGTGTACCGTGGACCTGAAAGATGACGAGGTCAGGAACATGTAATATGTATTCATCAAACGTCACCAAGGGAAGAGAGCTATAGCTATACCTTGGAAGGGAAACATGTTTTCTCTCTAAAGGGATGACTGGTCCACTTCGACCAGCACTTTCTTCAAGATGCGCAAACTGCTTTTTAAACTGACCTATAGCACTGCATATGTAAACCAGCTGATAGATAAGCAATAGCGTAAACGTCATTGCTAAGAATAGAAACCAGAACAATAGTCAGGATCATCTCACCTAGGATAGATATAATTACTCCCTTCATTTCCATTCATGTAGTCTTTGAGCAACTGAGGATGGTATTCTAGGATCTCTCGGTAAATCAGTTCCCTAACATCATCCTTAGTCACCCTTCGCCTCTCAAACTCAAACTCTAATTTTGAGATTGGCTGGCATGCAGGCTCTCTCTCAACTCTGGATAGGCCTTTAAAGTATGGATCGGCTAGTGCCTGATAGAAAACAGATTCTCAATATCAACAGAAATATAAATATTGTGATTTTAAGTTTACAAAGAGTTTAGGACACAACTTGAATGCAAATAGTAGGATATTCTAATCAAATACTCTACAAACAATTTATTTTACAGTGAAACAGAAAACTAAGGTCCGGTCATAGTACCAACCTCTTCAGCAGTTGGTCTGTCCTTTGGATCAAAAGATAACAATCTTTGTAGCAAACGCAATGCTAAGGGATCCGCATTTGAAAATTTATGAGAGAAAGGAACAGGCTGCTTTTTCCTCATATCGGTCAAGTATTTGCGAGCCTTGTCGTTGCGGACCTGAATTCGCATAAAATTTTAGGATCATGACATTATTTATGTATAGAACAAAAACATGGTTAATCACATTGAAGATGCAATAGAAAACCATACCCCAGATATAACATCATGTGATGGCGTACCCAGAAGATCTGTGATTATATCCAACTGGTGAACCACGCTTTTACCCGGAAACAACGGTTTTCCAGTCAATACCTCAGCAAAGATGCAGCCAATGCTCCAAATATCTATGGCTGGAGTATACTGCACAAGGCAAGGTCAATAGTCAGACCAAATATCAAAATTAACACATGTGACTCCAAGCAAACAGCTTCAGTAATCGATCACAAGACTAGACACTATTACCTGAAGGACAAGTTAATATCAACTTCCAGGTGAGATCAATAATCCTCCCTGAACAAGAATTATTTTGATCTACATATTACTATTACTTTAAAATACTAAGAATACAATTATAATATTGAAATGCAGCATACATTAAAATACAATTCATAACTGACGCAAGTTTTTTAAGCCTGAGTGGTTTCAAAACAAATACTTTAGCATGGACAAAAGATCAGAGACTTAATTAATAACAGAATGATAAAACAGGCGAAAGGTGAACAGGCAGCATTTAATCATTTATACCCCCACTAATCTAAGATAGGTTGCTCTATATTACAAGCTGTCACTGAATTTGGGATTAACATTTGTCTTCAAATATTTTACAGTATTATATTATAATACGAGTAACCGTAAAATGTAACCTATATAGGTGCACCTAAAACATACATGATATTTGGTAACGTTGCCCTTTTCCCTTATGGTGTTAAATAAAACAATTGACTAAGTCTATTAACCCATACTGGTATTTTGGTAAACAAATCAAGAAATTAGCTTTCAGGGAAAACTAAGCTTAATACCTCACCCCATGGAATCCTCTTCATCTTATTAATTATCCGGATTAGTTTAAGACATTTAATTTTCTAACAGATCATATGAGCTGGATAACATTACAAAGATGAGGTAATTTAAGAAAAATAAACAACAAAGGTTAATTTTTAGTTTGAAAATGTAATATATTTAATAACTCATTATCCTACAGGGTAAAACCAGCAAACACTACTAAGAACTTTCTTTCTCAAAATCCTAAAATCAAGCAACGAGGAAAAGAGAATGAAACTAGATGGTTTCCAAACTTATATAGGTCATGTATTCATCGACTATCATACTACCTTGTTCATCCCTACAAAGGCTTACCGGCTAATCTACTAACACAAGTATGACACTACTACACTGTAGGTAGAATGCGAAAAAACACTCAAATAAAACAATTGCTACAAGTTAATATTTATACATCAGCGGAGACCGCAAATCGGACATTAAGTTCAAAGGACACAATGTCAATACAAATATACACTAAAGGAATCAGGATAGAAGAATGAAATGAGTTGTATAAGAAACTAAGCAATCACAAATTTCCATTTTTATCATCTTGTATGATAAGCACACATACCTTAGAGAAAAATGATCCACAAAGTTCTGGCGCCCTATACCATCTTGTAGCAACATAATCCTGTAAATTGCACAGACGAGCACACAGCAAATGGACTATCAGCAAAAATGAGAGGGATTTCAATCACCAACAAAAGTAAATAAGACTGTCTTAGTACCGTCCAAAATATAGTTGTAGGAGTGTCATTGAATGCTACTCTAGCCAGACCAAAGTCGCAAATTTTGAGTTTGCAATTGGCATTAGCCAGTATGTTCTTGGGCTTAAGATCTCGATGGTAGACATTAGCTGCAACAATCAAATACAAGTGAATATACTCATAATCATGCTCACAAAAAGCTATTAAGAAATGTTAACAAAGAAACAGATGCAATCACAAGCAAGAGAGAAGAAGTCAAACTAAGAAGAAAATGCTATTAAAATTACCACAATTTCACGTATTTATTTTAGAACTAGATAAAATAATACTTCGTACCTGTATGCATGTATTTTAGAGCACGCAACATTTGATAGAGGAAAAACTGATGGTGTTCACGGGTCAAGTCATCATTAGCTTTGATGACTTGATGAAGATCAGACTCCATAAGCTCAAAGACAACATAAATATCTCTGAAATCTCTCTTAGATGGTGGCAACATAATACGTTTGATCTCAACTATATCAGGATGCCGCAAAAGCCTCAACAACTTTACTTCTCGCAGGATTCGGATAGCATCAGAGATATGCTCATAGATATCATTTATCTTTTTAATGGCCACCTTTTCCCCTGTATGTGTATCAATAGCAGCGCAAACAACTCCATAGCTTCCCTTTCCAATAACTTCAAGAATTTTATATCTGTTAGCTTCACCATAGTCAGTGAAGAATTCTGGTTCTTTTACAGCCTGCTAATGATCGTACATAAATTAGTTAGACGGAAATGCCAGGAGAAAGCAAAAGATATTGAAAAAACTATCATCCACACACCATGCAGCAGAAAAAGGCGATGAACACAAATTCCACACATATGTTTTGTCTTTCACATCATAAAATCTACTGTCAACCTAATTAGCCCCACCCTTTCCAGGAGTACATTATTATATAATTCCAGCATATATGTATTGTGCCCAAAGAGACTTTCTGAATTGAATCTAGAACATTGCATTAATGTTTGCCAAAAAAAATTATCAGCAGATATCAAGCAAGCACACTGTCTTATATTTGAAAGCAATTTTCTAGCACAGCCAATAATGTAATAAGCATTTTCTTATTTGACAAGAATTCGCTCAAAAGATGTTACAAACTTTCTCATTCCAAACAGAACAGAGTGGAAAGATTCATAATCCCACGCCTTTGCCTTTCTTGTTAAAAATGATGTTAGTTCCACCTCACCACCCCACCCCCCTCTATCCCGAAACGAATAATGTAATAAGCATTTTCTTATTTGACAAGAATTCTCTCAGAAGATGTTAAAAACTTTCTCATTCCAAACAGAACGGAGTGGAAAGATTCAAAATCCCACGCCTTTGCCCTTCTTGTTCAAAATGATGTTAGTTCCACCTCACCACCCCACCCCCCTCTATCCCGAAACGAATAATGTAATAAGCATTTTCTTATTTGACAAGAATTCTCTCAGAAGATGTTAAAAACTTTCTCATTCCAAACAGAACGGAGTGGAAAGATTCATAATCCCACGCCTTTGCCCTTCTTGTTCAAAATGATGTTAGTTCCACCTCACCACCCCACCCCCCTCTATCCCAAAACGAATGTTGGGCACATGTTGTTGATAATTATGAAGTCAAACAACCATTTTCTTATGTGCAAACTTTACAAGGACAAATCAACTCATAACAACCATTTTCTAATGTACAAAACTTTACAAGGACAAATCAACTCATCACAACCATTTTCTTATGTGCAGAACTTTACACGGACATATCAACTCATTAGTAACAGCCATACAGAAAATGCAGACATCAGTCGAATTGATCTGATAATAGAACCATTCATGGCAATCACTCCAATAATGAAGCCCAGTTAAAGTATGCCAAATGACATTTTTCAGATCATGAAACCCCCCATACTCATCCTCATCCACAACCAAACCAAACCAAACAGATAAGAATTTCAGTTCATATTAGTCCCCTAAAAAGAGCAACACCGACACCGAAACACTTGGAACAAAATCAAGTTTTTAGTACAAAATCAGTAAACCAAAACTAATTGATAAAAATCCAAAACCATAATATCCAAACAGGAAAAACAGGAAATATCTTTTGTTTGTACAAAGGTCAAAATGTCATAACAAGAAAAAGTAATACGTGCCATTGATTTGATAAACACACTATTGACTTTGATTCTCTAACTTCCTGCCAAACATGCCCTGAACTCACTCTTCCTCCACCGACAATTATATTCCCACCAACATAGCATACATCATCATCCCTAAAATAATTATTAAAAAAAAATAGCCTTCCTTTTTAATACACAAAACTAGCAATTTTAATGAAATTATGGTCGAAATATTCAAATATTTGATATTGCTACCCACCTAAATTTTAATGAAATTATGGATTTAAGTAACAAAAATTAAAATATAATAACAAATAATTTCTGGGTTTTTAAGTTTATCAGTATAAAGGTTTTCAAAAAAAAAAAGTTTCAGTAAAAAAGTTCAAAACCTAATCCAAAATTGAACTTAATTATGGATATGCTGATTAAACCCAAGTTCGAGTTCAAATCCTGTCTACACCATTGCCCGTCTACACCATTGCCCTTTACGGCCTCCATTAAGCTCAATTCAATTAACTCTCTCAGAACATGATTTCCCAGAAAACCCAATTCAAATTTAAACAAATAAATTTCAGAAATTAAATTTACTTGAACTACAACAAAGACCCAGATCACAATTTTCAATGCAATTAGGCGAATTAGCTCACTTTAATCTCACCCACCAAAATTTTTTAAAAAAATCAAAAAATCATTAGATCTCAACTTGCTTCACAAACACTCAAAATTAACGAGATCTAACCTTCTTGCGCTGATCTTGCTGCATCTTGTTGATGATCAAATTCAAGAACCCTAAAATTCAAATTTATTTTATAATAAACCCCACCAAATAAAAAAATTATTTTTCTTTTTTTCCCTTTTTAAAGTTTTCTTTTTGGGTTTCCGTTTTTCTAGCTCTCTCTCTATATCTTTCAAGAAGAAGAAATCAGCCGCATTTACCCCAGCGAGAACGACGGCGAATTAGAAGGGCAGAAGAGTCTTTTCGTAAGACCTCAACCTTTCTCATATATTTTCAAAAACCCCTCTTTCTTCTTCCTCCAACGGATCTCTGCAACAAAATTTTGACAATTTTACCCTTCAACGAAAAACAAAAGGAGAGAGAAAAATGGGGATTTTTAGTTTAATTTTTGCAGAAATAGGAGGAGAGAGAAAAATGAGAAAGGAAGATAAATGGTCAGAGATTTGAAAGAGGAAGAGAGAGATTTGTGAACAAAGATGGAAGCATCGTTTTATATCTCTGTGGCTTGGGTGTTATTTTTTTAGTATTTTTTTTTTTATTTATGGACCCTTTCCCTTTTTATAATTTACTTTCTCTATAGTTTAAATTAAATGAATACATGCTAATATACGGAATATATACTTTATTAAAAATACAAATGTAATTTAAGAATTTATTTGGAAAAATATTACTCAACCTATACTTAATTACTTATTAGAGAGTACAGAGTATGAACTATGATCAATACTTATTTGGTATTGCAAAATATTTTTCAATGCTTCATATTAGAGAGTATGAATTATATATTGTTTTTATTTGATAACAAACTTTCATATGTGGTCGATCACATTATGTGGCTAGTTATCAAGAATTATTAACTTATTACTTGATAAATATTTTAGACGCTATTCGATCAATATTACGTCCTCCGTTTTTTTATTATTGCACCATAGGGGTTAGATGCAAATATTTTGGTAGTGGAAAAAATAAGAGAGATAAAGGTAAAAATACAAAATTGCCCATGTGACATATTGATAAACTAAAAAATAAGTGTGAAAAAGCTAGGGTATCTTGGGTAGTGTGAACATAAATAATTTTTTTTCCTAAAAAGGAAATTATGCAATATTTGTGAAACTTTCTAAAAAGACAAATGGTGCAATAATAAAATAACGGAGGAAGTATTAAAGGTTACTCAATAAGAATACGGAACTTTTTTTTTAAAGAAAACATATACGGATTATTTTGCTCTTTTACAAGCGATCTCATATTATGTTTTGGTTCAATTATCATGTACTTGTATTAGTTAAGGGTTCGTTTGGCATCTTTCTGTTTTTTGGTTTTTTGTATTTTAAAAGTATATTATATATGTCACGTAATGAATCAAAAAATATTTAGACTTGTTAAAATCATGATAATTTTGAAAACTGACAACAGAAAAGTGGAAACACCTTTTTCTTGTTTCCTGTTTTTGGTTTTTAGTTTTAAAAAGAAAAAAAAAGGAAACTGAAAACTAAAAATGATGTCAAACAAACCCTAATTTTTTTTTTCTTTTTCATTTTGTAGATGTTTTCGGTGCCTTTAATCCATAAATGTATAGTTTTCAAAATATTTACTCAGTACATTATTATGTTTTGGTAAATTTAATCTATTACTCTGTATTTTTTTTTAATATAATAAGAATATTTAATGTGATGTTAATCAAGGCATTATCCAAGCTTAAAAACTAGTTTTCGATACTTTGTACACCAAATTTCGTATTAAAAGACAAAGTAATGTATAAAGTACGAGTATATATTATATGGGATTTATATTGTAGGTTGGATTGAATCTTTTAATTTGTGAATACTGTGAATTTGTCGGCTGAAAGAGGGAAGATGAATGGGTGGGTAGTTGCCAGTTGGGTGGGTGGGTTGAGAGTTTTATTTGCTTTGTGTGTATGGTGATTGCTTGAGTACGGCTCAATACCATTTCTTTTTCTTCTTTCTTTCGGTGCTCGTGCTTCTTCCGAGTTAATTTTTGGATTTTTAGTTTCTTAGATTTAGGCTATGTTCATATTTATTGAACTGAGTTGAAGTGAACTGATTGGAGCTGAAATTAACTGAAATGAACTGAATTGATTGGAGCTTAATTGAACTTAATCAAACTGAATTGAATATTTTATAAGAGAAGGAAATTAGGACCTAAACTTAACTGATTGGAGCTGAACTGAATTAAACTGAACTGATTGGAGCTGAAGTGAATAGGCCCTTGGGCATGTTCTGATTTACTGAACTAAACTGAGTTGAACTAAATTAATTATAAAAGAAGGAAATCAAGAACTGAACTGAATTAAAATTAAGCTGAAGAGAACATATCCTCAATGAGCTCAGATAAGATTTTGCCAAGGTAATTTTTTATGGAATAAATAATAACATATGATAGATTTGAAAATGGTAAATATTGTGCGAAAATATGTTTACTTACATTATACTGAGTAATCTTCAGAGTTATCCCTAAAGTACACATGTCGCATTTACAATAAAAAAAATTCCCGCCAAATTTTTTTTCTTTTTTTTAAAAAAAAATAAAAAGTTACAATAATTTATAAAAATATATTAAATTATCTATTTAACAAAAGAGATTTAAGGGTAGATTCAAATTCTAAAAAAAAAAATGTTATATAACTCATTCCATTTAAGCTAACTTTATTTTAAGGAAAAAATTAGAAATAATAATCTCAACTTTCATTGATTTTGTTTCAATAATCCCGACTTTGGATTATTCCAGAATAATAATCTAAATTTTGGAGGTTCCTCTTTTTCTTCAATCCCTAACCGGTCAATGAAAGTCAATGACCTATTATATCAGGTTCTGATTGGTCCACATATTGTTTTAAAAAATCAGAAAAACCACTGCCACCCTAACCTCCACCACCACTGCCAGTTCGTTGGACCACCGCATCAACTCCATTCC
Organism: Chenopodium quinoa; assembly: GCF_001683475.1. Classification (NCBI taxonomy): domain Eukaryota; kingdom Viridiplantae; phylum Streptophyta; class Magnoliopsida; order Caryophyllales; family Amaranthaceae; genus Chenopodium; species Chenopodium quinoa. Next base: position 214,855 of record NW_018744239.1, on the reverse strand, counting down.
ACGAAACATAACCACCACACGCAACCACCAAGGGAACCATCCCACGTTACCACCCCACGCAACCACCAAGGCAATCCATCCCCCACTCCTGAAAATCCCAAATCCCAGCCAAAATCGACCAACACCGCCCACCACAGAGTATTTCCCTATCAACATCTGCCCCGCACCACAACCTCGATCCCAACAACACCGATTTCATCCCACCAGCGCTTTTCTAGTGATCTCAAAGTAAAGGAAGGGAAAGGGAGGTTTAAGGGATGGGGGTGGGTTGCAGCACCGCCGCAGGGGGAGGGGGAAAGACGGCGCAGGGGAAGGGGAATAAGCGTCTTAGTGGGAGGGGAATATAACAGCAGCCAGAATTTGGGGTTAGGCTGGTGGTTTTTGGGGTTTGGCTAGTGGCCGAAATTGAAAGGGGTTTTAATTGGTGGTCGAGGTTGGGGTTTCAGGGAGGGGGATGGTTGTTTAAAGGGTAGTGGACGAAACAACGACTTTAGTGTTGGGGGAGGGTCGGAGGTCTGACGAGGGAGGTGTTTAGTTGAGCGGGTTGTCGGATTGGCTGGGTGGTTGGGGCTTTGGCTGGCTGCTGGGTTTTTTTTTCAATATTTTTAACAAATTAATTTGTGACACGTGTCACTTTAACAAAAAAAATAACTCATTCAACCGGTAATCGGTATTTGGGATTGAAGAAAAAGAAAACCCCCCTAAAGTTCGGATTATTCCAGAATAATCTAAAATTGGGTTAATTAAGAAAAATTAATGAAAGTTGAGATTATTATTTCTATTTTTTCCTATTTTAATTGACTTTAACTTTATGATTTTGAAATCTTATTATTATAAAACCGTGCATGGCACGAGGGCAAAAACTAGTGTTGTACTACATTTCTACGTTATATGGGATAAGATTATATTAGATTAATTGATGTACTCCCTCCGTCTCTTTATTAGAACTCTATTACTAATATCACAAACTATTGGGTGCGGGCACCCACACCCAACAGTTCGTGCAGGAGGAGCAACGATGACGATGAAGACGACAATGGTGGATGAAGACAAAAATGGCGGATGACGATCGGAAAATGGTGGTGGAATGAGGCAGGGGAGTTGGAGGTTTGATTGGTGATGGTCGTGGTTTGTTGTTGGTGGAGTTGCGATTAGGAGAGAATGGAGGAAAAGAGAGAAAAAAGTGCGACAAAAGAAGTGGTGTTGGTGGGTTTGTTGGGTCGATGGTTGGCGGGTGCAGTGGGAGTGGTGGTGTTTACAGTGGGTCAATGGTTGGTGATTGGTGGTGGGAGTGGGCGTGAGAATTTGTGGCGTGAGGAGCTGCTAAAACAAACATATCAGCCACATAAAATAAGTTTGTACATAGAGGAAGAGGAAGAGGAAGAGGAAGAGGAAGAGGGGGAAAAAGGAGAAAGAAGGAAATCAAATAAGTTTGTATATTAGCCATTACACTGAACTTATAAGCCAATAGCATTAGGGACATATAAGACATCAATAAAAACGTGTTAGCCAACAAAAGATATATATCAGCCAACAAGAAGAATACATCAACTAATAAGAGGAATATATTAGCTAACAAAAGATACTTATCACCCAACCAACGAAACATATCAGTCAACAAATGAAGCATATCAGCTAACAAAAAGATAAAATCAGTAAACAAAAGCAACAGGTAAACCGACAAAATAAATATATCAGCCAACAAAATGAAATATATAAGCCAACAATTAAAATATACATATCAACCAACAAAATAAATATATCATCTGACTAAAGAAACATATAAGTCAAATGATGTTTGATATCAGCCAACAAAAGGAAAAAAAAACAATTATCAGCCAACAAAAGGAATATATTAGCCAACACAAAAATCATACTCCCTCCGTTTTTTTATATGCATAACGTGCATTTACACGGAGTTTTAGGAAAGTTATTTGCTTTAATATTATATTGTGCGAGTGGGGCAAGTGGATGATTAATTTATTTTGATAAAAGTACAATGTGGGTCATGAAATAGATAGTATGTGAGAGAGAATGATTTATTTAATAATATAAATGGGGACCATGAAAGAGAGTGAAATGATAAAATATTTTGAGTGGGGTATTTGAGAAGAGAGAGAGATAATAAAATATAGTATAAAGTTACCAAATATAAAAGTGATGCATATATAAAAAAAACACTCCTAAATACAAAGTGATGCATATAAAAAAAACGGAGGGAGTATCAGCTAACAAATGAAACATATCAACCAACACATGAAACATATCAGCCAACAAGTAAAACATATTAATTAAGTCATCAGCACGGAAATTAGCGTGCAGGCATCTGCACGCAATAGCTTCTCTTCTAATATTTATTCCTCACATAATAAAGAGAAATAGGCTTCTAATTTAGGGACAGAGGGAGTATTTTTTTTTTTAATTTTTTTTTATAAAGTAGGTTATCATTGTTTTATAATTAGAAATAAAATAGTTACATAGTGCACAAATTACAAAATTATAATTAAGAAAGTTTATATTTTTTTACAACTTGGACTTGGATTGATCTTTCATATTCTTGTTGCCTTTTAAAATTGAGTTGTATTTGTTAAAAAAAAAATGAGTTGTATTATACTATATAAATAATACAGAGTAATATATGTTTTGGATTTTATAAGTATTGCGTTGGATATATCTTTACGTTTTTGTTTTTTACTATGGACATGTCAAAATTTTACATGTAGTAGTCATTTGAAATATAAATATGTATTGTTTAACATATACCTAAAGGATAAGAGTAGATCAATTTTTTTTCTAAAGGAAAATAAATAGATAATAAAAATAATCTATTAACTATTACTAAAACATAACATTATGTTGATGGCAATATCACTCCTTAAAACTGTATACGTGTCGCTTTCTTATGAATTTTTTTCCCGCCTAAAACCATTGATGATGCCATTTTTTATGATACTTTTTTTTTAAAGGATTTGTGTGTGTATGTGGGGGGGGGGGGGGGTTGACACTTCGTAAACAAGCTAAGTGATTCTTTCAACAACTTTTATCTAGAAAATCAGAGTATAGTAAATTGAATAGCAATTGTATTCCTTTCTTTTGATTTAAAGATCTATTACTCCCTTACCTCAATTCCTTAACACGATATTCAAGCGTCTATTCTTGAAATATTCAAACTGTATTCCTCTCAAGAAATCTCCTTCCATGAATAAAATGAATATAATCAATCAATCAATTATCAATTAACCTATACTAAAAGCGAACCTAAAGTGACACTTGTCATGATGTCATTAAAAAATTTCCCGCCTTTTTTTTCTTTATTTATTTATTTATTGCCAAATTTGAATGACTTCCAATTTTTAACCTACAATAATACTTATTTCCATTTTGACAACTATAGGGAATATTTTCAAGCCTTTAAAATCCCACTAGCTTGAACCCCACTGTGATCATACACTAAAGTACGGTGGCGTCCAAAAGGGAAGAAGATAGAGCAAAAGAGTCGGCAACAAGTTTTTAAGGAACTTGTAAACCGTTCACGAGGTGAAGGTTACACCCCTTAACGATCCAAGAGATCGTCAACTCCATAAGGTCATGAACCAAATAAGGGTTCGGGGATGATGGTACAAATCCAACCTAAAAGAGATTGAACCTGCCCTAATAATATGCCTCTACTTTATTCTGCTCGTATTCATGTGCGCTTTCTGACTAACATACAATCAATAGATTTAACCCTAAACCTGTTTAATCTATGTTGGTTGAATATTAATGCACAAATAAACTATTATTGGTGATCACTTGAAATTATAATCACAATTAACCTAACAAGATTATTAATTATCTTATTAAGCGAGATCGCAAATACCAATTCCCTTTAACCTGCAATAAAGGTGATCAAGCAATAAAGAATAAATAATAATATGCATATCAAGCAACATAATAAATAATCATCATCAATCATAATCATAAATGTTAGAAAGAACATAGGAAGCATCATACTTAATCATACTTAATATTAAAGATACCCTAGACATGATACTAGGAATCATAATAACAATATAAGCATGATATCTACATCATGAAATCAATTAAACCATCAAAGCACTTACTTGGATGCCTCGTATCTCTTTCTAATAACAAAATACACACGTTAGTAACTTCAAGGAAAATAATAATCAAACAATTAAATTAAATAATTGAAAGAGAAATTTGGGACCAAACCCTCAGAAATTAAAACCTTTCACGCCTAGGGCAAAGGCAACTTCGAATATGGCTAGGTGTTTCTAGATCTTGTGAATGCGGAATTTTGTATTTGAAAATAAAGTTTAGAAAGAGTGAGAGAGAATAATCAAGAAAATCTTGATGAGAGTTGGTGAAGACTTAAGAATAAGGAGAATTCGTGAATGTTGGTGATTGTTGTTGATTGAAACCGGAGTTTTTGATACGATATTTATAAAGAAAATCGGCCAAAAAAGATAATTTATCAAAACAGAGTCTGAAAATCACAAAAACAAATTGGCGCCAGCCCTGGCTCATTGGCGCCAGGACCAGTGGCTAGCGCCAGGCGCCAATGGCTGGCGTCTGGCGCCAATCCTGGTTCCAGGCGCCAAAGCCTGGGGTTGGACGCCAAACCGGATTGCAACGCGTTTTCGAAAATCTGATAGCTTTACCGTACTGGAAGATAAAATAATATAATTTCAGTCGAAAATGCTATTTGATCTAATTAGAACTCTAAAGAATCCTAATTGAATTAAGAATGATAAAACCTTCTAGAATGTTCTAGAAGACCAAAACCATTCCTAATTACATTAGGAATGATAAATCATATTAGGCCCCCCCTAGATCATTGGGCCGTACTTAAAACTCAAACCGGGCCCAGTTTAGTAAATTGGCCATAAATTCCTCAATATTCATCGGAATTGGGCTTATAATATATCGTTGGAAAGGTCTTTGCAAGCCCCATCCAAATACACCACTATTGGACCCATATCATGGACCAACCAAACTGGATTGGCTGTTTTCTTAAATTAAAGTTTTCAAAAACAGAGAGAAGAGAAAAGAAAAGAAATAAAACTTTCCGCAATACTAGACCTTTCCACACTTTCGTTTCATTCGATTATGATTCGACGTGAAAGGCACTCATCACTGGGTTTGGTTTTGGGGAGACACAAATGGGTATCTACAACAACACATTTAATCCAATCATACTCAATTAATTTTTTTATTATTAATTTTGTAATATATATTTTATATACTAGGAATCTTTTAGTTACAAATATAGTAACATAGATTAAAATTAAGGTATTGAAATACTTCGTATATCATTATCCAAGATTATTATAATAGTATCAATTTTTTTCCTCCAACTTAAAATTTATTTTAATTAAAAATAGAAAAAAAAATATTTTGATAGCATACTTTGTATAAATCTTAAAATTATGCATAATGTTTGTAAGAACAATCAAACAAAGTTATTTTATTATATTATACTGCTCCGTTTTTTTATATGTTAGAGTTGGATTTGCACATTTGTCGAGAAACAACTTTAACCATCAATTAAGTATTATTTTGTTACAAATATATTTTTAACATCATTCTTTATAATTTTTGTTATAAAGTTTAATTATTACCGTGCATAGCACGGGAGTTAACCTAGTTATTGTATATACGAGTTCTACACTATAATTTTTTTTTTTGTTAAAATTGTGCATCGCACCGGGATAATCTAATTTATAATACATTTATTGAATTTACATCATTTTTAACTCAAATTAATCTCCCATATTGTTTCCTTGCAAAAAGAAAATAAAACCAATACTCTTTTTTCTTTTTGGAACAAAAATTTAAAAATTGATATTCTATTTCTTATTCTATTTATTAAAAAAATTATCTTAAGGATCTGTTCTAATTTACTGAACTGATCTGATTGGAGTTGAAATGAAATGAACTAAACTGAATAAATCTGAAATGAATTGTTTATGAGAGAAGGAAAATTAAGAACTGACCTAAACTGAACTGGTTGGAGTTAAACTAAACTGAATTGAATTGAAATTTAGCTGAAGAGAACATGCCCTTAATTATTAATGTGCAATATATTGGACATGGTATTATGGTAATGCCCTGTTCACTTCATCTTATTTTTGCTTATCTGAAATTATTTTTACTAAATTGAAATTATTTTTACTAAACTGAAACTATATTTTTGTTGAACTTAAATTATTTATACTGAATTGAAATTAATTTACTGAACCGAAATTATTTTTGCTGAACTGAAGTTATTTTAATAGTATCTCTATTATATTTCTTCTTTACATTTACTGAACCGAAATTATTTTTACCGAACTGAAATTATTTTTGCTAAATAGTATTTTTTTTAAGGTGAAGTGAACAGAGCATAACATGAATTTTTAAAAAGAAAAAGTAAGAAAGTGGTTGTATACTTGTATAAAAAGAAAATTAATCATGCATTTGTGCTAGAAATGTTCAACCAATTTAGGGCCTATCCTATTCAGCTTAATTTCAGTTCAGCTTAGCTACAATCAGTTCAGTTTTGATTTCCTTCTCTCATAAACAATTCAGTTCAGTTTAGTTTGGCCTTAACCAGTTCAATTCAGTTAAGTTGTTTTCAATAAGTTGGAACATACCCTAATTATCATCTTAGGCACTACATGTTCTTAAGAATCTTTGATAGAAAATTAGGGCATGAGTTATACTTAGCTTCCTCTATTTTAATAAAAAGTGAATACATCCAAAATATACAATTTTTATAATCTAACAATATTTACAGTAACAATAGAAAATTAGGGCATGAGTTATACTTATGCTAATGCTTTGTCACCACAAAAAAAAAAAAAAAAAAAGAAGACTTATGCTAATGCATTAGACATATCCTATTGATTATAAGACAATGTTGATTGCAAATTTGGAAGTTATGTGATGTTATTTTGGTCCCCCTTGATAAAACATGGGTTGAGAACTTGACATACATATACCATGTGTGAGAAAGTTCAAGAAAAAGAGTCTATGTTGGGATACACAATAATTTTATGTAGTTTGATTTAAGTCTTCTAACCATCATCATGCAATGCAAAGGTATTTAAACTATAGCAATTTAAGATTTCTTTTGACATCCAACCGCACATCGTTGACTATTGAGGGTTGCAAATACTATCACGATGTCATTCATCATGTTTTTATTAACCCCCTTTATTTAAATTTATCTAATAATTTAATTATTAATTTACTTTAATGGGACCTTAGCTAATATTGAAAAGGAAACAAATAATAAAAATTGCACAAAGAGGAGTAGTAAACAACTAAATAATTATTATACATTATTTAATATAGAGATGAGAAAGTATGAAGTGTAGGTAGAGAAAGAGGACAACCATATAAATTTTGACCATACCTTTTCAAGATGTGGATGTTAAGTCTTGATTATTCCATTTACTACTAGTAGAATGTGCCTTTCATATCAAAATTTAAAATAACATATGTTTATGTGTTTTAGTCCAAGTCCTTTCATAACCAAAAATAAGGTCATGTGTCACACCATAGAGGTTAGCTAATTGACATCAAAATGAATAAAGTGTTCTTTGATTGAAAGTTAGCTTAAGAAAGATTACATATGCCCCTACTATCAATCTACTCAACTATTAAGACGAGTTAATAAGGAATTAAGTGATTACACGTCAGATTATATTAATTAAACTTATTAGTACACTAATTTTCTATGGAGTAATAATCTTTCTGTCAAAGATCAATATACAAACCTCTTATTACTCTATTTCACTTGATCTTTACAAACATGTAGTGAAATTTGCAATATGTTGACAACTTAGCTACACCACCACCTCATAATCATGAATTAACATTATATTGGTCGTGTATTACAACGGACAATCCGTTGTCAACTGTCGTTTTACTTGGCTAATTCGACCAACTACGTGCTAGAATTGGTTACTTTAGTTGGTTGTTTGACTATCATCCGGGTGTAAATATGTTTGGGTAAAGCAACTAATTAGTTGTAGTTAAAGATGGGCATGGGCCGTGCCGGCACGCGGGCGGCACGGGCCCAGCACGATTCCGGCACGGCCCGACACGACACGATCGCCGGCACGGCACGGCGGCCCACCTGTGGGCCGTGCCGTGAACAAAAATTTGGGAATTGGCACGAGCACGACACGAGGCACGGTGGCCGGCCCGTGGGTCGACACGCCGGCACGACTCGTGGCACGGTCTGGCACGGTAGTGGTAATTTAATTTTTATTATATGTATTGTTGTTTTTTGCTAAATTAATAAAATTATTTATATAAACTTAAACATAATTAGATAAATAATTTTTATAACCTTAATTAAAATAAAGTTTGTTTAAAACAAAATATATTAAGATTATTAACATTAACATAAACATAAATTAATAACATTATTTATATAAAATTAAGTTATACTAAAAAATATTTATATATCGTTTTTTTTTACGTTCATTTAAAAAAAAAAAAAAAAGTGGCACGATTTGTCCCGCGGCCCGCCAGGCACGTGGGCCGTTCTGTTCCGTGGGCTAGGGTGTGCCAAATTTAGGCACGGCACGGCACGGCCCGCCGCGAAGACGACACGGCACGCCCACCACCGCGGCACGGCCAGGCACGGCCCGCGGCGGCACGGCACGACCCGTTGCCCATGTTTAGTTGTAGTTATACAAAATGCCCTTTAAAGATACACTAACTTTTATATGTGGTTGGCCAGCCGTCACAAAATTATTCTGTTTGTATTATAGAGATTACTCTATTGCAATTATAAGGGTTTCTTAGTTAGTAATATAGGGATTACTCTATTAGTGTTATATGGTTACTAAGATTAGTTACTCAATAAGGCCCTGTTCTCTTCACCTTACAAAAATAATATTAAGTAAAAATAATTTCAGTTCAGTAAAATAAGTTAAGCTCAGTAAAAGTAATTTAAGTTCAGTAAAAATAAGATCAGTTTGTTCAGTAAAATTCATTTTCTTAAAGAAGAATTATAACAGAAAATCTGTAAAAAAAAATTCAGTTTGGCAAAAATAATTTCATTTCAGTAAAATTAATTTAAGTTTAGTAAAAATAATTTAAGTTCATCAAATATAATTTTGTTTGAGTAAAAGTAATTTCAGTTCAACAAAAATAAAGTGAAGAGAATGAGGCCTAAGTATAATTAGGGATTACTTTGTCAGTATCAATATTATAGGAGTCACTCCTATTTTTTTACAAGGAGACTCACGGTGTGGCCAGTCGTGCAAAAAACGCGCTGCTAAATATATTATCATGTTAATGCCCTATTAACTTCACCTTAAGAAAATAATATTCAATAAAAATAATTTCAGTTCGTTAAAATAATTTAAGTTCAGTAAAAATTAGTAATTGTAAAGAAGAAATATAATAGATTTTTCGATAAAAAATAATTTCAATTCAGCAAAAATAATTTTAGTTCGATAAAATTAATTTCATTTCAGTAAAAATAATTTCATTTCAGCAAAAATAAGGTGAAGAGAACGATGCCTTAGTATATCCATTTGATATAAGATAAAATTATTATCTACTAGTTATTAATTATTAATTCTCAATCATTTAATTGTTAATCAATAAAAAAAACAAAAATTAAAAAATTAATATCAAGGTGAAAAGGTTAAAGGTCAACCCCAAGTAACCAATAGACTAACCTTTTTATTTTTGGTGAAAAACAAATCGATATTTCATCTACCAACTAGTGTGTAGTCCGAGCATTGCACCGGATTGCTACTTTAATTATTCCTTGTGATTATATGTATTTGATATTTATAATTTCCTTTTTTTTTAATTAATCTTTGTGATTATCAATTATATACATTTATTTTCATGTTTATAATATAGTTGATAATTAGCTTAAATAGTTAAATAACCATTGTTTTTATAAGAGGTTGGGTGTTCTGTGTTCAAATCCCCTCATCATTATCTTTTTATATGAAGCAATATTGGAGTGATGTGGCATAATGATTAAGGTTGATTGAGTAGTGATGCTGTGGCATAATGAGAGATGGAGTAGGTGACGTGGCGTGGTCAACGAGACACATAAATGCTTTAGTAACGTCTTTTAATAGATTAAGTTTAGATAATCAAACACCACTTTCATTGATTGTCTGCCCATGTAAAAAAAGTCAAACGTCTTTTATCAAACACCGGAAGATATGATCAAATGATTCAAATCAAATCACCCCTTTATTTGTTCTACTATATATAGATTAATTTTAATTTTTCATGGTATTTAAAAAAAAAAACACTTTATTTTTACATAGGAAGGCAAAAAGCATGATATAATTTACCACGAGGCATTAATCACACCAAGGTTGTTTGCATGTCTTCCCCTTGAAACATTGAACATGTGTAGAAATGAGAGAGTATTATCATCGAATTTTCAACTACGTCTCTTAACTATAAAGCAAATTAATTGTGAAGCTCATTTAGTTATGGGGTGTTTTATATTTTAGGGGACAGGCTAACAACAATTTGATATCCCTAAAGAACAATTATTTTAATGTGTTTGGAATTGGATTTTGGGAATTAAAATAGAATATAATTAAGGGTCTTATTCCAATTAACTATTTTATTTCTTAAATTAGGGGCAGAGAATGTGTCATACTTGGGAATTATTAATTTTTTTTCCCCTTTGGTAAACTCTATCATACAGTTAAGCTAAGAGGGGAGGAAAATTGAAAAGTTGATATCCAAGTTTGAACTTTCCAAAGTATCTCTGTCAAAACTAGTGTGTGATTCGGGTTTTGTTTTGAGTGATACTTTGAATGATTTCTTTTTTTATATTAGACACTTTAAAAGACTTGTTGTTGAAGAATAGATCTCCCAAGTATCACCACATTTAATCACCACATGTAAGTGTCCTACATTGGTTGAAGAAGAGAGAGTTAATCACTTTATAAGGCTAAGGGGCTACTCCCCCTATTGCCATATGGTTTTAGGATAGAACCTCATTTGAACTCATGAAGTAGACTCTTTCTCTTGGTTTGCGGGTGCGGCCCAAACCCATTTATCATGGTTTCAGAGCCAAGTTGAGTTATATATTGATCTAGACCATGGACAACTCACATGTGAGGGGGAGTGTTGAGCCCATCAAAAAACCCACATGTGAGTGGTGTGTATCCCACATGGAAGAAATAAGAAAGTTGTGTCCACTTTATAAGGCTAAGGGGCTACTCCTCCTATTGCCATATGGTTTTGAGGTAGAACCTCCTTAGTCATATAAAGTGGATAATTGTGACGGTTGTGACCCAGGCTCGTTTATTACTTGTTGATTTTTTTATTTAAAAAAAATTAGTATACATTGACAACAACGACTTATTTTGGATTTTTAGTGCACTTGAAATAGGACTCCATAAGAATGAGTATGGGCTTTTAATATGTGTATGTATTTATATGAACTAGTTTTGTACCCCGAGCGACGCTCAAGTTGTTTATTGAATATTAAGAAAATCTATATGCCAAATTTCAATGCCAGAAAAGTGAAGTTAGCGGCCATATTTTTCGATCTAAAGGTACCTCCTCACAACAAAAGTGACTTATGAGGACTCATTTCGCCACTTCGAACATATAAGATCATTGTTCACAAAACAAGTGAACATATAAGTGCTTTTTATACAAATTTTCCTAAAGGGAAAGGGTCGGGAGAAATAGTTAAATTTCCGAAATTTTTTGCTATTTCCGATATATAAAATACTTAGTTTGATAAGAGAAAAAAGAGAGAACAATAGAGAGGAGACGACTAGGATTTATTTTTATTTTTTTACCTACAACAATTTTACGGAGTGAATATAACATTTTACGCAAATATATTATTTTGAAGAACCGTAGAGAGAAAAACGATTAAAATTTAAAATAGATATGCAAGTAGGTTTTCTTTTTTTAACCTTATTTTATTTTTATTTTTAACACAGATAAGTAGCTAATTGCTTATTCATATTGAAAAGCTGTTGGCAAGATGCCAACATCAAGAATCCAGGGAACAATCTTGCAAACTCAGTTTGACAGTACTTTGTGTTGCTGTTTTCTTTGTCAAATTATTTTCCCTAGTTGTACTAATACGTAGTAGTACTGAGTAAATAAACACAATAACTTGTGGGACCTCACAGTTGAGTTTATCTCAAAAATTAAAGTTGTATTTAATCTACGCTAATTTGGCATGTATAAGTTATATTTAATCTACGCTAATTTGGCATGTGTAACACGATGAGTGGACCACTATGTGTCATTACCCCGTCTTAAATTAATAACCTAAGACCACAAAGGGAGAAAAAAAAAGTAGGCAATTGTAGACACCCATTTGTGTCTCCACAAAACCAAACCTGGTGATGAGTGCCTTTCGCGTCGAATCATAATCGAATGAAGTGAAAGTGTGGAAAGTCTACTGTTGCGGATAGTTTTAATTCTTTTCTCTTCTCTCGTTTTTGAAAACTTATTTTAAGAAAACAGCCAATCCAGTTTGGTTGGTTCATGATATGGGTCCAGTAGTAGTGTAGTTGGATGGGGTTGCAAAGACCTTTCCAACGATATATTATAAGCCCAAATCCGATGAATATTGAGGAAGTTATGACCAATTTACTAAACTGGGTCCGATTTGAGCTTTATATGCGGCCCAATGATCTAGGGGAGGGCCTAATATGATTTATCATTCCTAATGCAATTAGGAATGGTTTTAGTCTTCTAGGTTCTTCTAGAAGATTCTTTTCATTCCTAATTCAATTAGCATTGATAAATTGACCTTTGTTGACTTTTCAGAGTTTTAATCAAAATCAAATAGCATTTTCGAAGAAATTATATTATTTTATCCTCCAGTACGGTAAACTTATCGGATTTTCGAAAACGTGTTAAAATCAAGCTTGGCGTCTGACCCCAGGCCTTGGCGCCTGGAACCAAGCCTGGCGCTTGGCGCTAGCCATTGGTGCCTGGCGCTAGTGTTGGTGCTTGGCGCCAGCTAGCCAGGGTTGGCGCCAGCTCTGTTTTCTGAGCGTCAGATTCTGTTTTGTTAATTTATCTTTTTTGGCTGATTTTCTCTATAAATATCGTATCAAAAACCCCGTTTTCATTCATCAACAATCAGTTTTCATTCGCAAATCACTAATTCATTAGCATTCTTTAATTCATTCATCTCTCTCATTCATCTCTTTCTTTCTTTTAAAAACTTTGCTTTTTATACAAAATTCCGCATTCACAAGATCTGGAAACACCTAGCCATATTCGAAGTTGCCTTCGCCCTAGACGTGAAAGGTTTAATTTCTGAGGGTTTGGTCCCAAATCTCTATTTTAATTATTTAATTTAATTGTTTGATTATTATTTTCCTTGAAGTTACTAACGTGTGTATTTTGTTATTAGAAAGAGGTACGAGGCATCAAAGTAAGTGCTTTTATTGATTTATTGATATTATGATGTAGAATTCATGTTTACATTGTTATTATGATATTCCTAGTATCATGTCTAGGGTATTTTTAATATTAAATATGATTCCTATGATGCTTCCTATGCTCTTCCTAATATTTATAATGTTAGTATCATGTTAGGGTTAAAGATTTGATTTTTATTGCTTAGTGACATGCTAGGGTTTGTTATTAATATTGTTAGTATCATGTCTAGGATCTTGCAATTATTATGCTTTAATATTAACATGAACTTGATTATGATTATAATCGTTATAATTTATGATTATGAATATTATTATTATTATGAATATTATGAATATTATTATTATTATTATTATTATTATTATTATTATTATTATTATTTTGATGATGATTATTTTATTTATGATGATATTTAGAATTTTCCGCGTAATTTTACTGAAAAACTAACTGTCCAATTTGTGCGGAAAATCGTGCAACTTTGGTCAAAACGCCAGGAATATTCGCTGACAGCTTCAAGGAGTGTGCAGGATATGCGCGAGAACACCGTGTCACGAAACAAAAATCTCGTGACACGGCAGTTGGATCCGTCACGCGGTACAAAATTCCCGTGACACGGCAGTGCGATCCGTCACGCGGTAATTTTGTTGCTGCAAATTAGTCAGCTGGCATTTTTGACCAGGAGAATACGCGTGTGCCACGTGGGGTTGTCCTGCGACACGGAGAATGCATCCCGCTAGACGGTGAGTTTCCCGTGTCGCGGGAATTCGTTCTTGTTCAGAATTCCCACGTGCCACGCGCGTGAAGTCTGTAACGGTCACTTTGTTTTGTCTTTAAATTCGAGCTGCTCTTCACCATTTTTGCCATTTTCTTGCTACTTCCGCTCTTCCTCTTCTCCATTTTTTTTTGCTTCTCAAATCACCGAGCCACGGTTTCGCTGTACCGGTAGACGGTTGTGTTCACCGTGTCACGAATTTTGTCACCGTGACACGGCGGTTTTGCTTCCCCCCCTTTATTTATTTATTTATTTTTCTTCTGCTGCCGCTCGTTGCTGCTGCTGTTCTTGTGCTCGTCACGGCTGGTCGAAGCTCCGCCTTTCCCGGAATCACCGTGACACGGGACCTGTACATCGTGTCACGACTTTGACTTCCCGTGTCGCGGCGGTCTGTACTACTGTCCCCGCGGTTTTTTCGAGCTTTGGAGCTCAAATTCTCATCAATTTCGCTCTAAATTTTGCTACTTTCTTCATTTTCGATTCTCCACAAGGATCCATGTAAGTTTCTTTTGATTTTTGTCTCGAATTTGCTTCAAATGAGTAATTTCATGTAAAAACCCTTTAAAATCAATTTGGGGATTTTTTGATTTTAAGGTTTATGTTTAAATTCTTGCCATGAATTTACTTGTATATGTATGTATGTGTGTTTGTGAGCGATTTGAGACAAAAATTGCATGATTTGGTAAATCACCATTTTTGGTACTACTTGTGGGAAATGGTGTTCTTGTTGTTCATGTTGTTCTTTTGCACTTGAAAGGATGACATATTGGTTGTAGATCTTGTAAAATATGCCATGATGCGTCGATCTATTGTTTTCGTGCAATTTTGAAACATAATCTGTGTTGTGTATGTACTACATTGTCATGGAGAACATAATATCATGCAATTAGGAGAATATAGTATTAGTTCGTCATGAAGAAACTAAATACTGTGAATAATTCCATTATTTTGCTAAGTTTTAGCCTTGAGGTAAAAATTTAGCATATAATAGAAAATGCAATAAATAACTAAATAACCTAGGAAATGATGCTAAGCATTTAGATTTTTATTAAAATGCAACTTGAAATAAATAAATAAATAAATATCTTAGGAAATGATGCTAAGCATTTAGATTTTAATTTTTATAATAGCATGCCTAGACGACGGGATCGCGATCTTTCCACTCATGGCCAGCGTCAAGCTTTTCGGGAGGACACTCCCACGATTCCCGAGGGTATGGATGACGACATCTTACAGTCTGAGCCTCGACCTTCTACGGGTAGGGGTAGGTGGGCTCCACCTCCGTGGACACCAGACCAGTTGGTTTTCTGTCGTGAGAACCACGTTTCTCATTGTCCACTTGCCGACCTAGTCGACGGCACGCTTCGCCATCATGGTTCTGGAGCTGGAGATTTGATTCCTCGACTTCATGGGATTATCACGAGGGATCCTGCTACAAACGCCTTATGGGAATCAGCTGGTCTGGTAGACTTTTATTCGGCGAACGTAAGGTTTCGCATCTCCCGGGGTTGTGGCGCGACAGTCGTCCCCGCGTTGTTGTAGTATTTTTGGGATACTACAAACACTTTTCATTTTGCTTGGGGGGAGATGACAAACACTTTTCATTTTGCTTCACTGACCGGGCCGTAGCGCAGATGTCAGATCTTTCTCGGGGTGCGGCTGAGGCAGCCGATTTGTTAGGTCCGATCGTTCAGCATATCTGGACTCAGCCGGTGTCTCAAGGTGGACCTAGGAGCGGGCGATCAGAGTTGTCTTCTGTTCTGGCCCGTGGTTTTAACATGGAGGAGACATCACCTGAGCAGCGAGTGCGGATCTTCATTTTGATTCTCATTTCCATGACTCTTTCTCCTGATAGGAGTTCGCGTGCGCTCGTTTGCTACCTACCTTCTTTTCTTAAGATCAGTGAGATATAATCCTATAGCTGGGCCAGCCTTGGATATGCCGATCTTCTCTTGTCGTTACGTCATGGCTGTAGGCAGCTGAACGACGAGTCCCCTGTCACTGTCTACGGTTTATGGAGAGTCGTAGAGGTTACGATCCTTTCCTTTTCTTGTTTTGTTTTAATTTGTTCGACTCACGTGCTCAAAGATTACTTTTCATGGCAGCTATGGTTCTATGAGTACTTTCCGAGATTGGCTCCTCGACGGCGTCGTGGAGCGGTTCATGACTTCCCTGTCAGAGCCAGCTGGCGTGACCGAGGCGAGTCACGGGTGGAGTCTGTCTCTGCGCTACGCGGGCTGTTACGCCGAGGCACCTCTTCTATTGGTGTAAGAATTACTTTTGTAGCCTGTTATTTTCTATCTTTACATTATTTCTGGCGCTTCATTGCAACTTTTTATGGTTTTCAGGTTGCTATTGATGTCCAGTATCGGCCTTGGGCTGGGATGACTAATCTTCCCGAGGCCTTGCAGCTTTCAGCGTACCGCACTGTTTTTGTTGGTACTGGACGCTTTGTTTGGTATTTAGGGGAGCGTGTCGTTCGTTAGCATAGTGGTGATCGCTTTGTGGTGCCCTTGTCTCCACCGGAGTCGATGCTGGACTCACGCTTGCTTAGGGAGTTGATAAACAGGGGAGAGCGCTACACTTTTCCTTGGCAGGAGCTTGTGCGTATGGAGGGCGATTATGCATAGGACTTGCTTCCCTCTTTGGCTCCTCCACCCTGTCTTCCTGAGGTATGATTTCTTTTGAGGAGTTTGTCGCTAGTCTATGTTTAAACAGTCGAATAACTTGATTATTCGATTGTATTTTCAAACGACTGTTCACCGTGTGGGGAGGATTGAGATTCCGCCTCAATCTGTCCGCCACCCAGGGCCGATTGGTATTACTGAGGACCATATTGTTGACGCGCCAGAGGGTTTTAGACAGGCGCAGGAGTCTCTGCCTGATGTTTTTGAGCCGGTAAGCTTTTGATACATTATTCATATTTTTTTAATACCGCTTGTTACTGATTTTTCTCTTTGCTTTGTTCTCATCCTACTTACCCGGAGATGATGGGCTTCATGAAGCTGGTTGATGCTTTGAAGTACTGCATCATCAAGCTTCGGCGTGGCGCGAGCTGTCGAGGCGGTTCTGGCGATGTTCTTGAGGTATGTTCACTTTTTCATTTTTACCATTTGTTCTGTCTTTCACCATTGACATCTTTTGATTTTGTGTCTTTCAGGAGCGACGGAGGTCCCGCTCGAGGCATAGAGGCTCGGACGAGGGGGAGCCTATTCGTGGCAGATGATATATTGAGGTTCATCGGCATTCTCAGTCTCAGCGGGAGCCTCAGATTTCTCAACCGTTTCAGAAGGCTCAGTGGCAGCAGCCTCAGTCTTCCCAGCGCTTTCAGGGTCAGGGTCAGTGGCAGCGACAGTCGTTTTCACAGTCTTCACAGCCTGAGTTCAGGCCAGTTATCACTCCCGTGGATCAGGGCCTATACTCAGCTCCATCGTCTGGGGCGCTTCCTCCCCCGATGTCAGGCTTGTTTTCAGTTCCAGTGTATGGGACGATGCCTCCACCGACGATTCCTACTTCTTTGAGTCAGTCTACACCGCTTGCCAGTTGGACGGGTCTTGCTTTGAGTTTGACCGCTACTGGAGTTACAGGGACTAGTAGGGATACTACTCCTCGTACCCGGATGATGGCGGGGCTCTTTGGCTCGCCGATCCCATATTGATAGGCTGAAGATGACACCGATCCTCACTCTTCTAGTTCTACAGATTTTTGACCGAGGGTTTTTATTTGTACATACTGTGATGACACTTGACGCTGCTTATTTATCATGACTCATTTTGTACATTATTCACAATTTATGTGTTTATTAGTGTGTGTTAGTGTGTGCTTGAGACTCATTGTGTGTGATTGTGTATGACCCGACAAAAAAACGTTAGTGGTGTAAGTGGAGGGTACCGACCTTCCCCAAAAGAAAAAAGAAATAAAAAGAAAAGAAAAATATGAATAAGTTTTTTACAACTACTCCAAAATAAATATGTTTAGAAATGGGACGAGGTTTATAACTTCCCCAAAGAAAAATAAATAAATAAAATAATAATAGAAATAAGAGTAATTAATAAAATAAAATAATAAATAATAAAGATGAATAGAAATAATAATAATAAAGTAAAAGAAATAAAATGATAAAAATAAAAAATAAAAATATTAATAATAAAAAAAAAGTTGAGAAGTTTATTAGGAATGGAACTCTCGAAAAACAGAATTAAAAAATAAACGGTGAAGATAAAACAATAAAAATCCGGATAGATACAGGAAAAGGATAAAAAAAGAAAACGCGTGGGCGCTGTGACACGACACCGTACACTGTGTCACGGCGAAATCTGTCGTGTCGCGGCATAAATTCCCGTGACATGGTGAGAACTCCCGTGTCACGGTGCGCGTATTCTACAACGGTGTGGTTTACGCGTATAGAAAGATAGATTCTGAGTAGTTCCGAGCGTTTTGCTATAAAATAGGCCCAGTATATTTGTGATATGCATAATTTCGAAACACAAAATAATTAGAATTTCATATTTCAGTAATAATGTCTCTGAATTTTGATAATACATTGCGCGACTGGTTTTATTCTTTGACCAATACTGACAAAAGAGAGTTGGAATCGTTTCATGTCAGGGGTTTACTAGCCCTGAGACATGTAGCGATTGAACATAATTTTCTTAGGGCAGCATTAGACTATTGGAGTCCAGAAACACATTGTTTTAAATTTGATTACGATGAAATTTGTCCTCTGCCGGAGGAATTCGGTGCCATCTTTGGATTTCCTGCCAGAAATCTTATTGCCAAGCCTACCCTACGTGAATATTATTACCAAGACTTTGAACGCCATCTGAATCTAACAGATCCAGATTTAAATAGAATTGTGTGTGGTAATGAGGTAGACTTAGAAAAACTTGCAAATTTATATTTCAATCGCCCTGTCTCCGAGTCTTATCATGTATATTGTAGAAGGGCTTATATTTTTTGCATGTTTAGCAAGCTTTTATTTGCAAACGGTAGGGTAGGACATGCTTGTCTAGCATCTGTGCTTGAACATGCTGAATCTGGGAGGTCTCCTATGCCTACGTGCCTTGGAGAAACTTTTCGCGGCCTTGACAAAGCAAAAGCTGACCGGAAAGCCATCAGGAAGGGATCTCTAGTACTGCTGCAGGTAAAAACATGCTCCGAGTAGCCCCCGTGGCACAAATCAGGCACCGTATCACGGTGCACTTCTGCCGTGACACGGTGCATTATCCCGTATTACGGTGGAATCTGCATTTTTTTTTTTGCAGATTTGGTTGATGGAGCATTTAGAACTTTTTGAAGCCCCCGACTATATTGAAAAATATGGTCCCAAAGATCTAGTCCGCAGGAAGAAGAATTACTTTGTGAACATGTCATATGAAGATTGAAAGAATTTCTTTGCAAAGAGAGAATTTTCCATTCGTTGGGTGGTGCCTTGGTGGAGGCTTACTAGGATGGTTGGTACGAATGATACTCCGTATTGCCGTGTTCCCAGTATCTCAAGACCGAATTTTTATTGTCCTTCTCGACTGATGCGATAGTATGGACTTGAACAAGTAGTTCCACGCTATAACAATAGTCCTCGTGAAGTATCGTTGCATGAAAGTAACGTTCACAAGTACGAGGGTTATTGGATTGGAAGACCTTTGTGGACCGTTTCTGCGAGTAACCAAGCTCCTCCTCCCTTATCTAGTGCATACAAGGCATGGTTGAATCCTAGAAGTAGAAGGGATCGAGTCGGATCACGCAAATCTGATGTGAAGAGCCGTCTTGGAAATAAGAAAGCGCCTCCTAAAGATCGTCTAGGTCCAAGAACACAAGGGATTAAGTTTAAGACTCCTATAATGTCGAAAAGGAAGAATTATGTGAAAGGGAAGGGTAAGGAGAAGATGGTTTATAGAGAGAAGCAACCAAAGAATTTTAAGAAAGGTGAAAGGGGTGCAAGTTCAACTAGGGGTGTGACGTTTCGGGCTACAAAAGACACACTAATGGTGAATGCCGACCTAGTTGAAAAAGAGAAGGAGGTTCCTAAAGTGAAGAAGGATTAGATCAGTATTGCTTTGCTTTTATGATTTATAATTTTTAAAATAAGGCGCATGATGCCAATAAGTGTAGTCACATTTATTTCAATATTAATAGCATATTTATTTTCGCCTTAAATAAAAATTACAATGACTTTTTTTTGTTATATTCGAGTCAAGAACTCGGACTCAATGGAAGAAAAAATAAAAAATGTAGAACAAATAACTGAATTCGCGAAGATTGCGTCATTAAAAAAATCGATAAATCTGAGATTCCACCGTGTCACAGTGGAGCTTGCCGTGACATGGTGGAAATTCCCGTGGTGCGGCAAACATTTTTTTTTTGCAGTCCACCGTGCCACAGTGAAAATTGCCGTGACACGGTAGAGTTTCCTATTTTTTTTTTAATTTTTTATTTTTATTCTAGCTCCATTTTGTCGTGACGCAATGCTGAACTAGCGCGCACACTTGATCGACGGAGGAATGATTTTATTTTTTTTAAAGTGGTCGGGCCCCTTTGAGGGGTTGCCTACGTATCCTTAAAAAGGAATCAGGCCAAACGTAGCTCTATTAGGTTATGAACCCATGCAACTAGGCATAAAATTTCTTGAGTTGATCCAAGTTGGTTAAATTGTGGAAACCGTTACCGTCCATGTCTACCAATTGTGCCGCTGCGCCAAATAAGATGGCTTTAACAATGTACGGGCCTAACCAATTTGGTCTGAATTTTCCTCTTGGATCCAACACATTTTTGCGAAGTGCCTTAAGCACCAGGTCACCTTCTTTAATGTTCCTAGTCTTGACTTTTTTATTGAAATGTCGCGCCATACGCTGTTGGTAGGTTTGGACATGATGCAAAGCTGTCAAGCGTTTTTCGTCAAGTAAGACTAATTCATCATATCTTGCTCTAATCCAGTCGACTTCATCTAGTTGGCTTTCTAACGTGATTCGGAGAGAAGGGATTTTGAGCTCTATTGGTTGTACAGCTTCAACTCCATAGACCAAAGAGAAAGGGTAGCCCCCGTTGATGTACGAACATAGGTTCGATAACCCCAAAGGGCGAAATGTAGCTTACTTGGCCAATCTTTGTAATTTTCCGTCATCTTTTCGATGATAGTTTTCACATTTTTGTTGGCCGATTCGACCGCACCATTTGTTTGTGGTCTGTAGGGTGATGATCTGTGATGCTTGATATGATATTTAATAATTCCACGAATTCGGCTTGGAAATGCGTTCCATTATCACTGATCATCTCATGAGGTATCCCATAGCAACATATGATTTTTTCTCAATGAATTGAGCTACGTGTTTTATCGTTAACTTAGAGGCAGCTTCGACCCATTTGGTGAAATAGTCGATTGCTACGAGGATGAATTCATGCCCCCTTGTCCTAGTGGCGTTATCTTTCTAGTGATGTCGATACCCAAGTAGAGAAAGGCAATGGAGAGGTATATGTGTAGAGAAGAGAAGGTGGAACGTGCTGTAAATTTGCGTAGACTTGACATTTCATACATTTCTTGACGTATTCGTGACAATCTCTTTCCATGGTAGTCCAATAATAACCTTGTCGTTAAATCTTCTAGACTAACATCTTAGCATTCATATGCGTTCCACATATGCCGGCATGAAGATTTTCCATGGTTTTGTGTGCTTCTTTCTTGGCTATGCATAAGAGATTTCTTTCTAGTGCAGTCCATTTATGGAGTTCTCCCCTGATGAGCACATACTATGAGGCCAGGAGCCTCAAAGCATGGCGTGCCCTTTTATTAGTATTAGGAGGGTATTCTCCTCTTGTCACGTAGTTAAGGATATCTGTATACCATGGCTCTTCATCTTCTTCTTGCAATTCTTGTTCATCATCAAGTGCGTGAACATAAGCCGATTCATATTTCTATGGTCAACGACATTCTAATTGTATCCGTTGGAATTCGCACCATTGATGCTAATTTAGCTAGTGCGTCGGCGAACTGGTTTTCTTCTCTAGGCAAGTACGTATATTCCACTTCATCTAGTTGCTCCGTGAGAGTTTCTAAATGAGCTTGATATAAAGCGAGACTTTCACTTCTTACTTTCCGTCTCTTGGAGATCTAGTTAATGATTAGCGAAGAATCACCGTAGATTCCGAGCTTCTTAATTCCCAGGGCCACAACTGTTTCTAATCCCAAAATACATGCTTCATATTCTGCGGCATTGTTGGTGACATCAAAGTCGAGCTTCATGGAAATTGGGATATGCTCTTCATTGGGTGATACAAGCAAGACTCCTACACCACAACCTTTTTGGTTTGAAGCTCCATCGAAATAGAGCGTCCAGCTATCATCTCCGGTCATGAGTAAATCTTCGTTAGGGAAATCATATTCATCTTCTTCTTTCTCAACTTCTTCTAGCGGAAAATCTGCTAAGAAGTCAAAAACCGCAAAACCTTTGATGGCTTTTTGTGGTACAAATTTCAAGTCAAACTGAGCAAGGTTGACTATCCACCTTGATAATCTGCCATTGAGTGTTGCTTTTTCGAACAAGTATTTGAGAGGATCCATCTTGGACACGACATGCACTGTATGAGTGAGCATGTAATGTCTTAGTTTCTGTGCGGCCTACACAAGTGCGAGACACAACTTTTCAAGTGGTGTGTATCGTTTCTCGTATCCTTGAAGCTTCTTGCTCAAGTAGTAAATTGCATTCTCCTTGCTTTCGATCTCTTGTGCTAGCATTGCCCCCATCGTTTCTCTTGTGACCGTAAGGTAGAGTCGAAGAGGAAAGTCAGGTATTTCTGGCGCTAGCACAGGTGTGTTTGCCAGGTATTCTTTGGTTTTGTCGAAATCTTTTTGGCAATCATCATCCCATGTGACTGGGACATTTTTCTTAAGCTTCTTGAATATAGGTTCACATATCGCCGTGAGTTTTGATATGAACCTACTTATATATTGCTACCTTCCAATGAAACCTCAAATTTCCTTCTCATTCTTGGGCGGTGGCATGGCCATGATCGCTTTGACTTTTGTGGGAACTATTTCAATCCCTCGAGAACTGATCACATATCCAAGTAATTTTCCTGACGTGACTCCGAATGCACACTTTGCTGGATTTAATCTCATGTTATACTTGCGGAGTCTTTAAAAGAACTTGCGAAGTGCAATGATGTGGCTTGGGCGATCTTTAGACTTAAGGATCATATCATCGACATAGACCTCTACCTCTTTGTGCATCATATCATGTAATAATACTGTGGCTGCTCTTTGGTAGGTGGCACCTGCGTTTTTCAACCCGAATGGCATTACCGTATAGCAATATATACCCCATTGCGTGATGAATGTGGTTTTCTCCATATCTTCCTCGCCCATTAATACTTGATTATATCTGGCGTAGCCGTCCATGAACGATAGGAGTGCATGGTTTGCTGTGTTATCGACCAGAATGTCAATGTGAGGTAGAGGGAACCCATCTTTCGGGCTTGCCTTATTGAGGTCCCTGTAATCAACACACATTCTGACCCTTCCATCCATCTTTGGAATTGGAACCACATTTTCTATCCACTCTGGATACTTAGATACTTTGATGAAACCTTCGGCCAATCGCTTTTTGATTTCTTCTTTGATTTTGAGAGCCACATCCGGTTTCATACAGCGCAACTTTTGTTTGATAGGCTTCATACCTGGAATGAGTGGTATCGTATGCTGAGCTATATCCCTGTCAATTCCTGGAATATCTTGGTATGACCAAGCAAATACATCAACAAATTCACTAAGCAAGTTAATTATCTCTTTGCGTTCATCTTGACTTAGTGTTAATCCAATTTTTACTTCTTTGATAGTCGTATCATTGGAAATATTAACTGTTTCTGTATCTTCGATAACTGTCGTTTTATTTCCGTGTTCTTCCATTGCTTTTATTATTTCTTTGTCATTTTTATCATCAGCAAAGCAATATTGATCAGGGTTAGGGGAATGACACGCATCGTAAGCAAAAGTATTCATTTTATTGAATTCATCGGTCAATTCATCAAGAGGGGCAAGGTCAGTTGCGACCTCACCGGAAAGAGAAGACTCAACAAGAGACTCAGGATTGGAATCTATAGCAGAAAGAGGGTCGGCCTCAGACCCTAAGGACTCGTCTACAGACTTAGACTGACTCGGAACCAGACGACTCAGACTCATCAAACATAGGACCTTCACCAGCGGTTATTTCCAACTTCTCTCCGCTTGGTGTAGTGATCCTCAATGTTTTGCGCCATCCCATTGAAATATCATCAGCCTGGACGATTAACTCGGAGGGGTCAAAATACTTGTTTGATATAACAGCTTGAATGAGCTCGGAATCATCATTGCAGGTAGGCTTGGATTCATTCTTTTCCAGTCTAAAAAGAAGGTTAATGTTTAGATCATCAGAGCTTGGACTAGCTGATTTCTCAGTTGTGAAGAGTTCTTTGCCTTCATCGACAAAGTCACAATCGAGAAACATCTCGAATCCTGTTTCACGCTTCCCATCGTGGACGAAAGGCTCAGGAAATTCATAGCATGGGAAGTCTTCCCCTTCTTTGATGTATAGGCCATTGAGGGTGAATGGATATGAATCCATGGCCATTTCAGTCTTCATGATTCTAGCGTTATTGCGAGCCTTCATTTTCAAGAGGGCTTGTTTCACATCTTCTTTTGTTGGCTTGAATCCCAAACCAAAGGTATCTTTCTTGAGTGCACCGGGATGGCCCCAAAGTTCAACCATTTTATTTTTGAGTCCGAGGGTCATTCCAGGGAAATGACCTTGCTTCTTCATAATGGCATTAATATTGGTGTTTGAATAAGGATTGAAATTGAGATGACACTTGTAATACCCGAATATTTTATGATTTTATATAATATATTTTATTAAACAATAGTTTATTTTTATTTATTAAATAACTTTCCTAATCTCATATTTTTTATTTTAAAGTTCGAAAAGGTTTAAAACCCTATTTTATTTTAAATAGGACTCTCCATTTTTAAGCATATATAAACTATTTTAGACCAAGTTTTTGATAAATAAACCTTGCAGCCGTATTGATATTAAAATTCCTATCTCTTTACTCCATTATGCTCGTGGCTTAAAGCTAGCAGTAGCATAATTGCCATTAATTCATATAATAAATATTTATCTCCATGATAAACCCATTATTATTAGTTTTTCCAAAATTACAAGTTTTATGCGTGAGTTTTATTTTTGATGGTGGAGTATCTTGTGCGTAAGTGCGGTTTGCTTAATTGTTTTCTGAATAAAAGGTAATCCCACAAATTTAATCTTTGGAGTTGTATGTCTATAATTTATTATTTCGTAATCACACGAATTTTATATGGGAGTTGTTAGTATTATATTTCGTATAATTATGGGTGAACTGTTTGATTTATTATTTAATTTGTATTTGTGAATTTTAATATGTTGTTGATGATTTGTGTATAATTTGATTGTATCATTGTTTAATATTGTGAATATTGCTCTTAATATGCATCTGTCAGTGATACGCATCCACGAGTGAATGTAATATGTGATTACTTAAGTGTAGATTATTCTAGTTATTGTTATACATATATATCTCGGTTTTTGGTAATTTATTTTAGTTTGATTTCTTTTTATTTGCTACCTTAGAGTGTACTTCCGCAATACTATTATTTGAGGTTTTATTTGGCTCTTAAATTTATAATCTTGGGTTGAGAATTAATAAATTTTGGGTATTAGTTTGATTGCCTATAAGAGTTGAGATATACTACGATTGAATCGAGTTCGAATTATTATATGAATTGGGAACCTGTGTCAATATTGAGATATTATAAATTAATTTGTGAATGGTTATTTGATCAATGTGTGAGATCAAAAGGTTGAGATTATTATTTTGTTATTGGTTTGAGGCTCGGCGTTATAAACCTTAGTCCTTGGCTTGTTGGTAATGAGATAATGATCATGAGTTAAGAATGAGGTACAATCTTTATTATTTGCTTTTCTATGGTCCCCTACATTGGGAATTGGCCCGTATATGGTCTGGTTCAAGGTGTTTTTTTGGTTGTTGGGGGTATTCAAGTTTTTATACTTGTTGGTTTTATTCGAATTACCCATGTCCAAGGCTAGGTATAGAACAATGAGCATGGCACACTTATGGGATATATTGAGTAAAGGTTCGTATTATTATTTGAGGTTGAGTTGATAAAGGTTATTTTCAGAGTACAATGTGTTATGTAGTTTTGAACTACATTATTTAATTGAGCTAGTAATGTTGATTATCCTATTATACTCTATATTCTGATATGTGGTAATTACTCAGCTTTTTGCTGACGTGTGTATTATTTTGTTGTGCTACTTGTGTTTGCGGCCATGTCTTTTTCTTATGGTGGCCCTGCGACGATCTATTTTGGAATTTGTCCTTAATGGTGAGCAGTCAAGATTGTTTAAACAGGTTAATCAAGTGATCGTAGCTAAATGAGCTCAAGTGATCGATTAGTTTGTTTATAACAAGTTTGTAAAGTTGTATAAATAGCTTACCTAGTTTATTGGGTTGTAATTATTGGGATTTTGTAAGCCTTAACACTCGGCAGGTTGTTGAGTGTGGCGATAATACCTCCGATTTAAGTGTATGCTTCCGCAATTTTATTTAAAGGTTGTCTATTTTTCCTTTATTTCTTATTTATTATTAGCTAGTAAATCGGGGGTGCTACAACACTTCTCCTCTTCTTCGATCTTGAGAACATCATCGAGTGAAAACCCCCAAAGATCTTCATCTTTTTCGTCATGTTCGACATGGAAGATAGGAGTGTCGATAACTTGAATGCGCATGGGAGAGGCATCAATGGTAATTGGAACCCCTCCAACTATGGCTTTCACTTTCTAGCGCAACAACGATGGGATCGCCTTTAGCTCATGAAGCCAAGGACGTCCTAACAACAGATTGAAAGAGGCCTTAATGTCCACCACCTGAAACTTGGTGCGACGATCAATGGCCCCAGTAGTTATGTTTAGTATGATAGTACCCACGGATTGACGACGAGTATTATCATAAGCGTGAATCCCTTGAGTAGAGGGAGTCAGTTCTTCATTCTTTATGCCCAACTTCTATGCAGTGCGGAGTGGGCATACATTGATTGCAGAGCCATTATCAACCAGGCTCATAGGAACATTCATCTGCCTACACACCACAGTGAGGTGTAAGGCCTTATTATGTTGGTCCCCTTCCGGGGGAAGATTCTTGTCAGAAAAAGAAATCAAATTGCTGGCAATTCAGTAGTGAGAAAATTGACCAGTCCTTGAGGAGACATATCATCATCAACTCCTATTTTCACCAGAGCATTCATCACATCCTTTCGATGCTCGTGATATGTGGCCAAAAGCTTCCATACATTCATTTCCACCTTGGTCTTTTGTAATTGGTTGACCACATCGTTGTTCACAAGGTCGATGGGATCAAGTATCGGTTGTGATTGCGGTGGAGGTGGAGGTGGACTAGGCTGTTGCAACCGTCCACTTCTGGCGAGAACTTTGACCTCAAGGTCTCCCCAAATATCTTCACTTGTGCTAAGAGATGAACAGGCTATATCCTTGAGATAGACGTCTTATTCGTCACTATCCCAAATTCCATTCACTTCTTCATAGATCGAGACAAATACAACTTCCGGCAAAGGTTCATTCACAGGTTGAATGAGTATTAACGGATCAGAGGAGACTTCATCTCCCATGATAGCCAAAGCATCAGAAAGAGGACCTGTTTGAATGTTAGGCTTCTTGCCCCCTGGAGGAAAAGGAAGTTGATTAGCATCAATCAGGTCTTGGATCGCATCCTTCAACCTCCAACACTTCTTAGTATTATGACCTTTTCCTTGATGAAACTTGCAATGAGCATTGGGGTCATAGCTAGAGGTCCTATTCTCTGGCCGAGGTTATTGAAACGGTCCAATTGGCATAATCAGTCCTTGACTATGCAACCAGTCAAAAGCAGCATCATAAGTCATTCCCAAAGACGTGTAAACTCTCCTTTGCCTTTGGAATCTTTGAGGAGGAGCATTAAGGGCCAGCACATCATTGATATTGATATTGTTGGTAGCATTATTGGGCTTGGAAGACAAAGAAGGAGTGTCGTTCTTCTTGTTTTTCTAAGTGTTGTTGTTATTATTGTTGCTACCAGCAGTCTTCATCAGTTCATCTTCGATATTGATTCCAATATCGTATACAACTTCAAAGGTACTCAGAGGCAGAAACTTCAAGTGTTGCTTGTACTTATGAGTCAAATTGGCAATGAACAAGCGAACCATCTCTTTTTCCTTGGGGGGATCCACCAAGAGCACCGCTGTTTCCCTCCATCTGCTTAAGTAAGTGGTGAAGCGTTCATTCTCTTTCTGTTTGAGAATGGAGAGTTCACGTTCAAAAGTCTTGGCCAGAATGTTACACTTGTAACGATTCATGAAGCTTTCAGCAACATCCTCCCAGGTCGCAACATGTTTAGATTCTAAAGAGTAGAACCATTGTTGACAGGCGCGCTCTAAGGAAAGAGGGAACACCGTAGGGAAGAGTGTCACATCTACTCCCTTAAGAGCCATGGTTGCAGAAAAAGCCTTTAAATGGAAAAGCGGATTATCAGTAGGCTTGAACTTTGGAATGTCAGCAGTGGAAAACTTCTCAGGAAGCTTGTCCCTTATGGACGAAGAGGCGACAGGTTGCTCCACATAAGTTAATTCTTCAGAAATCTTACTCGTCTGTTCCTTAATCTTGTCCATTGCAGCGACAGTGACATTGTTCTGATTGTCTTGATCTACCGTGTTAACTCTAGTGGTGAGTGTTTGCATCATGTTAGACAACATTTCAATTGTCCTGTTGATGTTCTCGATATCTTCCTTAGTAGCCATTGGTTGAAAGTAGACTGGAGATGGTTCTCGTGGAGATGATTATGGTGGTTTCCTTGTACGCCTATTTGGTATAAGAGGTTGTTGAGGTATTGACTCGAACTGTAACAATCTACCCTTGCTTCTTGACCAAGTGATGTGACACCGAAACAAACACAACTTTTGATGACCAAACTTAACCTTAACCCATCCGGAAAAATTAAAAAAACAATTTTGAATTTTGAAATTCTATTTATTTTTTTGTTTTATTTTTTTAAAATAATATATGGGAGGATACCATCCGACTTACTCCGAAAAAAACGACACAAAAAAAATGACAAAAGACTACCCTAAAATACGGTCATGAAATGGTGCACGACTAACGAAAAAAGTGTGTGAACACGACAGGTGAGTGATTAAGTAAGGTTATAGACGCGTTTTATGACCGTACAGCTAGACATGACACCAAACTGGACACATAAACCACATACGTACGCAAAAAACCAAAAATAGACTGACTGGACACTTCTCTTGGGCACCGTGTCACGGTGCTAACTGTCGTGACACGGTGCAGTCTACCGTCAAACGGTAAAAAGCACCGTGTCACGACACTGTTCACCATGGTGCGGCAGGACTTTCCGTGACATGGTGCTCAGTTCTAGGTCCTTTTGTGACTTTTTCCAGATTTTAATCGATTTTAGGTCCGTACTAATTACTATGTGGAAATAAAAACCCTCGTTCATGGGTTAAACAAAAAAGATTAAACACATGAGGGTTAGCACCAAACAAACCATGTAGCATTTAGTCACGATGATGTAAAAAAAAGTTCGTAACCTAGGGTCAAGATCTATGTTCAACTATTGGTCAAGCTTTGGGTATCAAAAGGGTACCATGGTTAAGAGTTTGGACGCGTTAGCAAGGCAGCCTCCCTTAAGGGTGTATGCTAACGGGCGGCTCCGCGAGTTCGTGATGAAATCGAACTCGATTCCATGGTTTGGGTGGATTTAATAACTCAGATGAACCCTTATTGCCATGAGTGTTTTTGGATTGATAGAGCTTAAATCCCCTAGGGCTAAGACGCATGTAGAACACACACGTTTTTTCAGAAAAATCGAAGGAAGTTGACTGTGAGAAGAGAAAACAAGCCACCAGACTGATTTTAGGACTGTCGTGACACGGCAGAGATTCTCGTGCTACGGTACTACACACCGTCAGACGGTGTACTGCACCGTGACACGACAGATTCTGCCGTGGCACGGCAATCAGAAAATCTGATTGCTGCCCTATTTTCCTTCTACGCAATCAAGTTATTCAATTTTTCCTACGGGACAGACCTAAATGCGATGTTAAAACGTCTATGCTTATGCAAAAATGCCAAATTAAACACAGGAATATTTGTCAAGAATCTTTCAAGTCTCATCCACTCATCATAATTAAAACCGATCACTCAAATCTATAAATAACCAAGAATCCTCCCTAGTGGAGTCGCCAAATTGTGGGCGTCGTTCGAAGTGCGCCTACGTTAAGCATGTGGTGAATATGATTGGCACTCATAGGAAGTGGGAATTGACATATACGATTAAGGACAAAGAAAGTAGGGAGCCGCCAACAAGTTTTTTTAGGAACTTGTAAACCGTTCACGGATCATTTAAGGCAACCAGGAATAAGGGACAACGAAGGCAACAACGATTGACCCGTGAAGGTTACACCCCATTCATAATCCATGAGATTACTAACTCCATATGGTTCGGAACCACGAAAGGAGGATCGGGGATGATGGTACGAAGTGAGTCATGGAGTCACATTCGCCCGTATTGGCCTCTACTCGATTCTTATAGTGAAAAGCATTCCTGCGATCTCAAAGGCACACAAACAAAGATTCAATTTGCTCCAAACTATTATTATGCTAAATTGGTTTAATATTAATGCAACACATAATTCTAAAATATTTGTGATCACTTGATTAAATAACAAGATTAAAAAGGATCCTAAACCAGTTGTCCAAATTATCTTATTAGGCGTGATTTTCAATTACATATTCCCTTTAAACATGCAATATGGTGATCAATAAATATAATAAAATAAACATTAATATTGGAAGCAATTTAACAATAATTCCAACAATATAAAATCGGCAGAAAAATAATAGAATAAAAGGAACATAATTCTTACTTTGATTCTGTTTGCTTGCAACTACAAAATAATAAACGAGTTAGTAACTTCAAGGAAATAATACTAAAACAATAATTAAATTAAAATAAATTAAATTAAATAGAATTGATTTGGGACCAAACCATCAAACAGTTCTACCTTTCACGCCTTGGCTTAAAGACAGAACCACGAGTAAAGTATGGACTCCTTGGAGTGCTTGAAGAAGGAATTTTGAAAGAAGAAGGGTAGGCTAGTGTTTAGGGTAGAGCATAGAAGAGAGAAAAATAGAGAATTAATTGATGCCCCGTACATCAGAAATGAGGGGGTATGTATAGAAAAAATGTGCTGAGGGAACACACGGAACCCTAAAATGATAAAAACCCTAAAAAAGTATACCGCAACACGGAAAAGTGTACCGTGGCACGGGAAATCCCACTGTCAGACGGGAAATATTCCCGTGACACGGTGTACTTTTGTGTGACGCGGGAAATATTTAGTGAACAGGGGAGAAAATGCGTTGAGGGTTTACGCGGAAAGGACACAGAAACCCCCGTGTCACAGCAGGTGTCCCGTGTCACGGGGAACCCCACCGTCTGACGGGATAGTTTTCCATGACACTGTGGACTGTTGTCGTGACACGGGAGTTTTCAGTCCGCTTTTCCGTCTAAATTCATTTTAAACCCTTATTTCGTTCAGTATTTTAAGTGTCGATTGATAATTTCGGGCCATTTCTGATTTATTATTATTTGGGCTAAAATAAGAAAATAATAAAATAAAATAAATAAAAAGTTTGGGACAAAATAAATAATAAAACAATATAATAAAAATGGTTTGGGATAAAATTAAAAACTATGCTTTGACTAAACATCAAGACTGATCCATGGACTATTCAAAAATTGAATTTAATTAAATACGATTTTTTATGCACTCTAGGGATTAAATACTGAACCCGACCAATAGTGACGGTGAAAGGTTGTTCATCATCGGGTTTGGTTTTGGGGAGACATTTTTAGGTGTGTACAACACCCATCACCGAGGAGTTAAAGAATAATCAGATTCTGCAGAAGTGGTAACCTTTACGAAATGTATATCTGCTAATTTCTTCATGAGTTTAGGGGCAGCGACCTCACTAGGATTACTCAAAATGTCATGCTCCACTATTCCATTAAACAGGCCTAACATATCCTCAAAGGCTTGTCCTAGACCAACAACGCCAGGATGCCGTAGAAGTTGTGTCTGCCACCCATTAGATTGCAATCGAGAAGCAAGAAAATCATAGTGACGAACATCACCTGCGGAATGAACACCAAGCCCTCCACACACAAATGGTAAGGTGGCAAGCCGCCACTCCCAGTCGCCAAACCCAAGCCTTAAAGCAGTAACAATACGCTCCAAGGAAGATGGAAGAGCCCCGTCGAAAGTGCGCTGAGCCGCCTCAAAAGTAATAGAACAAGTACTTAATGCAAAGTAGGGTTTAGAAACTCCGGTACATGCCCTAAGTAACAATAACTCACATTGAGGATCATCCAGCATTGCGACCTTATCCATAAGGGAAATGGTCTTGGTCACCCTCTGCATCACAAGCTGACCACTAAAACAAAAATCGGAACTAGCGGGACCACCAAGCAACTTAACACCTTGAAAAGGTCGAGCAATATTAGGTGGAAAGACACCCACAAGCCTGCTTCTAGGGCCTTCTGTAGGCTAGAAAACTTCAGTTTTTTCCACGTTAAGACGTAACCCAGATGAGGCCCTTCCTCCATAATCAACTGTAAAACCTTCCCCACCACTACGTGTCACCAATAATAGTGTCATCATCCAAATACCAAACCTAAAGAAATACATCAAAATTCTATCCGATTTTACACACCAGGGGTTGTAAAACCAAAGCAAAAAGAAAAGGACCAAGGGGATCACCCTGCTGTACCCCTTGAGAAGACCATAAGGTTTGGTCCCCATTATATAATCTGGTAGGATTCGAATAGCAGAACTTAACCCGTCGCAAAAAGCCTGGACAACGTTGACGTACTTCATGTAACATGACCAAACGATCAACTAGATTGAAGGCATTTTGAAAATCCACCAACAACATAGAAAGACCAATTTTAGAACCACAGTCCTCAATCAAGAGATTCACCGCATGAAGAATTGCCTTACCATCTGAAGAGACCCCAACACCAAATTTAAGACCATCAAAGTAACTCCCTAAAGACTGACCAACCATAACAACACCCACCTACGAAACTAGACGTCACCAAACCATACCCACAGTAA
This sequence comes from Chenopodium quinoa, assembly GCF_001683475.1. Lineage (NCBI taxonomy): Eukaryota > Viridiplantae > Streptophyta > Magnoliopsida > Caryophyllales > Amaranthaceae > Chenopodium > Chenopodium quinoa. The sequence continues at coordinate 181,397 of NW_018744239.1, read as the reverse complement.
TAGGACGAATACCACCACCGGGCGTGACAAGTGGTGTAAGAGAAGCACTAGCAATGTACTATCATAACTCCATTGGACATCTTCCAGCTAGAAAGAGATTAACCACTCTAGTAATAGAGTCAATTAAATCATCTGAGACTGCCACAACTGCACTACTCAAGCAATCCATAAGATGTTGAGCACGCAAACCATCCCTACCACATGATGTTCCATGAGGGAAACTCTTAATCCGATCCAAAAGTTGTAACGAGATAAAGGTGATCAACAGGTATATCATGCAAGGATGGAGCTGAATAGAAGGGTGATTTGACTGTAAATCCGCAAGAGTGGCGTCATTATATGGAGCAACGCTTGAAGAAGGAAGAACCCGAACTGCATCGGTGTAATGGCCATCACAAATCGTCCTACGATACTGCTTAATATTAAGGTCTTCCAATTCAAGGTCCTCATCATCAACCACCAACAAAGTAGGAGAATCCTCTGCCAAAATTTCCCTCACAAGCTGTAAATTACCACCCACTACACTCCAAGAACAAATAGCATGGGAAATATTCCTTTTTGATGTCGACGTCTTACCGAAGATCGAGACTCACGATTGCTTCGTGGGCGAAAGATTTTCAGGATGCAAAGAGGTAACACCAACAAAGAGACCCAATTAGAAATGTCATCAGGCTTAGAGATCACCTTATCAAGAGCACCTTTCAAGACCCGAGGAAACCCCAAATGACACTTGGGAGAGATAAACTTAACATAGCGAAACCCCTTAGAGAATAAACAATCAAGGAGAGCCATATCAAAACCACCGCTATGATCTCGTGCCAAACCATCCACATGTCCAACTCGAGTAGTAGAAGAAGGAGCTTGTGGCATGGTGAAATTATGAAGCAAAAAACAAAAAAAACCATCTCCTTCATCAGGGGGTGACACATCCTCACCCCTACCATGACGACACCTAGAACGTACTGTGTGCGTTTTGAAGCAAACTCCACATAACCAAATCCCTCATTATTATTATTATTATTATTATTATTATTATTATTATTATTATTATTATTATTATTATTATTAGGAAATTTTGATTTTTAACACCACAAAAAACCAAAAATGGTTTTTAACACTAAAGAAAAAAAAAACTTTTATTCTAACACCACAAAAAAACCAAAAAAATGGCTTTTACCACCACTTAACCGATTTATGGATGAAAACTGTTAGAGGGACCTACAATGCCACATGTCAGCATATAATTGGTCCAAAATATTAAAAAAAATAAAAAAAAAACCCTAAAACTATCGGTGGGGAATAAATTTCAAGCGTTAATCCCCTAGCTTGAACCCCACTGTGATCATACACTAAAGTATGGTGGCGTCCAAAAGGGAAGAAAATAGAGCAAAAGAGTCGCCAACAAGTTTTAGGAACTTGTAAACCGTTCACAGGGTGAATGTTACACCCCTTAACGATCCAAGAGATCGTCAACTCCATAAGGTCTTGAACCAAATAAGGGTTCGGGGATGAAGGTACAAATCCAACCTAAAAGTGATTGAACCTGCCCTAATAATAGGCCTCTACTTTATTCAGATCGTATTCATGTGCGCTTTTTGACTAACATGCAATCAATAGGATTACCCTAAACCTGTTTATCTATGTTGGTTGAATATTAATGCACAAATAAAACTATTATTGGCGATCACTTGAATTATAATCATAATTAACTCTAAACAAGATTATAAATATCTTATTAAGCGTGATTACAAGTACCAATTCCCTTTAAACATGTATAAAAGGCGTGATCAAGCAATAACAATAAATATCAAACAACATAATAATAATCAATATCATGATAATAACAATCATCATAACAATAATCAAAATAATAATTATAATCATAATCATCACAATAATTATCATAATAAACATCATATTAATAATAATAATAATCATGTTAATCATAATAATAATAATTATAGCAATAATAAAATTATAATCATAATAAAAACAATTATAAAAATAATCATAAAACATGTTAAAGCATAATAATAATAGCAAGATCCTAGGCATGATACTAACAAGATTAATAACAAATCCTAGCATGTCACTAAGCAATAAAAATCAAATCTTTAACCCTAACTTGATACTAACAATCATAAATATTAAGAAGAACATAAGAAGCATCGTAGCAATCATATTTGATATTAAAATTACCCTAGACATGATACTAGGAATATCATAATAACAATTTAAACATGATTTCTACATCATAACATCAATAAATCAATTAAAGTACTTACTTTGATGCCTCGTACCTCTTTCTAATAAAAAAATACACACGTTAGTAACTTCAAGGAAAATAATAATCAAAACAATTAAATTAAATAATTGAAAGAGAGATTTGAGACCATACCCTCAGAAATTAAACCTTTCACGTCTAAGGCGAAGGCAACTTCGAATATGTCTAGGTGTTTCTAGATCTAATGAATGCGGAATTTTGTATTTAAAAGCTAGTTTAGAAAAAGAGAGAAAGAGAAAGATGAGAAGAGAATGCGAGAATTGATGATTGCGAATGAAAACTGGTTGTAGGTGAATGAAAACGGAGTTTTACGACGTTATTTATAGAGAAAATCAGCCAAAAAGATAAAATTAACAAAACAGAGTATCGGCGCACAGAAAAACGAACCAGCGCTAACACTAGCGCCAGGCGCTACAGCTGGCGTTTGGCGCTGATTTCATAAATTCACGCGTTTTCTAAAATCAGATAAAAAATACCGTACAGGAGGATAAAATCGTATTTTCCTCAAAAATGTTCTTTGATTTTAATTAAAACTCTGAAAAGTCAACAAAAGTTAATTTATCAATGTTAATTGAATTAGGAATGAAAAGAAACTTCTAGAAGAATCTAGAAGACTAAAACCATTCTTAATTGCATTAGGAATGATAGATCATATTAGGCCCTCCCCTATATCATTGGGCCACATATAAGGCTCAAACCGGGCCCAGTTTAGTAAATCGGCCATAACTTCCTCAATATTCATCGAAATTGGGCTTATAATATATTGTTGGAAAGCTCTAAGCCCCATCCAACTACACTACTATTGGACCCATATCATGGACCAACCAAACTGGATTGACTGTTTTCTTAAAATAAGTTTTCAAAAACATAGAGAAGAGAAAAGAAATTAAAACTATCCGCAACACTAAACTTTCCACACTTTCACTTCATTCGATTATGATTCGATGCGAAAGGTATTCATCACTGATTTTGGTTTTGGGGAGACACAAATGGGTGTCTACAGAAGTCCCCACTTTGATTGAGTTTGGAGAAACGCAAGTTTCGAAAACAAAAGTCAAAGTATCGATAGGGACGGAGAATAATTCAGAACGTTCTGCGATCCTAAATCACTCTTGTAACGCCGATACCTGTAAACTAGCGTTAGTTAAACAGATAAAAGAGTTAATAAACGCGCATCTTGCACCGTCGAGCACACGTCTCTGAAGGTAACTGATTTGCTGCCGCTTTACTGTTTTGATGACCTCCTGCAAGCTAGAGAATGCCATCCCGCTTGAAAACCGCTACGCCTGTAACTGCTTCCAATATAGAAGACTGCTTCGCCTGAAACGATCCTCCTTTGCTATGATAATATTGCACGTCCAAGGGAATACTATCGAAGACTGCTTCGTTTGAAACAATCCCCATCCGCATTGATAATATTCCTCGGCCAAGGGAATACTATCGAAGATTATTCCTCTTGAAACAACCTCCTTCCACATTATGACCATCTTCCACGTCTAAGGGAACACGGTTGAAGACAACTTTGCTTGAAATTACCTTCAGTTGTTTGTGACAACTCTCCACAAGCTAGGGAATACCGTCGAAGATATCCTCGCTTGAAGCCATCCTCATTTGATGCGATAATTTTCCAAAGGGAATTACCGAAGATCTCCGCTTTTCGATTTTTAAAAGCTCGCTTGAACTTTGCTCCCTCTATGCCTGTACGTCGGCGCTTCCGTTGCTTTGAACCAGTATGCCGGTGCCTTTTGCAGAATGAATGAACCAATATCTCGGTGCCTTTTGAATGAACCAATATGTCGGTGCTTTTTGTAGAATGAATGAACCAATATGTCGGTGCTCGGTGCCTTTTGAATAAACCAATATGTCGGTGCTTTTGTTAACGAGCCAATGCTTAGGCGCTTTAAGCTAAGTGAGACGATCTTTCATCAGGTCGATCACTTTGTGCAATCAAGCCGATTACTAAAAATCGTGTCAAATTTCTTAGAGGGGCTAACTGGCGCACCAAGGAACCCAAAATATATTGCAAAAAGGTAGAACAACTTTATCGAGTGGGAAGCTGAGTGTTTTGGGGCCACGAGGTTGTTGAGCATGTCAGAGGGAGCTGGTACCCCTTGACGATCTTGCACGATCCCTGGGCGATGCTATGTAGAGGAGCTACTGCCGTTGTTAGCTCTAGTTCCTGTACCGGCTGAGGATGTGGCGGTACGATTTTTCAGCTCTTATCTTTCGATAAGTAGCCCCCAAGTAATGCTTCACTGACTTGGTTTTGCTTTGTCCGGGCGATGCTGCTGAGTTCGTGCCACCCCGTATATCTATCCATTACCAGGGGACGTATGGGAGGATTGAGGAGATGATTCTTTCGGCTCTCGAGGGTGAGCGCTTTGTAGAGCGGTCGATTCCTCGCCACCAGACTCGAGTAAGCTTATTTATCTGCAACTTTTGTCCGCATATATTATGCATGTTTACTGACTTATTTCTTTGACAGCTCTCACGCGAGGTGGTTTGTACCTGTATTTTTTATTATTTATTTGACTTTGTATAGAACTTTGCCTTTTAGTAAAACTCATTTTTAGACATATTTTGTATATACATACTGTTACGAGTGCATGTTTGTGTGTGCAAGAAAAAGTGTGACAAACAATTTTGCGCAAAAATTCCGTCATTTTTATTATTGATGGAGGGTATCCGACTCTCTCCCCCAAAAGAAAAATGAAAGAAGGAAAAGGCCAAATAAAATGTTGGGTTTATAAAAACTTGGAAATTAACTTAAATGAAATCCAAAAAAGAATAATACAATTAATATAATAGTTATATTAAAAAAAGAATAAAAAGATGTTTAAGAAAAAAGATAAAAAAGCCGTAAAGTCATTAGTAGACTCAAATTAAGGTAAAAACGCGATTTTAGAAAGCGCAGATGACGTGGCAGATTGGCGCCAGCTGGCGCCACGCAATTGGATGTAGCGCCAGGCGCTACACTTGGCGTGTGGCGCCAAGCCTTGGCGTCTTGCGCCAATCGCGGCGTGTGACGCCAATTAGCGATGTCTCCGTATTTTACCCCGATTAAAACTGCTCGTAAATCGTGCATAAATAGCCCCCTGCCCAGCCGGTTCTTTTCATAATTTCAGCAAATAAAATTATTCTTGGCCTTAGAAATATAATATCATGTCTCTAGTCACCAAAACTTTCACCCAATACACCCATGAATGGTGTCGGTCTCTTAATGATAGAGAAAGAAAAGAATTAGATTTGTTTCACTTGGGGGGAATTTATGGCATCAAAGGGGTAGATCTTGACTTAGATTTCATTCATACCGCTCTAGAATTTTGGAATGTCGATACTCATTGCTTTAGAATAGGGTATGATGAGATTAGCCCTTTGCTAGAAGAATTTGGTGCTATTTTAGGTTTCCCTTCAATAGACCTCATAGTAATCCCTAGAGTAGATGCATATTATTACAAGGATTTTGAGCGCTTCTTCAATTTAAAAGAAAGGGATTTATCAAAAATAGTAGATGGCAACATAGTTAATTTTAAAGAATTTGCACGCCATTATTTTGATAAACCTCTTTCTGAATCTTTTCATATTTATAGAAGAAGGGCTTTCTTATTTTGCATGCTTAATCAATTTTTTCTTAGAAGTGGTAAAAATAATGAAGGTCAATCAATTATAACCACTGTACTAGAACAAATTGAATCAGAGAGAAATCCAATGCCATTGATAGTTGGAGAGACTATGATTAGTCTTGATGAATTGAAAAGGAACCCAAAAGCACCTTTTCGCGGCTCTCCAATTTTATTACAAGTAGAAAAATAATATTTTTAATTACAGAAATCAAAAAATATATTTTTGTATTGTAATAATAATTTAATTGCATTGCAATTTTTTACAGATGTGGCTAATAGAAAGACTAGGATTAATTAGCCCTCAGGACAACATTGAGAAGTCCACTCCAAATTGCTTCGTGAGGAGGAAGAAGCGCTTCTCTAAAATTGGGTGCCATGAGTGGAGAAGGGTCTTCGAATCTCGCAATTTTGCTATCAAGTGGGTCATCTCGTGGTGGAAAATAGAGAGGATGGTTGGTGTCAACAAGCAACCTTTCTGCCGTCTTCCAAGTTTGTCCCGTATGACTTATTATTATCCATGCAGGGTAAAAAGACAATACGACTTGCTTCAGAATATTCCTTCCGGGGATCTTCGTCCTCCTTATGAGTACCCTGTCTCTCAGGAAGTAGAGAGATTTGATGCTTATTGGAGTGCTAGACCTTTATGGGAAGTGATTACCCAAAAGGTTCCTCCTTTGCCCAATGATGTGAAGAAGTGGTTGTTGAAGAAACATTCAAAGGATTCGAAGAAAGATCAGGGTAAAACTGATGTGAAGAGTCATCTTGGTGACAGGGTGATTCCTGCTAAGGAACGCTTTGGTGAAAGAGTTGAATTCAAAACACCTGCAATGCCTAGGAAGAAAAGTACTACCAAAGACAAGGGAAAAAGGAAAGCTGACACCACAGAGAAAAAATCTTGGGTAGAAAAGAAGCATGGAGTCCTAGCTGAAGGGGAGACTATCTACTCTAAGATTGAATGTAGGTCCTCTAAATGATGCCTACTAGCTAAGGTTATGGATGAGGAGGAGGAAGCAGACAAAAATTGGAAAAGGGCTAGGAAATAAAAGAAAGATTAGGAGCATTGCTTAATTTCAAACTATTAGACTTAGTTTATATTTTTCATTTAAAGTTAATTTATTTCAGCTTTATAAAAATTCCATCAATAATGTAATTTTATTTTTTTAATGAAATTTCAGCTTTTAATTAAATTATGTACTTTAAATTTATTTTCTTACAGAAATGAAACCGGAATAAATTAATTTTCCAGAAATTCTTCGAGTACGGAAGTAAAAAATTTTCCGAAATACACCAAAATTTGCCCAGAATTTGTCTGTGAATTGGCGCCGTTTATTTACGACTGGCGCCCGCCAGGGAAGTCTGGCGCCAGGCGCCAGTGCCGTCGGCTGGCGCTGATGGTCGTTGGCTGGCGCAAGATTCTTCTATGTGACGCCGATATTTCGCCGATTTTCAGTCGAATTTTTAATTAATTTTGGGACGCGGGAATGTCGAAAAATAAAGTGGTCGCACCCATAAAGGGTTGCCTACGTATCCTTTCTTAAGGAATCAGGCCAAACGTAGCTCTCTTGAGTATCCTACTCAAGTGATTATGGGTAGTATTTCTTAAGTTGTTCAAGATTTGTCATGTTCGAGAACTCATTGCCATCCATATCAGTTAGTTTTGCTGCACCTCCTGACAGGATTGTTTTGACAATGTAGGGTCCAGACAAATTAGGTCTAAATTTTCCCCTTGGATCCAAAACATTTTTCCTTAGTGCTTTTAACACCAAGTCTCCTACTTTGATGTTTCTTGTCTTGACCTTCTTATTAAAATGCCTAGCCATGCGAGTTTGATAACATTGAGTGTGATGCAGAGCTTCTAGTCGTTTCTCATCGAGTAGAATTAATTCTTCATATCTTGCCCTAGTCCATTCAACTTCATCGAGTTTACTCTCTAACGCAAGCGTAGAGATGGTATTTCTAGTTCGACAGGTTGTACGACATTCATTCCATATACCAAGGAAAATGGCGTATTTCCTATTAATGTGCGGTAACCCCACAATGCGTAGTGAAGTTTGTTAGGCCAATCCTTATAATTTTCCGTCATTTTCTCGATGATAGTCTTTAGGTTTTTATTAGCTGCCTCGATTGCTCCATTTGCTTGAGGCCTATAAGGGGAAGAAGGATGATGTTGAATGCCGTATTTTTTTAGCAATTCTTCACATTCGGCTTGAAAGTGAGTTCCATTGTCACTTATCATTTCATGTGGGACTCCGTAGCGACAAATAATATTTCTCTCGATAAAGAGTGCTACATGTTTTGTAGTGAGTTTAGCGTATGATTGCGCTTCGACCCACTTTGTGAAGTAATCAATCGCTACTAAGATATATTCGTGGCCTCCTGTTTCTGGGGGAGTGATTTTGCCGATGATGTCGATTCCCCATGTAGAGAATGGCCATGGCGATGTGTAGGTGTAGAGCAAGGATGGAGGAACATGTTGTAAATTGGCATAGATTTGGCACTTAGGGCATCTTTTTACATATTGATGGCAATCCCTATTCATTGTAGTCCAATAATATCCTTCTCGCATTATTTTTTGGACTAACATTTTGCCATTTATATGAATGCCACAGATTCCTTCGTGGACTATCCTCATTGCTCTTTGTGCATCCTTCTTTCCTACACATAAGAGAGCTCTACCCTTAGGTACCCTTTTATGTAGCTCATTGTCTATGAGTACATATTGGGAAGCAAAAAGCCTTAATGCTCGTTTTGCTCTTTTGTCAACATGGGGAGGGTATTCTCCTTTGGTTACATAATTGAGTATATCCGTGTACCATGGTTCTTCTTCTTCTTCTTGGACTACTTCGTCGTCTTCTATAGCCTGGATGTATGCTGGTTTGTGCCTTTTTTCTATAGTTAGAGGCATTTGCTCGATTTCCGTGGGAATCCTAACCATTGAGGCTAGTCTTGCCAAGGCGTCAGCAAATTGATTTTCTTCCCTAGGTAGATATGTGTATTCTACCTTGTCTAACTGATCGGTAAGAGTTTCCAGATAGGTTTGGTAAGGGGCTAGACTTTTGCTCCTCACTTTCCACCTTTTAGATATTTGATTGATGATCAAAGAAGAGTCTCTGAATATCCTTAAATTTTTTACTCCCAATGCCAAAGCTGTTTCAAGGCCTACCACGCATGCTTCATATTCAACAGCATTGTTGGTAACGTCAAAATCAAGCTTTATGGAGATTGGAACATGCTCTTCTTTAGGTGATACTAGTAATACTCCAAAGCCACATCCCTTTTGGTTCGAGGCTCCGTCTAAGTATAAGGTCCAAGTATCATCTTCAGTGACCATTAAGTCTTCATCTGGAAATTCATTGTCTTGTATTGGCGTCGAGTCTTCTATTGGGAAGTCTGCTAGAAAGTCTGACACCACGGATCCTTTGATAGATTTTTGTGGCATGAACCTTACATCAAACTGGGCTAGATTGACTATCCATCTCGATATGCGTCCATTGAGTGTAGATTTCTCAAATAGATACTTTAGTGGATCTAATCGAGAGAATACAAAGACGGTATGCACTAGCATGTAATGTCTTAACTTGGTTGTGGCCCACACCAAGGCGAGGCACAACTTCTCGAGCGGTGTATAGCGTGCTTCGTATTCGAGCATCTTCTTGCTTAGATAGTAGATTGCGTTCTCTTTGCCTTCTACTTCTTGTGCTAGCATAGCTCCCATTGTCTCTTTGGTAACCGTCAAATATAACCTAATAGGTATTCCGGGAAGTGTTGGTGCTTATACGGGAGGATTTGCGAGATACACTTTGATCTTTTCAAAGGCTTTTTGACACACGTCATCCCATATTACTGGTACATTCTTCTTGAGCTTTTTGAAGATTGGTTCGCATATTGTCGTCAATTTTGATATGAACCTACTTATGTATTGCAACCGGCCAATAAATCCTCGAATCTGTTTCTCAGTCTTGGGCGGTGGCATTGACATGATTGCTTTGATCTTGGTTGGGTCTATCTCTATTCCTCGAGAGCTTATGACATAACCCAAAAGCTTGCCTGAGGTAACTCCAAAAGCGCACTTAGATGGATTCAACCTCATATTATATTTTCTTAGCCTTTCGAAAAATTTCCTTAAGGCTACTTGATGGCCTGGACGGTCTTTTGATTTCACAATCATATCGTCGACATATACCTCGACTTCTTTATGCATCATGTCATGGAGTAAGGCAGTTGCTGCACGTTGGTAAGTAGCACCCGCGTTTTTTAACCCGAATGGCATTACCGTGTAGCAGTAAGTGCCCCATGGTGTTATAAAAGTTGTTTTCTCCATGTCTTCTTCTGCCTGGTTGTAACCTGCGTACCCATCCATGAATGAGAAAATCGCGTGATTTGCCGTGTTATCTACCAGAATATCGATGTGTGGCAAAGGGAAGTCGTCCTTTGTACTTGCCTTATTTAGATCTCGATAGTCGACACACATTCTTACACTTCCGTCTTTCTTCGGAACTGGGACGATGTTGGCGACCCATTCGGGGTATTTGGATACCTTGATGAAACATGCAGTTATTTGTTTTTGAACTTCTTCTTTTATTTTAAGAGCTACGTCGGGTTTCATTCGACGTAACTTTTGTTTTACGGGTTTCATTCCTGGAATTAGTGGTATAGTGTGTTGAGCTATTTCTCTATTAATGCCTGGCATATCTTCGTATGACCAAGAAAATACATCGATAAATTCTTTAAGTAAGTTAATTAAATCGGTTCTTTCTTGTTTATTAAGTGTTAATCCGATTTTAACTTCTCTTTTATGGGTTGAATCATTTGATATATCAACTATTTCAGTTTCTTCAATTACCGGTGTTTTCTTTTTGAGTGTTTCCATTGCTTTAATAATTTCTTTGTCTTTTTCATCGTTAGTTAAGAAATGCTCGTCATCTTTGGTTAGAGAAGAACACGAGAAATAAGGAGAAGAAGAAATATTATTATACTCTGAGATCATTACATCAAAGAGTGATATGTCCTCAGGGACTTGATCACTAACTATCCTAGGAGAAGAAATAGGAGGGGAAGGTACTACTACTAAAGACTTAGAAGACTCTAGGGGGAGAGACTTCGACTCTGACTCTGACTCAGACGATTCTTCAAACATTGGTCCTTGCCCTGTCGTGATGGATATCTTCCTTCCACTTGGAGTAGTCACCTTGATAGTCTTGCGCCACCCTTGTAGTGATCCTTCAGTTGGAGTGATTAGCTTCGAGGGATCAAAGCTTTCGCTTTGTAGGACTGTTTGAATGAGCGAGGAGTTATCCTCTTTATAAGTTGGCTCATTCTTTTCTCGCCCAAACAGTAATCCCATGACATTAAAGTCAAAGCATGGGGGTGCTTTCTCCTTGTGGACAAGAGTTGGGATTTCATCAGTGAAATAACAATCCAAGAAAATCTCAAAACCCGGTTGCCTTATGCCGTTTACGACAAATGGCTCGGGAAAGTCATGGCATGGATAGTCCTCTCCTTCTTTTATGAATTGAACATTAAGTGTAAGAGGGTACTGATCCATTGGGATTGCTTTCTTTTGAATGCGAGTGTCCCTACGTGCCTTTGATTTTTCCTGGGCTCGCTTGATATCTTTCCGAGTTGGCTCGAAACCAAGTCCGAAAGTGTCTAACTTAGGGAGGCCAGGTGACTCCAGCGATTTTGCCATTCCTTTCATCTTTTTTAGGGTCATCCCAGGAAAATGTCCTTGTTTCTTCAGCATAGCATTTACAATCATGTTGGAATGGGGGTCATGGCAAAGAGGGGTCCTTTCATCCTCATGGATTAAGGAGACTTCTTCGTTAAAGCCCCATAAATCTTCATCATCCTCTTCGTGCTCCACATTAATGATTGGATTTTCTATAGACTTGATCCTCATGGACGAAGCATCGATGGTGATAAGAATTCCCCCAACTATAGGTTTTACCTGTTGGTGGAGAGATGAGAGGACGGCCTTTAGGTCATGAAGCCAAGGGCGTCCCAACAACAAATTGAACGAAGCTTTAATGTCTACTACTTGGAAAGTAGTAGCATGTTCTATTGCTCCCGCCGTTACATTTAAGGTAATTTTACCAAGAGCTTGACGACGAGTGTTGTCATAGGCCCTTATTCCTTGTGTAGACGGAGTTAAATCTTCGTCCATTATGCCTAGCATCCTCGCAGTTCTAAGTGGACAGACGTTGACGGCCGATCCGTTGTCTACAAGAGTAATAGGAACATTCATCCTCTTGCAAACTACCGTGAGGTCTAATGCCTTGTAGTGTTTGTCACCTTCTAGAGGTAAATCCTTGTCAGAAAAGGTGATCAAATTAATTGGACTAGGAAGATCACTTGTGAGGAAGTTGGCTAATCCCTCAGGAGTAGTGTCAGAATCTATCCCAATTTTGTCCAAGGCATTCATTACAGCCAACCTATGTTCTCGAGATGTTGCCAAAAGTTTCCATACGTTCATCTCAACTTTTGTCTTCTTAAACTGCTTAACGATATCATTGTCTTCAATGATAGGTATGGGAACTTATTGTGTGGTTGGCATAGGTTGTGTTGAAATGGGAGGTTGCATTCTCCCGGATCTTGTGAGGACGTCTATCGATGAGTCTTCTTCAGCCCAAAAGTCATCCATGGCGTATGACACAGAAGGTGGAGATCTTATTATGTCTTTTAAGTAGACATCTTCTTCATCACTGTCCCAAACTCCATTAATGGTTGCATCGTCTTTTTGTTGCACTAGGACTAGTTTCTTTTCATCAATCGTCTTCTGAACTAAATTCTTGAATTTGAAACAGTTTTCGATAGTGTGACCCCCTGATCGATGATACTGACAGTAATACCTATCTGTCCTTTTCAATGATTCGAATGGTCTCGGTTCGAGAGGTTTGATCTCGCCACTCTCGGAGAGCATTTCGAACATTTGTGCATATGGGATCCCAATTAGAGTGTATATTCTATTACTCTTCTTGGGTTTTTCAGTGACTTGTAAGGAAAAACGCTTTGCCTCATAAGTCGTTCCCTTGTTAGCTAGAGGTAATGAGATCTTATTAGCTTCCACAAGATCTTGAATGAGGTTTTGAAACCTGTAGCGTTTATTAGTGGTATGATCGTTTCCTTGATGGTACTTGCAGTAGGATTTGGGATCCCACCTTGGAGATTGCTTTTCTGGTGTTGGATCCTCTGTTGGATCAATAGGTTTGATTAGTCCTTGATCATAGAGGTGATCAAAAGTAGCATCGTAGGTCATTCCTATGGGTGTGAATTCTCTTTTAGGTTTATCTTTCAGAAGTGGAACCTCGTCATATTTCTTTTGGGGTTCCTTTATAGCTTTGAGAGCTTCATGTAGTAAATGTGATACCTCCATCATAGACAGTGTGAGAAATTGTATATCTTCTTTACTTGCCGGTTCTGGAAGGCTATCCATGACGTCGAAGAATGTCTTCTCGTCTTCTTCGATGGCATGGTTTCCTTTGATAGGTTTAATGAGAGACGAGGGGTCAACCTCGTTTTCCTCATCAGAGATAGCCAAGGCATGAGAAAGAGGTGCGTTATCAATGCTTGGCTTCTTACTGGCAGGGGGAAATGGCCGCTTGTTGTTGTCAATTAAGTCTTGGATGGCTTCCTTAAGCTTCCAACAGTTTTCGGTGAGATGGCCCCTACCTTGGTGATACTTACAGTGTGCTTTGGGGTTCCAATTAGCCGACCTCTTCTCGACTGGTGGGTCCCGAAATGGTCCAATAGGAGTTATAAGACCTTTTGCACTTAATCGATCAAAAGAGGTGTCATAACTCATGCCAATAGGAGTAAAGTTTCTCCTAAATGGTTTCTTTTGTCCTTGATTGTTCATAGCAAGGACTTCTCCTAAATTAAAAGTGCTAACGTTGTTTGAGTGGGTGTTTTTGGAAGAAGAAGGATTGTCGTTCTTCTTTCCTTTCCAGCCACTGTTGGAGTTATTGTTGACAACTTTTAACTTAGCCAGGTCGTCTTCAATATTGATCCCAATGTCATAGACGGCCTTGAAGGTATGGAGATTATTTTGATACTTGAGATGCTTGGAATATTTTTCTTGAAGGTTCTTGATGAACAACCTCACAGACTCTTTTTCACTTGGCACCTCAATCATCTTAGCTGAGGTTTCCATCCATCTGTTAAAGAAAGAGGTGAAGCCTTCATTCTCTTTCTGCTTGAGGATCTCAAGTTCCCTATGGTCAGTCTCAACCTGAATGTTGCACTTGTACCTATCAACGAAAGCGTTTGCTATGGACTCCCAGGTAGAGGTCTTTTCTTTCTCGAGAGAAAAGAACCATTGTTGGCAAACGGTCTCGAGAGATAGTGAGAACAGAGAGGGGAAAACCTTCTTAACGATACCCTTAATACTCATTATTGTTTCGAATGCTCTTAAATGAAAATAAGGGTTATCAGTTGCTCTGAATTTTGGGATGTCATTGGCATTGAACTTCTGCGGAAGAAGATCTTTGTCCACCGAGACCCCTTGTGAAGTGAGCCCTTGAAACTTGTAGTCGCTAGATAGCTTGCTTAGACTCTCTTGCATGAGGTCCATCTGTTGTTGTTTCACAGGATCATCGACCTTGAGTGTGAGGAGCTTCAGTGTTTCAGTCATGGTAACCAGTTGGTTCCTAAGCTCATTGACTTCTTCCTGTGTTACCATTATAGTCTTAGTTTTCCTCTTGCGAGCTATGGGTTTGTCGAAAAGTTGGACTTGTACGAAGAGGTTGTCTTTGATTAACCGTCCTTCCTTTCTTGACCACGCGCTGTAATTTAAACCATTTTGCGTTTTAATTACTTGACTCGAATCAACTTGACTTTACGATTTATTTTAAGGAGGAAAAAAAAATAAAAATGAAAATAAAAAAAATGGGTGCACATTTTTGGCAAAAATAATGTACATATTTTTAGGGAACTAAGTATAGTTTTTAAATTGGAGGATTAATATCCGACTTACCCCCCTAAAAATGACGGAAAAAACGCGCACGCAAGACCCTCGTAAACATGGTTAAAGTATGTGTATTGGTGTGTGCGTTGAGTGTAAGTGACATGCTTGAACTCTTGTGTAAGACCATGGGACTTAGTGCCTAAACTCGATTAATGACTCAAACAAGTACTATTGACAGCGAAAATTAACTGAATTAACTAGCAAACTGGTTAATTAACACTAGGTGATGACTCGACCAATAATCCAAACTGTCGGCAAAACGACAGAACTAGCGTTACACTGTGGAGCTTGGCGCCAGACGACAGAGCTGTTGCCAGGCGCCACACTCCACAGGGTGGCGCTACAGCTCAGATTTTGGCGCCAAAGGTGGAGCTTCAATCTGGGACTGTTTTCGGTGTTATTAATCAGCTAGGGTATGCCTAAAGTCGTACTAAGTTAATTCTGATTAAAATATTAGACTTTATTGACTCAAATTAATTAATTAATTAATTAATTAATTAGGAAAAGTTCTTTAATTAAGTCATTAATTTATTTAATCTCAACACAAGTCAAACAAACGGTTAAGAAACATAGAATATATGCACAACAAATAAAGCACAATTAGTCAAGTAGGCACAATATGATGCAATGAGTTTGCAAGCTAAACATGGCTCTAGTTCTCTAAAGTTCGGGATATGGTTTAGTCAATAGAGGGTCCATGGTTAATTGTCCGGATGCACCGCACAGAAGCCTAACCGTGAAGGGTTGGCGCGAGTGGATGGGACACCGTGAGTTTTAGAAAAAACTCGCTTCCATGGTTTGGTGAATTCAACATTCTCGGATGTACCCTTTGTTGCACAGAGCGTTCAATCAGGTAAATGGAGCATGAATTCCCAGATGGTTATGTCCATATGTAGAACACATATGGGTTTCAGAAAAGTGAGAAAAAAAATTCAATCAGGAAGTAGGATCGAGCAAACAATACGAAAAACCGGTCGAAATTAGAATGCATATTTCTGGCTCGGTATTGGGGGAAATTGGCGCCAGCAAACAGAGACTGGCGCCAGTTTTTAGCTATAGCGTCTGGCGCCAATGCTAGTGTCTGGCGCTACAGTTAAAAGTCTGGCGCCAATACTCTGGCCCCTAGCGCTAATTCCCACATGCCTCAGCAGCTTTCTGTGCTCGATAAAATTTTCCAGTTTTGCGCGGTGTTATTTCGGTCCTAGATGTGAAAGATATTTCACAAATTTCCTACGTATAAAATCCTATGGTTTTAACTCATTACGGATGGTCTTCCAATGAGATCTTTTTTATGCATATGACAATAATGTTAATCAAAATTACGCACATGAAATACTTAGAACGTTTCGAGTCTCATCCACTCATTCTAAATCATTGTCGAAACAAATTCAGGAAGTAAAATAGAAATCCTCCCCAGCGGAGTCGCCAAAAACTGTGGGGAATAAATTTCAAGCATTAATCCCCTAGCTTGAACCCCACTGTGATCATACACTAAAGTATAGTGGCGTCCAAAAGGGAAGAAAATAGAGCAAAAGAGTCGCCAACAAGTTTTAGGAACTTGTAAACCGTTCACAGGGTGAATGTTACACCCCTTAACGATCCAAGAGATCGTCAACTCCATAAGGTCTTGAACCAAATAAGGGTTCGGGGATGAAGGTACAAATCCAACCTAAAAGTGATTGAACCTGCCCTAATAATAGGCCTCTACTTTATTCAGATCGTATTCATGTGAGCTTTCTGACTAACATGCAATCAATAGGATTACCTTAAACTTGTTTATCTATGTTGGTTGAATATTAATGCACAAATAAAACTATTATTGGCGATCACTTGAATTATAATCATAATTAACTCTAAACAAGATTATTAAATATCTTATTAAGCGTGATTACAAGTACCAGTTCCCTTTCAACATGTATAAAAGGCGTGATCAAGAAATAACAATAAATATCAAACAACATAATAATAATCAATATCATGATAATAACAATCATCATAACAATAATCAAAATAATAATTATAATTATAATCATAATCATAATCATAACAATAATCATCATAATAACAATCATAATAATAATAATAATAATAATAATAATCATGTTAATCATAATAATAATAATTATTATAGCAATAATAAAATTATAATCATAATCAAAACAATTATAAAAATAATCATAAATTATGTTAAAGCATAATAATAATAGCAAGATCCTAGGCATGATACTAACAAGATTAATAACAAATCCTAGCATGTCACTAAGCAATAAAAATCAAATCTTTAACCCTAACATGATACTAGAAATCATAAATCACTACTACAAAAAAGGCCAAAGAGACCAGTTGAAAAAGGCCAAAGAGACTGCTTTAGAGGCGGTCTCTAGCTCAGTGGTCTCTTTGGCTAAGAGACCGCTTGTAAAGAGGTGGTCTTAAGTTGCTATACCAGAGACCGATTATCTAAGAAAAACGGTCTCTTTGGGTGGTTGATATTTTGAAATCTTAGAAGCATAAGAGACCGTTTTTGTCAGAAAAGCGGTCTCTTGTATACCAAACTATGACCGCTTTTTTTACTTAGGCGGTCTCTCTTTTTGAAATAACTAAGACCACTTTCTTAGTTAGGCGGTCTCTCTTTTTTAAAAAAAGAATATACAGCGTTTGTGTATAGACCATGCATGTATGATAGCCGGTCTCAAATGGGTAATTTTTTTCTTTCGAATAATCAAATTTTTAAATCCTACTTGCTGCATTAAATTTTTGCGCCAAATGATTCCAGTATAAATCTTTTTTTTTTTTAATCCAACCTGTAATCACCAAAAATAATCCTTGAACCTGCTAATATATTATATACAAATAGCATTCAAATACATACATATATATATATATGCATCAAACTATATATATCCAACACAGTACTAATATATGTACACAGTAATAGCTAATTGCCAATGTATCAAAATACAAAATGTAGAGATTTTTCAAGTATCAAGACTAACAGTAATCATGCTGTAATCACCAATCACTAAGGTTCTTCCGGCTCCTCATGATCAAGAACATATTGAATCCATAAGTCTCTAATCTCGTCAATTTTTTCTGAAGAATATGTGCAAGGATCTTTGGGAAAAATCTACAACATATGCCATTATTAAATGAGTAAAGAAAGATATATAATTACATAAAAGTTATGAAATAACAACAAATTAGATTACATCCATTTACAATTGAGCTAAAGAGCTATTTTGCCTACTTTCTTACTTAAATCCAGAATACATAGCTATTAGCATATTATCAACAAACAAATTTCTCAGTCCAAAATTAAAACAACCGAAAATATTTTTTGAGCTGCAGATGGATGCTAGAAAGGTCATTGATAACAAAGAGTTCTGAACTCTACTCAATTATGTTTCCTTTCATCTAATTTAACTAGTACTACTGTTCTGCAAGTTAAATTTTGAATGTATATACAGAGGATACCTCATTCAATGAGGAACTCGAGAGGGGTGCTGGACAGAGAAGGTTTTCATACGTTCATCTTGAATCAGCCACACAAAATTTCTCTAATGAACGAAAGTTGGGTGAAGGAGGATTTGGAGGCATTACAAGGGCTATCTTATGGACTTGGATATGCTAATCGCAGTGAAAAAATTCTCTAAGGGCGGTAGACAGGGGAAAAAAGAGTATAGTACCGAGGTTAAAATTATTAGCAGGCTAAGGTGTAGGAACCTGGTGCAGCTTATAGGTTGGTGCCATGATAAAGGTGAATTCCTACTTGTTTATGGCAGGAACACATCAAGGAAAGGGATTAGTATTGTGGGTGTGGGATCTTTATGGCAATGGTGAGCTTCATTTAGCCACTGATCAAAAGCTTAATCACATGGAATTTAGCCACTAATCAAAAGCTTAAGCCACTGATCTTTATGGCAGTGGTGTGCCTATCCTGACTACAATCACAGGCCATCAATAAAGAAAGCAATTCAAGTTCTCAACTTTGAGACTATCATGCCTAGTGAATTTTTTATTGATGAACACAGTCCAATTATCAAGATGGGAGTAATCTTCAATACCAAAGGAAATGCAAGAGGGGGGGCAAACAGAGGGGTTAACATATGCATGCATAAATAAAATACCAAGTTAAATGACATGTATGTTGAATATACCTGCTCAGAAATCCATAATACTCTGTTCTGTATAATGTCCAGCATATAGCGACATACAAAGTAAACACAGTGCTTTGTGTATGCAGATTGTAGAGGACACTGATACAAAAAAATAACCATTAACACAGTTTTGGATCTGATTTTACACTACTAGGTATGAAATATGCTAAAAATAATAATGACTTACACGTGGTTGCTTCCACCCTATTTTTGGATTCTTTTTTATTTTCTTGATATCTTTTCGATGCTTCATGCTGAATTTAACTATTCCCCTACAAAATCATTTCAAGATGGCACGGTTGCATTAATTTTGATTAGACAATAAGAAAAACACAACAAGTTAACCAAGTGAATATTTTAGTAGTATATACTCATTGATGATTTTTTGTGCAAATGAGTTGATTTCGTTTTCTGCTCCAAGTGGATCTAACCAATACACCAACCCATTCCATGGACTAATTACCGCTAAAGTCCAATGCAGACTAGACATATTGTAAAATAAATACATAGTAATGGGATTAATTAAAATTTGAGGATTTAACATAACTCAGATCTATAAAAAAAAATAAAAAACAAACTACACTTACTTGTCATTATAAGGAGCAAAGAATAATTGATTAACATTTTTCCCCTCATTGGTTCCAAAAACATGGGCTAAGTAGTCAGATCGAACTTGCTCATCCGTTGTCGGTGTCAATGGTGAAAGAACATTACAGTCACAGAACCCATACATTCCTGAGACACCTTCTTTTTGACAACGTTCTTTTAGGTGCCTAGTCCCATGAAAAGTCATATGAATATTAGTTAGTGGGCCAAAAAAAACAATATTAAAATTAGAACCTATATTATATGGAAACTTACTTCATGAAGACCTTCATTTGCGATTTTCCGATCTCCCTTTGGAAACACCAATCAAGCAAGTCTTCAAAGTCAAGTGAAACATCCAACCCATTTTTGTTAAGAAACACGCTTTCCGGGATAGTTATGGAGATGGTATCACCTGTCTTTTGCATTCCCATAGCTTTTTTTCTCATAACACGCATCCAAGTAGATGTTACCTTCTCACGATCCTTGTCGGTAAAAACATAGGTACGAGTGGTTGATGCTTGGGAAGATGTTGATCGTGGGGATGGTGTGGTCATATTCAACTCCTTATCTAGTTGCTTGTCCGCCTTAATAATATGGTTTCACACAAAAACAACACGCATGTAAGCTTTAGAAGAAGAAAGATTGCACATGAATCTAAAAGGGAAGACAAAAACCACATAAGAATCTCGAGTCTCGAAGCTAAGAAGTAGCTGAATGCAAAGACCAGACAAAATAAAGAAAAATCACATATAGCAAGTTGGATTCAGCTTATCCTGTATTCATTCAGAGAACTAACATGAGGGCAGATGCAATTTTACCTTTAATATTGTGTACAGATCAAAGAGCCTGCGTGTGGGTTGCTATTATAATGCTGTGATGATCGTTATGTAATCTGACATGTTTGTATCTGATGTGACAGTCCATTATATCTGCTTTTCTAATGTTTATTATCATGTTATACTAGTGCTGTAAACAGTGTGACTATGTGTTCACTTCATGTGAATCCATTCCTTTTTAGAAACACTGTTAAATTTATGTTTCTCACACATGATGTAATGGAAGATCAATTGTTAAATTGTGTAATCTTAAAACTCCAGGTTCTGGTGTCATTATTATCAACACGGACTGAATTAACTATGGCATTTAAGTATATTTTACAGACGCTATTCAGAGGGCCTCAGAAATCTCTATATCCACCACCTTTTAGTCCCCACGGCCAAATGGTAATTTAATTTCATAATAAGCTGGAAAAATTCAAATGTAAAACCAAATAATGTAGAAATGATGAGGAAGCAAAAGCCAGCAGATGATATTGTGTCTTTGTAGAATATTCCCCATAAGATAACAAGCACATGCATTTCTTAATTTGTGTGGATCAATGTTTCTATACTTGGAGCAAGATTATTGCAATATTATGATGTAAAAGACAGACACAATCGTCCCACATCAAGAAAGAAAATCTAAGCTAGGACTTTGCGGTATTAATAGAGCAAATAAAATCACTGTTTATTGTCTTTTAGGATTATGCTCCAATAAACTAAGGTTTTTTTTTTATTTACTTTGCCTAAATATATCTGAATATGTAAAATTTTGTGGGTAACCTTCTTTAAACTAATCACATACATCTTAAATTATCAAAAACAAAGAAACATCACATATAGCAGCTGAATGCACGTGGTTAGCAGAGGGCAGCTTAGCCAGGAACTTAGCCTATTATGGACCATGTATCCTAGCAGTAATTATACTATCAATGGTTATATCCATAAGTCGGGTGGTACTATACATAAAATACAACTATAGATGTAAAACATTATATACTTCCTACCACAACAACAATGTCACAGCCTAATCCCAATAAAATGGTACCGGTTGCATGAAGCCATGAACCGAGGATGCATATAAAATGAAGCCATGAACCGAGGATGTGTAAAATAAACCATACATGTTCATTAGAATGCAGAATGCAGAAGCAGTAGCAACAACATAGTAGCAACAGCATAGCAGCAAAAGAATGTAGATTTGCTCCTTTACCTGTTGGGGGAGTATCAAATGATTTGGCCAAGCTGTGAAAGCCTTCTTAGCTTGAAAAACAAAGATCAATTCATCGTTGGGACATGGCAAGGGAGCAGAAGGCATTAAATCTTCTGTAATGGTTACTCGACGATGACCATGTGGCAACGATATGGTATGATTACCAAGAACTTCCGTGTTGTTTTCTATGTAAAATTTTCTGTTAGCAACAATCTGTAGCTCTTTGTCGCTTCCCTCAATTGCCAAGCGGCAATCACTCCATCCCTGAAAACAATAGGCTCAACCAGATATCAAACATGAAATCTCGCTTAAATGACCTTCGCATTATATGAGACTTGAAAACAAAGCCCATAATTCAAGCAGATTACCTCGGGAAATGTATAGTTTCTGTTGGTATTCACAACTTGGCTTTGAGGTGGGGGAATTGGAGTATACTCAATTGCATTCATATGGTTCACCTCAGGCCAAGGAACATGGTATGCCTCTGCCTCTGCCGCTGTCTCGAGGTTCTGAAGTTGAGGATGGACCACGATTGGGCTTTTTGTGTACTGAGGTTCTGAGTTTGTCGCAATTCCTTGCTCAGTATAGGCTTGTTTGTGAGATTTATCCACATGTGAATCTTGTCCAAAGTGATGCCCTTCAATGTCATGCCTTTCCATACCTCCCATCAAGAGTTGTGTAAGAGGGACACCATTACCAAATGAGTTGTCTAAATGAGCAGCATCCAACCCATTTCCAGCTGCCCCTTAGCTACTAGAACCACTCATGTCACCAGAACCAAAATGGTTCCCAAAAGCACCAAGGAAACCACCCGAACCTGCTGCCTCCCCACCAAGCAGCCCACCTGAATTTGCAAGATCGCCACCAAAACACATTGCTGAGCACCAGCATGAATGCTCCTAATTACTCTTGGGTTAAGCATGACATCATGAAGGAAATTATAAAGTTTTGTTGCTTTCTCATTGTTGCCATCCTTGAGTTCATCACATTCATTCTAGCATGTAATTCGCTAGGTGTGGTTGGTTTGTTGTATCCAAAGTAATCCTTGTTAGTTATGCCTGATCCAACAGCCCTAATAGAACCTCCATGCTCGGATTTGTTTAAAGCTCTTGACAAGATATCATCTCGACCTGTAGCAACTATTTCACCTTTTTGTACTTGGGACTCCAATCTAATCTGTAAAACGAGGCCAAGATCATAAAGGGTTAGTGTCTATTTTTTTAATCGAAAAGGAAATTATATTACATGCAGGTGTTTACCAAAACACCAAGAAATTGCATCAGATTGTTGCCAACTTACTATTGCATCATGGATTTCTTTATCAGCAGGATTGTCAACGGTAAGAACTCCATTCTTGACGTAAGAATGAGCTTTAATCCAAGTCAAATGTCGAGGCACGTTTGAGACATGTATTCCTTGCTTTTCATGATCTTTCTCCTACATTGTGAAAATACAAAATCATAAATTAAACTACTTTGAAAAAGGTATATACCTAACACAAACATGCAATAATCACTAAAGCAGGAAAATGTCAGCAATACAAACTTAAAGTTCTAAACAAATATTTCTGAACTTCTTATTGCAGCAGAAAATATCAGAGTAATTCCCCTTCTCATACCAACAAAGTTGAAGTACTACTATGAAGTTAAGTTACTGACTTTATGAAGTTTTGGTGTGTGCAGGATTTATAGGTGATTCATTGAATAGAAATATTTTTGTGTCTCTATTTTGCATGCTGAGGCAAGTATCAAGTTTCCACTGAACCTAATCAAATGTTTACCAAGATGATACATTTGGTTGATCAATTATACTATATGAATTTACCAAGATGTTTCAGTCTCTTTTGTGCAACCTTCTTTGTGCTTTATATGTACCAACAGGTGTCCACGCTTTCGATTTTTCCCCTTTTTTTCTTTGTCAACCCACATGCCTTCATTGTGGTCATCTCTAACATATATTGAAATATCATCTGTAACATCAACCTCAATGTGTACTTGCTCCTTTCTCCTAACATAAACATCATCCAACACACTATCTTCACCATAATCATCAAAAATATGTCGGGGCTTTGGTGCTATAACTGCTGACATTCTCTTGTTCAATGGGTCGGTCATATAAAAGACTTGTCTTACCTGACTTGCTAGTATGAAAGGATCTTCTTTGTGACCAACTTTATTCAAATTCACCAATGTAAGCCCGAACCTATCATGTTCAACCCCATTATTATTGTCGACCCATTGGCATTTAAAAACAGGTATCGAAAAACTAGAGTAATGCAGCTCACAAATCTCTTCGATGACCCCATAATAGTTCATCATACCACACACAGGATTCTTGTCTTTAGCACTAGCAAAATGCATAGCTTCAGCCTCTAAAGTAACCCCACTATTCTGCATAGTACTAAGTTCATCTTGAAACCTTGTGTAAAATGTGCAACCGTTAATAACATATGCAGAATAATAAGTTGCACTAAAATCGGGTCCAAAGGCCAAAGTCTTTAGTCAATCAGAAAATGGAGTCGAAGAATCTATTAGCTCCTTCATTACATAATCCTTCAGCCAACTAATAAATGACCTACTATGTTCAGCAGCTAATGACTTCTCATTTGCTCTGCTGTTGCTTTTCCTCAAGAAGCTCATGTGTTTCTCAACATACGGCATAACTTCATCCTCATTATGAAGAATGTATAAATGAGCCTTATGCCAATCAACATAGGATAGGTCACGTACTTTTTGACCTATGGTCCCCTCACCATCCATTCTTCCACTATGACGAGATACAGGAAGCCCTATCCGTATTGCATTTAGCACATAGTCATTGGAATAAGCAAGAACTTCTTCATAAAATAGTCGTTCGGCAATACAACCTTCAGGATGAAAAGCGTTCTTCACATATCCCTTATAGGTTCTCATTTGCCTTTCAAAACACCATTGATTTCTCATGTGAACTGGACCACAATATCTTATCTCTCTAACCAAGTAAATCGGTAAATGGATCATAATATCAAAAAATAATGGAGGAAAAAACATCTCTAATTGACACAAAATTTCAACAATTTCATCCTCTAATGCAGTCAACTCTCTTGGATCAATCACTTTGCTATAAATCGCATGAAAAAATCCGCAAAGTCTAATTATAGCATAACGAACAATTTTAGGCAGAATAGAACGAATTGCTACAGGTAACAAGTGCTGCATTAAAACATGGCAATCAAGAGACTTAAGGCCTACAAGTTTCAAAGTATCCATGTTCACAAGGCTACGAATATTCGAAGAATAACCTTCGGGCACTTTTACTCCAACCAAGCTTTCACAAAACTCGATTTTTTCTTTTCTGGACAATGTGTAAGCAGCAGGAGGCAAGTATGCTCGACCTTTCTCATTTGTAACAACATGCAATTCATCTCTAATCCCCATATGCTTCAAATCATCTCTAGATTTTTTACCATCCTTAGTCTTACCGGGGATATTGAGTAATGTACCAATCAAGCTATCACACACATTCTTCTCAATATGCATAACATCAAGTGAATGTCTCACAAAGAAAAATTTCTAATAGGACAGTTGCCAAAAACATGAACACTTTTTGAAACCCTTCTTAGAAAGAGTGGATCTGTGTTTCTTTCCAAAAGTAATATCAATGTCCTTCACCTTTTCGAAGACCTCTTCACCTAACATGACTTTTGGTCGCCCTTTGAATTCTTGTGTCCCATCAAACGCATTTTTTCTCCTTCGATATGGATGATCAGACGGCAAAAATTGACGATGAACCGGATAAACATGCTTTCCAGATTCCTTTAACCACTGTCCTTTGCAATCCTCCATACCAATAGGACAAGCTGTTTCCCCTTTCACAGTATACCCCGAAAGATTTCCATCAGCCGGAAAATCTTGAATGGTGCAAAATAGCATTGCTTTCAAATTAAACTTCTCATTGCGATGTGCATCAAAAACTTCCACACTTTCTTCCCAAAGCATAATCAAATCGTCAATAAGAGGTGCCAAGTACACATCAATGTCATTTCCCGGCTGTTTTGGCCCTAAAATTAGCAACGAAAGGAACATATACCTTCTCTTCATGCATAATGATGGGGGTAAATTGTAGGTCACCAACATAACGGGCCAAGTACTATACGTATTACTCATGGAACCAAATGGATTGAAACCATCTATAGACAATGCAAGGCGTAAATTACGCTTTTCATGTGCAAATTCAGAGTATTTTGCATCAATAAACCTCCACTGCGGAGAGTCAGCCGGGTGTCTAAGCATTCCATCGTCTACTCGGCCATCAAAATGCCAGGTTAACTTCGTTGCATCTTCTGCTTTTGAAAATAACCTCTTAAACCTTGGTACTATTGGAAAATACCATAATGTTTTGGCAGGTACTCCCCGATCCCCTTTCTTATACCGTGAGGCTTTACGAATTTGACAACTCTCTAACGATTCATATTGATTACGATACAATACACAATCATTAGGGCAAGCATGCATTTTCTCATAAGGTAAACCCATAGAGCTTAGTGTCTTTTTCGCCTCATATGTACCAATAGGAAGGACATTGTCTTTGGGAAGCATGTCTTTCACCAATTCCAATAACACATTAAAACTTGTGTCTGTCCAACCATGACCAGCCTTCAGGTTGTATAATTTGAGTATGGCTGATAACCTTGTGTACTTGGTGCAACCTTCATACAATGGTTTTTCATAGTCGTTTAACAAGCTCTCCAACATGGAAGGGTTGTTATCAAATTGATCCTCAACTGCATGCAACATGTCCTCCAACCCATCACCCTCATTATTATTATGAACTTCCCGCACATCATCCCTTTTCTCACCACTACCACTATCTTGTATGTCCCTAAACTCTCCATGCCAGATCCAACGGGTATATGTTTTATCAAATGCCCATTTACTCAAATGATTGAGAATTTCATCGGGTCTCTTATGCAAAAAATTATGGCACATAAAACAAGGACAACGTAGCTTGGAGCGGCCTCCACTGTTTTCTACTGAAATTTTAATAAATTCCTTAACCCCTACTTCATATTCAGGGTCACCCGGCTTCGATGTTGATATCCAATTTCGATTTATTTCTAACCACCAAGAATAAGACCTCAAATCTTAAAATTGTCACATATGTAAAGCTCATATAAAGGCAATTTGGAATATTACCACAAGATTTACAACATCTATAAAACAATATATATAAATAAAACAATAATTGCATGAGTATATTAACATTGTATAAAAGTCGAAAAATAAGATTGAGATAAATTAACTTAAAAATATCAAATAAGTAAAGCTTATATAAAGGAAATTTGGAATATAACCAGATTTACAAAATCTATAAAAAAATATATATATGTATTTAAAAAATAATTGCAAGAGTATATTAATATTGTGTAAAAAAACAAATATCATATTCATTAAACAATAGCAATAAGCTCTTCCATTTTTCTATTCATTTTTTAAGCACAAACAATATACTATACAAAGTAAAGAGTAGAAACATGGACCACTAGTCATTTACTATTTATTTTTGAATGTGAGCAGCATGAACATCAAATTTGAAGAGCTTCCACATTCATGTTCTGTCATTTTTTATAGCACATATTTTTTCACATGCAATTATTTTAGGAATCCTTACACGTGGGGTTAGCTTATATACTATATTTTATACATCTTTTACAAAGGTACAAAAAAGAACTTTTGCGGGAAAATCAAATTCCTAAGAACTACTATATATAACTGCTCGTATCTTAAACAAAGCCCTCTAAGCCAAATCAACTAACCAGTATAACAAGACAATTAACATACAAATTTTATGCAAATAGATACAATAGAAAAACTGAAAAGAATTTGAATCATTATGCATTTTTATAACATTATTCTTCTTATAATATAGCAAAACAAACAAGGCAACCTCAATAAAACAGTAGATTATGAACAAAAATCAGTCATTTTATGAATTATATGTACCACATACATAGTTACAACAGCAATTGAATGAAAAATCAAAACTGAAAGAAAAATAATAATAATAATAATAATAATAATAATAATAATAATAATAATAATAATAATAATAATAATAATAATAATAATAATAATAATAATAATAATAATAATAATAATAATAATAATAATAATAATAATAATAATAATAATAATAATAATAATAATAATAATAATAATAATAATAATACCTCGCGCGACCTTCTCCAAAGTTAGGGTTTTAATCCTACAATTGCAGAATTCTCAAGCTCCAACAATTGAATGAAAAACCGAACTTCAGTGGTGGAACTGCGGTTGCTACCGTGCGCCGGAAGATGGAGTGCGAACGATGGAGTTTGATTGCAATGGAACGGTGGTGTAACAATGGAGTGAATTGAATGCAATTATGCAATTATGGAGTGCAGTCAAGGATGGAATTTGAGTGCATGTCGCGTCGGCAGCCTTTAGGTGGAGGTGGACGGAGGTACGCCGGCAAGTGGAGAAGGAGGTAGCTTAGCGCGGTGTCAAGCTAAGGGAAGTAGTTTGATCGACAATAGGTAGAGTAAGCTAAGGGAAAAGCAAAAATTTGGAGCAGATCGAGAAAGTGAAATTATTTTAGGGATTTTGGCGGTTTAGAAGAATTAGGAAAAGCAGAGACCGGTTATTACTTTCCACTGGTCTCTGCCAATTTTTAATTTGAAAAAATAAAAAAATAAAAAAAAACACCTAGAGACCGGTTTTGTAAAACAATTGGTCTCAAACTATTTTAATTAAAATGTAAGAATATTCTAAAATACCCCAAGAGACCGGTTATCTTTAAAAATTGATCTTTTGAATTTGTTTTGAGACCGCTTATGTAGTAAACAGGTTTATTATTTTGGGTCTCTTTGGCCAATTTTGTAGTAGTGAATATTAGGAAGAACATAAGAAGCATCGTAACAATCATATTTGATATTAAAATTACCCTAGACATGATACTAGGAATATCATAATAACAATTTAAACATGATTTCTACATCATAACATCAATAAATCAATTAAAGTACTTACTTTGATGCCTTGTACCTCTTTCTAATAACAAAATACACACGTTAGTAACTTCAAGGAAAATAATAATCAAAACAATTAAATTAAATAATTGAAAGAGAGATTTGGGACCAAACCCTCAGAAATTAAACCTTTCACGTCTAGGGCGAAGGCAACTTCGAATATGTCTAGGTGTTTCTAGATCTAATGAATGCGGAATTTTGTATTTAAAAGCTAGTTTAGAAAAAGAGAGAAAGAGAAAGATGAGAAGAGAATGCGAGAATTGATGATTGCGAATGAAAACTGGTTGTAGGTGAATGAAAACGGAATTTTTATGAGGTTATTTATAGAGAAAATCAGCCAAAAAGATAAAATTAACAAAACAAAGTATTGGCGCACAGAAAAACGAACCAGCGCCAACGCTGGCTGTTGGCGCCAAGCGCCAAGGTTGGCGCCAGGCGCCAAGCGTAGCGCCAGGCGCTACAGCTGGCGTTTGGCGCTAATTTCATAAATTCACGCGTTTTCTAAAATCAGATAAAAAATACCGTACAGGAGGATAAAACGTATTTTCCTCAAAAATGCTCTTTGATTTTAATTAAAACTCTGAAAAGTCAACAAAAGTCAATTTATCAATATTAATTGAATTAGGAATGAAAAGAACCTTCTAGAAGAATCTAGAAGACTAAAACCATTCCTAATTGCATTAGGAATGTTAAATCATATTAGGCCCTCCCCTAGATCATTGGGCCGCATATAAGGCTCAAACCGGGCTCAGTTTAGTAAATCGGCCATAACTTCCTCAATATTCATCGGAATTGGGCTTATAATATATCGTTGGAAAGCTCTTGTCAAGCCCCATCCAACTACACTACTATTGGACCCATATCATGGACCAACCAAACTGGATTGGATGTTTTCTGAAAATAAGTTTTCAAAAACATAGAGAAGAGAAAAGAAATTAAAACTATCCGCAACACTAAACTTTCCACACTTTCACTTCATTCGATTATGATTCGACGCGAAAGGTACTCATCACTGGGTTTGGTTTTGGGGAGACACAAATGGGTGTCTACACTACCCCAGCCACCCAACCCCCACCGTCAGCCCCACCGTCGGCAACCAGTTGCCACTATCCTCCTTGACTGCCTCGTTTCCAGCCCAAGCAACTGGAAAATTCGCTCCCTCCCTTTTCCCCGTCCCCAAAACCGGCAACCCTCCCCAACGACCACCAAAAACAAGCCGCCGTTGCCGCCGTTTTCCATAACCCTTAAAAACAGCCACAAACACCCACTAGTGGTCAAAATCGGCCGTATTAGGGCCGAAATGGTCGATTTTGACCTTAATCCGGTTGATTTTGATCATAAGTAGCGTTTGTGGCCGTTCGTTTTTTGGGTTGCTTGAAAAACGAACGACCGTTTTTGGTGGCCGTTGGGAACTGACTATCAGATATGAGGAGTGGGAAAGGAAGGGCGACGCATTTTCGGTAGCTAGGGCCGGAAATGAGAGGGTTAGGTTGAGGATGTGGTGGTTATGCGCCACCGGGGGTGGGTCTGTAGTGGTTGGGTTAGTTTTAAGGATTTTTTTTTTGTCTAAACTAATAATATAGCAACACGTGGCACAATGGACCCAAACTTAACGGAAATTTGGACGGCAACTGTTAAGTGGTGGTAATATTTTTTTTTTTTTATAGTTTAAAAACCATTTTTTTGTTTTTTTTTTTGTGGTGTTAAAAATCAATATTTTCTTCTTCTTCTTCTTCTTCTTCTTCTTCTTCTTCTTCTTCTTCTTCTTCTTCTTCTTCTTCTTCTTCTTATTATTATTATTATTATTATTATTATTATTATTATTATTATTATTATTATTATTATTATTATTATTATTATTATTATTATTATTATTATATCTCAAAAACAGACGAAGTCATACGACCTACAAAAAATTAGTGTGAACTGAGATACAATCTGGGCCCAAACTCCTCTAACTATAGAAAATCTTATCTTAATTATTATATCTCAAAAACAGACGAAGTCATACAACCTACAAAAAATTAGTGTGAACTGAGATACAATATGGGCACAAACTCCTCTAACTATAGAAAATCTTATCTTAGTGAATATATGAGTAGCAGCACGGGCCCCAATGTCTTGCGTTATCGAGAATTTCCGAACCTGCTTCAGCAGTGCAACAACCTCCTTCTCTAATTCCCCAAGTGAAGAAAATGAGAAGGGAATGAAACCATATACAATCGCCTGACAACTAGATTCGTACTTGACCAGCTTCCGATGAGCCGCACTAGCCACAACCCATACAGGCACGAAGCCAGATAGCCCCGACTGTGTCAATGGAGAAGACTTTGTCAAGTCAACACAAACATCGCATCCTTGATCCCAGTAATAAAGTAACACATCTGCAGATCTGAGAGCCCAGTCGTTTCCTCCAGACACCCAACATCAACCTCTTTTCTCGCTGAAATCCCAGGTTGATAGCAAACATAAAAAAGGGTAGTCCGAACAATATTATGCCGATGCGTAATACACACCAAACCAGCACACGACACCAAGTGATCACCGAAGATATCCCAGGAAAAACCCTTGAACAAGCAGAACACGGTGTTGAGATAGAGAACAAAGGACACCCAATTAGTAGCACAACACACATCGGTAAGTCTTTGCATTCATCGTCTGACCCTACCCCGAAATAGGGACAGCCCGAAGCTAAGCAAAGGTGTGATCTCCCTGCTGCAATTTCCACAATGCAGATTGTCGAGTAGATAAAGAAAATGTGGATTCTGCAGAAGCAGTAACTTTTGTGAAATATATATGTGCATATTTCTTCATGAGTTTTAGAGCAGCAACCTCACTAGGATTACTCAAAATGTCAGACTCCACCATTCGATGAAACAGACCGAATGCATCCTCAAAGGCTCGACTAAGACCAACAATACTAGCATAACGTAGAAGCTTAGTCTGCAGCCCAACAGATTGTAACCGAGATGCAAGAAAAGCATAATGATGAACATCTCCTGCAGAATAAACATCAAGCCCTCCAAACGCAAATGGTAAGGTGGAAAGTCGCCACAGCTAATTGCCAAACCTAGGCCCTGAAGCAGTAACAATACGGTCCAAGCAAGAACGAAAGACCCCAATGAATGTGCTCTAAGCTGCTCAAATGTATTAGGAGGACAAGTACGCAAGGCAAAGTAGAGTTTAGAAACTCCTGTACATGCCATAATCAACAAAAACTCACGTTGAGGATCATCAAGATTAACAACCTAATCCATAAGTGCAATGGTCTTGGTCACCCTCTACTTCATAAGCTCACCACTAAAACTAGGATCGAAACTAGCGGGACCCCCAAAAAACTTAACACCATGTAAAGGTCGAGCAATATTAGAGGGAAAAACACCCACAAGCTTGCTGCGAGGGTCCTCTGTAGGCCAGAAAACTTCTATTTTTTCCACGTTGAGATGTAACCCAAAACCGGGCCCATCCTCCATAATCAACTGCAGAATCTTCCCCACCACTAAAGTGTCCCCAATAATAGTGTCGTCATCCAAATACCACGTCTGAAGACATACCTCAAAAGCATATCTGATTTTACATATATACTAGAGGTTGTAAAACCAAAGGAAAAGGCAGAGGACCAAGGGGATCACCCTGTTGCACCCCCTGAGATGACCATAAGGTGTGGTCCCCATAATTGCAAAATGCCCGGATAACGACGACGAACTTCATGTAACATGACCTCACGATAACCTAGATTGAAGGCATTTTGAAAATCCACCAACAACATTGAGCGGCCAACACCAAAACCACGATCCACAATCAACTGATTCAAAGCATGAAGAATTGTCTCACCATCTAAAGAAATCCCAACACCAAATTAAAGACCATCAATGTAACTTCCCAAAGACCGACCTTCGAAACCAGACGTCGCCAAATAGTACCCACAACTATAGGTGAATACCACCACTGGGCTTGAGAAGTGGCGTGAGAGGAGCATAGAATACCACCACCGAGTTTGACAAGTGGTGTGAGAAGAACACTAGCAATGTACTCTCCTAATTCCATAAGACATTTTTCAGCTAGAAAGAGATTAATCACATCAGTAATATAGTCAACCAACTCATTAGAGAATGCCACAGCAGCACCACTCAAACAATTTATAAGGTGTTGAGCACGTAAACCATCCCTCCCACATAAATTATTACTTCGTATTATTTTTATTATTATTATTATTTTTATTGTTAGCCAACACATAAATTCAACAATTAACATATCTAATTATTAATTAGTAAAAACAATTGATAAAAGGATAATTTACCAATTACTACCGCAAGTTAATACCACTTTGTAAATTACTACTGCAAATTAAAAAAGTTGTGAATTACTACTGCAAAAATTTTTTAGATGTTGCGATTACTACCAAACCCCCATTATACCCAACTATGACGTCATTATATCCCTTTAACCCGTGTTTGACCATGGTTAAACGTTTTAACTAGCCCCCCTCCCCCCCAAAAAAAATGGTTTAGGGATATAATGACGTCATGGTTAAGGGCTTTAACCAAGGGTTAAATTGATATAATGACGTCATAGTTGGGTTTATTGGAAGTTTGGTAGTAATCGCAACATCTTAAAAAAAAATTCAGTAGTAATTCACAACTTTTTTAATTTGCGGTAGTAATTTACAAAGTAGTATTAACTTGCGGTAGTAATTGGCAAATTTTCCTTAATAAAAACTATTTGATGAAATGTATATTGAAACAAATCTTTCAAACTTCTGCAATCTGCATTATTAACTATATTCTATATAATAATTACCTCTCACATAAGATAGATTATATAAATGCTGTTAAAAATCAAAACGTATCGGCTAAAGAAATATACTATCCGTATAATGAAGTCTTGGACCGACAAAATAAGGGCCCTTTTCGTTGTAGCTAGCTAGTGGTCCTTGGTGGATAAATGAAAAGAAGCCACGACAAAATCATATAAGCAAGTGCTCCAATTGGAGGACTTCCAAAAGGAGATTAGTTATGTATGAGTAAATGCATAACGAGGGGCATGTGGGTCATTTCACGTAAATGCATTTCTGAATTTAGAGTAGTACCACTGGATGATCAATTGTATCATTAGATGATTAAATGGTATCATTGAACATTTCAGTGGTACTATTTATGTATGTAATGGTACTATATATTCATTCAGTGATACTCGCTACGTGTAGAAATAGTATCACTACATAGTCAATGGTACTATCTAAGCTTTCAACGGTATATTTAAAAAGTGGCCACACTTACCCATCTCTCTCCTCCTTTTACTCACCCCCATATGCTTTTTAATATTTTAGTATTTGTTATGCATTTGCAAATGCATAACTAACCTCCCTTACTACTTCCTCCTCCAATTGCAATGTATAGTAATGAAGGACAACATATCAATATATATGAAAAGTTTGTCCTTTGGTGTTGACGACGAGGTGCAACGAAACTACTCGTACTTAATTATTTTAATTAAGTATCGTTAATTACGTAAGCTTCAAATTATTGGTTTAGATATAGAGATGAGATGGTTCATATCTTTTAACAAGTCCCCATCCCACTAATTCCACTACAATCGATTTTGTACGTAGACAACGTACATGTGTATGGATATACTTTTTCGATTCTTTAATTATTGCATGAAATAAGAATTTGGATTTTGTAGAATTATTGATATACTTAATTACTAATTTTGACCCTAAGTTCTT
The DNA here is from genome assembly GCF_001683475.1 of Chenopodium quinoa. Classification (NCBI taxonomy): domain Eukaryota; kingdom Viridiplantae; phylum Streptophyta; class Magnoliopsida; order Caryophyllales; family Amaranthaceae; genus Chenopodium; species Chenopodium quinoa. Next base: position 146,982 of record NW_018744239.1, on the reverse strand, counting down.
TTAACCAAAATATACAATATTTTATTAGTTTAAAAGTGTTTTATTTTTTATTTTTTTTTTAATATTATTATCACAAATTCTCGCATATATGACTGGCCAAACTGTGTGATCGAAGTTACTTGCCCGATCGAGTAACCCTTAACCGACTAAGTAACTGTTAAATAGATAACACCGGCACACGGTGTGACCAATTACAAAGAAAACGCGCTGTATTATTATTCTTATTTAATGTCAATTGATCTATGTATATTGAAGTATAACCAATATACAAAGTAATTACCAAGTCTAGTGGGAAGAGAGTGAGGGATATCTTAAGGAGTTAGAGCTTCCCTCCTAATTACAGAGATTCTGAAATCAATTCTCATTACTCACCCTTGTGACTCTATCTCCATGCATGTACCAAAATAACCAAGCCTAGTGAAAAAGATTGAACCTTTTAAAGTGTCTATCCGCAAATATTGAACCAAAAAACTATGAGAATTTACTCGGCGTTCTTCACTCACAAAAAAAAAATAATAATAATAATAATAAAAAAAAAAAAGATATAGAGTAACTACAAATCATCTCAAAAACAAAGGTGGATGTCCTCTTAAGTAGTTTATAATAACTTGATAAGTACAGCTAATTGTACCCTACATTGATTGCATGTGGCTTAATAATTGAGATGAAAAGTTTAACTTGTAGGTCATAAATATAATCTTTGGCGACCTCAATTATAATTTTACTCATTTTAACACACAATCCGCTTGGCACAATTAAAACATTCATATTGTTGAAATCGCATAAAAATCATCTTCATACAAACTTGACTTATAAGTGATTTTGACTAATTAATTCTATTATAATATATACAAAGTACAATAATATATCCATTGTATACAAGTTTTGCCATTTTTTTCTCCAAGCTATGATGTAATGCTCTATGCATGTAACATGCTACATTGCTACATGGGGTACCTTTGGTCCTACGTTCCGTTGCAAAGAAATGGCCGACAATATACAAAAGAGTGTTAAACTAGTTGATTACCTCATTATTAGTACAAATAACAAGTGGACATGTTGTAATTATGCATCATTTAATTGGACAATTAACAACGGTATATAATCTTTTGTTGAAATTGTGATGGTGAGAGTCAAAGCTCTTCCTCAAAGAACAACATTAATTAGTTTTTAATCTCACCGCCTACATACTTGTGAAAAAGAACACGATTTTATAATATTTGATTAATTAATAAGATATTATTTAAAGAAGATTCTAGCTCTTAGGCGCCATTTAGGTATTGCCCAAGTCAAAATGACAAATGAGATGTTTGATCATATTAATTGTACTCCGTATAATAAATGGATAATTAGTAAGTCCTACAAAGTATTTATTTATTAATATAGGGTTCTGCTTTGGTTCTCGTTGTTCTTGTTGATGTGGTTCTAGTAAGGGTATGAAGGGAGTAAGGCTAAGTAGAAAAAAAAAAACCTAAATCATCACAATATCGTAACTTATCCTACCAAATCATCTGTTGCTAACCCCCCGCCCCCCCCCCCCCCCAAAAAAAAAAAAAAAACAACCAAAACTGCTAAAACTTTTATTTTAACACGAAAAAATTAAAAAATAAAAAATGTTTTTAACACATGCCATCGAAATAACCGGTAAATCTGACGGTATTTTTTAAATTCTTCGATTTTCGAGCCAAACATACGGTCTTTAGGGGTTTCAGGGGCATTTTGGCTCTTTAGGGGTCTGTTCTCATTGACTGAACTCAACCAAACTGAACTGAACTGAACTTATTAATTAGTGATTTTTAACTACGGATTAGTGATATTTGATTATTTATTATTATACATATGTGTATATACAAATATACATATTAAAATATTTAAGAAAAATATACTATTATTATTATTATTATTTTATTATTATTATTATTATTATTATTATTATTATTATTAATTATTGATTATTATTATTATTACTATTTATTGATTATTATTATTATTATTATTATTATTATTATTTATTGATTATTATTATTATTATTATTATTATTATTATTTATTGATTATTATTATTATTATTATTATTATTATTATTATTATTATTTATTCATTATTATTATTGTTATTATTATTATTATTTATTGATTAATATTATTATTATTATTATTATGAAATTTGGCTTTATATCATTAGCAATATCATTACACATGAGCTGAATTGAAACTCAACTGAGCTGAACAAAACTGAACTGAACTGAACTGAGCTGAGTTGAACTGAACTGAATTTCAACGTATAAGAACAGGCCTTAGTTCTAAATTGAGGTCAAAATTGACAAAAAAACAAACGTAAATAGCTCGTTTTTTCTACTTAAAAAACTCTTATTTGCGTAAAATACGCAAAACGAGACATTTTTGTTCATTTTTTTTGTCAATTATGACCTCAAATTGGATATGTAGAGCCAAAATGCCCCCTTAAACCTTTGAACAACATGTTTTGCGCACGAAAATCGATTTTTGTTAAAAATTGTTAAATTTAACGGTTTTCTTTATTGCATGTGGTAAAAAACAATTTTTATTTATTTATTTATTTGTGGTAAAATAAAAGTTTAGAAGTTTTGGTGATAAAAAAACAATTTTTTTTTATTCTTTTGGTGATAAAAGTCAAAAATTCATTGATTTAGGGTTTGTTCTCATTGACTGAACTCAGCTGAACTGAACTGAATTGAATTGAGCTGAACTGAACTGAACTGAACTTAGCTGAACTGAACTGAGCTGAGCTGAATTGAACTGAACTGAACTGAATTGAAATGAATATTTTATAAGAGAAGGAAATTAGGACATGCATGTTGGGAAGATACCACAACACCTTAGCAGGAGGTCCCTCCGTGCCAGGATTGCAACTCATGCGCTTGTACCGCAACCGCTTGCATCGTGGACACTCCTGCAGTTTTTCATACTCATTTCGATACAAAATACAGTCATTAGGACATGCATGTATCTTCTTATACTCCAAACCAAAGGGACACATGAGCTTCTTTGAGTAATAATAAGACTTAGGAATTTCATTCCCATCAGGCAACATATCACTTAATGTGGTCAACAAAGAAGTAAAATTGATGTCCGTCCACCCATGCTTCAACTTAATGTTGAAAAGTGTTAGCACGGCCGATAGTTTGGAGTATTTTTTGCACCCGGGATACAAAGGCTTTTTGGAAGCCTCCGATAATAATTCAAACACTTCACCTTCAACACCATGCAACATCTCATCCACTTGTTCATCCTCGACCTCATCCGCCTGATCTTCATCGGCTCCATCCTCACCATTATCAACAATATACTCATCATTCTCGTATTCCTCGTCCACATGAATCTCATTGCTTCTAATACGCACATCATTCCGATCAAGATCCCCACTGTACTCTCCACTTTCTCCGTGCCAAATCCACACATGGTATAATTGCCTAAACCCACGACATAATACATGATCTCTAATGATTTCAACACTATCGACCACATTCACATTATTACAATCAACACAAGGACAATAAAGGCCTTTGCCTCCCAGTGTGCGTTGATAAGCTAAAGCCCTCTCGCAAAACTCTTGAACCCCATTCCAAAATTACAATGTATCGCGTCTACCATACATCCAACCATGATCCTTCTCCATTTAGTAAATTGTCTCTAAACATATATAGCACCATATAATTATAATGTGTAAGTGCTACATATTTTATGTAAATCAAATTCAAGTACAAAACGTGAATATACCATTCATATAGTGAAAAAATGCATGTTTCCAAAGGGTCCTTATCACTCCAACCTAACCCATCCTTGAATGACTACTCTCACTAGTGAATGTATGTCAACTTTCCAATTTTAAGGAAAATCCGGCAGCATTTCCCCTTAGTTCTCCAAGTACACGATGTAGATAATTAATTACCCACATATGTACCCAGAGAACATAGTGAGGAAATGGTAAGCCAAGATGTTCCTTAAAATCGAAAAGAAAACATACATTCACCACCTAAGTGAGAGTACACATTCAAGAACAGTCCCAACCGGGGACTATTCAAGACTTTCTCCTAATGAGAAAGCCTTGAACGGGTATCTAGGCATATGATGATGCAATTCAAGTATTCTATATATTGTTGTATTTATTTGCAATTAAACAATACACAAGTTGAAATTTCATGAATAAACTTTTATTAAATGGATAAATAGAAAGAAATATAGCTAAGTAAAGTTTATAAGTCATACCAATATAGCAACTACCCACTTGAGCTCAATATGTAGTCCTCAAGCTAATTAAACTCGTGCTTCAATTCACATATGAATATATATATTAAAAAAACAAAAATTAGCAACGTCACTTATTCTCTAATATATTCACAAATCTCTAATGTATTCAAATTCTCTAATTTATTCACAACTAATTAAGTGGAAATATCACTATTTCTCTAATTTATGCACAATTCTCTAATTTAATCACAATTCTCTAAATTATTCACAAATCTATAATGTAATCACAATTCTCTAATTTATTCACAATTTTCTAATTTATTCACAACTAATTAGAAGCAAGGTCACTAATATACACATTAAAATATACAAAAAACTCAACTAAGGAACAAGGTAATGCTAAATTACTAATATATTCAAGTTACGACTACTTTCATCTGGATTTAGTTGTCACGTTTGTACAAATAGTACCAAGAGTACATGTATAAGCATGAAATATTCAATCGAGGATCAAGAGTCAAAGCATTCAATTACAATAATTTGACTAAGAAATCACCATCTGGAACAAAAAGAAAAGTGCATGGAGAAAAATAAACTCACTCTTTTTCACCAAGCTTCACTGTAGTTCCTCCGTATTCAGGAAGGAGTACGGTATCCCCTTCTTTGACAGCAACAGGAATATGATTCCCCGTCTTGTCACGAAGGTCAGGTCCAACAGCAAGAACTTTGCCAGAATTCAGCTGAAATCGGATCCAAGCAACAAAATTCAATAATAAATCCTTAAACTGATTCAATTATCAAAAACCAAACTCCCCAAAACAAGGCATCATAAACAAATTTCACAGCCAGCAACAGCTTGGAAATAATACTCAATCAACCTATGAAGAACAAACATACAATTAATTTGCATAATAACCCCAACATCTCACAAATCACAATAATTCAGATGAATAGCAGAACATACTGCCATTGTAATCAGCAGATATTTTAATCAACAATAAAGTCAATCAGAATCATAAAACCGAATAATGTAGCACAATTTTAATCTTACCCTAAATTAGTTGGAGGTGGAAGAAGCTAAGGGGGTGAGAGAATGAGGAAGACCCTCGCTGGTGGAGGTCGACAGAAGGTGGTGCGCACTAGCGGAGGCAGCGCGGAGGTGGAGGCGGTGCGCGCTGGTGGAGGTGGAGGCGGTGCGCGCTGGTGGAGGTGGAGGCGGTGCGCGCTGCTGTTGTTAATTGTTTCGAACAGAGAAGGGCGGTGAAGGCCGGCCGTGAAAGACAGAGAAGGGCAGGGCAGGGAGAATTAACGGCGGTGGTTTTCGACTCCTCTATGGCCGGTGAAGGTGGCGGCTGTGGTGGAGGGAAAAGGGGGAGGCACTTCAAATACTCTGAAAGAGAACGAAAGAAGGGATGAACGAATGAAGGGAAGGAAAGAGAAAGAGAGGAAGAAAAGAGAAAGACGCGTCTTTTTTTTTTTAATTTGGCACTGGTTTGAATGGCACCGGTTCAAACCGGTGCTTTTTTTGTTTTTGGCACCGGTTCAGCCTGAACCGGTGCCTTTTCTCTTTTGGTAAAATCCCGCCCATTTCTAGACCGGTTTTGGGCACCGGTTTAGCCTGAACCGGTGCCATATGGGGGGTGCCTAATGCTTTTTTTCTACTAGTGGTGAAACACGGTAAACAAGACAATTTCAATCATTTTTTGTCAAATCTAACTTCAAATTGGATCCTTAAAGCCAAAATGCCCCCTAAACCTATGAGGAACATGTTTTGCAATGAAAATCGTATAAATCTTTTTTCAAACCGTTAGATTCAGCGGCTTCTTGATGGTAGATGATAAAAAAACAATTTTTACAATTTTTTTTATGGTAAAATAAAAGCTTTAGAAGTTTTGGTGGTAAAAAACAATTTTATTTATTTATTTTATTTTATAAAAGTAAAAAAATCCTTTAAACAAATGACAACCCAATATTTAAAGATCTACAAAGTACAACATTTACACATTTATTAAAGCAAGAGAAAGATAAGGTACTTTTGAGTTAAGCTCTCATTCATTGACACTGTAAAGAGTTTAGTTTTGAAATTACATTGTTTTCTACTTTCCTGGTGTACACATATTTAGGGTTGTCTTTTGCCTTTTCTCTTTCAGTTATCCTTTTATTTGCTCAAGGCATAGCTAGGGATGTGAATAAATAAGAAGACACTATAAGAAAGTTAGATTTAATTGATAGTTAGCCCAAAATAAAAAATTAAAAAATTATGCAGTAAGAAATTCGAAGTAAATTAAATTGTTCAAATAACATACTATCAGAAATCATTGCGACTTACTCTAGAGAACATCTAGATCATATATAATGAGAAATGTAAGGACGCAATAGTGCTACCAATTTACCATTCTACAATTTTTCCGCTACAAAACCATGTCCAAGTGCAAAAGGGAGCAACATGCATGCCATTTTCAGTGGTGCAGAATAGCAGATTGCTTACCACCAGTGGTTTTCAAGATCAAGAACATTGCACAAAAAAAAATATCAAAACAAACCCATATAAATCATGCATTTTTGGATTTATGGAGTCAATGTAAGGAACAGTCTTCTGATTACGTAGTATCACAGGTACATGCTCATTAAACCGACACCAGCATTCCAGCACCAAACGTAATTCACTGGCCTTTATACAAAGTAGATAATATGGTAAGGTCAAGTGTGGTCAAATCGTTGTATTATAAGGATATAAGTGTAAGGTTGAGGGTGACAGTCTCAAATCAGGCGAAAAGGATACCAACCAAGAATTGCATAATATTTCGACTTCAGTTTAAAGTACAATTAACTTCCTACCAAGCTTACATGCTCGCCAATCCACAAAATTATGCAAAGCTTGCATGCTCACTGATCCATGATGAACCCGAATTAAACAGTTTTCTACCAAGCTTATTTCTAATCCTTTCTACGCCTTAATATTGTTGTGGCAGCCTTTGGAGCGTCCACCAGTACCATCCATCACTCAGCCACCCTGACGGTTTATTTCTTATAAATAGCAAAAAAAAAAAAAAAAAAAAAAAAAGAACAAACACCCTCTATGTGCAAGTTGCTATAATGAAATTGTTACACTAAGAAGACCCGAGAAGCTTCAATACAGAATCACGATCAGGCATGCTTGGAATTGCTCCTTTGACTTGAACACAAAGAGATGCGGCCGCAGCTAAACAAAGAAGGTGTTCAAGAATATTTGTTCATATTTCTTCAAATAGCATGAATAATAATGACAAGATAAAGGGCTGTGACCATGTGAGGCAAGTGTCTTACCAGCAAATCTCAAACATTCTTGCTTTGATTGACCCTCAACGAGGGCTACAGCAAAAGCGGCTGTGAAAGTATCGCCAGCTCCAGTTGTATCAAGGACCTTTGGAGCCGATATGATGGGCTGCTTGACCGGTTCTTCACCTTCTACAAATAAGGCAGAACCTTTATCCCCAAGTTTGACCAATACCTTCTTTACTCCCTGCAAACAATGGCAGTCAATAAAAGTATAAAACAACTCAAATAACTCTGCATTTTGTTAATGACTCGTAGTTATACATTAATGGTTGTGGTACAACTGGAAATGAAATGAGTAGCTGGTCTGCAGCTTAAATGAATATGGAAAAACGGACATCAAGCATCAGAACTAAAAATGGCAAGATAGTAAAAAAAATATTGAGCTCACCATTCCATAACACTTTGTCACAGCTTGACTAACTTGCTCGAAACTTTCAGTCGGCATCCCTGTCAAACGAGAAAGTTCACTTTCATTGGGACTAAGAATATCAACAAAATTTAGCAGCTCTGGTGGAAAAGGAGAATCCATTCCCCCAGCATCCAAAATAACGGGAACCCCTGCATTTCTTGCAGCCTGGAAAAATTCAGCCAGCAAGAATATTTACAGGTGTGAGTAGCAAAATTTTAAAGGTAAAATAGGGTTTATATTAAAGGGCGAGCCAGCTGAGCAGGAAAAACCCAAACACACAATTAGTCAATGAAACTAGGTTGAATCTTGCGGGTTGATTACATTTCTTGTACATTATTTTAAAGGTAGATAGGACATTAAAGGAAGAGCCAGCTGAACAGGAAAAGATCCAAACACAATAATTCAATGAAGCTAATTTGAATCTAGCGGGTCAATTGGAATGATCAATACATCTCTTGTACATTTATGTAAGCATTATACAAAGTCAGTGTCCTGTCCATAATTAAAATGGTCATTGTTCGGTCATGTTGGAGCAGAAAGGATAGGCTAAAATAAGGTTTCTCTTGAGCAGTTAAATTGACATTGTACATGCACAAAGTGACTTGCTTGCTTTTACCAGCATCAACAATGTATAATGCACAACATCAGGTCAAAAGAAAATAAGTTCAGGATATTTCTTAAATGGTAATTTCAGATCTCTTTCAAATCTCTATTTTGCTCACTACGCTTGAAAACACACAAACCATTAAAAAAAAACACCAGAAGCAATAATTACTGAACAAATAGGAAGACTAGAATACAAAAAACAAACATTTAATACGATAACAGAATTTGAAACATTTCTAGATAAAATATTACACCATCTGACCATTGAACTTTTAGAATTTGAAACTCAGAATTACTTGCATTGCCACATAAATCATCTTCCAAACCATATTCTGCACTTTATACCAGCACTTAACAAACTACATTTCAAAACAAAACCCACACTTTGCCAATATGGTATAAAAAATGAAGTGACCCAAATTATCTTATTTTTATCGACACCGTTCCATTCTGATCTTTGCTTTCACCTCACCCACACTTATAAGCACACTTTGAATGCATTAATCACAGCAAAAGAACTAGGTAAATTCCAGATGCCCCACTTTGCTAACGCCTTCCAAATCCTAATGACCTCCTGACTCTTGAGATTTTCTTATTCATTGGTACTCGTACATTCTATTAAAAAGACAACTTCAATTGCACCATCTAGACGGTCTCAAGTGTCAAACAGCCACATCATAGCCTGATCAAGCCTTCCATAATTTGATGCCTAGATATAGAATACCTCTTCATTCCTTGAGGTTCTTTATCGTACAATGAAAGGGAATGGATGGAAAAACTGCCTCCCACTTGTATAAAATTGCCAAGTCGAACCATCACATTACGATCTTTAAGCCAGTTCTTAGACAAAATTGTATACAAAACTATTCTAGAACAAGTGATGGAAAAGACTAAAGCGTGCTCCTTATTACATATGTTGATACATTGAAAACACTTGAGAAAAGTAATGTACTCTGTAATAAGAAAAGGGGTACAGCATAATCAGTGTATTAACCTAGTGTCCTTCATGATTTTCCTCTAAAGTAGGGTATACCGATATAGCAGAAATTTCTATCTTGGCTAGCTTTTCATGTTTGGATGAGCAGGAGTTGGAGAAAACTATGATGCGACTGTTCAGGCTACATTGCTCAAAATGGCACCATTGCTTCACTGTTTCACATGTTATATGTGCGAAACTATGAAAGTTATGAAAAGCTATGCATCATCAAATCATTTTGGTTAAAGACAGACCAGTTTTGAATTCTAGGATGAATAGCAGAAGCTAAACTTCTGCCACTAGCAGTCTTGGGTTCATCTCCTTTCTTCGTGACTTTTGCAGATATAACTAATAGAATGGGCAATCCAGATATAGTATGTAAGCTGTATTTTTTGGTACACTGAATTGTTCCTTTTAGGATAGGTGGAAGGGGCACTTCGAGGAATTTTTTAATGGAAGTAATGGGGTTGTGACGGAAGATAACTCCATGAGTGATGAAGAAATCAACATGGAATATGTGCGCAAGATTAGAAGAGTAGAGGTGGAGATTGCACTGAAGAAGATGAAGCTTATGAAGGCGGTTGGCCCTGATGGTATACCGATAGAGGTGTGGAGGTGTTTGGGTAAGATTGGTATTGATTGGTTAATAGACTTCGTCAACAAGATATGGAGGGCTACGAGGATACCGTAAGATTGGAGGAAGAGCACCTTGGTCCCGGTTTATAAAAACAAGGGAGACACTGTGTGTTCAAACTATCGAGGGATCAAGCTCTTATGAGCCACACTATGAAGTTGTGGGAAAGAGCGATTGAACATAGGTTGATGGCATGTACAAGCATTTCGGATAATCAATTTGGTTTTATGTTTGGGAGATCTACTATGGAAGAAGCAATCCATTTAATAAGAATGATGGAGTTTTATCGGGTAAAGAAGAAGGATCTTCATATGGTCTTTATTGATTTAGAGAAGGCATATGACAAGTTCCAAGAGAGGTACTTTGGTGAACAATGTTGAAGAAAGGTATCCCACAAAGGTACGTGGATTTGATTAAGGATATGTATTGGGATGTGTCAACAAATGTGAGGACTTGTGTAGGGTTGTCAAAACATTTCCCTATTACAATTGGATGGCATCAAGGGTTTGCATTAAGCCCATTTCTTTTTGCAGCGGTTCTGGATGAAGTAAGTAGACCAATTCAAGATGAGGTTCTATGGTGCATGTTGTTTGCGGATGATATCGCTTTGGTGGATGAAACTAAAGATGTGGTTAACGCCAAGTTGAAGCAATAGAGGCAAAGGTTGGAATCTAGAGGGTTTAAGTTAAGTCGGAGTAAGACGAAATATTTGGTATGTCGTTTTGGTAGTCCAAAGGGGATAAACGATGAAGTGGTAGGTTTGGATGGAAATGAATTGACCATGAGTGGATGTTTTAAGTACCTTGGATCGATCATCCACAAAAATGGTGTCATTGATCAAGCCATGGCCCATAGGATTAAGTCAAGGTGGCTTAAATGGAGAACGGCCACATGAGTATTATGTGACCGAAGCATTCCCTAATAGTTAAAGGCAAAATTCTACGGGACTGTCAAAAGATCAGTGTTGCTCTATGGTATACACAATGTTGGGCTTCTAAGAAGGAGCGCATTAAGAAGATGAAGGTTACGAAAATGCACGTGTTAAGGTGGATGTGCGGGAACACTATAAGAGATAGAATCAGAAATGAGGTTATTTGCAAGAAAGTAGGGGTGACAGGTAATGTAGACAAAATAAGGGAAAATCACTTGCGTTGGTTTGGGCATGTAAGACGAAGACTTGAGGGTGCACCGGTTCGAAGAGCGGAAGAGTGGGACCATGGAGGGGTTAAACGAGAGAGAGGGAGACTGAAAATGACTTGGTTGGAAGGGGTTAGGAAGGATATGAAGTGTATGGATTTGCATGAGAATGAAGCATTGGATCATAAGGGATGGAGGAGGAAGATTTTAGTGGATGACCACATGGAATTATCAAATTTAGTTCATGTAGCCGACCCCACTTATGGGATTAAGGCTTTGATGGATTGATTGAATGAATTGTTCCTTCTCAACCTAAAGCACATGTGGCTGTGAGTGGCTAGTCAGGGAAATCACATTGGTACATGTTTAGCAAAGTCTTCTTCCCTTTCCAACTGTCAAGCTTCCAACTAAGACGTTCTCACTGCTCCCTTCAGGTTTCAATTTCTTTACACCTAAGTAGGCTTTCTACTAAATATGATAGCTTACCTATCAAGCGAATAGGGTCATGTAACACACAGAATAGAGCAATTCAGCATAAAATAGAACTCCTAAGGAGATCAATCAATCAAAGCCTTAATCCCATAAGTAGGGTCGGCTACATGAACCAAAAGTGATTGTTCCTTATAGTCATCCACAAAAATCTTCCTCCTCCATCCCTTACAATCAAATATCTCATTCTCATGCAAAACCATTTGCAAAACTCTTAAAAGGAGATAGTGTACTAATTTAAGCAATGGAAAGAATTCACCTTCACCAACCATAGTTTGATCACTTTAACGACACGTGTAGGAGACTGTTCAGCAAAACCAAAGCATATTGAATATTTATCACTCTAATACCAATAGTGATTGATAGCATTGGGATGCCTTGAACCTGGGGTTCGCCTACTTTACTGTCTATGTTAGGCTTACAATAAACTTGTAATTGTTCTGGAGGGAAACACCTAGTTATTCTATATAAAACTTTCAACTACTCAAAGTCCTAACAGATCGTAGTATCGTATGCCCCTCTACCAAAGGACCGGCATTGCTAAAGAATCGTTAGTGAATCACGTGAAATCTGTGTCATTCTTCGATTGTTAGTTCATTATGTTTCTAGCACCCATAATAACATCACACATATCCATATCATCAAATCAAATCAGTTTTACACACACAAAATCCACAACTTCAATATTAAAACCCTTAAAAACACAACTTTAAAATTATAATACCAAATAACAAATAAAAACAGACCTTAGCAACTTGAATATTGACAGAATCAGGAATTTCCCTCTGAAGAAGAACAATCCCAGCATTCCTAACAATCTCCAAATCAGCATCATCAATCTCTTCCGGCCAACAACTCATATTAGCACCACCAACAATGATGATCGAGTTTTCGCCATTCGATTGAAGCATAACAACAGCATGACCAGTAGGAGCACCATTAACATTCCTAAGATGATCAAGAGAAACCCCACCATTTTTCAATTCCTCAGAAATCAATCTACCATTAGCATCTTCACCAATTTGCCCAAAAAAGTAAGTTGGGTATAAAAGTTTACCCCCACAAACTGCTTGATTGGCTCCTTTTCCACCTGCTAAAGTTTGGCCTGATTTTGCTGAGATTGTTTCTCCTTCTTTTGGGAGTCTGTCGATTTCGACGTATATGTCTGCATTTGCTGATCCTACTACTACTAATGGTGGGAGATTTTCTGGGGTTAGATTTTGAGATGAATTTAGGGATAATGAGGGGAAATTAGGGGTTTTTGGGGGGAATTTCGGGGTGAATTGAACTGGGTTTTGATTGAATTTGAAGATGGATTCATATTTATAAGGAATTGGGATGATTTGAGAGGAGGAAAAAAGGGAGTGTTTTGAGTGTGAGAAGCATGAAAAGGCCTTCATCTTTGTGTTTCTTGCTTTTGATCTAGAAGAAGACTTGTGCTAAATTAATTGACCAAATTTGAAGTGCGTGTTTCTTTCCATGGTCGTTTTATATCATGATAAAGACTAATCTAATCTATTTAATCTAAAGCTAATATAATTATATAATCTATTTAATCTAATATTGACTTTTTTTTCTTTTTTTTTTTGGTGTTTAGAGAGCCACAAGGGTGGGGGTGAGAATCGATTCCAGGATCTCCTGGATCCGGGAGGGAGCTCTAGCCACTTGAGCTATCTCTCACTCTCAATATTGAGTATTATTACATATATTTAATCTGATTTGGTTTGATCCGCTAAGGTTTTGTGTCCGCTGAAGTAAGAAAGCAATTATACGAGCACACATATGGTGTCTAATAAGCAAAATTTATACTTTCATTCCAGAGTAACTAACACAGTCAAGTTGATATACAAGCCAATTTAATAGTTTGATTTAGATTTATAGAATTAAATATTAACAAAAATATAAAAAATTATATTATAAAACTTTATAATAAATATTAATATTTATTTTATAATTAAATTATATTTTATGATTAAATTTGTTTTTTTATATGTTAAAAAAAATGATGGCCAAAGTTAATATATTAATAGTGAAAAAAAAAAATTCAAACATTATTTAGGACTCTAATGATTATAATTTCTTAATGGTAAAGTTGTAATTTTAAAGCACTTTAGGTATATATTAATTGTAACTTTAATAAATGTGTTGGGAGTGAGAGATTTACAGTTTCCTCCAATTCCAAACTCGCTTGTCCACTTACTACCACGAATAATGGTAATCATAAAAATCATAATAGTAAAATTATTAAACATTAAGAGGTTTTTCACTTATTTTCTTTAGTTAATGTGTGTTATGTGTAACCTTGTCTCACAAAAATAAAAAGATATAGAACAACTTGAAGATATTGGATTATTGAAATACTTCGATAATGAAGACTTAACAATGTTATTAGTACACAATCATCATTTGTCAATGATATACTTTTCATTAATACTTTTTAGGGTTACATAATACATTTTTAATTCCCATTTTTTAAAATAAACGCATATGACATTTAATTTTATTTATTACAAGTAATAGAAAAACAAATATTTGATTTCATTTTTGATCTTGTTATAAGGATAATTGAGTACTTTTTTTTTTTGAAACAGGATAATTGAGTACTTAACATTAAATACCAACGGTAAATCAATTTTTTTATGTATATATATATTTTTGGTTGCATCAGCTCCCTCGTGTTATACTAGTAGATTTTTGCCACCATATATAGCAATTGAAAAGTGAAAAGTTTGGGCTCTAAGTTGTCACTTGTCATCATTGTCATATTCCTTTAGCATGGGTCAACACATGCTAGACGTCTATTAGTCAAGGGTCCCAATTAATACGATCGAGTAAGAAGGCAAGTATGCAAATAAGGCTTAAAAAATGCTTAGACTGCTTTGAAAGGGTATACAAAGTGTTTGGTTGTATTGTGTTGAGTTGATTGTATAAGTAAACCTTGGTGCCTATTTATAGGAATTCATCCTAGCTAGCCCTTAAATATAGAACCTTCCCATCCTCCTCAAATAGAGGATTCTAAACGCTAACCTCCTTGAACATTCTACCAACTATGTACAGAAGTTTCTAAATACATTCCTCTATGTACAAGAAGACCCTTAAGCAGTCTAGAATCATCCTTGTTGAAATATTTCACCCAAGGTGCCTTCGGAGCACTTAAAATTTTTTCGGAGAGTACCGAACCACTTAATATACCAACTTGTATATATTTTGCGACCTCATCTCGTGAAACCGACCACAAATTTTTGCTTACACCCAAGACTATCCACCTCTCCCTACACTCGCCCTTGCACGACGTCGTAACACTATACCCAAGTCCTGAAGTCCACACAGCTCTCCCTAAACCCCCTTATATTAGTGCCCGAAGTAGTTGTCATTTAATAATTTTTTTCTTTTTTTTTAAGCTATGTATATATACATTAATTTTTACCAAAATTTTCTTTAATAAATTTTGATTTTTAACACCAAAAAAAAAAAGCACGAATTTGAATTTTAACACTAAATGATCCAAGGATCAAATCCGTTAGTGGGGCCCATAATGCTTACGTGTCAACATATATTCTTGGATTAAAGTAATAAAAAAAAGTTTTAAAAAGCAAAAACCCTAAATTAACCCATGCCACCCCATCGGCTACGCGACACCGCCCACTGCTCCACCCAAACACCCCTATTCCTAGACCTAGCCACCGCATATTCTGCCCCTCCTTTTCCTCCTCCCAAAATCGACATCCTTTCCCCAACGTCCGCTTAATAAAGGCGGCCATTTTTTAAACCACCCAAAACCGACCACCAATAACAACCGCTAAGGATCGAAAACGACCGGTTTTGGGCCTAAGTGGTCGATTGCGACCATAAATCAATTCTCATTTTAACCTAAGGTTCTCACCTGATCAAGTAAAGTGCGTTAGAAACTTAGCCTCAAAGAGTCAAAGGAAGCTGCTATTTGGCCATTTTATGTCATTTACTTATGACCTTTGTGCCGATCGACCAACCTCACCCATGGCCAATTTTATGGACGCCCTAGGTGTACGATCGAGATGCATTGTTGGTCATTCGTATGTACAAGTAGAGGTGTCAAAACTAGCTAGGGATGGCAATGGGTCTAATGTTTGATCCATATTTAGGACTAGGGATGTCGACACTAAATGGATATCTGCTAACTTGATCTACCCGCTTTAATTAAATGGACGAAAACCCAAATTAAATGATAAGAAGCGATGATGTATGAAGTGGGTGATGAATCGGATTAGGTGTGGATTATACCCTACTTCATCTGCTAACCATCACCCACCCATTTAATAAATATTAAATTTTTTATCTAAGAATTTTAATTAAAAAAATATATACATGAAATATGCATTATTTGTTGCAAATTAATTTTTTCAAACAATAATGTGTTATTGTATCCTTTTTGCAGTAAATTATATAAATAACCAGAAATTAGTGCTTATGTGAATTTTTTTCACTTTGAATATTCATCCATTAGTCACCCGATCCACCAATTTCATCCTCGGATGATGGACGGACGAGTATGCTTGACGGGTGAAGTGGGTCACAGACAATGAGTGTGGATGGAGTGTTTGGAATAATGAAAGGATTGGGCAAGCTCCACCCGATCCGAATCCGATCCATTGGCATCTCTATCTAGGACCCAAAACCAATTTGTGAGGATCTGGATCTAAAATTTCAGACCCAATAGATATGGGTCGGAAATGGGTCTGTATGCAATGAGTCGGATTTGAACCTAGTCTATAAATTATAGACCCAGATCTGACTAATTGACCGAACATACATATTTTTTATATAAAAGAAAATTGTTTAATACCCTAAATCTCTAATCCAATCTGATAAAAAAAACCTAAATAGTAAATAAACATTTAATTTAAAGTTGTATAATATTCTTCTAATATATTTGTTTAATAAATTATTTTTAGTTTTGTTTGATGTTATATTGTAAGTTATACGTAAAAAAAAGTACTCCTCTCTCTTTTCAAAAACCCTAAAACTTTCTCTATTCTCTCTCTTCAAACCTAGCCACCATATTAAAACTTAGGGCTGCCATCGATTTTTATCGATGGTAAGCCCCAAATTCTTCTTTAATTTAATGATTTTTGCTAATAAAGATCACCATCAGTATGGTGATTATAATCAGTCCATCCATGTAGGGTTTTGTCAGTCCCTCCATGTAGGGTTTTGTCAGTCCCTCCATGTAGGGTTTAGTATTATTTGTTTGTTTGGTTTTAGTGTGTGCAGGGATACAAATTTAGAAGATCTGTCTTGTAAATTTGTGGAATTGCGCGTCTGTTGGTATAGGGGTGCAAATTTAGAAGATTCGTCTGGCAAATTTGCATATCTTGATGATCAATCAAGTTATATCTCTTTTGCGACTATACATCAATGGAGCTCTATCAAGAAAGATGCAAAGACATCTAAAATTATCCAGGAGCAGTTCAGAAGCGATGCCATTAGTTTAGGGGTATTTAACTCTTGTATTGAGAATTTAGATCTCTTAAGGGATGATTGTAAGTGCCGAACGGCTATTATTATTTAATGAAATCACCCCTCCCTATTCCATTAAAAAAAAAAATATTGTAAGTTATAACACTTGCAACTTTAATTCTTATTGCTATATGAACTAGTATGTTTTTAAAGACAATTTTCAATGAATTTTCTATAGTGCGTGTTTCTATAGCTCCGTTAGTTATTATTTGCAACATATACTTAAAAAAGGATGCTAAGCATTATGTGCAACAATTTTTTGTTTTTTCACTACTAGAAAACAGGTTAATTGCGACGGAAATTTTTTGTCGGAAACACCTTGTTTTCTGTCGGAAAACCCATTTCCGACGGAATTCCGTCGTAACCGGTTGTCGGAAAAGTTGTTATCGGAAAAACACCCTTTTCCGACGGAATTTCCGTCGGAAATGGGTTTTCCGACGGATTTCAGTCCGCCGAGAGTATTTTCATGCCCGGCAAAGTCCCTCGGAAAATTCCGACAGAATTGAATTCCGTCGTGAATTCTCGACGGAATTGAATCCCGTCGTAAATTCTCGACGGAATTTCCGTCAGAAAATGCTTTAAAAAAAACAAAAAAAAAAAAAGCCACCGCCACGCTGTACCACCGCAAGCCGTCACCCTACACCACCTACCCCCACCTCACACAACCAGCCAACCACTCACCAAGTCACCTAACCCACACCCAACCCCACCAACTGTATCACCATCACACTAGCCCGTTGCACCACCCACACCAGAACCCTACCCACCAGCCACCTACACCAAATCCACCACCCCACTACCCACCTACAACCACCACCGCCACAGCCACCTAACCATATTTACCACTCCACCACCCACCTAAAATCACCACCGCCACCACCAAAAATCATCACTAACCAAAACCCCACCAAACCCATACCCAGATCCAAGCACTTAAAAACACCCAAACCCTAACCCAAACCCTGACCTAGATCTACACCACCGCCACCGATAAGTCCACCACAACCACAGCAATTCAACCACAATTCACTACAAAATTAAAAAAAAATCTCAAAAAACAAAAATAAGTAAGAAAAAAGGTACATACCTTGAATTTCACCCAAAAAACCCCAAAATTGGCTCGAATTTGGGTTTTAAAGGTCAAATTCGAACCTGAAAACTCTAGATCTAAAGTTTTCAGGGTCGAATTTGACATGAAAAACCATTTATTTCTAAAAAATGGCGAGAAATCGACTTGAACACCACCAACCAAACTCACCGGCGTCTTGAACACCACCAAACCAAACTCGTCGGCATCATGAACACCACCTACTAAGAACAAAAGAAAGTAAGAGAAGAGGAGAGGCCGACAATGGAGAAAAAGAGAACAGAAAGGAGAGAGAAGAAGAGGAGAAAGGAAAATGAGAAGGAGAGGAAGCAGAGAGAGAATAAGAGGAGATAGGAAGCAGAGAAGAGGAAGGAGAGAGAAGAAGAGGAGAGCGACGCATCAGGGAGAAGGAGGAAGGAGGGAGAAGGAGGAGAAAAGGATAGGAGGAAAGAGATTGAACCGTCTTATTTTAGGTTTAGGGGTTTTTTAAGGGTTTTTTTTTTAAAAATTAATTTCCGACGGAATTTCCTTCGAAAATTTCCGACGGAATTAAAATCCGTCGGAAATAGTACTTTACGACGGAAAATTCCGTCGCAAAAGTCGAAATTTACGATGGATTTTAATTCCTTCGGAAATTTCCGACGAACTTTTAGAATTCGTCGGAATAAAAATCCGTCGTAAATTTCGACTTTTGCGACGGAATTTTATGTCCGTTGGAACGATTCCGTCGCTATTTGTCTATTTTCTTGTAGTGTTTAATCTTTAAAAAATTATGTGCAAATTGATTAAAATACCAAAACTAAAATCTTTATAACCTCAATTACATACATAAACATAATTAATTAAAATCTAATCTTTAAAAAATCATCAAATTTCTCCACATTCATCTTCTTCATCTTTCAAGAGTATTTTCTAATTCGCCTCCTTTCTCTCTTCTCTCTCCTCCCTCATCACTCCTCTAGGTTTTAGTTTCCTTGGCCGTTTAGGCCGGAAATGTTCGGAATTAGACTATATCCGACCTTTTTTTTTTAATTTAATTAAGTTTTTTTTACTTGATTTGCTCTTTGTTTTGTTTTGCTCTACTTTGTTATTTCCATTTGTGAGAGTTTGTCCCAATTGTTTTTTGGGTTTTTCCCAATATTCTGGGATTTTGATTCTCATCTATGGATGAATGTAGACACCAAAAAATGTCTCCCCAAAACCAAACCCGATGATGAATAACCTTTCACCGCCATTTTTGGTCGGGTTGAGTATTTAATATTTGGAGTGCTTAAATCCATGTTCAATCCAATACATACACTTCATAAACCAACCTAATTCTTAGCCCATTTGCCCAAACCATAACTTACTTTCCACTTTTCGTGTCCACATCACAAAATCGAGCTAAACTGATTTTGTGGCCCTATAATTTTGATCCAAATATTATTTGGTTGGATAGGCCTTGAAATAAGCTTTCCAACGGCATATCATAAGACCGAGTCCAATTTAAAACGAAGAAGATATGCGCAAAACACTAAACTCGGCCCAAAATCAACACCCTTTCACTAACAACGACACCCTTTCACTAAAACTCGGCCCGGTTGAAAAGTAGACTTGATAAGCTTTTCAACGATATATTATCTGCCTTATTCCGAGTTACGGATCAAAAGTTATCATAGTTTTAAAAACGCGTGGAAACAGGAAAATACCGCACCACAATATTTAGCACCGTGTCACGACACACAAGCCACCCGTGACGCGGCATTTAATTAGGGTTTTTTTGCGGCTCCTTTTCACTTCTAGGGTTCCGTGCTTCACCCTACTCTTTTTTCTCTATAAATACGAACTTGATTTTCTCAGTTTCGGGGCACCAAATATCATTCTCTTTCTCCTTGTACCAAAAATCATTCTATTTCTCCTTATACCAAAAATCATTCTCTCTTCCTCTCTCATGCACCAAATCATTCTCTATTCTCTCTCTCATATTCTAAGTCTTAAACCTATTATCACAACTACACTATTCCATCCCTAAGCACTCCAAGGAGTCCATATAACACCCAAAGTTTTATACTTAAATCAAGGCATAAAAGGTTTGGACCAAATCTACTCTACTTTTATTTAATTTAATTTCAATTTGATTTATATTTTTTATTGAAGTTACTAACAATTTATTCATGATGTAGCAATTTAAAGAAGCGCGGAACGTGAGTAATTAATCCACTTAATTACTGTTATTATTATTAGGGCTTATATCATGATTAGGGCTATTATTATGATTTGATTAGACTAACGATATATGGTTAAATTGCTTCCAATATTGATGTTTATTCTATTATTATTTATGATCACCATATTGCATGTTTAAAGGGAATATGTAATTGAAAATCACGACTAATAAGATAATTTGGACGTCCGATTTACTGATTTAGGTTCCTTTTTAATCTTGTTGTTTAATCAAGTGATCACAATATTTTAGAATTATATGTTGCGTTAATATTCAATAAATTTAGCCTAATGTTAGTTTGGAGAAAATTAAATCTTTGTTTCATGCCTTTGATATCGCAGGAAATACTTTTCATAATAAGAATCGAGTAGAGGCCAATAAATACGGGCGAATGTGACTCCATGACTCACTTCGTACCATCATCCCCGATCCTCCTTTCATGGTTCCGAAACATATGGAGTTAGTAATCTCATGGATTATGAATGGGGTGTAATCTTCACGGGTCAATCGTTGTTGCCTTTTGTTGTCCCTTAATCGTGGTCGCCTTAAATGATCTGTGAACGGTTTACATGTTCCTTAAAAACTTGTTGGCCTAGCGGCTCCCTACTTTCCTTGTCCCTAATCGTTGTCACTGATCGTATATGTCAAATCTCGCTTCCTATGAGTGCCAAACATATTCATAACATGCTTAACGTGCGCGCTTCAAAAGACGCTTTCAATGAGAATTTTATATTTAGGGTTTTGGTAATAATTGGGAAAGTGATTTAGATTAATAAGGATTTAGGGTTTGTCATCAACTCTATGATCGAAACATCAGCGTGGAATGCGAAGGTCTCTACTTGGAAAGATGCAAAGACATCGAAAATCACTACTCATGTTAAGCTTGAAGCGGTGGGGTGTGAGCTATGCTAAATATGCAAATTAGTTATGATTTTGATTATAAAAATTATGTTAATTTCTCTAAATTTGTGGTTTACAAGTCTATTATTAATATTTCAAATGCTGTATGGCTATTCATTGATGAAATTATTTCTTTTCGTCAAAAAAAAAAAAAAAAATCTTCATATTTTGCATTATCATTAATTCTCTCTTCTCCTTCATCATCAAATTTCTTCAATTTCTTCATCTTCTCTTTTCCCATTATCTTTCTCTCTCTCCCTCCAACCCCATTCTCATGAATCAAAGAAGAAGGCCTCCCTTTTATTGTTTCGATCCCATATATGGAGATAAGCACTTGTGGGTTTTCGTTGGGGTTGGTTTCGTGGGTGGTTTGTGTGGGTTTTTCATTGGGGTGGGAATCCAAGGGTTTCGTGGGTTCGTTGGGTGGGTTTCATGGGTCATTCGTGGGTTTTCGTTGGGATGGGTTTCGTGGGTGGTTTGTGGGTTTTTGTTGGTTTGGGTTTCATGGGTTTTTGTTGTGATGGGTTCATGGGTGCTTAGTTTGTTTTCGTTAGGATGGTTTCGTGGGGGTAGGGTGGGTTTGTTGGTAGTTTCTTGTGTGGTTTTTGGGCTGGGTTAGTGGGTGATGGTGAAGGTGGTGCGGATGGTTTGGTGGGTCCTTGAGGTGACGGTGCCTTAGATTGGTTTGTTTAATTATCCAATTACTATCCTCTAACTAATTAATCACCCTTTAGAAATTTTGCTTTGGGATCTGTGCTCACTCCTTTGTTGCAAATAATAGTTAACGGAGGAAATATATAAATAAGTCACTAAAAAATTAAGAAAAAAAACATGATAAGATCCATTTAGAATCCATTTTAGACCCTAGACCCGCTAAACTTCGAGTCTAAATAGTTTACACTCATTAGATTTGGATCCACTCCAAAAAATTTGGGTTTGAGCCCGAATCTTCTCGGACTCAATCTAGATCCAACACATTTCCATCCCTAGTCAAATTTGACCCGAATAAAACCCGATTTAAATTTTAACTTTGTATCAACAATAATTTTACATGATTTAAATTTGAAATAGACCCAACTTTCTCAACGGCTCAACCCGACCTCATCTAACGCTATCCAAATAACCGAATTTTCACATCTATATACAAGAAATCACATAAATAATGAGCAACTTAGAGAGACGTGGCAATGTTATAACC
This sequence comes from Chenopodium quinoa, assembly GCF_001683475.1. NCBI lineage: Eukaryota > Viridiplantae > Streptophyta > Magnoliopsida > Caryophyllales > Amaranthaceae > Chenopodium > Chenopodium quinoa. The sequence continues at coordinate 124,300 of NW_018744239.1, read as the reverse complement.
AGTATTAAATCAATTCCATTCGTATATTTCACCCTTACATTTTCCTTTTCTTTAAAAAAAACAAGAAAATTAAATTTATTAATTGACTAGTTTGTTCTTAAGAGGGTGGCAAACTAGCAATGGCTTCTCATAGTTTAAGTAGTTTAAGCTTGAATACGCTAGTATCTTCGAAACCCCAATTAAGACTTCTTCCAAAATCAACCATTTTATTAACTTCCAATTTAATAAACAAATTTTCTGGAAAAACATTAGCAATTCGTGCAATGGGTTCTTCTGCTTCTTCTCCAAAACCAGACAGTTTTCAAGGTTTGATTCTTTCCACATTTATTTTGTCCTGTAATTTTTAACATAATATTCTTTTGTGTTATTGTATTTGTTTGAGAAGATTATAAGTTAGAAAGACACTACTGAAAATTTTGAATTAGGATTAGCATAGTTATTGATATATATTGAGTTGAAGATTTGATTTTTGTTATTTTTTGATGTATATATATTTTAGTTAGGATTTTCCCTATTTTATTGTATTGTTATATTCTCGAGATTGCTGTAAAATAATTTGGGAATGATTGATTTTGTGATCATGATATATTGCTGTGTTATTAACTTATTAAGATTGCTGTACAATCCGTTAATCAGTTGGTAATTTTGTAACACTACAGTGAAGATACAGAACACATGACCTCTATGAGAGTTACATGCTATATACTCTTTTTGTTGCGCTTTTAGATATAAAGTACTTCTTCTATTGTTTCTGTATTTTTGGAACATAAAAATAGGTAGCTATAGTACAAAGCTAAACTAGTGAATACTTTGAAATATAGACAATGACGAATGATGCTTTTAAGCTCGAAAAAGATGCTTCATACGAGTACAAGTAAATGTTTTTGAAGGGACTTTTATATAGAAATGGTTTTAGACTGCCATCAAAGTGCATAAACCATTATTTCCAATAATCTAGATAGTTTTAACCATCATGGTTATTACTAGGTGTTGAGACTGAAAGGAACTTGGAGCAGCTATATATAGCGGCAATAGCGCCATTTACTTTAATAAGAATCTTATATAATTATCTAAATTAGGAGTAATTTTGGAGTTTTCTCAAAATGTTGCTTGGCAGCATGATTTCAAGAGATATCAATAAGAACCTGAACTTGGTTATTCAAAATTCATTAAACTATTTCTGCCGATTACAGTCATACTGCTTTTATAGCTACCATGGTATGGTGGCATATGGAATATGCAGTTACTTTTATGCTTAACATGCCTTTCTATTCTCTACTGCTGCCTTTGATGTATTAGTCGTGTATCATGTTTTTTGTTAGCATTTACATAGTAAAGGGATGGGAGTGAGAGAGGGAAGTCGAAAAGGCAAAGGGGAGGGAGGGGAGGAGTGGCCTGACCTTTCCTTCCAAATTTTTTTAACATTTGAAGGATTTTGGTTTATTAGAATGCCAAAGTATATGGATTTTGCCATTTTCCTTGCTTTCCTGATCCCATTTAATATACAAATCACGGAAGATGGATCCCTTAGCCTCCCTCCCCAGCCCTCCACTTTCAATTTTCTCGTCTAAACACAGCTTAAATATTACATCATGGGTTTCTGATAAGTAATTGCATTTGTTGGGTTTCTTTTCCAGAGACAGGCCAAAAAGACTATTCTTCTTTAACTGAAGAAGACTGGAAAAAGCGCCTAACCCCAGAGCAGTTCTATATATGTCGTCAAAAGGGCACTGAACGCGCTTTTTCAGGGTAAGGTTCATTTGAAGATAAGACTACTGTTTTCAGCTGACACTTAAAATTACCAAATTTAACTTTCTCATTTAAATCAGGGAATACTGGCGCACAAAAACACCTGGAACTTATCATTGTGTGTGCTGTGACACCCCTTTGTTCGAGTAAGTGCTTGCTGTCTAATTCTCTATGAGGTTTCTGTAGATATAATTGGCTGCTGATTGATCATATCACTCATTAATTTATAATGTATAATTGTTGTGTGTAGATCATCTACCAAATTTGACAGCGGGACTGGTTGGCCATCCTATTACGCACCTGTAGGAAACAATGTTAAGAAAAAGATGGATTTGTCAATCATCTTCATGCCCCGAGAGGAAGTACTATGTGCAGCTTGTGATGCTCACCTTGGACATGTGTTTGATGATGGTCCCCCTCCAACAGGAAAACGTTATTGCATCAACAGGTATGGTTTATCTATGTTTAAGCCTGTTTCTTTCTGGCTGAGCCTGGCTAACAAGATGGTCAGGTTGCTCAATTCATTATGAGTTTCAGGTCATGGAATCTTTTAATAAACCAATTATTTTCCGGCATTGTGTTAAATTTTGGGTTAGGTTTATTTTATTTAGGATAGGTGAAGTTATCTTTGATTTCTGACTGTAAAGCTTTATTAGATGCCTAGTTTTGCTTGGTCTTTCAGTGACATCAGTCCGTTTGGATGAGTTTTAATTAATTCTGTGCTCAATGTTTTCATCATGCAGTGCTGCACTGAAGCTTAAACCGAAGAACACCTCCGAATGAGGCATTGAGCTGATTCAGAACTGAGAAAGTGGCTTGTACACTTGAGCTTGTTTAAGTCTAATTTGTATATCCTCGGGTTGTTGGATTCATATCGAGTACATCTTTGTAGATATAAGACTATTGAGAAGCATGTTTTATAGAAAAACAATGATTTTTTTCTTTTTGGAAGGCATAGAAAAATAATGTTTATTTACCCATAAATTTGTGAAATTGCTGTAAAGCTCTGAATTAGAGTGTGTTGGCTGATTGTGAAAATATGGAACATAGGATTTTTTGTTGAATTTAGGTTGAATCAAATCGTACTGAAAAAAAAAAATGCTAAAAGATGTTATGCTCCTTTAGTTTTAATACAACATTCTGAATGCCGGATAATTTCTGAAAAATATTCTACTAACATATTCACCAAGGCAAAACTAGATTACTTTGAGCTGAAAAAAAAACACTATGTACTGAAATCACAGGTTCGTCTGGAGCTCTAGCTTCGCAGATGTGCATTTCTTTTATCATCTGCCCTTTGCTTTGTACCAATGTCAAGAAACTGCAATTAAATTTAACCTAGAAACAAAGAAATTGGAGAAACCCTCTTGAAAGAAGTGCACTGTAACATCTGCTCGTATTGCTTTAATAGTTAAGGACAATAAATCTGGATGGGTAATGGAATTCGTCCTATATTCCTGTACTAAGAACTCATATCTGCGACATAATTAACTGATGTTAGAAAACTAAAGTAATGAACTTGGACAGATTCAAAACAAACTAATTAGAAAACTGAAGCGCATCACAGTATATCAAAACCCTCTAATCCGCCCAAGAAAACAAGAACTACTCGTGACCATGTAGAAGGGGAAAAACAACAAATAAAATGAAATCCCTATCGAAGGCCTTAGTGCAAAGAATACACATAAAAAGGAATAATTTCCCAGAGAAAGGCAGGTTGTTATGTGTGCAACAACGCATGTACTTAATATATTTGACATTTTAGAAACTAAGAAAGTTCGAAGATTTCACATAATGGATAAAAATGAATAATGGCAGATGTGAGATAAATGAGCATAGTCAACATACAAAGCAAGGTGATGGGAAAAGTAGAGGATTTTGCTCCTAATTCTGTCTATTCTCATGTTCCAATTAAAAAGAGCCAAGTCCATCTATCATCACCACGGTTTCTTTCTTAAGCGTGTAAAACCCGGCTTTAGGGAACCTCACACAGTTGTCATTGCTGCAAGCACTAACTACAGAGGTTGAGCTGTGGCGAATGGCAGCAAGCCAAAACCCACCAAAGAAGAGAGGGTGTCCATCAAATATTTACGAAACAATTCTTTAGACAAAAATATTCAAACAACAGGGTCTATTGACTAAGATCCAACTTATTTACAGGCCCCCAACTGCCAGACCACAATTCTATAACAAAATTGTGACCACTTCCATCCTGACACAAGCTTTAGGCCAATAGTGTCATTGCTGATTTATGGTTTCCTTTTTGTGTTTTTTACTTTAGAATACTGTGTTTTGCTTGTGAAGGGAGGGGAGAAGAGAAGAATCTCTCAAATTACATTGCAATGTGCTCCATTGAAACTAATTGACCTGAAAAGACAGAAGAAAGTTGAGACACTACAGACACTATATCATGATATGATCATTTTAAGGACAATAGATTTAGAATAATTACACCTGAGGTGGGACATTCGAAAGAACATCAAGTAATGTGGTCTAATCATTCTAATGTACAGAAGTCCCCATTATTTTATGTAGTTCTCTACAGCTGATGCTTAACTCAAAAAACCCTTCATCCCATTTATATAGTTGTTACATAAGAAACAATACATTGTTAGTGGATAGAAAGGGAATAGAGAGTATAAGGTATTGTTGGGATGCAGAGAGAACAAGATACGACGGACAAGGGAGAGAAAAGGGAAAATTAGTATTCAAATCATCGACTTATATTTTAAAAGTTAGTGTGAAGTTTATTATGGGATGGATTGATGGAGGAGTGCCACGCAAATAAAACCTCAAATTTTATATTGCTGAATCACAATCAGCATAAAGCCAAAAGGGGTGTATGTTAGTTTTTTCTACTAGAAATAATCAATAATAACACTTAAGAAACAATACTTCATTACAAAAACTCATAAGTGCACATAAGAAGTTTAATGCAGAAACTAAAAGTAGGAACAAGAGGCTTACTCCAAATGAAATGTGTCTGTAAAGCTGGGAAATATTTACACAAGTATAGTGACAATTTAAACGCTCAAATCACTCCTCGTTATCCTGGATCACACATGCCCATACAGGTCATCATCATAATAAATAAAATCTAGCCTCAGAGAATATGAATATACATAAATGTCAGGGGAAAGATCATATACCTTCCTACTCGAGATAGCTCCGGTTCAGACAAAAGCAACTCCTGAAGTGGCTTTTGATTTGTGTCAAAAATATCAGAACTGTTGCAAAATAAAATAAAATAAAAAACTATAAAAATTGGAAGTCCAGGTCATCTTCAAATATATTAAAGTAAAAAAAAAAGAGAGAAAGAAAGAAGATGATATCAATCCAAGAAGTCTTATAATTAGCAATATCCCAGACAGTTTTAGGAGAAAGGCCATCTTCATATATATTACTCTTGACAATTATTTGTAGACTAGTGGAATATAGCATACTAATCGAAATGGACTGATTCAAAATGGCCATCTGTTCAACAAGTGGAGATAGTCATGATTTTCCATTTTTAAAAAAAAAGGAATTATCTCATGGTGAAAATAATAGGAGAGTCATCGTCTTGCTAGTCGCACACACAAGCATATGACATTTAACTTCTTGATTGATGCACAGGACAGTTTATTTATTTTAATTTTTAGTTTTGATTTTAATTATGTTTTTGTTTTTTGTTAATTTTATTGAATAAAGGAGTATGTAAGCAAACAGCATTGTTCAGATATAGAGAAAAGAGGATGACGAAGGTAGATGATAGTAAATTACCAGAAATACCTGTAGTCCAAAGATAGCTGCCTATGGTGCAAAGAGAAATCTCTGCCAACATAGGATGCAACTAAACTACCTGCATCTGGATGAGGCCAACTTCTGGTTGTTGGAAATCTCAAGATGAATGTTCCAGGCTCTTGAAGTCCCTGCGGACTCTGAAGGGCATACTCCACTTCTTCCTTTGTAACAAATCCTTCAATCCACTTTGGTGAGATAGAAGCCCACAGTGCATTGATCCCATGTCTTGATATTGTAAATGCCACTGGATACAACCAACGCCACAATTTATCAAAGTCATCTTTGGTGAGATACTCACTGCCTCCCGAAATTCTCCTCAGAAAATTCAAGTCCTGCCGTGCCAATTTATGCTAATAAGTGATCTACTGTTATATGAACCAATTGTTGCTTATGGCTAGAAGCCAAAAAATATGGTAAAAAAAAAAAATCATAAAACATACAACAAAACACTCAAAACAAACTATAACTTATCTTTACAAGCATAAAAATGTTTTCGTAGAGACGGTCATTCTGCTTTCATTTAGGAAGGAGCAGACAGTTAGCAACGAATAGTTTTTGTAACTTACACATTGTACATAATCTGGAGCAGCATTCTGGGGACTAATGGCTTCAGTTTGATAAGTTTGTGAGTAGCTATATAAGTGTATCTAGTTGGAGCAAGAAAGTTTAAGGAACATACTATAGAAAATTTCTGCTTAAAATCTATATGTCTCCTCAGCAAGAAACGAAGTTCATGTTAGCACACAACAGTTAAAAAAAAAAAGTTCATGCCAAAGAAGACATCATCCACAGGGTGTTCAGAATCTTCAGATATCTTTTTGATAATATTAAGGGGTCGTTTGGTTCATTAGGGAAGTGTAAATTCCCATGAAATTTCAATTTGTGGGAAATAAATTCTATCATCAAAATCATGGGAATTCAACAAATTTGTTTGGTTAAGAATGGAGGAAGTAAATTCCCATGGGAATTTCAACTTACCAGGGGGGGGTAAGTGAATTCCCATGTTTTGTGGGAAGTCAAAATTCACATGAATTTTCATTGCCCCCATTTTCACTTTTTTGTGTCAACCAAACAAGAGGGTGAAAATGAAATTCATGGGGATTTTGACTTCCCACAAAATATTTAGCCAACTAAACAAGGCCTAAGATGCATGAGCAGATTTTCTCTTGGTAACATAACAAATGCAAAATTTTTGTATATTTATAGTTTATCATATGTCCTTGTACATATTTGGAGGCTATAGCTAGGTGACAAAACTTAGTGTAGCAAAGAACTCAAACATGTCAAAAATAGGAATTACCTGTTGAGTGAGAGATCTTGTGCTGCAGCTAGAAATCCTCATGAACTGTTCTTCTATCTCAAAAACAACATTGTCCCATTGAACTCGATGACTATTTTGTGAAATCAAATTCCAAGCTCTTTCTCCTTCCTCCAGCAGTTTTTTGGCAATCATAATTTGGTGCCTAAGGGGAAATGGAAACAACTTTAAGTACCAATGGCTGATTACAAAGATAGCTTTTTCATCCATCAAACAACTAATCTAATTATTACCTATGGTGATCACATCCAGAAAAGAATGAGACCTTTTCAGCCATTTCTACTATTTCTTGCTCAGAAGCATATAACGAGGACTCCTTAAGCATGATTGACCTTTCAGATAATCCTCCAAGGCAATATCTGAAAATTGTCAAATCTGAAGTGAGGTCTATGTTGCAAGTAAAGCTCTTTGATTCTGTATTTCCTGCGCCAGCGCTATCTGAATCTGATGCAGAGCTATCTATTTCTCCATAGTTTTCTTGGATACTCTCCAAACTGGTCCCTACTACATTCTGCACATTGTATTGGAAAATAAAGAAGAAGTTAGTGGATGGAAGACCCCACCCATATGAGAAATAGGGCTTTTGATAAGGAATTACTTTTCATTAAGAATTACTTTTGATTTATTAAGAATTAATTTTTGTGAGAATAGACCCTTCTTCCCTATGAAAATTTATTAAGAAGGGTCTTATTAAGGGTCTATGATTTATAAAGGAAGTAATTTAGGAATTACTTAGAAGAAGGGTTTTTCATTAAGAATTAATTTTTGTGAGAATCAGGGTTTTTATTAAGGGTGAAAGGAGTCACCGTTAGTAGTATAAAGAACTCTAGCTTTGTGGATACGTGTTGGTAACAAACACCAGTATGAATAACACATAATGGACCTTAATATGAGGCATTATAAATGAGATTATAGATACCATGAATAAGCATATCGAGAGGAATTGTATGATTTGTATCTCATAAATTCAACAGTATTGATAATGAAAGGGATGATCAAGCTATCATGATTGTCCAGGAGACATATTACGTTATGCTGATAAATATGCTTTAAGATTGTCTGAACTCAGAAAAATAATAAATATTGCAAGGAAAATCCAAGGACCTTAGTTGCAGACACGTTGAATGAGTTGCCTTCTTCATCAAATCTTTGCACCGTAGACTCAGCCTTAGTGTGTGGTAATGGAGTATCTTGTCCTGATTTCTTTCTCTTTAATGGAGGATTGGGTATTGCTTCACATACAGGCTTCTGATGTAGCTCTGAATGCCCAATACCATTTTGAGGTAAGCTGGATCTATTAAATAGATGAAAGCCTGATGATAACTTTTTCCATGTGATAGTAGATACCTTGGTGTCGCACGACTTTAGGATGCTGCGAATAGGTGGAGTAAATGCCTCGAAAAAAGGAAATTTTCCCAATTTCAGGAGATGAAACTTAACACAGAACAGTTTATTATCACATTCGGATGACAGCTGCAGAGAAGATAAGGACAGTCAAATGAATCAATTGAACTTCAGAAAAATCAAGATCGGATTCAGTCCTAGAAATGATTATAAAAAATATAAAAAATTAAGAATACTCAACATAAAACCGACAAAAGATGTTCATTGTGGAATGTATAGATTAAACAAAATAATAATAATAATAGATGTCTACACATTGTGCAATTACCACTGGATACATTCAAGGGAAATTATCACTGATACACCCCATGTTTGGGCTTTTATCAATGATACACCTTTTAAAGTTTTAATTATCAACGGTACACCTGTACTTTCATCTAATTAACTTATGTAAGCAATTTGTTAATTAAACGTTAGTAATAGGTTAATGACTTGCAATCTTGACCAATTTCAACTCCCTCCATTTTTTCCCCTCCTTAGTTTTCCTCCTATAGTTAAAGTAACTCACCCACCTTTGTCATTATAAACGAAGCCCCCTCATTTGCTCTGATTTATGAAGCTTCTTCTTCATTTGGCAAATTTAAGTACCAAATAAAGAAGGAGCTGCATAAATAAGAGCAAATGAGGGGGCTTCATGTATATAATGACAAAGGTGGGTGGGTTACTTTAAATATAGGAGGAATATTAAAAAGGGAGTTAAAATTGGTTAAAATTGCAAGTCATTAACCTATTACTAACGTTCAATTAACCGAATGCTTAATTGCTTATTGTAGTTAATTAGTTGAAAGTATAGGTGTACCACTAATAATTATAACTTAAGGAGGTATATCATTGATAAAAGCCCAAACTTGGGGTGTACCAATGATAATTTCCCTTGTTTAATATCTTGCTCATATGGAGCATTAATTTACTGAGGAATGGCTTTGGCAGAAGTGTGTAGCAAGTCTATTCCAAGGAAAATGATAACCTCAACTATCAAAACTTCATTGTCTAATCTTTCTCAGATTTTTAGAAAAACATAAAATCAGTGCAACAGTCTGAAAGATTATGCACAAAACTCAATTTTGTGTGATACTACCTTCTAAAGCACTTATTAGAACCTAACAAGGATATAGACATAAGCCTAAATAAAAAGCAACTCCCCTGTTATAAATCTAAAAAAATAACTTTGGTAACCTCAAAAGTTCACTCTTAAATGCACAACATATTCAAATGGCAAGATAGTATATTTCAGAATATCATACTCGAGTTAGGTTCAGTTGAAAAGATGCACGTCCCCGCAATAGTTTGCTGGGTTTATCATCAGATGGAAATTCAAGTCCATTGCAAGTTGTCAAAAGGGGAGCTTCACCATCTTTTGATTTCTCAATAGGGGCCCGATTATCAGCATAGATAAGCGATGCAACAACCTGAAAAGATTATAATATGTAAATGCCAAGTCACAATATGCAAAATGGAGCTTTTCTAATTGTACATTGAAAAGGGGCTAATATAACATAGAAGAAAGAAAATATCGGAGTCATATATTATGTGGGCCTCTTATTTGCATATACACATTGATGTAAATAGACTAGCAAAGATTTTCTTTTGTTTCTATGTAAGTTGTTAACTAAATACATTATATAAAAAATGCAGAGAACCACGCACAAAGATTTTTTCTATTCCTATGTAAGGTGTTAAACTGTTAACTAAATACATTATATCAAAAACGCAGAGAGCCACGCACCTCCAAATCCTTGTCCACAAGCTCACCAAAGGCATCTAATAGTACGACATTTGATGAAAACATTTTGCGACAAGAACCCTGTCATAACACATGATAGATATTAAAAGTTGGATAAAATTTTGGAAACAAAATAAAAAGCGATGTGATCACTAAATCATTCAATTTAAGAGTCATCTCGTTTCCACTCTCTTTCTCCTTGTCCCTGTCCTCATACCACACTCTCTCTGACATAGGAACCTTAAATCAATGCCACCATGGTACACGATTTGACATATGATAAGGTAAGGGAGCACAGAGCCACAGAATGCTACCTCAGACCAATTAGGAGGCTGGGTCCTACACAGACAAATAATCATGTACATGTACATGTATGAGATAGTATAGACATACATGCATATAAACAAACATGCTGGGATCAAAAAGCGTCGCTTTTGGTGCTTGGTGCTTTGAAAAAATGCGCAGCAAAAGCACTGAATTTCATGCTTCTTGGACCCCCCGGCACGTTTTGCTGGCGCTTCGCTTCGCGTAGCACTTCAAGCGCGCCTAGGCACGCTTTGTAAAACTAAGCAAACATGTGTGCATACATATGTATATTTACATACAAGTATAAGTACAACATGCATGAATGCGTGTGTGCTTGCTGATAAATGATTAAATGAATGTCTATTATTTCTAGTCATCTTAAAATAGACTACAAAACACTAATCCTTTGTATAAATTATAACGCGTGTCCGTCCTCCCCACCCCCCCCCCCCCCAAAAAAAAAAATGTCATTTAAAATTGTAAAACCTGCTGCTAGATTCGGTTATATGCTTATATTTAATATACGAAATCTGAGTACTATACTTCAATTAATGCATTAGTATGTAGACATAGCATTTCCCAACTGATCGTTCCTACTATCCATATATTTTGGTGTTTCTAATACAAAGATTTATCAAGGTAGTATAGACAAAGGACGGAAGGACATGAGCAATATGGTGCTGGGTTTCCCTGACAAAATTGTGCCCCCAACATAACCCAGGTCAAGAAAAAACTGTGACTTGGAACATGTAAACTAGTTGATAATACAAGAAGCCAAGCCACAAGCAAGGTAACATTGTGTTACACTCTATAGGACTTTACGATGGTGAAATCTAGAAGATCCAGAACAACAGACAGACAGTTTCATCGATTAAGGACAGGATGACAAAGTACTGCATGCAAATAATCTCATCATGTCAAGCCTCTTTTTAGTTATTAGTTATTGCTAACTGCCAAGATGTCAAGTGATGAAGCTATCCTGCACAAAAATAAGAAACAAGCTTGCTTCTTTGGATCAAAAATATGGCTTATATAGAAGATATTATCAATGAAAATTACTCCATGTAAGAGGAGAGGGAAAAAAAGACCTTTCTTGGTTTACTGGAGCTATATACTCTTTTACTTATTTGTCTACTTTACACACACTAATATAGCAACATGATTTTCTTTTTTTTTTGTCCCCGTAAATGATTCTATTTATTATAAGCGTCCTCAATTTCATTTTACATTTTACTATTTGAATTTGCAATTGCAAGTCCAAGCGTGTGCACTCTACACTTGCATACATTAGAATGATCACGTTCTATTAAAAACAAACTCTTTTCATTACATAAGTAATTTAGTGCACACAAACATCACCACTTACAACCTTATGTAGGTTTTACAACATTGCAAAGAACATTATCTTTGTTTTCATGTGCAAGGAATAGGGGACTAACAAGTAACGAAAGAACCCCATCTTACCACAACTTCCCAATCCCCGTCAAAAGCAAAAATAAAAAATAACGCAGAGTCATAGAGAATAAACTCAAATGAGTACAATAACCAAAAGAGGAAATCGAGAAGGATGTTAAATAACCTTGCCGCCAAATATTTTCCATATGCCGTCACCTTCCAATTCGACATCAGAAACAGATGAACTATCAATACATAGACACAAAGGAGGATCCTGCAGCATGTAAACTTGATAAATAAGTTTTACATAGGTCTTGGACCCATAATAAATGCAAAATTAAAGATACAAACCTTAGCATGATGGTCCTCAATAGAATTTGTAGAAGGCAAAACAACTGCATTGTATACATAGCCATCAAGATCCTTAAATCCTTTGCGCACACCAGATAGAGTCACCTTCTTGAAACTCTGAAGATCAGCCTGCCTGGCCATTAATGAATCTAAAGGCCTTTCACCCACTACCTTTCCTTGAAGATAAATGCGTATAATGCTGCTATACACCTAAGATTGGAGACAAAGAAGACAAGAATATTAGCTGGAACACATATCATATTAAGTGGACAAACACAAAGAAGACATAAAACAAATCAAAATCAATGTGACTATTGGATACGAATGAGTAATAAAAGGAAACCCGATCTATTAACCAAACTATCAAACTATGTACATAAACCAAACGGCCAAACAAACTGCCAAATCACCAGAATATAGGCAAGGAATATTAAATTGTCTCAAGAATTTAGATCTTCTAAAAGCTAGACATCATATGTATAAATCTCAACCAGAGAGAAATCTGCATCAAACAAAAAGTCGAAGCTAAATTTAAGTAACTTCTCCCCTTACCTGCAGCAATTGCCTGACATTATCAAAACATTTTACACAGGAGAGCTCAAGCAGCTCTTTATAGTCTAACAACAAGATCAGGAGATATGAAGAAATAGTATAGGCAACAGCATTAAACTGAAAAAAAAAAACTTGGTTTACACATTAGCAGTTTACTAGTAGGTAATTTATGATTTGTCACATACCTGGCATCCAATATGTACCCATTGTCCTAGAGGAAGCTCCACGTTAGAAATAGCAACTTCAGTGGATGATGCAGTTTCCCCTGACTCGGAATATTCTTTTCGCAACAAAAGTGAAGGCGAGAGTATTAACCTTTTGTCTTCACTCAAAGAAAGAAAAGGAATTTCAGAGTGCGACTGCACATAAAAAGCAAATTGCTTCAGTCAGTGTTATCGTCTACTGCAACTCCATTGAAGACAAGACATGAACAGAAGCACCGTGAAATCTTTAACATTGGAATAACCAGCACTTTAAAGTTCTAACCTAGTTGTGGAGAAACCTTTTGTACTTAGAGAATGATATCCTTCTTTCTCAGGAAGCATGAACTCATAAAACTAACTCTTGTTCTACTCAGTTTAATACTTGATTTACTCGATAAGAATCAGTTTTTACAGCCCAAATTAGTTTTGATAAGTTAAAATAAGTAATTGCATAGAGAAAAAACACAGATAAATCAGCTGTATTAATTATAAATCAGTTTCAACTAGTAAGAATGAGCAGGTTCATACAACAAAAGCACTAAAAAATAACTCAAAATAGATTACTGAGTAGTTCATTAAAAAAAAGTGAATATAACAGTACGTAAAAACTTATGAACGACTTAATGAACTATCTCAACCGTCAAATTTTCAGTTTCAAACTATCCTCATTAGGGTCGTACAATATAGAACCTCTTCTTATTGGTGTAGAAAATATTACAAAATATTAGTAATTGAACTCTCAAAACTATGTCGCATTTATAAATCCAAATTCAATTTAATATTTTCACATTATCTATCACAGTTCAACACATTATCGCTTGTCATTTTAAACTACCTATGCAACTATTATGTGTGCATTACTGTAATAAAAACACGTTAAAGAATAAACGAATAATTTTTTTTTCCAAAGGGAAGAGCTCTGCAAAGAAGGCAAAAAAAGAAAAAGAAAAGAAAAAAATTGACACAGAGGACCAGCAATTTTGATAGTGCAAAATGACATCAAGGATAATAGAAAGTAAAAATAAGGCATGCTCATGAACAAATGCAAAGCGATCAAAATAAGTACAGATTCGAATGTACACATGCATGTATCACCAAAAAGTTTCACCGCCTCCATGGCATATCTCAGCCAAGGTGTCAACCTTTCATCCCGATGTTTGCATGCATAAGCATAACCCTCCCTAATGTAGAATGGAAATTGTACTATGTATAAACTAAGCCTATGCAAACATAATGATTTTCTCAATAAAGCAAGCAGCAAATAAATAAAGCTCTCAAGTAGTCAAGAACTCAAGATAACTAATAAAGACAAGACACGGTCAAAATAATTATATTGGACAACACATAACAGAAATCAACAAGCCAAAAATCACAATCAAGGCATCACAAAGTTGTCTTTAAAATTCCTCTAGTGATTATAATCAACAATGTGGAGTTGTGTCCATCAAACTATTCATCATTATTATAATCCAAAACACAAACAACTACTTTGATGACATTAAGTTGTGAAGAGAGCCCAAAAATGCACTAATGTAGCCGAGATCAGCCCCGGGTCTTGGATACCACCTCGACTTTAACCAACTAAACTGATTCGCATTCATTTATTTAATCACAACAATAAAGTTAGAAATACCCACAAAATTAAACTATTAAAGAGTAAACTAAATTGTCCAATAACACCTAAAATGAGGATTATGCATATACATATAAAGGTTAATCATAAATATCGTACACTATCATTTCAATCAAGAGCAAAATATAAACCAAAATGCCCCAAAAATAACAAGAATAGGCTACAAAAGTTACAGAATTTCACCTGGTAAAGAATTGTGGAAGGAAAAGGAGTAGAACTGTGAAGAAAAACCCAGAAACAGAGATTAAAACAAGTCTCATTTTCACCAATTTCAAAGCTTAGATCTTTCAACAACGAGTAACCCAGATTATCAACTGTTTCTATAGAACCCATCGGTTAATTTTGATTTTATTTTTTCCCTCTTTGTTTTCAGTCGATCAGAATTCAAAACCCCAAAAAACTTAAATTTTTGAGGGTTTTACAAATTTGAAAAAGATACCCACAAAAATTGAAACCCCAAAGTTTAGAACTTTGGCAATTGACCGGTGAAAGAAGGGAGCAAAAGTGTTGGTTTCTCTCTCTTTGGGAGGCAGCTTCATTCAGGGCTGTTAAAAACGGTTGTTGGGTCCTTGTTTTTGTTTTTTTTTTTTTTTTTTTTTTTTTTTTTTGTTGTTGTTGGAAACTTGGCTTGGACTTGGAGCCCCCACTCCCCAGCTAACAAACTTTCAGTCTGTTTAGAGTGTTGTTATAAAAAAAAATATATATACTGAGCGGAGTACTACCACTCCCTTTATTTTTAAATACATGCTCCACTTTTAATTTCAGTCGTTTTTAAATCTTTCTTTCCTTATTTGGAAAACTTTAACAATATTAAATGCATTATCCTAATTAGTCGACCCAACATAAATCATATTTTATTAATTTCACATTCTCTCTCCTCCAATTCTCTTATTGTTTTTTACAATTTTTTATTTTTCCACTTACCCAACTACCTTCATATTCCCTCCGTCCCATAATACTTGGGATGTTAGGTTGTGTAGTGTAAGAAAACCACATATGGGTCTATTTAAAATATTTGTTTATTGTATAAAAGATACTCTTTTGTATTTTTATATTATAAGAAAACAACAAGTAGGATGGGAGTGGGGTAGGTGAGGATTAGTAAACTCATTCCATAATTAGTAACGTGTCAAGTATTGTGGGACGGACGAAAATGAGAACTGTGTCAAGTATTATGGGACGTAGGAAGTATTTTATTATTTTCTTCAATTTCTCCTAAAACTCCGCGTATGGAAAAATGAAGCAGGTATTTAAAAACAGAGGGAGTACATTCCGCAAACAATGTGAAACAGCGAAAGTAAATATTTTTTAAGGTAAGATGAAAGACCCTATAGAATTGGCCTAATTTATGGTCGACATTTGAGAGTAGAGGAGCAAGGATCGAAAGGTGTAAATCCTCTATTCGGTTTCAGTGGCGGATCCAGGATTTCCGAGGTGATGAGTCACCAACAATTATTGATCACTTGTGAAAAGTACAAATTCTTTTTCCAGATCTTGTTCATAATAAATTTCAATTCAAAATTTATACTATGTATAAATAAAATATATTTCGCCAAATTGATTTCAATCCAAAAATAGGACACAAAAATCTATATTACAACCAAATAGTACTTAAAAGTTCAATCTTACAAGTCGTATTACAAATAACATGTTACAAACAAATAGTAATATAAAATTATTACATTAACTTTATGATTTTTTTCCTTATTGATAAGTTTTGGGGGAAAATATTAAAATTAGTTGCACACATATAGGATATAAATATAAGCAAAATTATTAATTAAAAAATTAAGATAAATTAAGAGACTGGTAATTAAATATAACCGCTCTCTAAAATTATAAAATATCTTTGTAAGAAAAAAAAAACTTATTAAATATCATGAAAATGCAAAGGTATTTTTTTTTTAAAAAAACAATAATATTGACATCATTAAAGGTCTTGATAGCATCAAAGAGACATGTTATTTTAATAACCGGTCTCTTTATTTAGTTAAAAAAAATGAATATCAATTTTATTTATTTATTTTTTTACTGGTGAGTCACGTGCACCACTGTGCACATGAATAAGTCCTCCCGTGCTCGGCTACTCCTAAGCAAATGTAGTTGGTGGGGCTCGAACTTGTGACCTCAAAGTCACAAAATGGTTTCCCCACCAACTCCGCCAAGCTTGCTTGGTACGTACTCAAATACTAACTTTGACCAATACTTTTTAAAAATGTATAAAAACAAATTTTATAATGAACTATTTTGTTAAATATTTTCTCCGTTCCAGATTAGATTTTAATACGATTCAAAAACTCTACTTTGACTAACTTTTGGGATTTATAAATAAGAAGAAAAAAAAACATAATTATATGAAATTTTGTTGGAATCCTCTTTATATGTATTTTCAAAATATCAATTTTTTTTCATTTTAATTGATTTATACGGTTGAATTCATGCATTGACAAATGTGATTAAAGAAACGAGCCATCTAAATTAGAAGTAGGTATTAATATAAAATTTTATAATATCAATTGGAGTAAGTATGTATTAATATAAAATTTCATAATATCAATTTTCATAACTTTTTTACGAATATTTAATCATATATATCTAAGGTCAAACTAGTGTATTGACATGTGTGTCAAGTTTGACTGTGTCAATTATTCAGGAACGGATGGAGTGCATGTATCTTTTGTTTTTTGTATTTTCTTACAAAAAAATTGGTTGATTTCCTTTCAATAATCCCAACTTTGGATTATTATATTTATTACGGAACAAATGCGCCATGTTTGATTGTGTCAATTATCTAGGAACGAAGGGAGTGCATCCTTTGTTTCTTTATTTTCTTAGTAAAGAGATTGGTTGATTTTCTTTTTATAAACCTAACTTTAGATTAAAATAATCCCAACTTTAGGGGTTCTTATATTTATTATTAAAACCTCAATTTTGACTTTGTTTGAATAAGTGCTCATGTGGTTTTTATAACTTTTTAGATTCATGTTTAGAACGGGGCAGACTTATGTTGGCCAAGTTTAGTGTTTCATTACAAAATATAAATTTGAAAAATCAAACCCATTTGATTGAGCATACTTTATTGATGAGTTGGTTTGTTTTAACAATTTTAGAGAACAGGGTTTTAAAGTGGGCACTTCAGATTTAATCCAATATAGATGCAATGGTCAAGACTTGCAAGTAGAGACTAGAGAAAGAGAGATACGTGAAAGGATTATTTAACATGAATAATCCAACCTTTCATTCATTCTCCCAAAATAATCCAACCTTTTGATTAACCCTGAATAATCTCACCTTTGCATATTATTCTCCCATACCGAACCTATTTGACGAGCAACTTATTCAATCGGTAATTTTTCTTTTTTTAATAATTACATATATATTAAATTAACATAAAAAAAATAATAAATAAAAAAACCTCAAATCTTCTTCCCCTTCCTGCTTCTTTCTTCCCTTTCCTACCTCCTTCCTTCTTCCCCTTCCTTCTTCATTCTCCATCTCTCTTATTGTTTTTATGGTTAAATTTGATAAAAAATTTCATAATTGAAGATTTAATTTGCGGGTCATGGTTCAAATTTTTCGTGGTGGTGGCGGGAGAGTGGCTGATTGTGTGGTGGGTGAAAGTGGTATGGGTGGGGGGTTTTAGTGATGGTGGTGGTGATTCGTGATGGGTTAGGGTGGTGTGGGTACGTGGTGGGTGAGGGTGGTATGGGTGGGGTATTAGTTATGGTGGTGGTGATTTGTGGTGTGTTTGGGGTTTCGAAGAGGAGGCAAGGGTGGTGATTTTGGGGTGGTGGTAGTACGGTGGCTAAGCAGGGGAAAGAGAAAGAAATACGGGAAGGAGGAAGAGGAGAAACAAAGCAGGGTATGTAGTGGGTTGACTGGGTGGTCGTGGAGTCGGCGGCTGGGTAGACAGTGGTTATGGCGGCGGAGTCGCGGTGGTTGTTGTGTCTAGGCGAAGAAGGAAAGGAAAATAAAATGGGTGTGGGTATGTGGTGGGTGTGGGTGGTAGTGCTACGTGGTGGCTGAAGGTTTGTGCTGGTGGCTGGAGGTTTGTGATTGGTGGATGATGGTGATAATGGAGGAAGTCAAGGTAGGGGAGGTGGCTGTCATAAATTGAAGGATTTTTTTAAAATATATTTTTTATGAAGTTTTTTTTTTTTTTGAAAAAAAAAAAACCAATAAAAAAGTGTCACGTGGCATGGAAACCGGTTGTAGGGGGTTGGTGACTTGCTAGGGGCAGTGTGGGAGAATAATATGCAAAGTTGGGATTATTCAGGGTTAATCAAAAGGTTGGATTATTTTGGGAGAATGGGTAAAAGGTTGGATTATTCCTGTTAAATTTTTCTACGTGAAATGCTTAATTACTAGGAAATTTTGCCAAGAATAACACCACCTTTCAGCCATCTTCCAAAATAGAACCACCTTTAGGACATCTCAAAATAACATAACCTTTGACATAAATCTTCTTTAAATGGAACAAAAAAATTGGTAACCTATTTTATAGGTTACATTGGCCAAGTGTCACATAGTGGTTGATTAATAATTTTTCTTTCAATTTTAGCATTTTAATTTCTTAAATAATAATGATTTTATTTTTTTTAGAATAAACTTAATTTTTTTTATTAAAATCCCCTGCTCCCTTGTTGCTGTTTCAAACTAGCCACCAACTCTAACCATCAACCGCTTAGCCTGCTGTCACTACCGTCATTATCTCCTCTAACAGTGGCGCCGGACCACCGCAGCACTCGCAAGCAGCTGCCACAACAGTCTTGCTCGTACCACGATCAATATCAGAACCGTATCAATCTCCCCCTCCTAAATCGCTGCCCTTCCACAAGACTACACCATCACCAAGGCTGTGAACTACCACAACCACCTCTCCACCAATTCTCATACCGACAACAACCACCAATTTGAGCGGTCACACACAACATTATCCACCAATTCATCCCCAAATTGAATACCAGGCGCTTAATATCTCGAACTAGTTGGGCTGCGCGAATCAAAAGTCTGAGCGCATTTTTTAAGGAATCGAGGGAGCAGATGAGATTAAATGCGAGTTTTTTTTATAGACAACGGAAGGGGGGTAAGAGATGATTTCTTTGACGGAGGTTTTCGCGAGCAAGATATCCATTGTTATTGATGATGGTATGACAATGAGTGAGGTAGTTATGGAAGAGTCATTGAAATTAATGTAGAAGCATTGCTAGGTGGGGACTAGGGAATGCTAAAATCTGGTATGGATAAAGGAGGGGTGGTTGAGATCGGGGAGGGGAGGTGGGGCCAAAATTGGGGGCAGGGAAGGGATGGGTGTCGGAAACAGGGACGGTGGTCGGACGTTGGTGGTTTCTGGTGGGGGAGGGTGGTCTGGGTATAGGCATTATTTAAGGTTTTTTTTATTATTAATTAAGTTTTTTAAAGGATTTTTTTTAGTTTTTTTTTTAAAAAAAAAATTGTAAAAAAAGTTGACCTATTATATTGTGATGCGTGTCATAGGTAACCTATTAAACAGGTTGCCAACAAGCCGTCACGTTCCATTTACAAATTATTAGTGTAAAAGGTTGTGCTATTTTTAGATAAATCAAAGGTGGTTCCATTATTAGAAGACAACGCAAAAGTGGTATTATTCTTGGCAAATTTTCTTAATTACTATTACATCATTTGCATAAATGCTCTTTGGCGACGACATCAATGGCAGATTGAAAAAACCCTAGCGGACTAAAAAGATCGAGAGTTGAAGATTAATAAGGTTTCAGACTCGATTCTTCTATGGTGGTTGTTGAGGTTAGAGCTCTTCATAATTGGAGAGAATTACCATTGTTCTAAGATTTTGAGGAGAGAGCGAGAGAGAGCAATTCTTGGTTTTTTATTTTTTGTGAAGAACATGAAAAGAAAAAAAGGAACAGTGATAAAAGGGGTACTAAGCCTATAAGGGCTTGATCGGAGTATAATAAGGCGTTCAAAATTTTGGGAAAAAAATTAGAGGGAAGCAGTGAATTTTCAACGTGTTATTATTTTTTTGTTGCGTCGTTGCATTAGCCAATTTACCCATGGCATTAGCTGATCTAATGTAACGGTTCTTAACAGACGATGTATTATTAGCTCTTCCCATTGAAGTTTAAAAGAAGGATCTATCACATTAGCCTAATCTATTGCGACGAAGATAAAAATGGTGTATGTTGCATTAGCCTGTCATTGACTATTACATTTGATAAAAAATGTAGAAGTGATGATGACAATTCTAGGCTTAAGAAAAAGACGAAGTCTAACACCCTAGAAATTTTCTCCTTTTGAAATACATGTTTTGCGCTTTTAACAATACGAATAGGAAAAAACTAAGACATTACTTTCACCGTAATAACGGCTAAGACATTTTATCAAAGACACACAACCGAAGACTTTTCAAAACCTTAGCTTTCAAACCAAGTCAAAGTCCATGTAAAATAAACACAAAGTCCAATTAAGTCAAACCAAGTAAAGTAAAGTCAAACCAAAAGTGAAACAAAGTCAAACCTACAACTTGAATCCATTGCAGACCCTTTTAAAACCAAACCAATTTTGAAACATCAATGTTAGGCCCAATAATAAGCAATACTTATTCAATAACTGAAGATAAATCACGTGTACAAGTAGACAAGATAAACATGATTCTCTCTTCGCTCAATCCCCAACATGAATATGATACATCTTCTCTTTAAATTGTCCCTACTACTCATTGTAGGGCCAAGATAAAGACAAGACCAAACACATACACATTACGAAATTAGCAAAGTTTAGTACATAAATGTAAAGGAAACACACTAGCATTAATACATCATATCATCATCAAAAATTACCTTTAGCCCTTGAGCTCAACACACATTCAATAGCCACAACGACATAACAATTTATTTATTTTGGTTATGCATCGAACAAGTTCCTTTGCTCAACTGCCCTATAAAAGGGTACTAGCAACTAGTGGCGGAGCCACGTCGGAACACGGGGGGATAGTTGTCCCCCTATTTTTTTTTTTAAAAAAAAATCGATTTACTCTAATTTAAACTGATGTGATGCAGTAAATAAGAAAAAAAAATAGTACATATACAACAGGTATCACAAAGGTAAAATATGGTCTAGTGGTTGGTGGGCCTTAAATTTAGGTTTGCTTCCATATTAGCTCCCAGGTTTGATTCTTTACCCATACAAACTCTTTTTTTTTTTTATTTTTTTTTTTTCTTTTTTGGACATTACTTTTATTTCATTTTATAGTTCATATACAAAGTGCTCCCATTTAACTTTTTTTTTTTTAATTTTTTAATTATTTTGTCTTATTTTTTTTTTAATTTTTAATTTTTAATTTTTTATTATTTTGTCTTTTTGTCTTTTTTTTTTTTTTTAAACCTGTTTTGGATTTCATTTTATAGTATATAATTTATATATACAAAGTATTATAAGCTTCAAACTTCTAACTACTCTCATTTAACTATTTAATCAAGTACCTCCTTGTTGATAGTGATTACTAATGTGTTATTCAACTATTTTAATTAATACACATCCCCGTATTTTTTTAATCTCTTTAACGATGTGTGCCTACATTCTATATTTTTTTAATTGTTTGGAACTAAGTTTCAAATATTATTTTTACTAAATACATTGTAATAATTTCATTAGTCAAAGAAAGTTGTGTTTATTTTTTTTTTCAAATGTAACCCAAATCCCTTTGCATTTATAATCAATTTGTTTAAATTCTTAGTATTTGGTGAATCCTAGTTTTTGATTATTGGGGATTACATAACTTAAAATTGGGGTTTTTGGACAACAATTTCTTTTTTCAGTTGATAATTTTTTTGTAAGTCAAGATTGGCGTCAAAACTCTAAACTATGGCTTGGGTGCACCGAGCATCCTGTGCTTTATTTAGTAGTCAAAACACCACAAACTAATGACTTGGATGCAAAGCGCACCTTTAGCATAGTGAGTTTTTTTGGCTACCATTCTTGCCAGAGCCGGTGAATTTTTTCAATTTGCGTGCCGAAAAATATCCTGTAAAGGTTTCGGGGGTCAATTGACTCTTAAGAGTCCAAATTGAGCTCGAAACAAGCAAAAAAATTGCATAAATGTCTCAATTTGGTTTAAAAAACAATGACACGCTAATCGAGATATTTATAACACGCTAAACAAATCATGTATGCTATTTTTTTTGCTTGTTTTGAGCTCAATTTAGGTCCCTTGAATTTTTTTACTTGTTTCGAGCTCAATTTGGTTTATAAAACAATTATAATTTGGTTTAAAAAAACAATGACCCCCAAAACCTTTACAGGACATTTTTCGGTATGCAAATAAAAAAAACTCACCGGCTCAAGCATAAAAGGTGGCCGGAAAACTCACTAAAGGTGCACTTTGCACCCAAGTTATTGGTTCGTGGTGTTTTGGCCACTAAGTAAAGTACAGGGTGGTGGGTTGACAGGGTAAAGTCGTATCCCCTAATAAAAAATAATTACCTAAATCACTAACTAAGGTAGATAGGGAAGTAGGGTCGAACTCCACAGGGAAACAAGTCTTTTTAGTTCTAATTAATTATTATATTCTAAATTATCCAAGTAACCAATGTTTTTAGTGTGAATTCTATACTACGAAGAATGAGTTTAAGGAGAAAAGAAACAATAATAAGAAGGCCTAGGGTCACAGGTTCACCAATAATTAATATTCCGGGATAGAAAGAAGTAATTAATAATTAACAATGCATAGATAACATGATTAACAGGCTCTCGCAATTTATTAACCAACATAGATCTAACAGGCTCTCGCAATTTATTAGACCTAAGTTCCTATTAAAAATAACCTTTAATTTTAAATCAACATCTGCTCGATTCATCAATTCAATATTGCTAACATTCACAATCAAATTACATCTGCTCGATTCATAATCTAATTGCAAAGAATTAAAACAAATCAATAGGAAATTATCATGCAATATCAACAATCAATAATAACAAACTATCCCTTCATATTAATTATGGATCCCCATAAACCCTAGAATTAAACTACTCACTAATCATCATAACTAAACCAATCAAATAAATAAATAAGAACATAATCAAGAAAACAATTAAAATAGCTGAAATTAAAAAGGGAAGAAATTGTACCAAACTAAATCTGGAATTAATGAAGGAATTAAGAACAAGAGTTAGAGAGAATTTAAGAGAGAGAAAAATACTAAGTAGAGAGAGAAAGTCTAAGAGAAAGAAGGTAAGTAAATAATCCGTACAAAACGTATATATACTTCTCCTAAAACAAGAATTAACTAAACTTAATCAGACACTAGGAAAAACACGCGCCCGATCGGGCGAAGGGCCGCCCGATCGGGCCCGCCTTTTTTACTATGCTCAGTCTTATGTGCCGAGCCCGATCGAGCCTACGATCACCCGATCGGGCGCGCCTTTCCTTGATAGCAGTCATGCGCGCATCCGCCTGATCGGGCGTATGCTTGCCCGATCGGGCCCGACCTTCATCTTCAAGGCTTGGACTTCGATTTGGGCTAGATTTCTCGGCCCAATCCATATTTCCTCTCGGGTCTCGAATGCATGGTCCAATTGCCTCTTGATCCAAATAACCGAGCCCTTAGTCACCGGCTCTCACCGATCCTGGGCTCCAAAAGTGGTCGCGTCCTTCTAGCTTCTGTAGTCGATCCAATAAGGCCCGGGAAAATGCTCCAAGAGTGCAATTTCCTGTAAAATACAACTAAAACTACGAAAACACTAGAACACACAAATTAGTAATAAAAGTGGCCCGAAAGAGCCAAAAACACTACTAATAATGACCACGGGACGGGGATAAAACACTATATAAACTAGACATATCAAACTCCCCCAAGCCAAACCTTTGCTTGTCCCTAAGCAAAGAGCTCATCAATGAACATATAAAACATACTTCACCCCAATAAACAAATCAAAAGCCAACGATTCAAGGTAAAATTAAATGAACATGCTTCAACATCAATCAATCTTATTCATCTAATCACCCTTCCTCCCCAACAATTGTCAAGTAGAGCAAACCACAAGAGCATATAGAATTCAAGACTAGTGCTGACAAACTCGACTCTCATTTATGTGGCGAGTAAAGAATGTACTCGATCGCTCTCCACCCAACCCCTTTAATGTGAACAATGCCCCCCCAACTCACACTCTCGTGTGTATAAAAACACTAAACGCTCATCCTACTAGTCACTCGAAATATGCCAAGTCATAACTTGCATTGAAAAACAACACTTTCACATTTACATAACTTCTATGCACAAGGTCGGAAGGTCTTTTAAGCTTGTAATGTAAGGCTAGGGTAAAGGTAGGATAAATTTGGGAATAAGTGAGAGAAAAGCATGCTTTAAGGGAGCCAAATCCTAATAAACCCATGATCAAAAATAATGATCATACACATCTCCAACATAACCAACTCCAACAACAATCCACCAAATATACTCCAAACAATATAAACAATCCCAACACTCACAATTTCACTCATAAAAATATGATAATGTAGAACTTGAGTGAAAAACAAACCCTTGAACTCATAACTTGAAATATTTACTTTGAAACTCAACTTTTTTTTTTCTTTTCTTTTGATTAACCTTCACTTAGAACATTTGAACATCAAACATTTTTTCTTTTTTTTTTCTCTTAGAAGTTCACTTTTTTTTTTCAAATTTCTCACTTTTTTTTCTTTGAACTTCTTTTTTTTCCATCACACTTTTATTTTTCTCAAATATATACAACTTTCAAACTCATAAAAACAAAAATATGATCAAGAACAAATTACTTCTCAAAACCCACCCAAATTGTGCAAATAAAGTGCACACTACAAACTCCCTCACCTCACTCACTAATAGCTCCCCCAAGCCAAGCTTGGGACTAGTAACCAATGGGGCAATTAAGGCTTGTAATGTGGCTATAAACAATAAAAGGGCACAAGCAACAACATGGGTGACAAGAAAGGAACAAATGTGTCTAAATACTCTGAAGGCTACCTAAAAGAACGAATGCCTTCGTCCTCCTCATGTGCATAATAAAAAGTCATGAAACACTACTCATAGTTTCAAATCAATACTCAAATTCATTGACATACCAGGAATTATAGAACTATCACACATTTCCTAACCAAATCAACTAGTCAAGCACTATATTCACAAGTAGTTGGACAAAATTGACGCATGTTTAGGAATCCAAACAATTAGACTTCAAATCATGACCAACAAATCCACAAAATTCATCATCAAATACCAAGAATCAAAACAAATTTTCTCAAGTATGGGGCACATGGAAGTATGATTTACAATTCATTGGAACGTATTTTTGAATTTTTTATTTTTTCAATTTTTTTTTGTATTTTTCAAATATAAGAAAGCAATAAAAAACTACACTAGGAAAGCAAATAAAAACTATACTAGAAATCAAATAAAGAGAGAAAAGGAAGAGAATTTCCAAGGTGAAAGAACACCCCCCCGAGCCAAATCAAGCAATGCCCTCATTGACTTGGGAGTGTAGCCTACTCCTCATCCTCATCCATCCTAGAATAACCCCCGCCGTGGCTAGAACCGGCACCTCCATGGCTAGAGCCACCACCACCATATCCCGAACCACCGGCATAGTAGTTAGGGTCTACATTCCCACCCATACCCCCATATCCGTGGACTGAAGAGTAGTCCACATAAGTACCATAAGCACCGGGGTGAGAATACCCTCCTTGGGGGTATTGGAACCAATCGGGAGTAAGGGAATCGGGAGGAATAGCCCCCCGATGGGCATAATCATCATACATAGGGTAAAGGCCCCTCCCTAGATTCCTCTCTATAATACCAACCCGCCCATCTAGGGTGCTTAACCTAGAGTCTAGGTTTTGCATCATGCCCTCAACCCTCCCTTGCCCCGTCTCAATGCGGTCTAGTTGGCTCCTAAAAGCCGAAAAGTCATATGGGGCATTGGGGTCGACATTGTAATCGACCGAGGAAGTGGGCATGCCGTAGGTGAAAGGTAGGGGTGGTTGGTAGTGGGGTGAGTGGTGAATGGGGGATTGGTGAATGGGGGATTGGTGAGGTTGTGGTGAGGGGTGAGGTGGTTGAACCTCACCTTGACCATCTAACTCGAAAGTATAAGAGGGCTTCCCCCTCTCAAATTTGGTCAAGGCACGGGATGTTGAATCCACGTCCCTTTGGCATGTTGGAGGTTCACTAAATCCTCCCCGGTTAACCTCTTATAGACCACAGCGGTGTGGTCTTGAGAGGGTTCAATAGGCTTGTCCGATTTTAAGTCAAACAACTTACCAAATTCTTTTAAAGTTAATCTCACATCGTTGTTCAACAATCGAAATTGTACATGAGTGATAAGTGCATTCATTTTAATAACATTAAAACTTGAGATAAATTCCAATGTTAAATAATCATAAGTATCATGGCACATTTGAAAAAAAACCACTCATGCCTATGCCCTTAAACAATTTTTCTACGTATTTATCAAGACCTAGCCTAGCTAATGTAGGATGATGAATGAAACGGGTAGAAATTACCTGACGATCGATGAGGTTGATCATCCGAACCCGTTGCTCCTCCGAGGTGATTACAACCTCCTCCCATCCCGAAATTTGAAGGTCCGGGTTGATTGTTGGTTGTGGTGCACTTGAGCTCTCACCCCTTTGATTCCTTGAACGCTTGGAGGCCATTGTCTTTGAAAATAGTGGAAAAATTGAGGATTCTCTCTCTTAGGGTTTGAGAAAAGTTGAGAGAAAATTGGGGAAAATTAGTATAGATTGTAGAGGAAGATGAGGGGAGATGGAATATGTAAGAATTTTTTTATTTTGGATGGAAGAATTAGGGAAGATCTTGGATTAAAGTGTAAGTTTAAGGTTTGAAAATGGAGGTTTTAGAGAGAGAAAGTGAATGAAGAAGATGAAATAGGGAGAAAATGAGGAAAGAAAGAAGAGAAAAGAAAATAAAGGGGGGTCGGCCTGAAGGCGCGCCCGATCGGGCGAGCCTCGCCCGATCGGGCGAAAGTGCGGAATTCCAATTCTCAAGTTGCGCGCCCGATCGGGCGCGAACGCGAACGAAATTTTCGCCCTTTTCTCGCCCGATC
Organism: Chenopodium quinoa; assembly: GCF_001683475.1. Lineage (NCBI taxonomy): Eukaryota > Viridiplantae > Streptophyta > Magnoliopsida > Caryophyllales > Amaranthaceae > Chenopodium > Chenopodium quinoa. The sequence goes on along the minus strand of NW_018744239.1, from coordinate 96,788 downwards.
GGGCGAGCTTCCCCCGACATATCTTTTTCTTTTACTCGATTTTCCAAAAAAATTTCCCGATCGGGCTGTTTCGCCCGATCGGGCGCATTTAGTTCCGATTTTTAGCTCGCTTTCGCGCCCGATCGGGCAACGTCGCCCGATCGGGCGAAATTGCTACTGAATTCTGGGTAGCTTGCGCGCCCGATCGGGCGAGCCTCGCCCGATCGGGCCCGAGAGAGCCTTATTCCCCGATTTCGTTTCTTCATAAAAAATTTTCTAAGTCTTTATACCTGTCAAATTCATACCTGTACAACAACACTTACAATTGGTGAAATATCACTCTCCTCGCCTCTCTAAAAAAAATAATATAAAAATAAAATAATAAAAATTAAGGAAAAGGAAAACTAGCCTAGAAAGCATGAAATACGGGTTGCCTCCCGCAAAGCGCTGGTTTATCTAGGTCCTGCACGACCTTCTCACCACCTTGAAGCTCATGTTGGAAGTGGAGTTAGGAGAGTCTCCTCCACATCTTTAATGGTAGCACCTTCATGATACAATTTCAACCTTTGGCCATTCACCTTGAATTCTTCACCTTTGTCATTCACCAACTCTACCGAACCAAATTTGTTCACCTTTGTGACAGTGAAGGGATCAGACCATCTAGACTTCAACTTTCCTGGGAAAATCTTCAATCTAGAATTAAAGAGAAGAACCTTAACGCCCGGTGCAAACTCTCTTGGTAAGATCCTCTTGTCATGCCACTTCTTGGTCTTCTCCTTGTAGATCCGCGCACTATCATATGCCGACAATCTAAACACATCCAACTCATTGAGTTGGAGGAGTCTCTTCTTACCCGCGGCCTTAGAATCCATATTAAGCTCTTTGATCGCCCAAAAAGATTTGTACTCCAATTCTACGGGAAGATGACATGCCTTACCATAGACCAATATATAAGGTGAAGTACTGATCGGTGTCTTAAATGCTGTTTGGTATGCCCAAAGTGTGTCATCAAGCTTCATGCTCCAATCTTTCCTTGACTTGGCTACTACCTTTTCTAGGATCGCCTTGATTTCCCTATTAGAGACCTCAACTTGACCACTAGTTTGAGGGTGGTAACTAAGCCCTGTTCTGTGATATACGCCATACTTCTTGAGGAGGTTATCCAATTGTCTTTCATGGAAGTGGGTACCCCCTTCACTAATAATAGCTCGTGGAACACCAAACCTGGGAAATATGATCTTCTTGAAGAGCTTAATGACTACCTTGGAATCATTTGTTGGTGAAGCTATGGCTTCTACCCACTTGGACACATAATCCACGGCTACAAGTATGTAACAATTCCCATTGGAAGATGGGAACGGTCCCATATAATTGATACCCCAAACATCAAATATTTCGACTTCGAGAATCCCAGTTTGGGGCATCTCATGCCTCCGCGAAATGTTGCCAGTCCTCTGGCAAGAGTCACAAGCCTGCACAAAAGTGTTAGCATCTTTAAACATAGTAGGCCAAAAGAAGCCTGACTCATTAATCTTAGCCACCGTTTTAGTGGGGCCATGATGTCCACCATAAGGTGAAGTATGACAACTGGTAAGGACGCCGTGAACCTCCCATTCGGGAACACACCTACGAAATAATCCATCTGCACACTCACGAAACAAAAAAGGGTCATCCCAAAAATAATGTTTAACATGATAAAGGAATTTCTTTTTCTGTTGGTAGGACAAGTCAGGAGGTAGAGTACCACCCACTATATAATTAGCAAAATCGGCGTACCAAGGGTGATGCTCTACAACTGCATACAGGTTGTCATCAGGGAAAGAATCATCTATAGGTAAAGAATCCTTACCCTCATCATACCTGATACGTGACAAGTGGTCTGCCACTACGTTCTCTGCTCCCTTTTTATCTTTTATTTCAATGTTGAAATCTTGGAGCAAGAGAACCCAACGGAGTAGCCTTGGCTTTGATTCCGCCTTGGCTATCAAGTATTTCAATGCTGCATGATCAGTAAAAACAATAACTTTAGAACCAACTAGATATGATCTAAATTTTTCTAAAGCATAAATAACAGCAAGGAACTCCTTTTCTGTGGTGGCATAGTTGACTTGGGCTTCATCTAAGGTTCTGCTAGCATAATAAATAGCATGCAAAACCTTATCCTTCCTCTGTCCGAGCACGGCTCCTAGTGCAAAGTCACTTGCATCACACATGATCTCGAAAGGGAGGTTCCAATCGGGAGCACATATGATGGGTGCTGATATCAAAGCCTGCTTAATCCTGTTAAAAGCCTCAAGACACTCGTCAGTAAAAATAAATGGGGCATCCTTGAGAAAAATCTTTGTCAGTGGTTTAGCAATTTTAGAAAAATCTTTGATAAAACGGCGATAGAACCCCGCATGACCCAAGAAGCTTCTAACTCCCTTAACATTGACTGGGGGAGGTAATTGCTCAATCACTGGTATTTTAGCTTTGTCTACTTGTATGCCCTTATCAGATATAATATGACCAAGGACTACTCCCTCTGTCACCATAAAGTGACATTTCTCCCAATTAAGTACTAAGTTGCACTCTTCACATCTTTTCAAAATTTTAGCGAGATTAATTAAGCATGAATCAAATGAAGAACCATATACGCTAAAATCATCCATAAAGACCTCCATAATAGACTCTATGAAATCAGAAAAAAATGCTCATCATGCAACGTTGAAAGGTAGCAGGTGCATTACATAAACCAAAGGGCATTCTACGATATGCAAAAGTGCCATAAGGGCATGTAAAGGTAGTCTTTTCCTGATCTTCAGGGTGAATTGGAATTTGGAAAAATCCTGAATACTCGTCCAAATAGCAAAAGAATTTGTGATTAGCTAACCTCTCAAGCATCTGATCAATAAAGGGGAGGGGGAAGTGATCCTTTTTTGTGGCGATATTTAATCGACGATAATCTATGCACATACGCCACCCTGTTACAGTTCTAGTGGGAATTAATTCATTTTTATCATTGGTTATCACAGTCATCCCACCCTTCTTCGGTACTACTTGCACAGGACTTACCCACTTGGAGTCAGAAATAGGATAGATGATACCTGCATCAAGTAATTTTATCACCTCTTTCTTGACTACTTCCTGCATGTTGGGATTTAATCTTCGTTGGGGTTGAATTCAGGGCTTGTAATTGTCCTCTAGATGAATCCTGTGTATGCAAAAATCAGGGCTTATACCCTTGAGATCATCAATATTGTACCCTATAGCCTTATTATGGGTTTTGAGGACCCCTAGAAGTTGGGAAGATTGTAGGTCAGTGAGTGCAGTACTGATGATCACGGGGTGTAGTTCCTGCTCATCTAGAAAAACATATTTCAAATGAGAAGGGAAATGTTTTAGCTCAGGTTTCTTGACCTCTGCAGGTTTTGATTCCTGAACTAAATTTACTACCTTCATTGTCTCCTTGGGGCTTAACTCTTCAAAGGAAAGAGCCTTTTCAATATCCTGTATCTCATTACCCCAAATGCTTGCATTGTCGCTAGATAAATTCCCGCAGAGAACTTCCTCCAAGGGATCCTTCGCAAGAACCTGTGGCAAGCTATCAACACAAATATCGTCCATTATATCAATTGTATCAATATAACAACAATTTTCCTCTAACATAGGCCCTTTCAAAACCTTCCCTAAATTAAAGGTAACATTATCGTCACCTACAGAAAGGGTTAGTTTACCATTTTTCACATCAATAATAGCTCCTGCAGTGTGGAGGAAAGGCCTACCTAATATAATGGGTATTTGTGTGTCCTCTGCCATATCTAAAACAACAAAATCTACCGGAATAAAAAGTTTACCAACTCTGACAGGTACGTCCTCTAAAATACCTAAGGGATATTTTACCGAACGATCTGCCATTTGCAAAGTTATATTAGTAATTTTTAATTCCCCCATATTTAATTTAGAACATATAGATGATGGCATGACACTGACACTAGCACCCAAATCACATAAAGCTTTGTCAATAAAAACATTCCCAATGTGACAAGGGATAGAAAAACTACCAGGATCCTTTAATTTAGGAGGGGATTTATTTTGCAAATAAGCGCTACACTCCTTTGTGAAAGCTACAGTTTCTACTTCATTAAAGGCCCTTTTCCTAGTCAGAATGTCTTTCATGAATTTAGCATAAGCAGGTACTTGAATGATTAAATCAGTGAAAGGAACTGTTACCTGCAGGTTTTTCACAACATCTAAAAACTTACCGAATTGTTTATCAAGCTTACTCTTCAGCTGTCTATTAGGGAATGGAAGCTTGATAACTGGGCTCTGCACATCTCCTCCCTTATCCTGCAATTTACCCTGCACAGAAACATTAGTAGGGTTAGTATCTTTTTGTAGCCCTGCAGGGCTAGCAAGATTACCGTTTGGTATAGAGGAATCTAGATCAGGAACTGGTCTATCTTCCTTTGGCATAGGAGGTCCATCATAATGTGAACCACTCCTTAGAGTGATTACATTAGCATGATCTGTAGGATGGATAGGTTGTGATGGTAGAGCTCCCTGCTGACGGGATTGTAGGGTAGATGAAAGTTGTGCAATTTGATTGTCCATGATTTTATTATGGGCTATAATAGAATCAATTTGCGCATCCCTACTCTCCATAGCTTTTGCATATTAGCTAGCATCGCTCTAATTTCTGTCATGGCAGGGTCGGAAGATGATGAGGGTGATGCTTGGCTTTTCTGGTTGGCATTAGGATGGTAATATTTTTGCTGTGGTGGGGGTTTCTGTTGTGGTTGTTGTGGAGGTGGAGGGTTTTGTACATTGGTACTCCGGTATGAAAGATAAGGATGGTTTTTATAACTGGCATTGTAGGAATTGGAATAGGGGTTATTTTGCCTATAGGTTTGGAAGGCATTAACTTGTTCCATAGAGCTCCTACAATCTTGCTCCCAATGACCTACAATTCCACAATTTTCACAAAAAGCTTCATGGTTAGCAACAGCAGAAACATTAGCTACAGAGTTAGGAGCAGCAGTTAGATTATCTAATTTTTGGCAAATAGATGTTAATTGAGCTTGCAAAAAGGATACGGAATCGACATTATGTTTTCCCTTATTTGCAAACCCCCTCGTATTCCCATATTGGGAATTGTGTATTTCCATGTCTTCGATAACCTGTCCTGCATCATCCACATTTAAATTCATAAACCTCCCACTAGCTGCCGAATCTAGTACTGATCTAGAAGAATTTCCAAGTCCATTATAAAATGTTTGGATCAATTGCCATTATGCTAGATTGTGGTGGGGACACTCTCTCTGTAGATCCTTGAACCTCACCCAAGCCTCATATAATGTTTCGTCGGCCTCTTGATCGAAGTTCTGAATAGCACTTCTTAGTACCGCTGTTCTCTCTGCAGGATAATATTTATTATAGAAATTCAAAGCAAGAGTTTCCCTGTCAGTAATACCAAGTGCAATTCTATTCAAACCATTAAACCATAGTTTTGCTTTGCCACATAATGAAAAGGGAAAGAGAATCTCCCTGATTTGGTCCTACGTAACCCCGGCTTGTCTAATGGTGTTACAATATTGGCAGAAATCTGCGATGTGAAGATTAGGATCTTCACCCTTAGCTCCTCTGAACTGCTTCCTCTCTATCATAGTGATAAATTGGGGCTTGATCTCAAATTGAACTCCATCTAGAGCCGGAGTAGGAGTAAGGTGCGGGAAGTCTGTGAGCTTCGGTTGCGAATAATCACTGAGTTTCTTCTGGGCCGTCATCTCTGATTCTGAATCTGAAGGAATATCTGTATCACTAGAATCAAGGGGAGGATCTCTTCGATCGTTGTCCTCCTCAGAACCCGCCAGAATTTGTTTATAGAGTCTCTTTTGCCTATGAAAAGAACGCTCAATCTCAGGATCAAAAGGGATGTCACCTGATCTAGAACACCTGAGCATAAAAAAAGAACTAAAGACAAATATGAGATTTGCCTCATAGAACTAATTTTCTCTGAGGCAAAAAGGGGGATAATCTAAACTACAAAAATATAATCAGAAAATAAAAATAAAACCATTTCCCCGGCAACGACGCCAAATTTTGACAGGGTAAAGTCGTATCCCCTAATAAAAAATAATTACCTAAATCACTAACTAAGGTAGATAGGGAAGTAGGGTCGAACTCCATAGGGAAACAAGTCTTTTAGTTCTAATTAATTATTATATTCTAAATTATCCAAGTAACCAATGTTTTTAGTGTGAATTCTATACTACGAAGAATGAGTTTAAGGAGAAAAGAAACAATAATAAGAAGGCCTAGGGTCACAGGTTCACCAATAATTAATATTCCGGGATAGAAAGAAGTAATTAATAATTAACAATGCATAGATAACATGATTAACAGGCTCTCGCAATTTTGTTTACCAACATAGATCTAACAGGTTCTCGCAATTTATTAGACCTAAGTTCCTATTAAAAATAGCCTTTAATATTAAATCAACATCTGCTCGATTCATCAATTCAATATTGCTAACATTCACAATCAAATTACATCTGCTCGATTCATAATCTAATTGCAAAGAATTAAAACAAATCAATAGGAAATTATCATGCAATATCAACAATCAATAATAACAAACTATCCCTTCATATTAATTATGGATCCCCATAAACCCTAGAATTAAACTACTCACTAATCATCATAACTAAACCAATCAAATAAATAAATAAGAACATAATCAAGAAAACAATTAAAATAGCTGAAATTAAAAAGGGAAGAAATTGTACCAAACTAAATCTAGAATTAATGAAGGAATTAAGAACAAGAGTTAGAGAGAATTTAAGAGAGAGAAAACTACTAAGTAGAGAGAGAAAGTCTAAGAGAAAGAAGGTAAGTAAATAATCCGTACAAAACGTATATATACTTCTCCTAAAACAAGAATTAACTAAACTTAATCAGACACTAGGAAAAACACGCGCCCGATCGGGCCCGCCTTTTTTACTATGCTCAGTCTAATGTGCCGCGCCCGATCGAGCCTACGCTCACCCGATCGGGCGCGCCTTTCCTTGATAGCAGTCATGCGCGCATCCGCCCGATCGGGCATATGCTTTCCCGATCGGGCCCGGCTTTCATCTTCCAGGCTTGGACTTCGATTTGGGCTAGATTTCTCGGCCCAATCCATATTTCCTCTCGGGTCTCGAATGCATGGTCCAATTGCCTCTTGATCCAAATAACCAAGCCCTTAGTCATCGGCTCTCACCGATCCTGGGCTCCAAAAGTGGTCGCGTCCTTCTAGCTTCTGTAGTCGATCCAATAAGGCCCGGGAAAATGCTCCAAGAGTGCAATTTCCTGTAAAATACAACTAAAACTACGAAAACACTAGAACACACAAATTAGTAATAAAAGTGGCCCGAAAGAGCCAAAAACACTACTAATAATGACCACGGGACGGGGATAAAACACTATATAAACTAGACATATCATGGGTGCACCCAAGCCATATTTCAGAGTGTTGATGCCAATTTAGCCTTTTTTTAATATGCAATGAAAGTTATAAGAACTCCTCTTTTACCATATTAGAATAATTATCATATCTCATATGCGATTTCAAATATATAAATTAAACAATTTATTTTTCTTAAAATTTTTGTCGATTTACTAAAGATCTGAAATTTGTCCCCCCGACTTACATATCCTGGCTTCGCACTGCTAGCAACGGGAGCTAGTCGTGCTAGTATCAAGCTAACCAATTATAATTAAAGTCACGGATTTCCCTACCCGTAATAAAAAGGAAAGTACAGTGTTTTGTACCCCTAGTAGAAGACATTGTCAAATATAAAACCCTATAACTCTTCCCATATGTTCATACTCCTATCTCGATCTCCTGGTGTATACTTACAGTCCAAGATTTTTGGTGTGTAACCTCTTACACTTTACGTGATTTACATTTTAGACTTGGTAATGACTCTCATACAACAAAATAACCAATCAATACAATAAATGTCCAATTCAAGCATTCAACAATTTTGAGTTAATTCTTGAATTATTAGTGATTAGGCCTGTACACAGTTTGGTTCGGACCGTAACCAAACCGTATTTTATCAGTTTGGTTTGGTTTACGGTTTATAAAATTATGGTTTGGTTACGATTTTTTTTGTAAATATGGTTTATGGTTTGGTTTTGCAAAAATTATTAACCAAACCAAACCAAACCGTAAACCAATAAACCGTATTTTAATATTTATATAATTTTTAAATTAAAAAAAATTTAATTAATATATATTAAAAAAATAAAATAAATAAATAAAAAAACATGAAAAATAGATAAAAACTATACGGTGAATACTACTCCATTATTAATGATTATAATGTAGTACTCCATATGAATATTTTTTTACAAATGTATTATGAATTCATGATTGTTTTGTACAGGTATTATTTTTTATTATTTGTTAGCACTTGATTAGTTTATTGTTATTTTTATTGTAACTTTGTAGTACAATTTAATTGGTTTGGGCTAATTATTTAAACTTTATTATAAATAATGAAGTATTTGACATTTTTTAGAACAAAAAATGTAATCTTATCATAAACCGCAAACCAAACCGTATTATTACGGTTTGGTTTGGTTTCAATACTAATATGGTTTGGTTTGGTTTGGTTTGAAAAATTGACCAAACCGTATTTTACGGTTTGGTTTGAACTCCAACCGCACCAAACCAAACCATGTTCACCCTTATTAGTGATCATCAATATTTAATGTTGAACCCATTTAAAGGTACCTCGGTGTATAAACACCTTGTGTTTATAAAACACTCAATATCCTAACATCGTGTCGGAGGTACTTAAATAAAATAGCGCAATAATTGTGCATAAGCACTCTCTTTAATTTAGCTCAATCCCTCATGCATAGATGCACTAATAAATATCATATGAACCATGCTAAAATTCTTTTTCTACAAACCCAATTAAACAATTAGTTTTATTAAACATGCTCATAATCATGCTAATAATAATTTCATGTTTCAATAAATTAATCGTTAAGTACCAAATGTAATAAGAAGATATATCCAACAAATCATGCTTGAAACAACATTCACAACTACACCAAAATTTACAGTAAAATCTCCTATCACAATCCATTCCTAGCTTGATACTTAACTTGATATCTAGGGATGGCAATCTAAACCGGATTCGATTCAAGTCCGAAGGAAAAAAGTTCGATTCAAATCCTAAATAGAAAAAATTCGAGTTTGTAGGGAATATTTCAAGCATTATGATCCCAAACTTGAACCCCACTGTGATCATACACTAAAGCATGGTGGCGTTCCAAAGGGAAGAAAGCTAGAGAAAAAGAGTCGCCAACAAGTTTTAGGAACTTGTAAACCCAAAAACGATCCAAGGGACCGTCAACTCCATAAGGTATTGAACCAAATAGGGTTCGGGGATGAGGGTACGAATCCAATCTACAAAAGAAAGGACCCGCCCTATAAAATAGGCCTCTACTTTGTTCTGCTCGTATTCATGTGCGCTTTCTGACTAACATGCAAACATTAGATTAACCCTAAACATGTTTATTCTATGTTGGTTGAATATTAATGCACAAATAGATCTATTATTGGCGATCACTTGAATTAAAATCATATTAGCCTAAACCAAATTATTAGTTATCTTATTAAGCGTGATTTCAAGTACAAATTCCCTTTAACAAGCATAAAAGATGTGATCAAGCAATAACAATAAAATAAATATCAAGCAACATAATAATAAACAATAATCATAATCATGATAATAATAAAGCTTAAATATAATAGCAAGATCCTAGGCATGATACTAACAAGATTAATAACAAACCCTAGCATGTCACTAAGCAATAAAGATCAAAGCTTTAAACCTAACATGATAATATGATATTAGAAAGAATAAGAGGCATCCCTAAACATGATACTAGAAAGCATTAAATAACATCCTAACATGATACTAGGAAGCATTAAAACAATAATAAACATGCTTTCTACATTGTGAAAATAATAGGGAGTAAGCTAATCTACTTACTTTGAAGCCTCATACCTCTTTCTAATAACAAAATACACGAGTTAGTAAACTTCAATGAAAATAATAAAGAATAATTAAAGAATTAAATTGAAATCAAATTAAATAAAGTTTTGACTAGATTTGGACCAAACCCTCAGGAAATATTAAACCTTTCACGTCTAGGGCGAAGGCAACTTCGAACTTGGCTAGATGATTCTAAGTCTTGTGAATGCGGAATTGTGTTTGATAAAAGGCTAGTTTAGAAAGAGAGAGAAAGAAAGCATATATTGCTCAAGAGAGAATAGAGAGAATTGGGTGATTCTGAATGAATAAAAACGGAGTTTTGGGACCCTATTTATAAGGAAAATAATCCGGAAAAATATAGAATTTGATTAGGAATAATACTACACGCTGTCGCGAGGCGACAAGGTCTGTCGCCACGCGACAAACTTGTCGTTTGGCGACAGTCTGACTTGGACGCGTTTTTCCACGCGGAATCCGATCTTTAATCAACTTGATCTACGGAATCCGTACAGAAGATAAAAACGTATTTTCAAATATAATAATAATAATAATAATAATAATAATAATAAAAATAACAATATTTTATTCCAAATAAAAATCCATCTTAAAATAATTATTAAATCTAATAATATTTGAATTAAAAGGAACCTGCTAGAAACTTCAAGAAAGTTATAATTAATCCTAATAATTTTAGGAATAATAATTAATATTGGGCCCTCCTCTAGATCATTGGGCCGTATATAAATAATTAACCGGCCCAGTTTAGTATTTTGGCCATAACTTCCTCAATATTCATCGGAATTGGGCTTATAATATATCGTTGGAAAGGTCTCTTCGAGCCCCATCCAACTACACTATTATTGAACCTTAATTATGGACCAAACTAAACTGGTTTGGCTATTTTTAATAAATAGAGTTATTTTCAAAAACAGAGAGAAGAGAATTTTAAATAAAACTAAACCGCAACACTTGAATTTTCCACACTTTCACCTCATTCAATTATGGTTCGACGTGAAAGGCATTCATCACTGGGTTTGGTTTTGGGGAGACACAAATGGGTGTCTACAGAAGCCCCCACTTTGACTGAGTTTGGAGAAACAAAGGTTTCGAAAACAAAAGTCAAAGTAGCAATAGGGACGGAGAATGATTCAAAACGTTCTGCGATCCTAAATCATTCTTATAACGCCGATACCTGCAAACTAGCGTTAGTTAAAACAGATAAAAGATTTAAGAAACGCGTATCTTGCACCGTCGAGCACACGTCACTTTACGTAACTGTAGGCGTCGCTCGAAGTGCGCCTACGTTAAAAGCATGTGGTGAATATGCTTGGCACTCATAGGAAGTAGGAATTGACATAATACGATTAGGGACAAGGAAAGTAGGGAGCCGCCAACAAGTTTTTAAGGAACTTGTAAACCGTTCACGGATTATAAAAGGCAACCACGAATAAGGGGACAACGAAGGCAACAACGATTGACCCATGAAGGTTACACCCCATTCATAATCCATGAGATTACTAACTCCATATGGTTCGGAACCACGAAAGGAGGATCGGGGATGATGGTACGAAGTGAGTCATGGAGTCACATTCGCCCGTATTGGCCTCTACTCGATTCTTATATTGAAAAGCATTCCTGTGATCTCAAAGGCATACAAACAATAATTCAATTCGCTCCAAACTATTATTTAACTAAATTGGTGGAACATTAATGCACACATAATTCTAAAATATTTGTGATCACTTCAATTAATAATAAGATTAAAAGGATCCTAAACCGATTGTCCAAATTATCTTATTAGGCGTGATTTTCAATTACATATTCCCTTTAAACATGCAATACGGTGATCAATAATAGAATAACATTAATATTAAAACCAATTTAATCACAATTCCAACAACATAAAATCGTTAGAAAAATAATAAAAATAAAAGGAGCATGACTCTTACTTTGATTCTGTTTGTTTGCAACTACAAAATAATAAACGAGTTAGTAACTTCAAGAAAATAATAAAGCAATAATTAAATTAAATTAAATAAAGTAAGGTAGATTTGGGGCCAAACCCTCAAACAGTTCTACCTTTCACGCCTTGGCTTAAGGATAGAACCACGAGTAAAAGATGGACTCCTTTGAGTGCTTGAAGAAGGAATTTTGAAGTAGAAAAAGGGTAGGCTAGTGTTTAGGCTAAAGCATAGAAGAGAGAAAATTAAATTAGAGAATTACTCGGTCCCGTTCATTAGAATTGAGGGAGTATTTATAGGGAAAATGTGCTGAGGGAGCACACGGAACCCTAAAATGATAAAAACCCTAAAAAAGTATCCCGTGACACGGTCAAACTGTACCGTGACACGGGAAGCTCCACCGTCAGACAGTACACTTTCCCGTGACACGGTACATTTTTGGTGTAACGCGGCAAATTTTCAGAAAACGGGATAAAAAACGCGTTAAGGGTTGAAAAGACACGGAATGTCCCGTGTCACGGCAAAACTCCCGTGACACGGGAAATCCCACCGTCAGACGAGAAGGATTCCTGTTACACGGTAGGTATCTACCGTGGCGCGGGAAATTTCAGCCTGTTTTTCCGTCTAAATACATTTTTAACCCTAATTTCCTTCGGCATTTTAAGTTCCGATTGATAATTTCGGGCCTTTTCTGACTTTTTATTATTCGGGCTAAAATAAGAAAATAATTAAATAAAAATAAATAAAGGGTTTGGGCTAAAAATTAATAATAAAACAATAAAATAAAAAGGCTTGGGCTAAAAATTAATTAATAAGTTTGGGCTGAAATTAAAACTATGCTTTTACCAAACATCAAGACTAATCCATGGACTTTTCAAAAATATAAATTTAATAAAATACGATTTTTTAAGCACTCTCGGGATTAAATACTAAACCCGACCAATAGTGGCGGTGAAAGGTTGTTCATCATCGGGTTTGGTTTTGGGGAGACATTTTTAGATGTCTACAGAAGCCCCCACTTTGACTGAGTTTGTAGAAACGTCAGTTTCAAAAACGATAGTCAAAGTAGCCGATAGGGACGGAGAATGATTAAAGACGTTCTGCGATCCTAAATCATTCTGTATACGCCGATACCTGCAGAAAAATGTTAGTTCTACAGATAAAAGAGTAAAGGGATATAATGCTTATCTAACACCAGTGTATTGGTGGCAAATGAGCTTGGTAGCTTCCTATGCTTGAAGGAATCCACCGGATGACGTCTGTTGAAACGCTTTCCATGCCTGAGGAAAGCCGACTGAGGAATTTGGTAGTGTTCTAAGCCTGAAGAAACCTACCGGATAATACTTTCTATGCTTGAGGAAAGTCGACGTATGAATTTGGTGTCATTATATGCTTGAAGAAATCCACCGATGATGCTTTACATGCTTGAGGAAAGCCGACTTGGCGGTTTTCTATACTTGAAGAAAAATCCACCGATAACGCTTTCCAAGCTTGAGGAAAGCCGACTTGGCGGTTTTCTATACTTGAAGAAGAATCCACCGATAACGCTTTCCAAGCCCGAGGAAAGCTGACTGATGAATATGGTGCCATTCTATGCTTGAAGAATTCCACCGATAATGCCTTCCATGCTTGAGGAAAGCCGATTTGGCGGTTTTCTATACTTGAAGAAAAATCCACCAGATAATACTTTCCATGCTTGAGGAAAGTCAAAAGATGATGAGATTGCAAGTCTCTGTGTATCGAGAACCTTGCGTCATGAAATGATGGTGGTTCGATTGTCCCCGAACGTGGGCTGTAGATGGTCCGCTTGTCCTCGGACGTGGGCTGTAGATATGACCTGCAAAAATAAATTTGCCAATGGACTCGTATATACTGTTATTGACTTGACCACTAACTTGACCAAGTTTGACTTGATGTGACATGACATGTGTATGACTAGTGAGTGTGTGTGTGTGTATATGTGTGTGTTCAGACACAAGCAAACGAAGATGCAAAAGCAAAAATTTTCCGTCAATTTTTGTCATGAGTGGAGGGTACCGACTTTCTCCCAAAAAAGAAAGATGTGAAAACTGAACTTTTATTTTCGAACTTCCTTCGATGAAAACTTGGAAAAAGTTTTTTGAACTTCCCCAAAATAAAATAATGAAAAAGGAGAGAAGTTTTGAACTTCCTCCTTGAGCAAGACGAAATGAATCGTATGGATTGAATTGTTTGTCCTGAAAATAATGTATGCATGATGCATGTTCTTAGGCCAGGAGGCTAAGGACAATTACATCATGTGACACGATAGATGAATGAACTTAAGTCATGGAGCTAAGCATCATATATGGTGTAAAGAAGCGATTTTGAACGTCACTTAGGTCTGGAAGCTAAGCACGTATAGTGATTATTGTATAATGAACGTTGCTTAGGTCAAGGAGCTAAGCACGATATGCTTTGTATGATTAAAAATCATTGATATATAAATGTTTCTTAGTACATTATGCGAAACAATGAACATTGCTCAGGTCAGGAAGCTAAGCAAGTATACAATGTTTCTTCTACTGAATGTTGTCTTTAAATATGATGAAACATGCACAGTGTTGAAACAAGATTTCATGATAAAGGGCTCTTAAAGGGAAGGATGATTGATATGGATATGGATGTGTGAGTGAAGTGTGTGAATGTGATACTAAGGCTGGCTGCAAGGGTTATAGCGATGGAAAGAGATGTGAGAAGAGTTAAAGATGATGACTCTTCAGGCTGGGTAAGCTAATGTGATTTGGGTTCAAGCCCCCAAGTCTAGCTCTAAATGGGTAGGGATAAACATTGGATATTCTTTGACTCGATCATGCGTGGATATAAATATGAATGTGGTCGCACCTCGATGTGAGGTTGCCTACGTATCCGTTAGGAATAAGGCCGAACGTAGCTCTAACCGAACTTTGCACAAGTGTATGTACACCTCAAAGAGGTCTTTCAAGGGTTGTAATGTGGTTAAGTTGATGGTTTAAGGAAGAAAGGGGTAAAAGGCTCAAGACCCGAGAGAATCCCCAAGATATGCAATTGTGTATTTGAAAATTTTGAATTTTGCAAGTTTATTTTCAACATATTTTTTTTGCTTTGAACTTTTTTTTTTCATTCTTTTGAATCAATGTAGGCAATCTCAGATCATGCGGTCCATCACTCACTTAGCATTCATGTTTCTCAGGCACGGTACCGAGCACTCATTGAGAGACGCAATTTGAGACGTGTTCATATCAAAGACATTGGAACACTTGCCTTTAGACATTGTTTTATTGTTGCTTTGCTGCTTTTTTTTTTTTTTTTTACTTGCTTTTTGAATGTTATACAATTACACATCTTCCAACCCCAGGGTTAAGTGAATGTGGGTTGAAGAAATGAAGGCCAAACGTTAGACGAGGCTCAAAATGGTTGATGAAGAAATGGAATGTGATTGAACGGTTAACAGGGAATGACATGGTTGCAAAGGTGCCTCAAGTCATTGGTGTACCTTGGGTTTAGTTCGGTAATTGATTTTTTTTTTTATTTTTTTATTTTTTTTATTTTTATTTTGCAAATGAATTCAATGATCGATTGCAAAGGAAAGGAATGCTCATTGATGGAAAAGGTAAGAAATATGACACATAGACAGTACACATGGATAACGGGAACCTATGCTAGACTTATTGGGGGAGAGGGTTGAAACAAAAGAATAAAAAAAAAGCATGAAATCTTGCACGAAGGATCTGTGTGCCTTGTATTCATTACTTCTTGCCGCCTGGAGGGACAGGAAGTTTATTTGCATCCAACAAGTCTTGAATGACGTCCTTCAAATTCCAACATTGCTCCGTAGTGTGGCCCCTTCCTTGATGGTACTTGCAATGGGCATTGGGATTGCATTTGGCGCTCCTTTCTTCAGGTTTTGGCTCTGGGAATGGCTCAATAGGTGTGATCAAGCCTTAACTGTAAAGGCGATCAAAGGCCGCATCATAAGTCATTCCTAAAGGAGTGTAAGTTCTTTTCTTCTTGGGCAATGGAGTATTAAGAGCTAACACTTCATTGAGATCAACTTGGCTTATATTGTTGGTAGTATTTTCGTGCTTAGAAGACGAAGAAGAAGGATGGTCGTTCTTCTTGTTTTTCCAAGTGTTATTATTGTTACTACCAGCAGTCTTTATTAGCTCATCCTCGATATTGATGCCGATGTTGTATACAGCTTCGAAAGTGTTCAGTGGAAGAAATTTGAGATTTTCCCTATATTTATGAGTCAGATTTTGAATAAAGAGGCGAACCATCTCTCTTTCTTTGGGGGGATCTACCAAGAGTGAAGTTGTTTCCCTCCACCTGTTCAGGTAAGCGGTGAAGCCTTCCTTCTCTTTCTGTTTGAGAATGGAGAGTTCACGTTCAGAAGTTTTAGTTTGAATGTTACACTTGTAACGATTCATGAAACTTTCGGTGACATCTTGCCAAGTCGCAGTATGCTTGGCATCTAAGGAATAAAAACATTGTTGGCAAGCATGTTCTAAGGAGAGAGGGAACACCGTAGGGAAGAGTGTTACGTCCAATCCCTTAAGAGCCATGGTTGCAGAGAACGCCTTCAAATGGAATATTGGATTGTCAGTAGGCTTGAACTTTGGAATATCAGCAGTGGAGAACTTTTCAGAAGTCTATCCTTCACATCCAAAGGAGTGGGAGGCCGTTCCACATAAGTGAAATCCTCAGAGATCTTACTCATTTGTTCCTTCAGTTTGTCAAGGGTGGAAACAATGACCTTGTTTTGTTCCATGGTAGTGACCCTAGTGGTAAGGGTTTGCATCATGGAAGACAGTGCCTCAATGGATTTGTTGATGTTCTCAATGTCTTATTTAGTGGCCATTGAAAGGTGATGAGTAACGGAGATGACAAAGTTCTCTTTGAACGCCTATTAGATCTGAGAGATTGTTGCGGTAATGGCTCGAACCGTATTGATCTATCCCTGTTCCTTGACCAAGTATTGTGAAATAAAATAATTCACTTAATTGTTTGACTCATTGCTCAAGATAGGAAAGGAAGGAAAAAATACACATTTGAAAACAGGTGAGAAAACTCCACTCATTTTTAATTATGACGAAAAAAGGGTGCATGAACCTAATATACGATCATAAACGACCTGGTGCACGACTCGAGTCGGAACATAAAGAAAGTGTATGGACTATACTTGACTCGTGAGTGACTAAGTGATGTTATAAGACTCGTGGTATGATCGTATGGCTAGACTGTGAACAATAACCAAAATGACTGACGCGAGGACCAAATTAACGCGGAAGACTTGACTGACGCTTTCCTTTTTTTTTTTGGAAATTCCACCGTGTCACAGTGGAAATTTGCCGTGACACGGTAGAGTTTCCCGTGGCGTGGCAGTCCCTTTTTTTTTCTTTTGCAAGTCCACCGCGCCACGGTGGACCGTGCCGTGACACGGTGGACAGTCCCGTGTAGCGGCAACCATTCCCGTGCCACGGTGGAGCTGACGTGGCACGGGAATTTTTTTTTTTTTTTTTTGCAGGTCCACCGTGCCACGGTGGACTGTGCCGTGACACGATGGACAGTCCCGTGTCGCGGCAACCATTCCCGTGTCACGATGGATGTGGCACGGAATTTTATTTTTTTTTTTGCAGGTCCACCGTGCCACGGTGGACTGTGCCGTGACACGGTGGACAGTCCCGTGTCGCGGCAACCATTCCCGTGCCACGGTGGATGTGGCACGGGAATTTTTTTTTTTTTTTTTTTAAAAAAAAAATCTATAATTTTGAAATTCTACTTGTTTATTTTTAAAGGGAGGATACCATCCGACTTACTCTAAAAAAAACGACACAAAAACAAGATTTCCCTAAAATACGGTAAAAAAAGTGGTGCACGACTTAAAGCAAAAAAGTGTGAACACGACATGTGAGTGATTAAGTGAGGTTATGGACGCGTGTTTTGACCGTACAACTAGACACGACACAAAACTGGACACAACATTCGCACAAAAATCGAAAAAAGGACTGACAGGACACTTTTCTGGGCACCGTGTCACGGTACAGACTGTCGTGACACGGTGCAGTCTGCCGTCAGATGGTAGACAGCCCCGTGTCACGGCACTGTTCACCGTGGCGCGGCAGAACATGCCGTGTCACGGTGCGCAGTTCCAGGCCAGTTTTGTGATTTTTCCAGATTTTAACCGATTTTAGATCCGTACTAATTACTATGTGAGAATAAAAACCCTTAGTCATGGGTTAAACAAAAGAGCAAACACATGAAGGTTAGCACCAAACAACCACATAGCATTTAGGCATGATGATGTAAATAAGTTCGCAACCTAGAGTCAAGATCTATGTTCAACTATTGGTCAAGCTTTGGGTGTTAAAAGGGTACCATGGTTAAGAGTTTGGACGCGTTAGCAAGGCAACCTCCCTTGAGGGTGTATGCCAACGGGCGGCTCCGCGAGTTCGTGATGAAATCGAACTCGACTCCATGGTTTGGGTGGATTTAATAACTTGGATGAACCCTTATTGCCATGAGCGTTTTTGGGTCGATAGAGCTTAAATCTCCCGGGGCTAATACGCATGTAGAACACATACGTTTTTTCAGAAAAATTGAAGGAAGTCGATTGTGAGGAAAGAAAATAAGCCACCGGACTGATTTTAGGATTGCTGTGACACGGCAAAAATTCCCATGTCACGGTACTGTGCACTGTCAGACGGTGCACTGTACCGTGACACGGCAGATTCTGCCGTGGCACGGCAGTCAGAAGATCTGACTGGTGCCCTGTTTTCCTTCGCACGCAACCAAGTTATCCAATTTTTCCTACGGGACAGACCTGAATGCGACGTTAAAACGTCTATGCATATGCAAAAATGCCAAATTAATCACAGGAATATTTTTCAAGAATTTTTCAAGTCTCATCCACTCATCTTAATTAAATATCGATCACTCAAATCGATAAATAACCAAGAATCCTCCCCAGTGGAGTCGCCAAATTGTAGGTGTCGCTCGAAGTGCGCCTACGTTAAAAGCATGTGGTGAATATGCTTGGCACTCATAGGAAGTAGGAATTGACATAATACGATTAGGGACAAGGAAAGTAGGGAGCCGCCAACAAGTTTTTAAGGAACTTGTAAACCGTTCACGGATTATAAAAGGCAACCACGAATAAGGGGACAACGAAGGCAACAACGATTGACCCATGAAGGTTACACCCCATTCATAATCCATGAGATTACTAACTCCATATGGTTCGGAACCACGAAAGGAGGATCGGGGATGATGGTACGAAGTGAGTCATGGAGTCACATTCGCCCGTATTGGCCTCTACTCGATTCTTATATTGAAAAGCATTCCTGTGATCTCAAAGGCATACAAACAATAATTCAATTCGCTCCAAACTATTATTTAACTAAATTGGTGGAACATTAATGCACACATAATTCTAAAATATTTGTGATCACTTCAATTAATAATAAGATTAAAAGGATCCTAAACCGATTGTCCAAATTATCTTATTAGGCGTGATTTTCAATTACATATTCCCTTTAAACATGCAATACGGTGATCAATAATAGAATAACATTAATATTAAAACCAATTTAATCACAATTCCAACAACATAAAATCGTTAGAAAAATAATAAAAATAAAAGGAGCATGACTTTTACTTTGATTCTGTTTGTTTGCAACTAAAAAATAATAAACGAGTTAGTAACTTCAAGAAAATAATAAAGCAATAATTAAATTAAATTAAATAAAGTAAGGTAGATTTGGGGCCAAACCCTCAAACAATTCTACCTTTCACGCCTTGGCTTAAGGATAGAATCACGAGTAAAGTATGGACTCCTTTGAGTACTTGAAGAAGGAATTTTGAAGTGGAAAAGGGGTAGGCTAGTGTTTAGGCTAAAGCATAGAAGAGAGAAAATTAAATTAGAGAATTACTCGGTCCCGTTCATTAGAAATGAGGGAGTATTTATAGGGAAAATGTGCTGAGGGAGCACACGGAACCCTAAAATGATAAAAACCCTAAAAAAGTATCCCGTGACACGGTCAAACTGTACCGTGACACGGGAAGCTCCACCGTTAGACGGTACACTTTCCCGTGACACGGTACATTTTTGGTGTGACGCGGCAAATTTTCAGAAAACGGGATAAAAAACGCGTTAAGGGTTGAAAAGACACGAAATGTCCCGTGTCATGGCAGACCTCCCGTGTCACGGGAAATCCCACCGTCAGACGGGAAGGATTCTCGTGACACGGTAGGTATCTTCTGTGGCGCGGGAAATTTCAGCCTGTTTTTCCGTCTAAATATATTTTTAACCCTAATTTCCTTCGGCATTTTAAGTGCCGATTGATAATTTTGGGCCTTTTCTGACTTTTTATTATTCGGGCTAAAATAAGAAAATAATTAAATAAAAATAAATAAAGGGTTTGGGCTAAAAATAAATAATAAAACAATAAAATAAAAAGGCTTGGGCTAAAAATTAATTAATAAGTTTGGGCTGAAATTAAAACTATGCTTTTACCAAACATCAAGACTAATCCATGGACTGTTCAAAAATATAAATTTAATAAAATACGATTTTTTAAGCACTCTCGAGATTAAATACTAAACCCGACCAATAGTGGCGGTGAAAGGTTGTTCATCATCGGGTTTGGTTTTGGGGAGACATTTTTAGATGTCTACAGAAGCCCCAACTTTGACCGAGTTTGTAGAAACGTCAGTTTCGAAAACGATAGTCAAAGTAGCCGATGGGGACGGAGAATGATTAAAGACGTTCTGCGATCCTAAATCATTCTGTATACGCCGATACCTGCAGAAAAATGTTAGTTCTGTAGATAAAAGAGTAAAGGGATAGAATGCTTATCTAACACCAGTGTATTGGTGGCAAATGAGCTTGGTAGCTTCCTATGCTTGAAGGAATCCACCGGATGATTTCTGTTGAAACGATTTCCATGCCTGAGGAAAGCCGACTGAGGAATTTGGTAGTTTTCTAAGCCTGAAGAAACCTACCGGATAATACTTTCCATGCTTGAGAAAAGTCGACGTATGAATTTGGTGTCATTCTATGCTTGAAGAAATCCACCGATGATGCTTTCCATGCTTGAGGAAAGCCGACTTGGCGGTTTTCTATACTTGAAGAAAAATCCACCGATAACGCTTTCCAAGCTTGAGGAAAGTCGACTTGGCGGTTTTCTATACTTGAAGAAAAATCCACCGATAACGCTTTCCAAGCCCGAGGAAAGCCGACTGATGAATATGGTGTCATTCTATGCTTGAAGAATTCCACCGATAATGCCTTCCATGCTTGAGGAAAGCCGATTTGGTGGTTTTCTATACTTGAAAAAAAATCCACCAGATAATACTTTCCATGCTTGAGGAAAGTCATCGGGTTTGGTTTTGGGGAGACATTTTTAGATGTCTACAGTAACCGTTTGTTGTTGCATTTTGTTTTGATGACCTTCTACAAGCTAGAGAACGCCATCTTTGAAGGTAACATTACGTCGTCATCTTCAACACTTCTTGGTGACAATCCTCCACAGTATTTCGGGAACATCGTCGAAGATAGCTGTACGTCGTTATCTTTAGGGTTGTGGAAGTACGTCGCCACGATAGTGTGTCGTCGCTTTAGACAATCTCTTCTTTAACTTGAGGGACTGTCGAAGGTGACCATATCTCGTCATCTTCAAAATTTGTGACATTACCTTGCCACGGCAGTATTTCGCCACTAGACAACTCCTCTCTATGTTGGGATATCGTCGAAGATCACTCTTTGTATTAATCTTTAATATACCATTACTTTTGTACCAATACTTCGGTGCTCCTACTTTTTTTTTTTTTTTGTGAACCATTACGTCGGTGCTACTATTGAACCATTACTTTGGTGCCTTATTATGAGCCAATATGTAGGCGCTTTAAGCTAAGTGAGACGATCTTTCATCAGGTCGATCACTTAATGCAATTGCAATCGAACCGATTACTAAATTATGTCACTTTGCTTAGAGGGGCTAACTGGCATACCAAGGAACCTAAACCGCTGCAATAGGTCCACAGAGTCATAATGTGGGGCCCATCGTTCTGTCGCCGCTCTAGCGCCAGCCGGAACAGCTGTCGCCAGCATCCGCGTCTGTCGCCTCGCGACAATCTTGTCGTTTGGCGACAGAATCGGGTTTTTAAATACCCGTTCTTTCTTCTTCATTTCGCTGATGCTACTCTGCTTCGTGCGTTTTACAAAAACTTCAAATTGCTCGTTCTCACTCAATTCTCAATCAAATTTGCTCAAACTTGTTGCAAATCGAAGCTTAATTCATCTATTTTCCCGATCTATGTAAGTTTTGCTCAAACTCTGCTCGGTTTTTGACAAATTGGCCGTTCTTGTTCACGGATTTTCGAAAAATTCAAAACTTGCTTTACTTAATTTGCTTCGTTTGTTGAATTTTATGCCTAGAACTTGTTTGATTATGTTTGTATATTGCCTTGGGAGTATTTTGAGACTTGTTTGACTCAATTTGGTGAAGAAACGAACAATTCACCATTGTTGGACCTCATAAGGTCGTGAAGAACTATGTAGTATGTTCTTCGCATTTTTGCTACTTTTTATTGTACAATTTGTCACAATATTCATCATATATTTGCAAGAAATTGTTTGTTTGCTTGAAAATTCTAATCATGCTTAGTTGAATTTTTGCTCTGTTTTAGTACTACGTACTCTGTTTTTGTGAACATAATATCATGTGGCTTAGGCGAACCTTAGATACTATAGAGCCTTGAAATTAATTACTTTTACATAATTTAGCATGGCTAGACGACGTGGTTCCGACTCTCGATCGAGAGACTCGCGCCAAGAGGACGAGCCTACTAGCGAGAGCGAGGACGTTCCATCTACTTCCAGGCTTGGTCTCATGCCAGATTGGGATGAGCGTACTCTATTTCACGCGCCTGTTCATCATCTGTCGGAGCGAGTCCGACGCGGTCTTGCAGGTGGGAGGACCCGTAGCCACGGCTAAGGTAATTCCACCATCGGTTCACTCTACGACACCTTCATCAGCAGAGATGAGGGTTTACGTCGGCTTTGGAGTCATGTGGGTCGACTCCTCTTCTTCTGGCCACCCGGGCCATGCTTTCATACAACGGGGGTAACCTCGTCGCCCGAGCTTTGGTGGAGTTCTTTTGGGACACCACCAACACTTTTCACTTTCCTTGGGGTGAGATGACAGTCACCCCAGCCGATTTCAGCCTAATCACGGGGCTAGAGTTCCAGTCTACTCCTTTGCCTTTCGACAGCGACATCACAGTTTACTCACTAGAGGTTCAGGAGTTATTGGGTCCGATTGCTATTCGGGCCCAAGCTGAGGCTCAGTCGGGACAGAAAAGTTACTGATATATTCGGCGCTGCACATTGGTTGCAGCTTTCGAGGATGATGCCACCACTCGTGAGCAGCGGGTGTGCATCTTTGTGCTGATTCTGCTATCAGGGACGTTTTCCCCTGATCGAGGTAGTAGAGTACTTCTTTACTACCTGTCCGCCGTTCGCGACCTTCACCTGGTCAGGACATATGACTGGGCCAGTATAGCCTATGCGGACTTTCTACTGGGCCTGCGACGCTCTTGTCGTCACAGGGCCTTGTCTGGAGAGGTGGCACTTTCCAGCTTCTGGAGGGTCGTAGAGGTATATCTCTTTTTCTCTTTTGAGATTTAGCTCTATATTAGATGCAAAACGCTTACTGACTTTTACCTTTCATGTAGATCTGGTTCTACGAGTACTTTCCCTCACTCGCGCCCGCGAGGCCTTCTCCTCGCGTGCTCCCTGTTGCTGCCAATTGGGGAGGCCACCGAGGTCCACCTGAGGTGCTTCGTCTTCGAGAGATGATTCTCTCGGTAGGTTTTTGTAAACAATACTTTTTCTTTATCATTTTTTGGTATTAGTCCTTACATGATAATTTTGTAGGAGCCCAGCCCGGTCGATCGACCTTGGGCTATCTTTCCTATTCCTGCGTTAGCGGCGCAGTACACTGCTGAGCGTCAGTATTTTCTAGAGACATACGACGCGGTGGTCTACCTAGGGGAGAGGGTAGTCATTCAGCATTCCTCAGACGTTTTTGTTGTCCCTGCTCCTCCACCCCTGCACATGTTCCACGATGCCTTGCAGCGGGATCGAGCTAGTGGATCATCTCGGGGTACTCCTTGGAGATCCTACATTCTCCTCGAGCAGAATTACGAGGAGGATCTACTACCGTTGCTAGCGCCAGCTCCTGTCCTTTCAGAGGAGGCAACGGTATGCTTCTATTTATTTGACTTGTCTTCTATTAGGTAGCCCCCAAGTGTTTTCTAACCTTTTGTTTTTTATCAGGCCGGTCCTAGGGAGTTCCCCCGAGGATGTCCATACGCTACCAGGGCATGTAGGGCCGATCGAGGAGCTGATTCCGCCGGATCCAGAGGGGGAGCGGTTCGTGGAGCGCTCCATTACCCGTCACCAGACTCGGGTAAGTAACTTTGTGCATCTTGTTTTTTTTTTTTATTTATTTTTGACTATAAACTGTTACTGACTTAGTTATTTTGGCAGTTCTCTCGCGAGGTGGTGACATCTATGGCGAGGTGCATAGACGCCTTTCGCAGCCAGCTCGTGAGGTTGCGGAACCGTGCTACCTGTCGTAGCAACGACGCTGAGGAGGTATTACTTCTTGCATTAGCATCTTTATCTTGCTTTTTTACTTGTTTTCTCTAATTTTGATTTACTCTTGCAGGGACAGCCTATTCCTTCTCCACGCACTCGGTCGAGACCCGAGCCTAGGAGGGAGACTACTAGGTTCGACTCGAGGCGTTGCCGGACTACTTCAGGCGGTCGGGGTGGTCGTTCTGAGGCCGCCCCTGTAGAGGACTCGGCGTCATGTCTTGAGGATGCTCCGACTGGGCCGACCAGTCGAGGTGGGATGGGTGGCGGGACGTACGAGGTTGGCTCGTCGTCGCAGCAGCCCTTGCAGCCTCAGCCTCTCTCTATCGGATATTAGGGTGAGACGGGTTGGCCTGGCCCTAAGTTGCAGTTTCCACCGACTGTCGGTTCGGGAGATGGTGAGGGACACACTCCACGGAGTAGGACCTTCTTTGATACTTTCGGCGTCCCCCATCATTTGCGGCCTCCTACACCGTAGTTGTACCTGTATTTTTATTTATTTGACTTTGTAGGACTTTGTCTAATTTTTTATTTATATGACTCATGTATTAGACACTTTGTATATACGCAATTATTACTTATCTTGTATTTTATTTTTTTATTTTATTTTATGTGCGTGTGAGTGTGTGAGAAAGTGTGATTTTTGCGCAAAATTTCCGTCATTTTTAATATTAATGGAGGGTACCGACTCTTTCCCCAAAAAAAAAGAAAAATGAAAAAAATAAAATGAAGTGAAAAAAGTGTAATTACTAAAAAATAAGCCTAAAATTCATTAAGCTTAATTTAAGTAAAAAAAGAAAGAGTAATAAGGGTGAAACAAAATGGGTTTGAATAAGTCAAATCAAAGTCGAATTCGAGTAAGTAAAAACACGGTTTTCAACGCGTATTGACTGTCGCTGCTGAAAAAATACTGGCGCCGCGTAATCATACCTGTCGCCACGCGACAGATGTTGTCGTCACGCGACAGACTTGTAGCTTGGCGACAGAGTTGATTATCCCAATTCTTACAGGAATTGAATTCTGCTGCGAAAAAAAAAACTTTTAAATAGCCCCCAGAACTGACGTTTTCTGCATAATTCGACCAGATTATTAATTAAATAAATTAACTATTAATTATGTCATTAGCTAAGAAAACCTTTTGCGAATATACACGTGAGTGGTGTCGTTCTTTAACTGCTAAAGAGAGAAAAGAACTAGACTTTTTCCATATGGGGGGTATTTATGGTGTAAAGGGGGTAGATCTTGACATAGACTTTATTCATACCTCCTTAGAATATTGGGATACTAATTCTCTCTGTTTTAGATTATTCTATGATTAAATTTTCCCTTTACCGGAAGAATTTGGGGCCATTCTAGGCTTTAATTCCTTAGATCTTGCGGTAATGCCTAGAGTGAGTGAGTATTATTACAAAGATTATGAGCGTTTCTTCGATCTAAGGGGTACGGACCTAAAAAATATAGTTCATGGTAATATAATTGACTTGAAAGAATTTGCACGTTATTATTTGACATGTTTATAAAAGAAGAGCTTTCCTCTTTTGCATGTTTAGCCAATATCTCCTTATTAGTGGTAAAGATAACGAAGGCCAAGCAATAATTATATCTGTTATAGAACAAATTGAGTCAGGAAGAAACCCAATGCCACTGATTGTTGGAGAGACTATGCTGTGTCTAGATGCATTGAAAAAGAATCCAAAAGCACCTCTTCGAGGTTCTCCAATTTTATTACAGGTATAAAATAATAATATTATTAATTACAAAAAAAAAATCAAAAATATTCTTATATTGCAATACTAATCAAGTGCATTTTTACAGATATGGCTGATGGAGAGGCTAGGATTAATTAGTCCTCCCGATGATATTGACAAGTACACTCCCAACTACTTAGTTCGGCGAAAGAAGCAATTTTCTTTAAAGATGGGTCGCCGTGAGTGGGGCAAGGTGTTTGCTGCTGGTGATTTTACCCTGAACTGGGTTGTCCCTTGGTGGAAGATAGAGAATATGGTTGGTTGCAATAACCAAGCATACCGCCGTCTCCCTAGCTTATCAAAATTAAACTTTTATTACCCTTGTAGAGTCAAGAGACAATATGGGCTTGCACAAACCATCCCTACAGGAGATCTCTGCCGTCCTTATGAATTCCCCGTTTCGCAAGAAGTTGAGCTCTTTGACAAGTATTGGTGTGCTAGGCCCTTATGGGAAGTGATTACCCACACGGTTTCACCTTCTTTGTCTAATAGTGTAAAGCAATGGCTTGATGGAAGACCTCAGAGAACCCAAGTCAAGGTTGAGAAGACCAATGTGAAGACTCGTCTGGGTGACAAGAAAGCTCCTGCTAAAGAGCGCCTAGGTGAAAGAAGTGAATTTAAGACTCCTATTATGCCGAAAAAGAAGAGCTCTAAAAAAGACAAAGGAAAAAGAAAAGTTGACTCTACAGAAAAGAAGGTTTGGGTGGAAAAGAAGCATGGAGTTTTAGCGGAGGGAGAGACTATTTACACTAAAATAGAATGCAGATCTTCTAATGGATGTCTCCTAGCAAAGGTGATGGATGAAGAAGAAGAAAATGCAGACAAGAATTGGAAAAGAATTAAGAAAGAAAAGAAAGATTAGAGCATTGCTTTTCCTTTGATTTATTAGACAATTTCAAATTGTTTTTAGTTAATATTAAGCTTTATTTTATCAATAATGTAATTTCTTTATTAATCAATAAAATTTCAGCTTTTATTTAAATTAACTTTACATTTAAAGCAATGAAAACAATTAAAATATTTATTTTCGGGAGATTTCTTCGAGTACGGAAGTCGAACAAATTTCCAGAATATACAAAATCTGCCCAGACGCTCGCAGAAACTTAGCGCCACCGGTAAAATGTTTGTCGCCGATGTTTTCCCTCTGTCTCCTGGCGACAGAGTCCTTTTTCTGGCGCCAGTCTTGTATTTTTGCAGTCATGAAATTCTTAACTCTGGGATGCAAGATTTTGAAAAATTAAAGTGGCCGCACCCTTTTAAGGGTTGCCTACGTATCCTTTGCTTAAGGAATCAGGCCAAACGTAGCTCTCTTGAGTGTTTTACTCAAATAATTATGGGTAGTACTTCTTAAGTTGGTCAAGATTTGTCATATTTGAAAATTCATTGCCATCCATGTCAGTTAATTTAGCCGCGCCTTCTGACAAGATTGTTTTGACAATGTATGGTCCGGACCAATTTGGCCTAGATTTGCCTCTTGGGTCCAAAACATTTTTCCGTAGTGCTTTTAATACCAAGTCCCCAACCTTGATATTTCTAGTCTTGACCTTCTTATGGAAGTGTCTAGCCATACGAGTTTGAAAGCATTGGGTATGATGTAGAGCTTCTAGTCGTTTTTCGTCGAGTAGAATTAGTTCTTCATACTGTGCTTTAGTCCATTCAACTTCATCGAGTTTACTTTCTAACACAATGCGTAGAGAAGGTATTTCTAATTCTACAGGTTGTACAGCATCCATTCCATATACTAGGTTGAAAGGCGTATTTCCTGTTGATGTTCAGATTGACGTGCGATAGCCCCACAGTGCGAAGTGGAGCTTGTCAGGCCAATCTTTGTAATTTTCAGTCATTTTCTCGATGATAGTCTTTAGGTTCTTATTAGCGGCCTCAACTGCTCCATTTTCTTGAGGTCTATAAGGGGAAGAATGGTGATTTTGAATACCATACTTTTGTAGCAATTCTTCACATTCAGCTTGAAAGTGAGTTCCATTGTCACTTATCATTTCATGTGGGACTCCATATCGACAAATTATGTTCCTTTCGATAAAGAGTGCTACATGCTTTGCGGTGAGTTTAGCATATAATTGTGCTTCTACCCACTTTGTGAAGTAATCTATTGCGACTAGGATGTATTCATGACCTCTTGTCCCAGGAGGCGTGATTTTTCCAATTATGTCGATTTCCCATGTAGAGAAAGGCCATGGTGAAGTGTATGTGTAGAGGAGAGATGGTGGAACATGTTGTAAATTTGCATAAATTTGGCATTTGGGACATCTTTTTACGTATTGATGACAATCCCTATTCATGGTAGTCCAATAATACCCTTCTCGCATTATCTTTTGGACTAGCATTTTGCCATTAACATGTGCTCCACATATTCCTTTATGGACTACTCTCATAGCTCTTTGAGCATCTTTTTTACCTACACATAATAAAGCTCGACCTTTAGGTACCCTTTTGTGTAACTCATCTCCTATGAGCACAAACTGGGAAGCCAAAAGTCTTAGGGCTCTTTTTGCCCTTTTGTCAGCATGAGGAGGATATTCTCCTTTGGTGACATAATTTAGTATGTCCGTAAACCATGGTTCTTCTTCTTGTTCTTCTTCTTGGATCACTTCATCGTCTTCTATAGCTTGAATGTCTGCCGGTTTATGCCTCTTTTCTATAGTCAAAGGCATTTGCTCGATTTCCTTAGGAATTCTAACCATTGAGGCTAGTCTTGCCAAGGCATCGGCGAATTGGTTTTCCTCTCTAGGTAGATAGGTGTATTCCACTTTTTCCATCTGATCAGTGAGGGTTTCCAGATATGTTTGGTAGGGAGCTAAGCTTTCACTCCTAACCTTCCATCTCTTTGAGATTTGATTAATGATCAACGAGGAATCTCCGAAAATCCGGAGTTTCTTTACTCCTAAGGCTAAAGCAGTTTCGAGGCCTACCACGCATGCTTCATATTCGGCTGCGTTGTTGGTAACGTCAAAATCTAACTTTATAGATATGAGAACATGTTCCTCTTTGGGTGATACTAGTAAGACTCCTACGCCACATCCATTTTGGTTTGAGGCTCCATCAAAGAATAAGGTCCATGTATCATCCTCTGTCATCATTAAATTTTCATTTGGAAATTCGTCCTCTTCTAATGGTGTCGAATCTTCTATTGGGAAATCTGCTAGAAAATCCGATACCATTGATCCTTTGATTGCCTTTTGAGGCATGAATCTTATATCAAATTGGGCTAAGTTAACTATCCACCTTGAGATGCGCCCGTTAAGTGTAGATCTCTTAAATAAATACTTGAGGGGATCCATTCGTGATACTACATAAACTGTATGTACAAGCATGTAATGCCTTAATTTAGTCGTGGCCCATACCAATGCGAGGCACAACTTTTCTAATGGCGTATAGCGTGTCTCATAATCGAGCATTTTTTACTTAGGTAGTAGATGGCATTTTCTTTATTTTCTACCTCTTGTGCAAGCATAGCTCCCATTGTTTCTTTTGTAACCGTTAAGTATAACCTTAAAGGCATTCCTGGGAGTACTGGAGCTAATACAGGAGGATTTGAGAGATAGGATTTGATCTTCTCAAAGGCTTTTTGACACTCATCGTCCCATATAACTGGCACATTTTTCTTGAGTTTCTTGAATATTGGTTCACATATTGTGGTCAGCTTGGATATGAACCTACTTATGTATTGCAACTGGCCAATGAATCCCCAAATTTGCTTTTCGGTTTTGGGCGGTGGCATGGACATTATTGCTTTAATCTTGGTTGGGTCTATCTCTATTCCTCTAGAGCTTATGACATATCCCAAGAGTTTTCCTGAGGTTACACCGAAAGCACATTTAGAGGGGTTTAACCTCATGTTGTATTTTCTTAGCCTTTCGAAGAACTTTCTTAAGGCTATTGGGTGTCCTGGACGGTCTTTAGACTTTACAATCATATCATCTACATAAACCTCCACTTCTTTGTGCATCATGTCGTGGAGTAAGGCAGTCGCTGCTCGTTAGTAAGTAGCACCCGCGTTTTTCAACCCGAATGGTATTACCGTGTAACAGTAAGTACCCCAAGGTGTTATGAATGTAGTTTTTTCCATATCTTCTTCGGCCATGAGAATTTGGTTGTACCCTGCGTATCCATCAATAAATGAGAGAAGTGCGTGATTTGCTGTATTATCTACTAAAATATCGATGTGTGGTAAAGGGAAGTCGTCCTTTGGACTTGCCTTATTTAGATCTCGATAGTTGACACACATTCGAACTCTACCATCTTTTTTCGGAACTGGGACGACATTGGCGACCCATTCGGGGTATTTAGATACCCTAATAAAACCTACAGTTATTTGTTTTTGTACTTCTTCTTTTATTTTAAGAGCTACGCCGGGTTTCATTCGACGTAACTTTTGTTTTACAGGTTTCATTTCTGGAATTAATGGTATTGTGTGTTGAGCTATCTCCCTATTAATGCCTGGCATATCTTCATATGACCAAGCGAATACATCAATAAATTCTTTAAGTAGATTAATTAAATCGGTTCTTTCATCTTTACTAGATGTAAGTCCGATTTTAACTTCTCTTTTAATGGTTGGATCTTTTGAGATGTCAACCGTTTCTGTATCCTCAATTATTGGCGTTTTATTTTCAAGTGTTTCCATTGCTTTAATTATTTCTTTGTCATTTTCATCATTAGTTAAGCAATGCTCGTCATCTTTAGTTAAAGAAAAACAAGAGGAATAAGGGGAAGAAGACATATTATTGAATTCAGAAATCATTACATCAAATAAAGAAATGTCTGTTGGGACTTGATTACTAACTATCCTAGGAGTAAAAATAGAAGATGGAGGTGCTACAACTAAAGGCTTGGAAGACTCGATAGGGGAAGACTCTGACTCGGACTCTGACTCAGACGATTCTTCGAACATTGGCCCTTGTCCCATGGTTACTGAAATCTTCCTTCCATTTGTAGTGGTCACCTTTACCGTTTTGCGCCATTCTCGCTCTTGGTCTTTTATTAGAGTGATGAATTTTGATGGATCGAAGTTTTCACTTTGAAGGACTGTTTGAATGAGTGAAGAATTGTCTTCCACATATCTTGGCTCATTCTTTTCTCTTCCAAAGAAGAGGCCCATGACATTAAAGTCAAAACAAGGGGGTGCTTTCTCCCTATGAATTGGAGTTGGGATCTCATCTAGGAAACAACAATCCAGAAATATCTCGAACCCTGGTTGTCTTATGCCATTTACAACGAAAGGTTTCGGAAATTCGTAACAGGGGTAATCCTCACCTTCTCTTATAAATTGTCCATTTAGAGTGAGAGGATATTGATCCATGGGTATTTCTTTCTTTTGTGTACGAGCATTCCTATGTGCTCTCAACTTTTCCTGGGCTCGCTTAAGATCTTCGCGAGTTGGTTCAAAACCAAGTCCGAAAGTATCCAGCTTAGGGAGGCCAGGTAATCCCATATTCTTAGCTATCCCTTTCTTCTTTCTTAGAGTCATTCCAGGAAAATGTCCTTGTTTTCTTAGGATAGCATTAGTTACCATGTTTGAGTGGAGATCGTAGTGAATAAGGGTCCTCTCATCTTCCTCTATCAAGGAGACCTCTTCGTTAAAGCCCCACAAATCTTCATCATTTTCATCATGTTCTACATTGATTAGTGGGTTCTCCACTGTTTTGATCCTCATAGGTGAAGCATCAATGGTGATTGGTATTCCTCCAACTATGGCTTTCACTTGTTGGTGAAGAGATGAAGGGACGACCTTTAGATCATGAAGCCAAGGGTGTCCCAATACTAAGTTAAAGGATGCTTTAATGTCTACTACTTGGAATGTAGTGGCATGTTCAATCGCCCTCGCCGTTATGTTCATGGTAATTGTTCCTAATGCTTGACGGCGTGAGTTATCATAGGCTCTTATTCCTTGAGTTGATGGGGTTAAATCCTCATCTCTTATGCCTAACATTCTTGCATTCCTAAGTGGGCAAACATTGATTGCTGATCCATTATCCACAAGGGTCATAGGAACATTCATCCTCTTACATATTACCGTAAGGTTAAGAGCCTTGTTGTGCTTGTCACCTTCCGGTGGTAAGTCCTTATCCGAAGAAGTGACCAAGTTAATTGGACTTGGGAGATCACTCGTGAGGAAATTAGCTAATCCCTCAAGAGTGGTGTCCTAATCTATGCCTACCTTAGCCAAGGAATCCATAACTGCAACCCTATGCTCTCGGGATGTGGCTAAGAGTTTCCATACATTCATTTCGACCTTAGTCTTTTTTAGCTGTTTGACAACATCGTTGTCTTCTATGATTGGTATGGGAACTTGTTGAATGGTGGGCATAGGCTGTGTTGTAATGGGAGGTTGCATTCTCCCGGATCTAGTGAGGACATCTATGGGTGAATCTTCTTCGTCCCAAATGTCGCTTACTGGGTATATTGTTGACAAAGGAGTCTCTTCGATATCTTTGAGGGAGACATCCTCGTCATCACTGTCCCATACTCCATTGATTATGGCATCTTGTGGGAGTTGGACTAGTTTCTTGTCATCAATCAGTCGTTGAACTAACTCTTAGAACTTAAAGCAGTTCTCTATTATATGTCCCCCTGATTGATGGTATGAACAATAATACCTGTTTTCTTTTTGAGTGACTCAAATGGTCTCGGTTTGAGAGGTTGGATCTTACCATTCTCGGAGAGCATTTTGAACATGTTAGCATATGACATCCCAATTGGAGTATAAGCTTTATTACTCTTCTTGGGAGTGTCAATTACTTGAAGAGAGAAGGGTTTCTTCTCCTTAGGTGGAGGTCTACTCTTACGCAACTCGTTTTGTTCTCTTAGAATCTCCTTGGTCTGAAACAGTAATTTATGTACTTCAGCCATAAGTAGTGTTAATGCATATATGTCATGTCTAGTCGCAGGCTCTTGGTCATAGGATTCAATGGCATCTTCGAAGATCTCTTCTTCAATGGTCTCAATAGGTTCTATGAGAGTAGATGGGTCCACTTGATTTTCTTCATCAGAAACGGCCAAGGAATCCGACAGTGGTGAGGTGTTGATGCTTGGCTTCTTACTTGTAGGGGGCAATGGAAGTTTGTTACTATCAATTAAATCTTGGATGGCTTCCTTTAGCCTTCAAAAATTTTCCGTAGGATGGCCCCTGCCTTGATGATACTTACAGTGTGCATTTGGGTTCCAGCTGGTCGTTCTCCTTTCGACAGGTGGGTAGGAGTTATAAGACCTTTTGCATGTAGGCGGTCAAATGCGGTGTCATAACTCATACCAATAGGAGTATAGTTCTTCCTAAATGGTTTCTTTTGTCCTTGGTTGTTGTTCATAGCTAGGACTTCATTTAAATTAAAGGTGCCAACATTATTTGAGTGGGTGGATTTAGAAGAAGAAGGATTGTCGTTCTTCTTACCCTTCCAGCCACTGTTGGAGTTATTGTTAGCAGCTTTTTGTTTGGCTAGGTCGTCTTCAATATTGATACCAATATCATAGACAGCCTTAAAGGTGTGCAAATTACTTTGGTACTTAAGATGTTTAGAGTATTTTTCTTGGAGGTTCTTAATGAACATCCTTACAGACTCTTTCTCACTAGGTACCTCAACCATCTTTGCAGTAGTCTCCCTCCATTTGTTAAAGAAGGAAGTAAAGCCTTCATTTTCTTTTTGCTTTAGAATTTCAAGTTCCCTATGATCAGTTTTAACTTGAATATTACATTTATATCTTTCAATAAAAGCACTTATAATGGATTTCCAACTAGAGGTCTTTTCTTTATCAAGTGAAAAGTACCACTGTTGACATACAGTTTCTAAAGACAAATAAAATACAGAATGAAAGGTTTTCTTGTCTATCCCCTTAATGTTCATTATAGTTTCAAAACCTCTTAAATAAAAATAAGGGTTATCCATAGGTTTGAATTTCGGGATGTCGTTGGCATTGAACTTCTGTGAGAGAAGGTCCTTATACACCGAGACCCCTTGTGAGCTAATCCCTTGGAATCTAAAGTCATTGGACAGTTTTCCCAAGCTTTCCTGGATTAGGTCCATTTGCTATTGTTTCATAGGGTCATTGATTTGCAGGGTTAAACCTTTCAATATCTCAGCCAAGTTAGCCACCTCTCCCTTAACTTTATTAAGTTCTTCTTGACTAGCCATTATCCTCTTAGCTTTCCTTTTCCTACTAACCGGTTTGTCAAAAAGTGTTACTTGAACGAAAGTGTTGTCCTTGATTAGACGCCCTTCCTTTCTTGCCCACGCGCTGTAAGTTAAACCATATTTGTTTTAATAACCCGACTCTAAATCGACTTTGATTTTATGGTTTAGAAATTAAAAATAAAGAGAAAAAAGCAAAAATAATAGGGTGCATATTTTAGGGATAGGTTCAATGAATTGGTTAATTGGAGGATTAATATCCGACTTACCCCCCTAAAAAAATGACGGAAAACACGCATTCAAGACTCCCTAGACATGGTCATAGTGTGATAAACATGTTATGTGTGTGCATTATAAATGTGTGTGAGTGACATGCTTTGACTCTAGTGTATGACCATGGGACTTAAGTGCCTAGACTCAATTAAAGACTTGGACATGGTTTGAACCATTAATAAACTGATAAACTGATTAGTATACTGTTTAATTAGACTTGTCGTGATGACTCGAGCAAGAAACTGGAATGTCGCTAAAACGACAGAACTGTCGCCACTGTTTAAAGCCTGTCGCCAGACGACAGAACTGTCGCCAGGCGACAGACACTAAACAGAGGCGCCACAGCCCAGATTTCTGCGCCATTGCTGGAACATTAATCTGGACTGTTTCTAGTAATTTTACTCTAAATGGACATTCCTAAAGTCGTACTAAGTCAAGTTAATTAATTTATTAGCCTTTAATTAATTCTAATTTAATTAATTGATTAATTAGACAAAGTCCTTTTAGTCATTAGTCAATTTATTTAGTTTTGAACACAAGTCAAACAAATGGTTAGCACATATATAGTATGCACAAACAAGGATGCACAAGTTGTTCACATAGTCACAATATGATGCAATGAGTTTGCAACCTAACCATGGATCTAGTTCTCTAAAGTTCGAGGATATGGGTTAAGTCAAAGAGGGTCCATGGTTATGAGTCCGGATGCATCGCGCAGAAGCCTAACCGTGAAGGGTTGGCGCGTATGGATGGGACCCCGCAAGTTAAAAACTTGCTTCCATGGTTTAATGGATTCACAAACTTGCATGTACCCGTCGTTTCCAAGAGCGTTCGTTTGGGTAGATGAAGCGTGAACCCCCAGAGGGTTATGTTCATATGTAGAACACATATGGGTTTCAGAAAAGTGAGAAAAGAACTCAATCAGGAAGTAGAATCGAGCCAACAGTACTAGAAATGGTCAAAACAGGAAGGCAGAGTTCTGGCTCGGTATTGGAAGAACTTGACGCCAGACTACAGGGACTGTCGCCACAAAAGAACCCCTGTCGCCAAGCGACAGAATTGTCGCCAGGCGACATGAGCTCTTTACAGGCGACAAGCCCTGTTTTCTAGACACTAGTTCCTACATGCCTCAGCAGGTATCTGTGTTCTTAGAATTTTCCAAATTACGCAGAATTATTTCGATTCTAGTTGTGAAAGAAATTTCTCAAATTTCCTACATGTAAAAATCCTGTGTTTTTGACTCATTGGTCTATCCAATGAGAACCTTTTTATGCATATGACAATAATTTTAATCAAATTACGCACATGAAATACTTAGAATTTTTCGAGTCTCATCCGCTCATTCTAAATAATTGCCAAAATAAATTTCAGGAATATAAATAGAAATCCTCCCCAGTGGAGTCGCCAAAAACTGTAGGGAATATTTCAAGCATTATGATCCCAAACTTGAACCTTACTGTGATCATACACTAAAGTATGGTGGCGTTCCAAAGGGAAGAAAGCTAGAGCAAAAGAGTCGCCAACAAGTTTTAGGAACTTGTAAACCCAAAAACGATCCAAGGGACCGTCAACTCCATAAGGTCTTGAACCAAATAGGGTTCGGGGATGAGGGTACGAATCCAATCTACAAAAGAAAGGACCCGCCCTATAAAATAGGCCTCTACTTTGTTCTGCTCGTATTCATGTGGGCTTTCTGACTAACATGCAAACATTAGATTAACCCTAAACCTGTTTATTCTATGTTGGTTGAATATTAATGCACAAATAGATCTATTATTGGCGATCACTTGAATTAAAATCATATTAGCCTAAACCAAATTATTAATTATCTTATTAAGCGTGATTTCAAGTACAAATTCCCTTTAACAAGCATAAAAGGTGTGATCAAGCAATAACAATAAAATAAATATCAAGCAACATAATAATAAACAATAATCATAATCATGATAATAATAAAGCTTAAATATAATAGCAAGATCCTAGGCATGATACTAAAAAGATTAATAACAAACCCTAGCATGTCACTAAGCAATAAAGATCAAAGCTTTAAACCTAACATGATAACATGATATTAGAAAGAATAAGAGGCATCCCTAAACATGATACTAGAAAGCATTAAATAACATCCTAACATGATACTAGGAAGCATTAAAACAATAATAAACATGCTTTCTACATTGTGAAAATAATAGGGAGTAAGCTAATCTACTTACTTTGAAGCCTCGTACCTCTTTCTAATAACAAAATACACGAGTTAGTAAACTTCAATGAAAATAATAAAGAATAATTAAAGAATTAAATTGAAATCAAATTAAATAAAGTTTTGACTAGATTTGGGCCAAACCTTTAGGAAATATTAAACCTTTCACGTCTAGGGCGAAGACAACTTTGAACTTGGCTAGATGATTCTAAGTCTTGTGAGTGCGGAATTGTGTTTGATAAAAGGCTAGTTTAGAAAGAGAGAGAAAGAAAGCATATATTGCTCAAGAGAGAATAGAGAGAATTGGGTGATTCTAAATGAATAAAAACGGAGTTTTGGGACCCTATTTATAAGGAAAATAATCCGGAAAAATATAGAATTTGATTAGGAATAAAACTACACGCTGTCGCCAGAAATTCACGCTGTCGCCTCGCGACAGTGTCTGTCGCGAGGCGCCAAAGTCTGTTGCCACGCGACAGACTTGTCATTTGGCGACAGTCTAACTTGGACGCGTTTTTCCACGCGGAATCCGATCTTTAATCAACTTGATCTACGGAATCCGTACAGAAGATAAAAACGTATTTTCAAATATAATAATAATAATAATAAAAATAATAATATTTTATTCCAAATAAAAATCCATCTTAAATTAATTATTAAATCTAATAATATTAGAATTAAATGGAACCTTCTAGAAACTTCTAGAAAGTTATAATTAATCCTAATAATTTTAGGAATAAAAATTAACATTGGGCCCTCCTCTAGATCATTGGGCCGTATGTAAATAATTAACCGGGCCCCGTTTAGTATTTTGGCCATAACTTCCTCAATATTCATCGGAATTGGGCTTATAATATATCGTTGGAAAGGTCTCTTCGAGCCCCATCCAACTACAATATTATTGAACCTTAATTATGGACCAAAATAAACTGGTTTGGCTATTTTTAATAAACAGAGTTATTTTCAAAAACAGAGAGAAGAGAATTATAAATAAAACTAAACCGCAACACTTGACTTTTCCACACTTTCACCTCATTTGATTATGGTTCGACGTGAAAGGCATTCATCACTGGGTTTGGTTTTGGGGAGACATAAATGGGTGTCTACAGAGTTCGAAACCGATTAAAAATTCCGAGTCCTAATAAGAGTCGGAGCGGATTCGGACTTGTGCAGAGTCCGACCAATTCCGGATAAATAAGTAAAAAGCCCAAATAAAATATATCTGATATAAAAGCCCAAGTAAAAACCCTAATTCTCAAAATGCCGCCACATTCCTCTTTTTTTTTCTCTCTCTTACACTTACACCATCTCTTTCTCTCTCCTTAATTTTCCATGAAACAGATTTACTCATTCTTCCATAACATGATTAACTTCCCTCATTTCTCGTGAATAAAATTCCAACAAATGGGCTTCTACTCTTTGATTTACTCACCCACACATGCATTACCAGTCATACAATTAGAATCAATATATGAAGTATTCACCAGAGATACCAAAGACTTAAATATTAAAGCCTGCACTTAGTCTCGATCTAGATTTTTATGTAAATAGTTTGTACTTAAAATATGAATTTCGTATGTATTCTTTTTTTTTAATCACATATGTGATATATATAAATTTAACAAATTGAATTACAAGTTATTTCAGGCTTTTTTCAGTTTACCTTTATTTTTCATGTTTATTTAAGCACGATTTTCTTTTACTGGATTAAACCTTCAGAGGTACTGGGAAAAAATCGCCAAATCGGATGATGTAATTGAAATTTGTCGGATTCAAATCCGGATTCAGAGGTCCAAGACTCCGATTGGAGTGGATTCGGATGTGGTTAGTTCGGATTCGGAGGCGGAGGCGGACTCGGAGCTCACTATAGGGTCCGGTCATCAATCGGGTCGAATTCGGACCTTGTAAGATCCGACCCGAAACCGACCCGTTGCCATTCCTATCGATATCTACCAAATAAAACCTAGCACGCTTCCACACGCTTAAATTATTTCTTGTACGCGTACGTACCTCGAATATGAACACAAGATCGCCACTATTGCATGAGATTAATCACTCCATTCGTACTTTCTTACAACTAATAAATACTGAAGCGCAATAATTCCCATTCTTAAACAATTTGCGGCAATATAAACTTGTTTTAAAAAACCTTTAAATCCCTTTAAAGATGATGTAAATTAGTTTAGAACCCTTAGTTATACACCCAATTAATGTGTGATTAAAATTCCTTCTTTAAAACAAAAAAAATTAGCTTATACAATAAATTTCCCGCATAAATAAAAAAATTTGTTGTAGTTTGTTATTAAATCATTAATTTAGTAATCTAAACCAACAATGTTAATTTTCCATCATTACTCGATCATCAATTTCAAAAACTAGGGTTTCATAGTTTGAGGTTTTTTACTCTAAAATAAAATCTGAAAAGCATAATTTATCATAAATTCATAATGAAATATATTTTTTTCGACACAATGCAAATAAAGAAATGTATTAAACATCCTAAAAATTAATAATCCTAAAGCTGAAGTCAAATTTAAGAACAGAGAATTTTTTTTATAATCAACATAACACGCACGTAAGAAGAGGGGAGTGGAAAGGATGTCCAGCCGAGGCTGTGCTACAGGTGGTGGTCGGCCACTCGTGTGGGTGTGCGTGTGTGAGGTGAGTGAAAGGGAAGGGAAAATGAGAGAGAAATTGAGAGGAGGAGATCGAGAGATAGTTTACCTTGGATTTGATTCACCTTTGACAAAGTTTGATTTTTGTCTTTAGGTGGGTACTAGGTTATAAACCCATGCAATGCATAGTTCTTAAATATTTTTTACAATAATATTACAAAATACTACATAAAGTAGCTAGTAACCAAAAGATATATATTAAAAAATATTTCATTTGGGTATATATGTAATATGATTGTCAAACTGGAAAGAAAATATCATAACGCATAATAGTTTAATTTACTTATAGATTTTCTCAAAAGAAAATATAAGTGAAAAAGGCGGGAAATTTTTTCACAAGATAATGACAAGTGTCATGGAAGGATTCGCTTTTAGTATAGGTTAATAGAAGATTTATACCTCTTCACCCTAAACCCTTCATCCCACTCTTTCCTAATTTAACCTTAATGACTCCTCACCATACTCAAATTAGAATTGTTGACTTTCAAAGTAGCTTTATTGAATTGCATTGACTTTAAATTGCTTTTTAATTAATTAAAGCTGCCTTAAAAATTTAGTTATTAAATCAAAATGTTCCAGAGTTACTTATAAAAAATAATTGATGGGAAATGATGCATAACTACCTTTATAATAATAATTAACCATGAATGTCTCAAACTTAGCTTTACAATTTAATTAATTAATTTATAAAACGTTTAAATATACATGGATTACAAGAATTCTATGAAAAAGGCAAAAATAGTCAGAAAGATTCTTGGTAGTCAAGTTCATGCGATGTAAGTTTAGTTGGACGAAGAAGTATTATAGGGGGGAGGGGAGTGTTGAAAACCATTCCTTCATGGTTGTGCAACTACAAGATGATCTTCGAGTTGAACTATCAGTAGGGGTGCATCATCTAGTGATCTACCTAGCAATAATATTCAAATCGTGTGATAATATAGGAGTTTTTGAAGCTAGGTGATTCTAGAAGAACATAACTTAGAGAAAAATAGGAAAGAAAACTCAAGCAATGATTCCATGTCGACCGATCAATCGCCACGAGTCATTGCCAGGTCTTGAGCTAGTAGACTAAGATCTGGAGGGATTGGATTTGGAAGTGTCAAAGTCATACCTCATTCTTTTAGAAAATTATTCTAAAGAAGAGTGTGAAATAGAGTGTCATGTCATTACTATTCTTCGACTAGAGTTTAAAGATCAAGTGGTAAACCCTGGAACCATCTCGTGGTATGTGAGGTAAATTAGGATGAAGCCAAAGGTAAGTATAAGCTCTCTACTATATCAACGGAGTAGTTGAAAAAAGAAATAACTAGTTCACCTACTAAAGAAATAGTACCTCATGATAAAGAGCAATTAGTCCTACAACATTTGCTAATTTACTACAATGTTATTAATGCACATAATAACAAGCTTTTGTTTAACACAATAAATTTTGAAGGAGTTAAACAGGGTTGTCTCCGGTAATTTAGACACCCTGTGCTAACTACAAAAATTAGGCCCTAAAAATTTGTAAAGGACAATTATAAGACTGTAAAAAAAAATTGTTAATTTTTAGCTCCCCTTTGAGATTTCAACCCTTGTATTCTCTTTCTCTTTTTCCTTTTAACGTTTTTCATAACCAGAATTGACAATTTTATTTTAAAAATCAACAATTTTAGATTAAAACAAATAAAAAATAGAAATACAACCTCCTCTTGTATCACCTTTTTCTTCGCTTTATCTTTCATACGAATAGTCATAAAAAATAGCCGATGTTGGGTGGCCACACTCTCCCTTGGGATGACCTTGCAGCTTATGTATCTTTTCCTATCCGTGCTCTTTGTGAGTAGGATGTCTTATTGTGTTGCATTTGCTCCACTCCGGAAAGTTATCAAGTGGAAATCCCGCTTCTTAAACCAAGCCAAAATTAAGTCATATGACTGGGCAAAATCCATATTAGGGTCTCACCACCTGCGTCTCTCTTCCCATACCCAAAGCCTCCATGGACAGATTGGACACTCTCGAAGCCATCTCGACTTACCCCAACATATCCATTTAAATCACCTCCAATATATTTAATTTCTTTGTGTAGGGTACACCTTGTACCACCTCATCCAAGTCCTCCCAAAATTGTCAAAATTGTCGTTTTTCTTCTGCATCCAAACCAACTTGAGGAGTACAAGCAAGGCCGTCTTGAACAATTTTGATGCCCTGTTCTAGTCTAAAAAATGGGGCCCTAATACTCATATAAAAAAATTTATTTATATTGTATTAAAAAAAACAACGTATGTATGTATATATATATATATATATATATATATATATATATATATATATATCAATCAAACTCTTTTATTAAACAAACTTATTAAAGTATTTAAACTCCTTTACTAAACTACTACATCTTAGTATCAAACTACTACATCTTAGTATCAAACTACTACTTAAAAAGAGTCATCCTTCTAACACTCTTTGAAGCAAATTCATCCACCAAATATTCATATTGTATAGTCTCCAAAATATCATTTTCAATTGCTATCATTGCTAATCCATTAAGTCTCTCTTGTAACATCGTAGACCGCAAGTAGGATTTCAACAACTTCAATTTCGAAAAACTTC
The DNA here is from genome assembly GCF_001683475.1 of Chenopodium quinoa. Taxonomy (NCBI): domain Eukaryota; kingdom Viridiplantae; phylum Streptophyta; class Magnoliopsida; order Caryophyllales; family Amaranthaceae; genus Chenopodium; species Chenopodium quinoa. The sequence continues at coordinate 54,518 of NW_018744239.1, read as the reverse complement.
GTTCTGCAGAAGCAACGGTCACGGGAATAATTAATAAAATTCTATATGCAATATTTGTATTGGTAATACAATCAAAATCTTTCAAAAACATTAATATATCAATTGCTCCCATTCTTCTATTCGGAAGAACATCTCTTAGTAGCTTCAATTCCACAAATAATTCATGCCCATCAAAATCAGATTTCTCATTATGTTTCAATGCATTTTCAAAATGACTACAACAAGACTTTAAGCATGCATCATCTAAAGATTGCAACTTATCACAATTGAACAGAAAACCAAAAATACGTTCATATTCTTGATATTGCTCAAATCTCTTATTAAGAGAAACAATGACTTGATCAACAAGGTAAAGAAAATAATTGATTCTAAATGATTCTTCCTCAGATAACACAACTGATGGGGTACTAGAATTCTCATCAAACTGTCTTTTCCTTTTAATTATACGCCTTTGGGGGAAATATTGGATCAATATCCATTTCAATATCAATTTTCTTGGCTTTATTCAACGCATTAGAAAAACCAGATTCTCTATAACTCTCAAAAAAGGAAATCAGCCCCTTTATTTTTTCCATAGCAACATCAATAAGCATATCTTTTGATTGTAAAAGCTTACTAACCAAATTAATTGCAGATAATATTTCAAACCAAATAATAATTGCAATTAAAAACTCAAAATCACCAAGCTCGTTTGTTGCTAAGGATTTACCTTCATTTCTTATATTTGATTTAAATTCATTATTGTCCGACACTTCAAGTAGGGCTTCTCTAAAATCAGACATTTGAAATCTTATAGCTTTGACACTATCCACACGACTCTCCCAACGAGTAGATGACAATGATTTTGGAGTCAAACCTTTTACATTATCTTTCAAGATTTGCCATTTTTTGTAGATTTGGAAAAAATTGTATAAATGCGTTGAATAACTCCAAAAAAATCTCTAGCTTTACTACATGATTCAGCCATATCACACAATGCCAAATTAAGACTATGACAACCACAAGGTGTATAAAAAGCACTTGAATTTACATCTTAAAATTTCTTTTGCACACCTTGATGTTTTCCTTTCATATTTGACCCATTATCATAACCTTGTCCACGCACATTAAATATGTCAAGGTCAAGATTTTTTAATTCCTTTTGTAGTACATCAAAAAGTCCTTGGCAGTTTTCAAAAATCCTAAAAAAGATTCTTCGATACTAACTGTATTTGAAGAAACATCCACATATCTTATAATCAAGGACATTTGCTCTTGATGACTAACATTGGGAGTACAATAAAGTATGACAGAGAAATACTTTGCTAACTTTATTTTTTTTTTAATAATTTCAGTTTTAATTGCAGAAGCAAGCAAATGTATTAGCTCATTTTGGATGTTATGTCCAAGATAATGAACGTGAATATCATAATTTGTTATACGTCTAACATGTTCTTGGACGATAGGATCAAACTCTGCTAACATATTAATTAAGCCCAAAAAATTGCCATTGCTATTTTGATACAATTTTTCATTAGAACCACGAAAGGCCAAATTATGTTTAGCAAGAAATTTCACAATTAAAATAATTCTTAGTAAAACCTTTTTCCAATGATCTTTTTCTTTCTCAATCATTCTTTGGGTCGTTTTTTCAATAGTTTCATTCTTTTGGGGCCTTAGACGGAATTCATACCAAGTGGTCATATTCTTAACATGTTCCATACCCGTCTCATGCTCTCTAAGTCTTTCACCAATATGTGCCCAATCACTATAGCCCTCATTTGTTAATAAACCTCTACCAATCCCTTTTCTATTATCTTTATAACAATAACAAAATACTCTATCACGCTCTTTTGAATAAACAAGCCAATCTCTATCACATTTCTCTCCATTCGATAAAACTCTAGTATACAAATTAGTGGTAAATCGTCTAGAGGATTTATCTTTGGGACCGGTAACAATGGAACAATCTCTTTTAGGACCTTTTGTGACTAAAAAATCAATCATTTTTGAATCAAGAGCATCCCAATTCCTTGGATCAAATATATCAAACAAATGCACAAATGGGGTAGTTTGTTCAGTATTGCCATTATCATCAATATTATCTTCATTTTCAAGTGAATTATTCAAATTATCATCATTGCCATTTTTAGTGTCAACATTTTGATAATTCACATTTTCATTATGCACATTATCAAACTCCTTGTTTTCAACATCAACATCTCTATTCTCAATACTAACATTCTCAGGAATTTCAACATCATCATTAAAAGCCATATTCTCAGAAATTTCATCATCAACATTAATAGGCACATTCTCAGCAGGAATTTGAACATCATCAACATCATCATTAACAGACACATTCTCAGTAATTTCAACATCATTATTATCAACATTCTGATTTTCAACAGAAACTTGGGTTATTTGATAATAAATTTATCAAGAGATCCTAGTTGGGATTGAATTAGCTCTTCAATTTTCTTTTTTTATTTTTTCTTTTTTTTTTATTACGCTTAGAATATCCAGACTCTTGTTTTCTTTTAATAGGAATAATTTAACAATTAAAAGTCAATGGTATGCTATGATTTAATAAACAACAAGGCAAGAAACAACCTGGTTTTTGGCTAATTGAATCTTCAAACTAAAATTCAGAAATCAGAAGATCTCAACCTCTAATTGCCCAATTGAAGGTTGTAGACACCCATTTGCGTCTCCCCAAAACCAAACCCAGTGATGAATATCTTTCACGTCGAACCATAATCGAATGAAGTGAAAATGTGAAAAGTCTAGTGTTGCGGTTAGTTTTTATTAAAAATCTTTCTTTCTGTTTTCGAAAACCAATTCTATTTTATAACAACGTCCAATCCAGTTTATTTTGGTCCATGATAAGGGTCCAATAATGGTGTAGTTGGATGGGGTTTGAAAAGACCTTTCCAACGATATATTATAAGCCCAATTCCAATGAATAATGAGGAGGTTATGGCCAAAATACTAAACCGGGCCCAAACCGGATTTTACCTACGACCCAATGATCATGTGTAGGGTCCAAAGGTTTAATCCTATTCCTAAACTAATTAGGATTAATCAGAAGCTTCTACAAGTTTCTAAAACATCTTAATTATCCTTTTTTGAAAAGATAAGATCATAGAGTTTTTTTTTTTGAACTAGCAATATGTATATGTATTCTTCACTTAATTCCTGGATAATGTGGGTCACTTTTTTTTTTTTGAAATAACCAAAACTAGGCTTATATTAAAGCAAGTTTGTCCATAAGTACATACGGAGTCACTTCCGGGGGGCAAGAACAATCCCACAATTGTTCAAGTCCGAAAGGAACAAGCCTAACTAAGTGATGCGCAACAAAGTTGCCATCCCTTTTTACATGAGACCATCTAACCATATTAAAAGAGCAACAAGAAGATAATATTTCTCCTAAAACAGTATCTAATTCAGACATAAACAGAGCTCCTCTATCAAGTCGGTTTGTGATGGTCAAGCAATCGGTTTCCAAGATTACATTTCCGAAGCCATAACTCTTCCCCAATCTGGCAGCAAACGCAACAGCTTTAGCCTCAGCCACTTCAACACTTCAATTGGCACGAAAACGTCTGGATGCAGTAAAGAGGACATCCCCATTGTGGTCACGAGTAACGATACCAAGCCCAACCCAGCCATCATCTGTAATCGCAGCATCTGCATTTATTTTGATGGAGTCAGTTGAGGGGGGTTGCCAGATTTTCGGGCTGCTCTTCTCCTTCAAAGGTGGACCTCTATAGATTCTATTAGCATATTTCCCTTGCTCATCAATATACCTCATGACTCTGCCCAAAATAACAGAGTTAGGGGCAATTTTATCTTCGAAAACCTTTCGGTTTCTTTCCCCCAAGATACACCAGGAAAGAAAAACCCCCTTCTGCCTAGTCTTCAAATCCAGTTTGCTCCAACTTGCAACAAGGTCATACATTGAGTCCACACTACTCAAGTTCTTCATGCTTGTATAGCCACACTCCACCCATAGATCTCTGACTCTGGGGCACTCAAAAATTGCGTGAGCAGCAGATTCAGGTTCAGTACTACACCAGGGGCAACAATCTACATTAATCATATGGCGCTTGTGAAGAAGTTCACGCACAGGAAGGGTGTTAGTGCACAGCCTCCACAAGAAATGTCGAGCTTTGGGGCTTACATCAAGCTTCCAAATGTCCACAAAAGCATGATGGAAAGCATCAAGGTTACAGCCCTTACCAACCATGTAAGCTGTTTTGACAGTGTATTCACCTGTTTTTGTGAAAGCCCAGGTTAAATCATTAGATTGATCGCAACTTCCAAGAGGAATAGCAAGGATGCAATTTTTATCTCTCTCGTTAAAAACCTCATCAATCAAGTCATATCTCCACTCCATTCTGTCAAAATCAATCAAGTCTTGTACAACCTTAACACTGTCACACTCATTGCTCAAGATAAAACGCCCATGCTCATCAGCCACCCAAGGGTCGTGCCATATTCTGATTTGTGAGCCATTTCCAACGCGCCACAAAGTGCCATCGCTAACCAAGTCCTTAGCCCCCCATACACTACTCCACGAATAACTACAATTTTGGCTCAAGTTCGATTCAAGGAAGGAGCAATTTGGAAAATATTTAGCCTTCAATACCCTTCCCAACAAAGAGTCAGGAAACCGAATTAAACGCCAATCTTGGCGACCAAGAAGCGAGGTATTGAAAACATCAAGGTATTTGAACCCCATTCCACCCAAACATTTGGGTGTGCACATATGCGCCCAACTCTTCCAGTGCACTTTCCTTCTATTACTTTTCTTGCCCCACCAAAACCTAGCCATAGCCGAGTGAATGCTTTCTGTAACAGAAGCCGGGAACTTATAGACCCCCATTAAATACGTAGGAATGGCTTGAATAATAGACTTGAGTAAAATTTCCTTCCCTGCCCGAGAGAGAAATTTCTCCTTCCGCCCTTGAAATTTTTTCCAAATTTTGTCAAGAAGTGCTCTGAAAACTGCCTTTTTAGATCTCCCCACAATGGTCGGGATGCCAAGATACTTCTCATGCCGATCAACTTGCCTCATATTTAGGACCTCCATAAGCTCATTCCTTCTTTCTTCACTTACTCCTGAACTGAACGAGACCTCCGATTTGTCATAATTAATTTTCTGCCCGGAAGCTGCTTCATAGTGGTTGAGAATATCAACGATAATTGAGCATTCCTGTTGGTTAGCCCGTGTGAAGAGGAGACTATCGTCTGCAAAAAGAAGATGAGAAACTTCTGGCCCATTTCTGCTAGCTCTGGCACCATGGAGATGGCCATCCCGTATTTTATTCTGAATCATCCTAGAAAAAGCATCAGAGACAAAGATGAAGAGATACGGTGAGAGGGGGTCCCCTTGACGAAGACCTCTAGAAGGCTTAACCTCACCCCGAACTCCTCCGTTAAGCACAAAAGAGTAAGAAACAGTATCAACACAGCTCATGATCAAATTTACCCATCTGCCATCAAAACCCATGGTAAGGAGAAGCTTTCAAAGAAAGCACCATTCAACCCTGTCATACGCCTTGCTCATGTCAAGTTTCATAGCAATGAGCCCTTTCTTGCTTCGGTTTCTCTTCTTCATAGTATGAAAAATTTCAAGAGCAATGAGTGCATTGTCCGTTATCAGCCTACCCGGCACAAAAGCACTCTGATTTTCCGAGACAATGTCAGGAAGCACACTCTTTAATCTCATAACAATGGCCTTTGACACAAGCTTGTAAATGAAATTACACAATGCAATAGGACGAAACTCAGTCATGTTAGTCGGGGAGTCGACTTTCGGAATAAGCACAATATTGGTATTATTCACGCAACTCGGGGACAAATTACCATGTAAAATACTACTCACAAAATTAAACACATCATCTCCAACAATATGCCAAAAACGTTGGTAAAAGATAGCATGCATACCATCCGGGCCTGGAGCCTTGCGAGGGTGCATTTGTTTTAAAGCCGAAAAAATCTCATCCTTCGTGAAGGGTCTACGAAGCTCGGAATTAATGTCAGCCGCAATACATGGCTCAACCAATCGAAGGACCTCCTGTATATTAGTATCAGAAGGCAAGCAAGAGGAAAAAAGATTGTTTTAAAAGTCAGTGATGATTTTCTCCAACTCCTTCTCATCCTCCTTCCAACCCCCTTGAGAATCATACAAACCCTCGATTCGATTCTTTTTCTTTCTCTGAGAAGCCTTATGGTGGAAATATTGAGTGTTTTTGTCTCCATCTCGAATTTCTGAAACTCTAGACCGGATGTACCAATAAGCCTCATTTTTATCATTTAATTCATCCAACCTTTTCTCGAGGTTCAAACACTCAGCGTAACTGCTTCTCGAAATAGGCTTACTCTGTGCGGTTTTCACCTTGTCTTCGACTTCATTAATTTGCTTACTCAGGTTATTGAGGCTATTTCCACTCCATTGGATGAGCCCACGTCCCATTGCAGCAAGCTTTTCAAACATAGGAAGACCATCAGCCTCATCCCACACCTTCCTTACAACTGCCTCGCAATTTTCATCAAGGAGCCAGCTAGTTTCGAATTTGAAACTACGCTTCCCCTTCCTCTTTTGCTTCACAGGAGCTTTACGGCGCAACAAAATTGCTGTATGGTCCGATTTATACCTCACCAAATGCTCGACAAAAGCATTCGGGAATAGATCAACCCACGAATTAGAGGCCAAGTATCGATCAAGCCTCTCCCGGACTCTAGTTTCGACCGTATCACCACGCTCCCAAGTGAACCATGAGCCTTTAAAACCCATATCCCGGAGTCTGTACTCATCAACAATGTCTCGAAAATTTTCCATCTCTCTTCTAACTCTATCAGCTCCTCCCTCCTTCTCCTCATACCCCAATATTTCGTTGAAGTCCCCACCAAAAATAATAGGCACCTCCACCCCATCACAAAGGCGCTTGATCAAGCTCCAAGTTTTATGTCTCTCCTCCTCTTTCGGCCATCCATAGATGCCCACAAAACACCAAACAACTGTCCCACCTCGCTTCACATTCCCACATATATGATTTTGGGAGTATGAAACAAGTTCAAAATCACTCCTTCTCTCCAAAAAAGACAAAGACCACCAGCCTTTCCTACGCTCGCAACACCAAAAGCATTCGAGAAATTAAATCTATCCTTTAAATTCTCAACCTCATTTTTTTTATCATTGTTTCCGACAAAAAGATCATGTCGGGAGCAAATTGGTTACTCCATTTACGGAGTTGACGAACTGACCGAGGATTGCCCATTCCTCGGCAGTTCCAGCATAGGAGATTCATAATTCCCGGCGGGGTTGGGTTCCACCAACCACCACCGATTCATTAGATGAGCTCAAATCAATTTTAGCACGTTTAGCACCCTCACAACCTTCCTTCTCAACGTCATCACCTAAGCTACGCTTCACAGGAACAATATTAGCCTCCTCCATACTGACATTTTCTTGCACTCTAGAAAGTTTCTTCCAACCTCCACCTTTTTTCACCTTCTCCCTTGCTTTGAACATAAAGACAGGGGCTTGATTGTCAGACAGAGAATTGGCAGCAATGAGCTGAACACCATCAGTCATCGATGCAGTAACAGGTTGTTCAAAAACTTCATCTCCCGTGATCATATTACAGTTCACATCAAGGTTCTCAGGTACTTTATTTTTTCCTTCACCATTATCCAGCAGTAACTGGTAGTTATCCTCTGCCCTTTTATCAATAGAGCAGTCAGCATCAGGCTTATTCTCTTTGGTAACAAAGAGAACTTTTTTGCTTTCAAGAAAACTTTTGACTTCTTCTACTTCCTTCGCCTTTCCCTTACGAGGTGTGGCCTTAAGAGCAGTCCCCCACCCCAGTTTCTTTTGTTTGTCTTCCTTGTCAACCATAAGACAATATTTTTCGGAATGCCCCATAACCCCACAAGAAAAACAGAAGAAGGGCAATCGTTCATAGGCAAAATCAACCTTCAAATCCCTCCCCTTTTTATCCTTAATTTTCTGAAAACGGCGCAGAGGCATTGCATTATCAAGCATAATCTTCACCCTCCTATACCTCCCAATTCCCATAACATCTTTTTCAATCTCCATTATTTCCCCCATATCACGAACTAAGGCTTTGACATAGAAATCCGAGCGATAGTTAAAAGGTAGATTCTTGATTCTAACCCAAAAATGGGAATGAGTTAACTTCACCTCTTCAGGTTGCTCATCTCCTTCAATTTATTTTAAGAGAATAAGCATATTATCAAAGCACCATGGCCTTCCTTCCAAGACTTTCTCCTTATCTCTCCAATGAAAAAATTGTATAGCAAAAAGATTAGGGCTTAGGGATCTGATTGCCATACATTGCGAAGGAGCCCATATGTTTGTCATTGTGCGTTTGAATGCTTCGAAATTGTATGATCGATTGGTCTGAATTTGCCCCATGAGCATTAGGGCAAGGTTGGATTCATCGTCGTGAGGGTTTAAAGCCCCTAAGTCAATATCTTACCTTGATTTATCAAGGGATAAGTTCGCACATTGATTAACAATCTCCTCAGCCATCGAGAAAACTAGGAGAAGATCGATCCTAGAGGGTAGAAGTTCTGGTTGAATAACCAGTAGGTCGCTATTCGAGATAGAGGAAACCCTTTCTTTCAAGGGAGTTGTGTATACTCCTTTGATGTGGGTCACTTAATCTGAATATGAATAAAACTTTCCTTTTTTTAAAGTCCTAATTCTATTTGGATTTAAACATGTCCAAAGACAGTCAGATTTTATTTTCGTGCCTCATATTTTTTATCAAATTTTATATGGTTGGATAGATGTTGAAATTATATTATCAATGATATATTAAAATATTAATTCCAAGCTATAACAAAAAAGATATGAAAGAAATACGAAACTCTATCCAAAACTTACACCCTTCCACTATTTCGGCCATATCTTTTTATCTAAAAAATATTTTAATCTGATTATAATTTCATTAGAAAGTAGACTTCAAGTGCTTTCCAAAGACATATTATATGCCGTATTTGAACTTCTGGATCAAAAGATATGATAAAAACAAAATCCGCAAAAACTGTGTTTGTCGCCAAATGACAGGCTTGTCGCCACGCGACAAGGCTTGTTGCGTGGAGACAGATGGCGACAAGGTCGGTTTGTTGGCGATAACATGGAGTTTTATTCCTTATCAAATTCTACCTATTTTCGGACTATTTTTCTTATAAATAGGGTCCTGAACCTCCGTTTTTATTCATCAACAATCAATTCACAATCACCCAATTCTCTCTATTCTCTCTTGAGCAATATATGCTTTCATTCTCTCTCTTTCTAAACTAGCTTTTTACAAACACAATTCCTCATACATAAGATCTAGAAACACCTAGCCAAGTTCGAAGTTGCTTTCGCCCTAGACGTGAAAGGTTGATAATTTCTGAGGGTTTGGTCCCAAATCCAGTCTAAACTTTTTAACTCTTTCCTACAATTATTTAATTTAATTATTTGATTTATTAGTTTCATTGAAGTTTACTAACGCGTGTATTTTGTTATTAGAAAGAGGTACGAAGCATCAAAGTATGTAATCTTATTGCTCTATTCTTGTAGAAAGCATGTTTATTATTTATTAATTTCTAGTATCATGTTAGGATGTTATTATTGCTTTCTATTATCATGTTTAGGGTGCCTCTTGTTCTTTCTAATATCATGTTAGTACCATGTTAGGTTAAAAGCTTTGATCTTTAATGTTTAATAAGTGACATGTGATTTGTTATTAATCTTGTTAGTATCATGCTTAGGATCTTGCTATTATTATTAGGCTTTAATTTTAATATGATGATTAACATGATTTTGATTATTGTTGTTATGATTATTATTATGTCTTGATATTATTTATATTATTATTATTGCTTGATCACGCCTTTTATGCTTGTTTAAAGGGAATTTGTATTTGAAATCACGCTTAATAAGATAATTAATAATTTCGTTTAGGCTAATATGATTTTAATTCAAGTGATCGCCAATAATGGATTTGTTTGTGCATTAATATTCAACCAACATAGATTAAACAGGTTTAGGGTTAATATATTGTTTGCATGTTAGTCAAAAAGCGCACATGAATACGAGTAGAATAAACTAGAGGCCTATTTTATAGGACGGGTCCTTTCTTTTGTAGATTGGATTCGTACCCTTATCCCCGAACCCTATTTGGTTCAAGACCTTTTGGAGTTGACGATCTCATGGATCGTTAAGGGTTGTAACCTTCACCTCGTGAACGGTTTACAAGTTCCTAAAATTTATTGGCGACTCTTTTGTTCTCTTTTCTTTCCCTTTGGATGCCACCATGCTTAAGTGTATGATCACAGTGGGGTTCAAGCTTGGGGTTATGATGCTTGAAATATTCCCTACAAAGGTCATTTATCTACTGTAAAAAAATCTGCAATACAAAAAATGTCACTGATTAGCGAAAAATTACTTATTTCAAATTAAAAAAAAAAAAAAACTGATTTATTAATTTAGAAAAAAAAACACATACCCATTTTCCAGATTTCGAGCAATTGAACAATGAAGATGAAAGCTTCCATTAATCCTCTTCAAGACTCCAACAATAAAATTGTATCAATCTTTCGGACAATTGTAAAACTTTGCCGATTTCTAAGGCCAAATCAATCTAACTTTTTTTCCCTTAAGAACAAAATTAATCAATAATTTTTTATGAAAAGATAAAAATTTGGTAGGAGTATATATTGGATTGAAAATTTTAAACGTTGAAATGAAAATTAAATGAGGCAAAAATCGATATAATTACTCCATCATCAATTACAGAGTATAATTGCAGAAATTAAAATGAAGAATATGGAAGGTTTGATATTTTTGTGGGAATTGCAAGAAAAGAGAGTAATTAGAGGGTTTTTTTTTTTTGAATAAATGGAAAAATTAAAGGAAGGTAAATATTTGTACATGGAAAATTGGATCTTTTTGTAAAAAACTAAGAAGCTGATTGACGGAATAAACTAGGAGTAATTGTTGAATGTTGACCCATTAAAGATAGCTATGAACAAGAAGAAGATTCCAGATTTTATTTTAATACTTTGTAAAAAAATTGGGCCCTTTGGTTTTGGGGCTCTTTGCAGTAGGTCTGGTTACACAGGCCCAAAACCGGCCCTGAGTATAAGCAATAATAACATTCAGAATTTCCTTGCCACATAACAACTTCACCCTTATCAACCTATAACTCTTCTAATAGACCGCGATTACTTCTTTCAATAACCTCTCATCAAGAATCACACCAACCCCATTTCTAAGTCTACCATTTCTAGTCATGTGGCTCAATTCCTGTCCAACGTACCACACTTTGTACCCTAAAACCAAGCCTCAAGCTTCTTCTCTTATCTACTTTGTCTCTTGGAGACACATGACGTCATCACGTCACACGTCTTCTGTTCATCACTTCTACCACCTCAGTTGATTTCCCCGTAAGAGACCCCACATTCCAAGAACCAATTCCTAAACCACTCCCTCATCTCATGCTCACTCGTACTACGCTCACTCGTACCACGTCCCTCGTACTACACTACCTAATTCCACACTATCTTGTGCCCCCAACTACAAGGCCTTGATCAATTGACACTACACTCGGGCATTGTGGTGCGTCGCTTTTGGGCGACAACCTATCAACCCTTGCAAACTTATCACTAAACTCGGGTCTAGGAAGTGCAACGCGTCACTTAGTTGGGAATTCCCAATGGCAAGCCCTTGTTCATTTGACAACACACTCGGGCAATGTGCCGCGTCACTTCTGGGCGACGACCTAGCAACCTTTGCATACCTGTCACTACTCCTGGGTTTGGGAAGTACAATGCGTCGCTAGTAGAGAACGCCCCCTTGAAAATATCATTTTGGTCATGTCCTGGGATGCGACAAAGTTAAAATATCATAACCCTCCTCCTCTGTGTAGGATTGAGACTGGCAGCAAGAAGCCCACTAATAGAGTTACTTTAGGGTTTATAATGTCCCAAAATTCATATAACACTCAGTTCAAATATAATTTCAACTAATATATAATATTTACAATAAAAAATTCCATAAATTCATTTAATTAAACTAAAAACCATAACTATAATTGCATACAACAACAAAAAGCAGGCAGCAAATATACAAGTCCATAAGTCACTCTAAAATAAGAATTAGGGCAAATTCATACACTTACTAAGCAAAATATAAACTCAATATAGACTTAAAATTTAAGTCCAACATGGTCTAATAAAATCAATTGGACAGCAACCCATACACACTTACAGCAAGACCAAAGATACTAAAACACCCTTAAACTCACCTGATTTATGTATTTAGACTTAGCCCATTAATGTACAACCTCTAAAAACATAATAGGACCTAATAAGCATAACTTTAAGCATGAAAAGTAGGCAAAACGTATAAATAACTAGCTCTATTTACATCATACCTGAACTAACATGTAAGCAGCGCATAAGTGTAATTAGATCACTTAAAAAGCAACCAAAACTCATAATTTAACATAACCCATTATTATACAATACCATAAAACATAATAAGACATAATAGACACAAGTTTGACCATATATTATTTACATTCACTTCCTAATATGCTATTTTCATAAAGCTTCCAAACCTGAATATACAACAACCCTCAAACTCAACTTTGTGCATGAAATCATACCAAAACTTGCCCCTTAGGAATATACTCAACATGATGATACATACTTTTAGGCACAAAATCAAACCAAAACATAGCTTACACACTCTCAACATTAGGAGCAATATACAACAATACCTATGGTGTATTTTGAGTCTTAAAATCATGTATAAACTCATTAAAATATCATACAAAGATCTCGTAACAATGTAACATCAAGGCTTTGATATCTATCAAGTTTGGGCACAAAAACATGGATTAAAATAACTAATACCTGCTCTACAATACACCAATTACAACAAACATAAGGTGATAAAAAAAATCATGTACTAACCCACCCCTAGACATGTTTTCTACCCATACTTTAATCTATGCCTAAAACCTACCAGTTCTAACCTAATAGAAAACAAATAGTGACCTTGATGTATAGGTAGGCCACCAAAAATCAGAAGAAGAGGAGGTTTTATTCTTTCTTACATCTATTTGTTTTCTCTCTCCTTTGTTTCGTTCTCAATTCAAAATTTTATTTCTCCTCTTTTATTCCTTCCTTATAAGTTAATTTTATTTCTTACCTCACATTCCTTCGACTTTAACTTCTCTGTCCTTTGACTTTGGATGTTCTCAAATTTGTCACCATTGTTGCATTCTTCATTGTCGTCATGCATCTTTAATGCGATTGTGAATCTTATGGTAATTTTGATCTTTTTTTATTTTTGGATTATAATATGTGAATGTTATAAAATAGTTAACTTCTATCAATTTTGCATTGTGTGTGATTCCTTATATATCATGTTATAGATCGATAATTATTGCCTCTATGATAAACTAATATTAGATTTAAGGTGGATATTCAAATTTTAAGAGTTAAAATAATTACAATCGAACTTGTGATAATTTCTGTAAAAATAAATGAATACGCATTACTTTGAAATTGAACATTTTTTACAAAACAAACATTTAGTACACTATAAAACGAATATTTAGTACATAAAAAACGAACATATTCTAACCACTTATTTTATCTTAATTTTTTGTTAATAATTATATACAATGAAGTTCTAACCAATATGAATACATGAAAATCATGTTCTTTTTTAATATACTAAATGTTCATTATTTTTTTTTTACGTGTTCAGTTTTTACATGTTTATTTTTTTGTACTAAATTTTTATTTTATTTAATGTGTTCATATGTTTTGATGAAGTGTTCTTTTTATAAAGTATGTTAAAACTATGTCATGATTGTATGATAAATGCTCATTTTTAATATACTAATTGTTCTTTTTTTTTGACATGTTAACTTTTTATTATTAAATGTTAATTTTTTTACGTGTTCATTATCTATTACTAGATGTTCAATTTTATTTTACGTGTTCATAAGTTCTTTTTTACTAAATGATCCTTTTAAAGTCGTGGTAGAGCAATTTAATGCATATATGACAATCATATTCATTTTTAATATACTAAATGATCATTTTTTTAAACATGTTCAATTCTTAGTACTAAATGTTCTTATTTTACATTTTCATTCTAAATGTTCATTTTTTTTAAGTTAATGTTGTTCAAAATTTTCCACTAATTTTCATTTTATAGGGCGTGGTGCATCTAGGATAGCTGGACTAGGGTGCAGCTAAGACTAATTGCCCTTTTGGGCTCACTTACGATGTGTTTGTTAAACTTAAGAAGAGAGTGTATTAGGCCCTAATAGCTGCTCACTTACCCGCCTAAAGCTAGGTCCAAAATCTACTTAAAAGCTCGAAATTAAACAACAAGTAATAGGCCCAAAACTATATTAGGGAAGAGAAGTATCAGAGGCAATTTAAAGCGCGTTTTATAACGATATTATAAATAATATTAATATCAAAAGTAATTACAATAATAACAATAATGAACATAATATATATATATATATATATATATATATATATATATATATATATATATATATATATATATATATATATATATATATATATATATATATATATATATATAATGAGAACCAATTAAGGCTAAAATAACCAAGGCTAAAATAAGAACTAGGATCTAATCTAGGCCCTCAGATCATGTTAATCGAATGGCTCACATGCTTCCCGTGTCATTAATGACATTTTTGTAATATTTTAACTTTATAAAGTAGTTTCTAGTTTCATTTCTCAACAGTAAATGAAAATTTAGTAAAGTAAATGAAATCAGTCTTAAAGTAAATGAAATTGCCTTAAAAGTTAAAAAAACTGGAAAAAAGTTTGAAAATAGCGAAATTACGAGAATGCCATTAATGAGAGCGGGTGCAATATGAGCCATTAGATGGAGTGCGATCAATAGCTGAGATTAGTTCCTAGTTCCTATCATTCACCTTGGTTCTTACATGATCTCAATTATATATATGTATATATATATATGTATATATATATATATATATATATATATATATATATATGTATATGTATGTATATGTATATATATGTATATGTATGTATATATATATATATGTATATGTATATGTACACACACACACACACACATATATATATATATATATATATGTATATATATATATATATTTATATATATATATATATTTATATATATAAATGTCATGTTAATTGGTCATCTTGCTTCCCGTGTCATTAATGGCATTTTCGTAATATTTTAACTTTACAAACTAATTTCCAGTTTCATTTCTAAAAAATAAATGAAAAGTTAGTAAAAGTAAGTAAAATCAATCATAAAATAAATGAATTTGCCTCAAAAGTTTTAAAACTGGAAAAAAATTTAAAAATTCACAAAATTATAAAAATGCCATTAATGAATGCAGGTGAGATGTGAGCCGTCGGATAGAGCACGATTTAAAGCTGAGATTGGTTCCTAGTTCCTATTATTCACCTTGGTTCTCATGTATATATATATATATAAAGACGAATGCAAAACCAATAATATTATTCATTTCTAATGATCTAATTGACATTATAATGAGTTTTATAAATAGAAGAACTAAATTATTGTTATAAACAATATCAATTTGATAAACGAATTGACAGAATCACCCTATATAACTTCACTTATCAATATTGATATGATTGAACGTAAAACGTCTTAAAAACCCTAAAATCATTTTATACTTATCAAATTGGCATTGTAGTCAAGGAATCACCCATGATGACTCGTATCAATCGCAATACGTTAAACATCAAAATTGCATATAATTTATGTGTAACACTTACTGAATTGACGCTTAAGGTTAAGGAATCACCCTTTAAGGCTATATCAATTCAAACATGTCCAATATAATGAATTGATTAAAACTCAAATTAAAAACCTTTTAAATATCAAATTTAAATTGTTTCGTCAAAATATTAAAATTAGGGTTTCGAGCTTGGGATGACACACAAATCAGAATAATGATTTTGATGATTTAATTAACATTAATTAGAATTTGAGATTTTAAATTAATAGTTAGGTTTAATGTGTTAAAATGCACATAAAATAGTGGTTCGATAATACTAGGCATTACAAAGTATGTCGTGAATACTTGTAGAAGACTATTTTCTAACATGATAAAGCAATGACCTCGCATATGCATCTCATGTAGTATCTTAGTTGTCTATTGATTATTTCCCAATGAGAATCACATGCATGGATAATCAAGGTGACTACAATAGCTTCAATTAGTTGTCTTTTGATTATTTTCAGTTGATGGGATTCACATGGATAAGCAAGTGATTACACTATAGCTTAGCTGTCTATTGATTATTTCAAATTAATGAGACTCACATGGTACATTATCTTATTAGCTGTCTATTGATTATTTAATTTTCAATAAAGAGATTCACATGCATAAGTAAGTGATTACATACACTATCATATTTGTCTATTGGTTATTTCCAATTAATGAGATTCACATGAATAATAAAGGTTATTACACTAGCTTGTCTATTAATTATTTTCAATTAATGAGATTCACATGTAAAAGCAAGACATTAGCTTAGGTATCAATTGATTGTTTCCTATTAATGAGATTCACATGAATTATCAAGTGATTACACTATTTTAGTCGTCTGTTGATTATTTCTATTTAATGAGAATCACATGGATAAGAAAGTGATTACACTAGCTTAGGCCCTGTTCTTTTCACCTTAAAAAAAATATTAAGTAAAAATAATTTCAGTTCAGTAAAAATAAGTTCAGTTTAGTAAAATTAATTTCAGTTCAGTAAAAATAATTTCAGTTCAGTAAAAATAAGTTCAGTTTAGTAAAATTCAGTTTTCTTAAAGAAGAATTATAATAGAAAATCAGTAAAAATAATTTCAGTTCAGTAAAAATAATTTAATTTCAGTAAAAATAATTTGAGTTCAGTAAAATTAAGTTCAGTTCAGTAAAAATAAGTTCAGTTCAGTAAAAATAATTTCAGTTCAGCAAAATTAAGGTGAATCAAACAGGGCCTTAGCTGTCTATTGATGGTTTCTTATTAATGAGATTCACATGAATTATCATGTAATCACACTATTGTAGCTGTCTATTGATTATTTCTATTTAATGAGATTCACATGGATAAGCAAGTGATTACACTAGCTTAGCTGTCTATTGATTGTTTCCTATTAATGAGATTTACATGAACTATCAAGTGATTACACTATTTTATCTGTCTATTGATTATTTCTATATAATGAGATTCACATGGATAAGCAAGTGATTACATTAGCTTAGCTGTCTATTGATTATTTAATTTTCATTTAATGAGATTCACATGTATAAGAAAGGTGATTACACTAGCACAGTTGTCTATTGATTATTTCTAATTAATGAAATTCACATGGATAAGAAAAGTGATTACACTAGCATAGCTGTCTATTGATTATTTCCAATTAATGAGATTCACATGGATAAGAAAGGTGATTAAATTAGCATAGTTGTCTATTGATTTTTTCCAATTAATGAAATTCACAAGGATAAACAAGTGATCACACTAGCTTATCTATTGATTATTTCCAATTGATGAGATTCACATGGATAATAAGTGATTACATTAGCTTAGCTCTCCAATTCATTTGATTCACATGGATAAGCAATCTGATTTTACCAATTTATTAGTTGTCTATTGATTATGTTAATAAATTAATGAGATTCACATGGATAAGCATTTTGATTAGTCCATGATTTCCTCATGCATTTGATCTACGAATGTTATATAATGATCAATTTTTCTTAGATTTTTCATCAATTCTAAAATAATATAAGCCCCAAAGAAAACAAAAAAATTTCTCTTAAAGTTATTTCATCAAAGAAAGGTTGTAAAATCCAATGGATACCCAAAATGCCTTCAATGAAACACAAAGTAGTTATGATCGACTTAATGAACTTAAGGCATTCGATGAAGGAAAACTTGGAGTGAAAGGGCTTGTAGATGCAGGAATCCAAAAAATTCCCGGCATGTTTGTTAGACCGCTTGAGGATCGTTTAAAAGATTTTGGTACATGTTCCGATGATATAAGTGTGCCGGTAATAGATTTTGCACATTTTGGTGAAAATAAAGATCGCACTACTAAGATCATCAAGGAAACTATTGTGGCATCAAAAGAATAGGGTTTTTTTCAAGTGATAAACCATGGGATTCCTAAGGAGTTGTTAGAATTAATGATTGAAAGAAGTCGAATGTTTCATGAACAAGATGCCGAGACTAAAAAAATGTTCTATAGTCGCGATTTTCAGTCAAAGCCTGTGTACTTTTTTAGCAACCATGACTTGTATCAGTCAAAGGCTGCAAATTGGAGAGACACTTTTTATGTGAACGCTCGACTTACTAATGGTGAAGTTGATCCTCAAGAGTTGCCTCCTATATGCAGGTAAGTTAATTATTTGTCTCACACAATGCACACTTATTTATTTTCCAATATTGAGTTACAAAAATGTTGTTATCATACATAAGATATATACTCTCTTCATAACTAAAATAATTTCTAATTCACTCATAAACCTTGTATATAAACAAAAATCCATTTTACCTTTTTTCCGTTTACTTTTAAACAACCAAACCTTAATATCTGTTTTTTTTTCTTTTTCACTTTAAACTACAAACCTTGTTATATAAATATTTATCTTTAAAAAACCAATCTCCATAGTTTTTCTTTTTATTCTCCTTCTTTAAAACTTGTGGCAAAGGCAAACGAGATTTTTAGTTCGTGGCAAGGAGATATAATTTTTCTAAAAGTCTAAGCCTGTATATATGTATTGAATAGTCTGCTACAAAATAGTGCATTAAGCCTTAGTTCTTAAACAAATAAGTAGTATATATAGGGATGGAAATGGTTCTTTTATCCAATCCAGATAGGGTGAGTCTAGTTCCATTTTGTAAGATCTAAATCCTCTAGTTTTGGACTCAATAGATCCAAATTTGTTTCTGATAGGCATAATCTACTCTGTCTAGATCTAGTGGCCCACAAATCTTACTTTAAGCGTTTCTCATATTATTGATTTTATTTGAGAAACTTTATTTCTTTAATATATATGCCATCCGTTTCTTTTTAATTGATTTGAGCACTAAATACATAAATTACTTTGACTTATTTTTATGATTTATTCTTAATAAAAACATCAATATGAGAGGTCTTGTTTGATTTATCTCAGTCTCTTTTTTTTCAAACATTAATTGATATAAATTTGAAGTTATGTATTGAAAATTGTGGATAAATGAAACGTGCCAACTAAAATGAAAAGGAGGAATTATTTTCAGTGATTTTATAACTTTAGTTTTTGTTATTTTGAATAAATGATGTATAAGCGCGGAATCAAATAAATAAACTTAAAAATAACACTGCACTTAGATTTTATAAAAAAAATATCTAAAATAATAACTTTTTATAGCAAAAAAAGCTCACATCGATTCGGTTGATATAGATCCAGATCCCAAAATTTTGGATCCACGAATTAGATTCACCTCTAGAGAATGAAGGTGGATCTAGATCCAATAGAATTTGATCCAAATTCAACTCGTTGTCATGCCTCAACATATAAATCAACTGATTATGAAACTAATGTATATGTTAGTCATTGGTTTTTTTCATATGAGGCAACCAAATAAAAGCACCAGTGCGTTTATCCTTAACAAATTCAGACAATCAATGCAAATTAAATTGCTTCACATGTACATACACATAACTATACTATATATTTTTCAAATGGTTTGTTTTAAATATTGATTTTTATATAATGAATTCGTTTTTGCAGGGATGTGACATTGGAGTACGTTAACCATATCCATAAGCTTGCTGATCTCATACTTATGTCAATATCATTAGGTCTTGGACTTGAACCGGAATGTCTTGGAAATATGGCAAAATGTACAAAAAGCTAGGCCATAATTAACAGTTATTATCCAGCATGTCCAGAACCAGAATTGACCATTGGATTAGATGCTCATGTTGATACTTCATTTATCACATTACTCTTACAAGACAATATTGGTGGCCTCCAGGTCCTTCATGAAAAAAATGGGTTACTGTGGAGCCTATTTCTGGTGCTTTGATTGTTAACTTTGGAAAAATACTTCAGGTTTTATTTTTTTACCTCTAAAACTATATTATTAAATTTCTAATTCTTATATATAAGTGTGTAATTTTTAAGCTTTTTGTTGGTGTGTTGTATATATTTATCTTATATCTTACAGATGATAACTAATGATATGATAAAAGGAGTTTGTCATAGAGTGATTGCGAAAACAATTGGACGAAGGATTTCCATTGCAATAAATTATAATGGAATTTACACATCCGAGAAGATACATGGTCCAATAAAGGAATTAACATCAGAGGAAAATCCACCTATTAATAAGAAATTCTCAACTGAGGGCCTCATCAAAAGCTTTTTCTCGAAATCACTTGATGAGGTTGGAGCCAATCTTGATGATTTCAAACTTCAATATCATGGTGATGGAAACTAATTATCATGGAAAATCATGCTACAAATTTGTGTTTACTTGCTACAGAGTAAACAAACTTTTATGATCTTTTGTAGCAATTTATGTTTCCATTATAGTTCATGAAACACCTTTAATTACTATGTGCGTTTTTTAATCTTTATTATGCGCTTTGTAGCTTGAATGCCTTTAAACAAAATTAGAGTTTGTTTATTATGATTTGTTTTATCTTTATTATATAAGTATTATTTTCGTGCCGTATAAAAATTGTTGTGTTGTTAATAATAGTGTAATGTAGTTCAAGTTTCACATTTCAATATTGTACTGTACAGAAGCATGCATGTTCGTTCTTATAAGCATCAAATTATATAATTAAGATTAAAAATTAGTCGTTGATTATAAATGTGTTTGAGCTCACATCAACTTAGGGAAGCCTAAGCTCGAATTTATAACTAAGTATCAAATACGTTAGTAAGTTATCTTAAACTTCATTTTAAAGGAAAAAAAACTATCGATTAACGCATGGTGGTCCCAATTTTGGGAGTGTCCTTCTTAAAATAGTCCCTAGCTTATGATGATCGACTAGATAAAATGGTTAAAACACGTGTTGTATTTTTAGTGGTTCGTTTTCTTTCGAAAAATAACATGAAGATGGTGTAAATGGGATGGGGGGGTGGGGCAGTGTTTATAATGGTGGAGGATTTATTTTTGTCGCCTATCTGGCATGTATGTGGAATTAGTAAGCAGTCAAACCATGTAAAAATATATTCGGGACTCTTTGATAAGGACCCCCCTTAAGTTAGGATCATCCTGAGTTAATCAATAATTGACCCCTTTAAAAATAAGATTAGTCATAGTTGGGACTGCTGGTGTCAAATTTTCCTTTTTTAAATCCAATTGAAATAATAAATTTGTTTTTTTTTTTCTTTTTTGCAAATGAGATTTATACTCTCGATTCTTGAAAATAAATTCTTTGATATCAATTCAAGTGTAAGATGCAAACATAAATTATAAAATTAAAAAGTTATACATTACAAGATTCAAGTATAAGATTCAAGTTAATTGATAAACTAAGTAATTAATAGAAATTAATTCATGTAAGTTGACAAGTTTAAGGTAATTGCTAAGGTTTAATAGCATGACTTGCTTAATATTCATCAAGTAGTGTGTTTCTCGGCCGACGCTCCGAATTATAATTTTCGTATACACTTGTCTATAAAAAATATATTAGAAAACTAAGAAGGAAAGAAAGATAGATATTAATAAGATTAGCAAAAATGAGTAATATTAAATTTTGGAAATTTTCATTTTTACCACCTTCAAATAATGGCTTTGTCGAATTTACCACCTCCAAAAAAAACATTTACTTTACCACCTCATAAAAAAATTAAACATCAGTTTTACCACCTCATCTAAGCTCAGGTGACGGAAAACGCTTGTGGGGCCCAGCATAACGGCTAGTTTTTGATTTTTTTTCCCAAATTTCTCTCGATTTCCCTTTTATTTAAACCTAGTTCTTCATTTGTACACCAAATTCTTGCAGATTGGAGATTAATTTTTGCGATTTTCTTCACAAATTAGTATTTTTGGGCAACCTTAACAATCCCAAACCCTCTAATTATCAAACAATCAATTGAACTCCTCGAAAACAAACATAAAAAAGGTAAGCCATTGTCGTTAATTCTGTAGCAATTTTCATGATTTTTGTTGTAATTTTTTGCAATTCGTTGCGTGATTATGTTGCATTTGCTAAGAGTAATTGAAATTGGGAGTTTTGTGAGGTCAATTAAACCCCAAATTCAATTTAAATACTTAGGGTTCATGTAAGATTAAATTAGATTGGGGGTTTTTGTTATGTGAATTGGCTACTGAAATTAGGGTTATATTATGGTGATTGTGTTCAAATACAATTAATTTCATTCCTGTTCTTATTGAATTTCAGAAGGGAATGTCTTTAGTTAGCATGTCACCCTCAAAGGAGAAAAAATGCCATTGTGGAGTTCCAATGTCTAGGCTGACTACTTGGACTAGGGAGAACCCTGGACGCAAGTTTAGGACCTGCAAATTCTATGATCCTGTGACTGCGTCAAGGGGTGGGTGGATCAACCAGATGGAACACCTTGGCAAATAGAGGTGATTAACAACTTGCTGCTGGACAAGAAACTAATGAAGGGAGAGCTAAATGACATGAAGAGGGAAGTTGATGATGTTAGTGGACAAAGGAGGTGCTTGCTCAATGAGATTGACATCTTGAAGATGAAATGCAAAGCTCTTAGCTCAGACAGGAAGAAGATGAGCAAGGAAGTGCATGGCAGCAATGCAGCAATAAAGAAAATGCTCACAGTACATGCTATTGTTGTGTTTTATTGTTTTGGTTTGGTACTGGCTATGTATTTTAGATCTTAGGTTCATTTTGGAATGCTTAGAAACAAAAAAATCCCAAACTTATGTTTTCTTTTGTTGAATTATTATGTGTGGATGTTGGGATGACATTTCTTGTATTACTTTTGACTAAATAAATGGGAAATGGAACTTTTTGGTAGAAACATATCACATTTCATATTAGTACTTGCAACACAATGTTGTTAATTGTTTTACATTGGCTGAGACAAAAGTTCCTTTGTGCAAAATCATTGTTCAACTACCAAATATAATGCCTACTATACACATGAGTAGTTAATAAACTTGGTTGTCTATTACAAAATACTAATGAGTAGACCTAGGGTCACAGTTGATTGAGATCCTTGTCCTTCTTGCTTCTCATTACATGAAGCTTGGACCTGGTCTGTATTTTGACTTTGGGAGGGGTAGTTGCTGGCACTCTTGTGGGCTGACTCAGGCTCCTCTTGCTCCTGGTAACAGGCTGAGTTGGCAAAGGCTATGTTCTTGTTGCAGGCTGGCTTGACACAGCAGTTGCAGGTGCAGCATTACTTGACCCAGCCTCTGCTGTTGTTGGAGGGTGATATTGTGGTAACTTCAGTGCAGCCTGTAATCACAGTATGACAAGACTCAGAAACAAAGCCACTAAATACACTCAAGTCACAAAATACACAAAATACACAAAATACCTGTCTTGCTGCTTTCTCTTCACTTTTCTTCCTCTGTTCCTTACGCCAAGGAGTCTGCATCTGTGGCCTCCCACCCTTTGGATTTGTTGCAGGTGGGTTAGGCTGTTCTAGTGCTGCTTCAGCCTTGCATGTTTTGGCAAAGTGGCCAAACCCACCACAGTTCTTGCATTGTTTCTTCACCTTTGGCTTCTTTCCCTCAGGTGCTGCAGAAGTGCCCTCCCCTGGTTCAAGCTTTCTCTTATTTTCCTTAGGTCTTCCTGGCTGCACTTTCAGCACAGGTGGCAAAGGCTGTCTAAGCTTGACCTTTTCCCAATTCTGAGGGCCAGGCATTGGCTGTATTGGGTTCTCATATGCAGCCAATTATGTCACCCTATAGTAATGTGGGTGCACATACAACTCAGGATCATCCCTTTTGTCCATTATGCAAGCAAATGCATGGACACAAGGTATTCCTGTCAACTCCCATCTATAACAAGTGCATTTTCTCTCTTGTAGATCCACAATGCACTGATCATCCTTGTATTTCACCTCATAAATTTCATCCCTTGAAGCTGTAACCTCACATGTCCTGGCATACTTCTCCAACCCATCAAAGACTTTGTTGACAAATGGGGTTAGTAAACCTTCCCAAGACTTTGCTGCCTCCCATTTGTCATTACTCCTCTTCATCATATATCTTCTAAGCCATTCCATTTGAGTTAGAATAGGCTTGTCTCTGGCATCTCTAATCACTTCATTAAATGTCTCACACATGTTGTTTAACAACATGTTAGACTTGTAGTTTGTAGAGAAAGCATGCCTTGACCAGTGCTGGGGGTCAATGTTTGACAGCCACTGGTATGCTTCTTCATCCAAAAAATTGATACTTTCCATAGCAACCTCAAACTCAAACTGATACAACCACACACATGAAAACCATTCAACACAACATAGACACATGACATACAATTTTCACAAAACAGAAACACATGCAATTATGTGCAAAACTAAATGTAGATAAATGGGCAAAATTCACAAGTATTTGGCCAAAAACCAAACTAATACAAGCTAAACACAAAATCACCTAGCATACATTATAGTTCACCATAAAACTGACATGAAAGAACCTAAATAGAAGCTTACCAGAGTGCTTGCCCTAGCAGCAGCCCAGAACAATTCCTTGAAAGTTGCACCATGAAATTTCAGTTTGAAATTTGACCAAATATGCCTCACACAAAATCTGAGCTCAGCTTTAGGGGCCACATCTGCAAATGCTTCTATGAGACCCTACACACAAGGCAAAAGCAACAAGTTAGTGTCCAAGCTAAGTCAAATAAAGCAAAGTCAAGTAAACACAAACACAGCCCACTTACTTTCTGTCTGTCAGACATAAAAGTCAAGCCATCTCCTTGGTCATACACACAAAGTGCCTTGAGCAAGCTCTCCAGAAACCAGCACCAGTTGTCCTTGTTCTTTATCTCTGTAGTTGCCCAAGCAATTGGGAAGATGGCATTATTGCCATCTTTTCCAACTGCAACCAAGATCTGCCCAGGGTATGCCCCTTTTAGATGGCACCCATCCACCCCAATTACTGGTCTGCAACCAGAAATGAATCCATCCCTAAGTGCAGCTAAGCACACAAACATCCTCATAAAAATTGGCCTTTCAATTTGACCAATATCATCCACCACCACATTACACTCACTCCCTGGGTTCCATTTCAGCATTGCCTTCCCATAGTCCCAAACCTTTGAGTATTGCTCTGCTGAAGAGCCATATATTATAAGCTTTGCCCTGCTTCTAGTTAACCAAGCCTTGGAGTATGTAATTTTGATCCCCAAGTCATTCAAGGCCCTGTCCTGAATCTGTCTGATCTTCCATCTGGGGTTGCCCCTGAACTCCTCCAAGTACCTGTTAGCAAGGAACTCTGTTGTCACCTTGTTGTTCATTTTACTCCTAACACACCTATGCTTCAACCTTAGTGTCTTAATTTGCCAAGCCTCTGATTTCACAAGCCTTGTTGCATAGAACTTGAACCTACACCTAACACCCTTAGTACATGTACACTTCACTATCCTACAACTGTTCTTGTTATACACACACTTGCATTTCCTTTTGCAATATGTTGTCAACCTCTTTGAATCATTGTGAAGAAGGTAATACTCATACCTATTTTCAATTGCATGTTGTCTCAAAGCTTTTCTCACTGTTTGCACATCACTGAACCTTTGACCAACTACAAATTTGATAGCCCTTTCAAAGTCCGTCTCAGGGTTAAACCAAGTAACACTACCCTGATCATCATCTGAATCACCTTCCACACTCTTTAGCTCATTAGAATCACAAGCTGCCTCCTCTTCAACCCTCACTTCAATTGTCTTAAGATTTCTTTCTATGTCAAACCCTGTGTCCTCATCATCACTTTGATCCCCTCCTTCAGTAACTCCCCTCAAACTACCTTTCACCTCACTGTTAATATGGTCTAAATTTTTCTTCAACCACTCTTCATCATCATCAGAGTATAAGTCCTCCTCTCCCTCATCAACTTCTAACTCAAAATCACTCAACTCAGAATCAGAAGACTCTGTATCACCATCCTCATCAGTAAACACATCACTGTCATCCCTTAAGCTCCTCACTCTTTCTTTTATTTTTCTCACTAAATTAGCAAGATTTCCAGTCTCATCCCCAACCTTAGCCTTACCCTTATCTGCAGCAGTGAGTTTACCCTTCCCTTTATGTGTATTAGCATTCACTTTCTCTGCCCTAGGTTGCCTCTCCTCAGCCTCTCTGTCATGTATAACAATGCCCTTTAACCTAGGGCTTCTCATAAATGGCTCTTCTTCAGTGGGCTTACTAAGTTCTAGGCTGGGTTTATATACTTTAGGCCCACCAAACCTCTTTTTCAGTTCCTTCCTTTGTGCAGGGGTTAGCTCATTCCCAGCTATACATTTGAAGGGTGTTTTGTTAGTCCCTTCAATTGGCTCATGACTGGTAACATACATCTCACATGCCCCCTCTTTGTTTACAGACTCTAGGAAACCATTCACCTCACCATCAACAAGCTCCCTTTTACCATTCACCCAAGACTTGCCCTTTTGTTTATACTAGCAACTAAACCCCCTAGGAACCTTCACATTCACATACACAACCCATGTATAGCTGCTTGCCTCAAAAAGTGTACATCTATCTTATTTTTTTCCATTTTTCTCATCCAATAAACCCACCCACCATCCCAAGTTAACACCCTCCTATTTTTACCAGCTAAAGAAGGTATAAAGGCACCCCCTACTGTAATTTTTAAGTCCGCTGTGTCCATTCTGCAACAATACCAAAAAAGCACACACAACAATAACCAATTTCAGTAATTACAGTAAACAACAACAACCAATTCACCAATTACAGCACGTAAAAGCAATTCACATTGACTGTGCACTAAATTAACAGTAAACAAGTAAATCTAATTAACTAATTATTTAACAAATGCACACTCTAATTCAGTCAAAGATTCGCATAATTAGGGTTTATAATAGTTTAATTCACACCCAAAAAAAGCATACTTTACCCCAATTGACAACCATAAATCCAACGAAATGTACTAATAAAGGGTTTAAAGTACCTCTTGTAGTTAGGAATCTCGATTTCTGTCAGCAAATTACCAAGCTTTTGGTCCCCTCACCCTGTGGAAGATGACAAGAGAAGCTTATGTGTTGCAATTTTGTGGTTTCAGCTCGATTTCAACCACCCAAATTGATCTAGGGTTTCAGTTTTTACAGAGAGAAAGAGAAAAATCAAAGGAGAGAGAAGCAGTTACAGTAAGAATCAAGAAAAATCAAAGGAGAGAGAGATGAAAATTGATGAGGAAGTGAGAAATTTGGTGAGAAATTGATTATGGAAGATGAGAAAAGGAGGAGAGAGAGGGAAATCGATTTTAAAAAAATTAAATTGGAGGGAAGTGACAGTTAGCTGGGCCCCACAAGCGTTTTCCGTCACCTGAGCTCAGATGAGGTGGTAAAACTGATGTTTAATTTTTTTATGAGGTGGTAAAGTAAATGTTTTTTTTGGAGGTGGTAAATACGACAAAGTCATTATTTGAAGATGGTAAAAATGAAAATTTCCTTAAATTTTTATAAATTTATTAATTGTTTGTCATATGTAATAGGTCGGAATCACACAAAATCAACCAAAAAACTCAAAATAATAAGAGTAGGGTTAGAGCTTGATGCATCTTTCTCTTTATTATTTTCTTCCTCTTCTTCATCTCCATTAAGTTAACCTGTTACATCTTGTTCATTCTCCCCCCCCCCCACCCAAAAAAAAACTAGGAAAATTTTCCAAGAATAATACCACCTTTCACCGGTCTTCCAAGAATAGAATGACCCTTGGATTATTTCAAAATAATACGCCATTTGCTACACATTTGCAAAAAATAGAACAAAAAACATATAACCTGTTTTA
Organism: Chenopodium quinoa; assembly: GCF_001683475.1. Taxonomy (NCBI): domain Eukaryota; kingdom Viridiplantae; phylum Streptophyta; class Magnoliopsida; order Caryophyllales; family Amaranthaceae; genus Chenopodium; species Chenopodium quinoa. The sequence goes on along the minus strand of NW_018744239.1, from coordinate 26,449 downwards.
AAGGTTACATTTGACAAGTGTCACATGTGTGATTGGTTGAAATAATTTAATTTAATTTTAACATTTTTTTATAATACTGATTTTAAAAAAAAACTTTTAAAATAATTAAAACCGAAGAAAAAATTGAAATTTAAAAAAAAAAACCCCTCCCCCTTACGTCACCAACCTCACCGTTGGGCCCTCCCCATAACCGGCAACAGCCAGAGCCCCTCTACCTGTCACCAATAGCACCCCTCTTGACCCAGATCTATACCTTTGAGCCACCGGCCCAAGATATAGGAGTTTTGGGGTTCGATGGGATTTTAAACCTTAAAACCACCACTCGATTTTGGGGTTTTAGAGTTACTGTGGTGGTTCAAAGGGGGAAGGGGTTGGAAACGACTATGGGAGGGGCAAAATTGGTTCTCCGACAAAATGGAGGTGGTTTGGGTGCCAGCCGGTGGGGAATTGAGGGTTTTTGAGGAGAGGGAAGAGGGTTTTCGAGGTGAAGGAGAAGGGTTTTCGGGTACGAGGAAGATGGTTGAGTGGAAGGATATAGGTGGTCGGTGTCTGAGGAGCGGTGCCGTCAGCGTCGGGGTAGGGGCACTGGCCGCCGGAGGTAATGGGGAGGCCCGGTGATAGGGGTGGCTGTCGACAGGGATAGGGAGGTTTTTTTTTTTGTTTTTTTTTCAAATTTAAGTATTTTTTAAAATTTTTTTAAGGTTTTTTATTAAAAAAAAAAAATTGACCAACGACATTGTGACACTTGTCACTAGTAACCTATTAAATAGGTTACAAACCGGTTACATTACATTTTTGGCAGATATGTATCAAAGGTCGTTTTATTTTGAAATAATCCAAAGGTCGTTCTATTCTTGGAAGACTGGTGAAAGGTGGTCTTATTTTTGGCAAATTTTCCAAACAACTAAGTAAAATAACATGTGTTTTAGATCTAAAAATGGAGTAAAAGATCTCGTATGGGTGAGTTAATTTCTTAAAGTGTTCTCTAAATTAGTTGCAAAAGATTTTTGGGGGGTGGAAGCTATGAAGTAGAATGGTAGATAATGGTGACGGGTGGCTAATGAACGATAGGAGTTTAATTAGTGTTAGAAGTGAGAGAATACTCATTTTATGTGGCCATGTGGGTGACTGGTTAGTTAGAAACTAATATTGTGCTATGAATTTTATATGGCCAACGAAGAGGCTATGTCTTACTAAATAAAGTGGACTAAGAGTTTTACAGTTGTGGAATTGGTTCCGGGTACAAGTCGGCTACTGGGTTGAAGAAGATCTCGAATTCGAACCACTTATAACCAGTTTTAGGCTCGACAGGTTCTAACCAGCTCCGGGTCCGGGACATAGTACCCCGTATATATTTTTGCTCACCCTTAGTTTTTATGCATTGTATCCGAGGCCCGACATATGAAACTTCTTTGTATATCTTTTAAATGCATTAATTTGATTTTTGCACTATTCTTATATCAAATTTGACTTTTATTTATTAATATATTAAAAACATATGTTTTTTTTTACAATTAAAAATTTTATTAATTACAAAAGGAAAATAACAGTTAAGAATACAGCCAAAGAAGCCAAAAAACTGACTCATCAGTCAAAATAGCTAAAAAAAACAAAAACAGACATCAAAAAGATCAATTGTCTAACAAGAATTTCCTCAGAGTTTCACTAGATATGCAAGCAACTTTGAAATTGATCTCCTTGAATAGCAGAGTAGCAGACATAGCTTTGTGACATTGATTAAAGACCTGATCATTCCTGTGCAGCCATATGGCATACAGACAATCAACAAGGTACATCAAGAATAGTTGACGCTTAACAGTCTTCGTCTTAGCACTTTTCACAGTCCAAGCTAGCTCATTAGATAAAGTATTAGGAGATCTATCAAAACGCAGGAGCTTAAGAACCATAGTCCAAAACTGAGCAGAGAAATTACACTAAAAGAACATATGTTCAACTGACTCAAGCACTGCATTACATAAACAACAATTCACATCTGTCACAATACCCCAAGCAGCCAACCTGTCTCTAGTAGGGAGTCTATTGTTAACAGTTAACCAAGTAGAGAATAAGATCTTAGGAGAAGCCTGATTTTGACACAAAACTCTATTTTAGGGAACTTTCTCAAAGTCACCCTGTAGATGATCTCTTTAATAGAAAATGACCCATTTTTCACAAACTTGCCCCATCCACCAACAGAAGTAATGACTTGAGAATAGTCAAATATTTTCCTTAGAGCCCAAGAGCTGTTGGCAGGACACCTAACAGTCCAAATGTCATTGTTCTTCATATAGTATGCATCTACCCATCTTACCTAGAGCTTGTCTTTTTTGCAAGAAATAGCCCATTAGAGCTTACAAATGGTAGCTTTGTTCTAATTGATCATATCCTTGGTATTCCATCCACCATCCACCATCCACCCTAGGGAGACAAAGAGTATTCCAGGCTGCAAGAGCTTTTTTTGAAGCTTCAATGTTTCATGTCCAAAGAAACAGTCTGCAAAACCTCTGAATTTCCTTAATAGCTTTCTTAGGGATAATAAAAATCTGGCACCAATATGTCTGCAAGCTTAATAAAATCACCTTGACCAACTGTAGTCTGCCAGCATAGGAGAGATTCCAGTTTTTAGCTCTTGCAATTACCCTTTCAATTAAAGGTTTACAATCAGCATAAGAGAGCTTGGTAGTAGCAAGGGCCACACCCAAATATCTGAAGGGGAAAGAACCAGCTGGAATTTGTAGCTTAGTAATGATTTGCTGCTATTCACCCCAATAAACTCTACCAATGTAAACATTACTCTTCTCTAGGTTGGCTTCTAAACTAGAAGCACAAGAAAACTTTTGAAAAGCTTGAAAGAGCACAGTAACAGAGATTATATTAGGCCTACAGAACATCAAAAGGTCATCTGTAAATATGATATGAGTGATATTCAATTTTTCACATTTTGGATGAAAATTGAAGTTGAGTCATTTTTCAAGTAATCCATGTTTTTGGACAAGTATTCCATGCCTATTGCAAAGAGGAAGGGAGAAAGAGGGTTTCCTTGTCTCAACCCTTTCTTGGAAGGGAAAGGAGGGCTAGGCTTTCTATTAATAAGGATGCTATAAGAGACTCAGGTTAGGCAAGCAAAGATCCAATCTCGGAATTTATCTGGAAAGTCAAGCTCTTGCATAACACTACTCAGAAAACTCCATTCAATGAAGTCATAAGCCTTTTTGAGATCAACCTTTATCATACACCTAGGAGAGATATGTTTCCTAGTATAGCACTTAATAAGCTCTGTTTCCAAAAGGATATTATCGGAAATATGTCTTCCAAGAATGAAACCTGCGTGACAGTCATTAACCACATATCCCACCACTAACTGAAGCCTTGCAGTCAAGATCTTTGCAATGATTTTGTAGATCATAGAGCAACAAGCAATTGGCCTGAAGTCTTTAACTTTTGTAGGATTAGAGACTTTAGGAACCAAAGTAACAACAATGCAATTAGTTTGTTTTAGGAGCTGCTTCTTATCAAAAAATTCCTTAACAACCAAACAATCCTATTTCAAAGTAACCCAAGCCTGTTTGAAGAAAACAGAATTCAACCCATCAATTCCAGGGAGCTTTTTTTTATCATCAATCCCATTTAGAGCACTTTCAATTTCAAGGTCAATTCTAGGACCAGCTCTCATTATGGGGAGGTTAATCATAAGAAGATGAGTAGCACAAGACCCAAGTAAGCCACCATAGTTACTGAGGATTTTATTCTGAATTTCATCATGTTTAGTCAGTTTCTCATTTTGCTAATTATAAATGATAGAGATTCTATTAACTCTATGCCTTTCTTTGACAGAAGAGTAAAAGAAATGATGGTTAAAATCCCTAGTGTGAAGCCATTGAAGTCTTGATTTTTTTCTTAGAGTAGTCTCTTCAATCTTTAGCCATTTTTTAAGAATAGCAACATTGTTTCTTTCCTGTTGAAGAAGATCAAAATTAGAATAATCACTATGCAGTTGAGATTGTATAGTATTCAGGTCTGCACGAGCAATCTTAATTTTCTCTGAAATGCCCTTGAACTCCTCCTTATGTAGGCTCTTAAGTTTCCCTTTGATCATCTTCAGCCTTGACCAAACAGAAAATATAGCAGAGCTAGCAACCTCATTACTCCAACATTCATTAACAATAGGAAGGAACTCTTTATGATCAGCTGGGTAGTCAAAGAACTTGAAAGGTCTTCCACCCCCAGGAGCATTATGAATACATTCCACCAAGATTGGGCTATGATCAGAAATGGATATGCTTAGATATTCAGCAACTATATCACCTTTAATCATCATCCGTTCTGTATTCCCAAGACACCAGTCTATCCTACTAGCAGTATTAGTGCTCGCATCACCTTTATGCCAAGAATAATAGTGACCTATACTCTTAATAACAGTAAGATTATAGGTAGTGATAAACTCAGAAAAATCATGAATCTCATGCATAACTAACAATAGTGCCATTAACACGATTAGAGAGATTTAACATAATGTTAAAGTCCCCAGCAATAAGCCAAGATTGATTGCCAACAGAAGCAAAGATACTCCCTAACTCAACCCACAAAGCTTTCCTGGTCTCAACAGAATGCAACCCATACACAGCAAAAAAAAAAAAAAAAAAAAAAAAAAAAAAAAAAAGAAAAGATTGACCAAGAGTAAGATCAATAATTTCACAATGAATAACTTGAGAAGAAATAAAGAGAATTGAAACAGTAACATTGTTAGGCTGGCACCCCAACCAGATTTTGCCTCTATCACAAAAACCATAGTTCGTTTCCCATTGCCAAAGTCTACCAAATTTCTTCATATATTTATTACAATTTTGCGGTTTTACTCTAGTTTCTAGCAGAGAATACCTTAGAAGGGTCATCCAACCCCCTTATATTCCAAGTGCATAGACTAATCATCAAACATCTGGAGGATCCTCAAGTACATCCTGAGTAGAACTGGCTTCTGCATCCACATTTTCCACTTCTGCCACATCCATTTCCGAGAGAGAGAGTTAAAGGTATTAGATGAGCTAATAGGAACTCCTCTATTCTTAGCTTTCTTTGTAGCAACTCTCCATCCTTCATCAGCACCAGATTGGTTACCAATAAATGTGTGGTGTTCAGGAGTGCTCACATTATTGGCATTGGTTGGTTGAAGCACTTGGTTAGGCTGCTGATTAGTTTGTTAGGGATGCACGTTCTTAGGCACCCATACTTGCTTATGAGTTTTCTTCATAGGAGCAACAAGCTTGGCCAGCTTGTTATAAGCAGAGCAATCATGCCCTGACATCTGACGTTTTTTTACAGTAAGCTGGCTTCCAATCACAAACCACCTTTTGCTTGAACGCAACTCCAATCTCATCTTCAATCCAAACATGGTCAGGGAGTGTAGTTGTAACATCCATTTCCATCAGAATACAAGCAAAAGAGACCCTCTATTGCCTAGTAGTGCAGTCATCAGCAAATAAGGGAACACCTAAGGTGCTAGCAATTCTAGTCAGAGAATCAGCACTCTAGCAATTTAAAGGAATATTAGGGAGCTTAATCCAAAGAGGAATCGCTTTCAAGATTTCCTCATAGAAGTTAAAATGAGCAGACCATGGCTTGATTATCAGTGGTTTATTCAAAAAAATTGTAAGGTCCACCAATCAAAATCACATCTCTATCCTCAATAGAATTAAATTGAACAACAAAATATACATCATCATGCAAGAAAACATTTGGAATTTGAACTTGATTCCAAATTGAGGCAGTATACCTTTTCACCACTGAAAGAGTGGGAGTATCTCCAACAACATAAAGTATAATCGAAGCAAGCCATTTCAAATTCATAGCCTCAGTCTCTGCTTTCTGCATTTGAGCAACCTTCTTCCCTTCTTTCACCACCGGAGTAAAAAATTGCAGAGCTACACCCTTGCTCGTCAATGGAGAACGCTGAAATAAAAACTTGTCCAGGTAGTTTTTGGATTATCCATGTCAAGCCGGCGCTGAACTTGTTTCTCCTTGCCCATAGTGTTAGTTCTTCCTCAACAATATTCCCCATAGCATTCAAACAATGAGTTTCATCCTCAATCGCATAAGTTGAAGCATTCCCAGATCTGACTGAAGTTTCCCCCAAACTCTGAGATTTGGTTACTGTTCCATAGATTTCATCGTTCACTAAAGGAAAACCCAAAACTCGCTTCTGCTCTATTAAACTCTCATGCTCCTTCCTAGTAATAAGCCCAGCACTTGAATGAACTAGCGGAGACTGAACCAGCTCCACCTGACCACCCATTCCATTCGGCACCAGCATAGTCCTAAGATCGACATTACCACTAGCTCCTGAAGTAACACCACCAGTAGTTATTATTGAAGTAGATCCATTCTTCTCCAATATATTATTCAAGGATGAGTTCTTTTTCTTCTTCGCCATATATGGAGGTTAGTTTATGTTAGTAATCGCCCTAAACATGCACCAGAAACCCTAGAGAAAGAAGTTTATGATACCTCGTAATTGATTTTGATAAGTTTGAGTTTAAAAAAACACATGTTTTATATGTTTCTGGATTAATCAAAGTGTATATTTTTAATATTTTTTTTATACTCTTACTTTTGCTTCACGATAGAACCCCCAAGTTTATCAAAAATACATCAAAATACCCTTAGTGACTAACAACCTTTAGTTCTACTAGTCGTTAACCTTTAACTCACCCATTATCACCTCCCAGGTTTAGCCTATGCCTACTAAAAACTTTCATGTCAATAAGGCTTGGCCTTAGTGCATAGATGAACCAAGCTTTGGAGTCGCTTCGTCCCCATTACACGATCATAGAGTCGTCGTCCGTATTCACACATGTGCTCTCAAAATACCAAATGACTTGCTACGCAACCGAACATTCAACTATGATGCATTTGTGACCAACCCTTGAAGCCAATTAATAGTAAGAACATAGAACCTTTACATTTAGGTTACGAACTTCATTGCATTATTTGTAACTAAATGTTAAGTGTGCATATTTGTTGCTTCTATGCTGATACTATGGCTTTTAACGTGTTTACGAGTGGTCTAAATTCGTATTGTAACTTATGCCGCGTCGAGTAAAAAAAACTTGATGAGAACATAGATTCAGCGAGCCACGCTGCATGTGTAACATGCCAGTTTTTGGCATGCATTACATACTTGAACACAATGCCACATTGTAGTTTATCACACACAAAACTACCATGACACATGTAGACACCCAATTATGTCTCCCCAAAACCAAACCCAATGATGAATACCTTTCACGTCGAAAGATAATCGAACAAAATGAAAGTGTGAAATGTTTAGTGTTGCGGTAGTTTTTATTAAAATCCTTCTTTTTGTTTTCCAAAACCTACTTTATTTTTGAAAATAGCCAGTCCAATTCAGTTTGGTCCATGATAAGGGTCCAATAATATTGTAGTTGGATTGGGCTCGAAAAGAGCTTTCCAACGATATATTAAGCCCAATTCCGATGAATAATGAGGAAGTTATGACCAAACTACTAAGTTGGGCCCGATTTGGCTCTAACATGCTGCCCAATGATCTAGAGGATGGCCTATTATTAATTATCATTTGCTATTAGGATTGATTATAGTCTTCTAGAATTATCTAGAAGGTTCTCTTAAATCCTAATGGAGTTAGGATTGATAATTATGTTTTACAGAGTTTTATTTGGAATAAAATAAGTGTTTTTATGAAAATACGATTTTAACCTGAAACATGGATTTTACGACTTAATCATGTTAAGAAAAGGATTCCCTGTGGAAAACGTGTGAATTTTCTAAAACAGCGCCTGGTGCTAATACCTGTCTCCTGGCGCTGGTCCTGTCGTCTTGCGACAAGAAGTGTTTTATTCCGATTGGAACTCGATCTCTTTTCTATCGGTTTCCGGACTAGTTTTCAACATCCACAGTACAACCATCAATTCTATCTATTCTCTCTCTGAGCATTAGCTTATTCTTTCTCCCTCTTTCTTTCTAAACCAACCTTTTTACAAACACAATTCCGCATTCACAAGTTCTAAACACACCTAGCTAAGTTCGAAGTTGCCTTCGCCCCAGACGTGAAAGAAGCTAGGTTAATACCTTCTGAGGGTTTGGTCCCAAATCCAGTCTAAACTTTTTAACTCTTTTTTTCAAATTCTTTGATTTTAATATTTTATTGAAGTTTACTAAGGCGTGTATTTTGTTATTAGAAAGAGGCACGAGGCATCAAAGTAAGTAATCTTATTGCTCTATTCTTGTAGAAAGCATGTTTATTATTTATTAATTCCTAGTATCATTTTAGGATGTTATTTATTGCTTTCTAGGATCATGTTTAGGGTGCTTCTTATACTTTCTAATATCATATCAATATCATGTTAGGCTTAAAGCTTTGATCTTTAATGTTTAGTGACATGCTAGGGTTTCTTATTAATCATGTTAGTATCATGCCTAGGATCTTGTTATTATTATTAAGCTTTAACATGATTTTTATTGTTATTATGATGATTGTTATGATTGTTGTTATTGATGTTATTATTGTTATTATCATGTTGCTTGATATATATCTATTGTTATTGCTTGATCACGCCTTTTATGAGAGTTGAAAGGGAATTTGTACTTAAAATCACGCCTAATAAGATAATTAATGATTTGTTTTAGGCTAATATGATTTTAATTCAAGTGATCGCCAATAATATTTTTGTTTGTGCATTAATATTCAACCATTATAGATTAAACAGGTTTAGGGTTAACCTAATGATTGCATGTTAGTCAGAAAGCGCACATGAATACGAGCAGAATAAAGTAGAGCCTATTTTATAGGGCGGGTTCTTTCTCTTTTAGATTGGATTCGTACCCTCATCCCCAAATATCCAGTCATGGTTCCAGACCTATGGAGTTAGCGATCTCATGGATCGTGAAGGGGTGTAACCTTCACCCTGTGAACGCCACCATACTTAAGTGTATGATCACAGTGGGATTCAAGTTTGGGTTGCTTGAAATATTCCCTACAGTTTTTTTGGCGACTTCGCCAGGGACAATTTCTATTTTAAATCCTAAAATTTTTTTTGGCAATGATTTAGAATGAGTGGATGAGACTCGAAAAGTTCTAAGTATTTCATGTGCGTAATTTTGATTGACATTATTGATATGCATAAAAAGGTCCTCATTGGAAACACCATCAGTAATGAGTCAAAAACATAGGATTTTTACACGTAGTAAATTTTGGGAAATATCTTTCACAACTAGAATCAAAATAATACTGCGAACACTGGAAAATTCTAAGAACACAGAGAGTTGTTGAGGCATGTAGGAACTAGCAACGAGAAAACAAAGCCAGCGCCTTGCGATGGTTTTGTCGCCTGGCAACAACAATGTCGTCTGGCAACAGAGTCATCTCTTGGCGCCAGTCTCTGTTGTCTCGCGCAAAGTTATTCCAATACCGAGCCAGAAATTTGCCTTCTTGTTTTGACTAGCTCTAGTATTGTTTGCTCGGTTCTACTTCCTAATTGAGTTTTTCTTTCTTTTCTGAACCCATATGTGTTCTACATATGGCCATAACCTTCTGGGGTTTCACACTCCATCCGCCCAATCGAACGCTCCTGGCAACAACGGGTACATCTGAGTTTGTGAATCCACCAAACCGTGGAAGCAAGTTTAACTTGCGGGGTCCCATCCATACGCGCCAACCCTTCCAAAGGTAAGGCTTCCCCGCGATGCATCCAGACTCATAACCATGGACCCTCTTTGACTAACCTATATCTTTGAACTTTAGAGAACTAGAGCCATGGTTAGGTCGTAAACTCATTGCATCATATTGTGCTTACTTGACTACTTGTGGCATTCTTTGCTTGTGCATAACCTATGTGTGTTTACACAAACCGTTTGTTTGACTTTTGAATGAGTCTAATTAAACCAATTAATGAATAAAATGACTTTGCTTAATTAATTAATTAATTTGAGTAATTAAAGTCTAAATAAATGGATCAAACCTGACTTAGTACGACTTTGGGTCTGTCCCTTTAGAGCAAAACACTGGAAACAATCCCAGACCGATGTTCCAGCAATGGCGCAAAGGTTTGGACTGTGGCGCCAAACACTGGTGTCCAGTGCCTGGCGACAACTCTGTCGTATGGCGCTGGGCTTTAGTGTGCGGCAACAATCCTGTTGCTTCGGCAACAGTCCAGGTTTTTGCTCGAGTCTTCACGACGAGTCTAATTAAACAGTTTATTAATCAGTTTAACCAGTTTATGGCAGTAGCCATGTTTAGTCCTTAATTGAGTCTAAGCACTTAGTCCCACGGTCTTACACAAGAGTCAAAACATGTCACTTGCACTCATATATAAAGCACACACTTAATATGCATGTTACACCTTGACCAAGTCTAGAGAGTCTTGTATGTGCTTGTTTTTCGTCATTTTTTTAGAGGGGTAAGTTAGATACTAATCCTGCAATTAAAACCACACTCGTTTGAACCCACATACTTGATTCCCAAAAATATGCACCTCAATTTTGCTTTTTTTTGCCTTTTAAAACCAATAAAGTCAAAGTTAATTTGAGTCAAGTCATTAAAACAAGTAAAATGGTTTAATTTACAGCGCTTGGTCAAGAAAGTAATGGCATTTAATCAAGGACAAAACCTTCGTTCAAGTACAACTTTTTGATAAACAAGTCAGTCGGAAAAGAAAAGCTAAGAAGATAATGGCAAGTCAAGAAGAAGTCAACGAACTTAGGAAGGACGTGGCTAGCATGACTGAGATGATGAAGGCTTTGACCCTTCAAATTAATGACCCTGTGAGGAAACAACAAATGGAGCTCATCCAAGAAAGCTTGAGCAAGCTCTCTAATGACTATAGTTTCCAAGGCATTAGCTCGCAAGGGGTCTCGGTGGACAAGGAGCTTGTTCCGCAGAAGTTCAATGCCAACAACATCCCTAGGTTCAAGGCAACAGACAATCCTTACTTCCACTTAAGCGCTTTTGAGACTATAATAAATATTAAGGGGATTGATAGGAAAGTCTTCCACTCATTGTTCTCTTTATCTCTTGAAACCGTTTGTCAACAATTGTTCTTTTCCCTTGACAAAGAGAAAACCTCTACTTGGGATTCTATTGTAAGCGCTTTCATTGATAGATATAAATGTAATATTCATGTTGAAGCTGATCATATAGAGAACGTGAAGTACTTAAACAAAAAGAGAATGAAGGTTTTACTTCTTTCTTTAATAAGTGGAGGGAAACTTCCGCTAAGATGATTAAGGTACCTACTGAAAAAGAGTTTGTGATGATGTTCATTAAGAATCTTCAAGAAAAGTACTCTAAGCATCTCAAGTACCAAAGCGACTTGAATACTTTTAAGGCCGCCTATGACATTGGAATCAATATTGAAGATGCCTTGCAAAACAAAAAGCTGCTAATAATAACTCTAACAGTGGCTGGAAAGGAAAGAAGAGTAACAATCCTTCTTCTTCCAAAAACCACCCACTCAAACAACGTTAGCACCTTTAATCTAAGTGAAGTCCTCGCTATGAACAACCAAGGAGAAAAGAAACCATTTAAGAGAAACTTTACTCCTGTTGGCATGAGTTATGACACCGCATTTGACCGTCTACATGTAAAAGGTCTTATAACTCCTATTGGACCATTTGGAGATCCACTAGTCGAATAGAGAATAGCTAGTTGGAGCCCCAATGCACATTGAAAATATCATCAAGGCAGGGGCCATCTTACTAAGAATTGCTGGAAGCTAAAGGAAGCTATCCAAGACTTAACTGATAGCAATAAACTCCCATTGCCTCCTACAAGCAAGAAGCCAAGTATCAATTATGCACCACTTTTTGATCACTTGGCTATTTTTGATGAGGAAGACCATGTCGACCTGTAGGCGTCGTTCGAAGTGCGCCTACATGAAGCATGTGTGAATATGCTTGGCACTCATAGGAAGTGGGAATTGACACATACAATTAGGGACATGATTAGGGACAAAGCAAAGTAGGGAGCCGCCAACAAGTTTTTAAGGAACTTGTAAACCGTTCATGGATCATATAAGGCAACCACGATTAAGGGACAACGATAGGCAACAACGATTGACCCGTGAAGGTTACACCCCATTCATAATCCATGAGATCACTAACTCCATATGGTTCGAAACCACGAAAGGAGGATCGGGGATGATGGTACGAAGTGAGTCATGGTGTCACATTCGCCCGTATTGGCCTCTAATCTACTCGATTCTTAATGTGAAAAGTGATTCCTGCGATCTCAAAGGCATGCAAACAAAGATTCAATTTGCTCCAAACTATTATTCTGCTAAATTGGTTGAATATTAATGCAACACATAATTCTAAAATATTTGTGATAACTTGATTTAATAACAAGATTAAAACGAAACCTAAACCGGTTGTCCAAATTATCTTTTAAAGCGTGATTTTCAATTACATATTCCCTTTAACATGCAATATGGTGATCATAATAATAATAGAATAAACATAAATATTGGAAGCAATGCAACAATAATTTCGTTAGTCAAATCAAATAATAATAAACCTAATCATGATACTAGCAATAAAAATAATAATAAGAGTAATTAAGTGATTAATTACTCACTTTCGCGTTTCCTTGAATTTCTACATCATGAATAAATTGTTAGTAACTTCAATAAAAGTATAAATTGAAATTAAATTAAATAAAAAATAGAGTTGATTTGTGGCCAAACCATTAGTTAATTATACCTTTCATGTCTTGGTTTAAGTATAGAACTTCGGGTCAAGTATGGACTCCTTGGAGTGCTTAAGGGATGTATGATGGAAGAATATGGTGGCTAAAAATTAGGTTTAAACAAGAGAGAGAAGAGAGAAGGTTTTTGGTGTATAAGAGAGGAAGAGATAATGACTTGGTGATCAAGCTTGTTGATGATTGAAAAAAGGAGTGATATGACCTCTATTTATAGAGAAAAAAGAATGGGAGTTTAATCGGAATAAAACTCGATAGACAACAATTTTTGCGGTTTTTGTTTTTATCATATCTTTTGATCCAGAACTTAGAATAAGATAAATAATATGTAGTTGGAAAGATCTTGAATTCTAATTTCTAACCCAATTAGAATCAGATTAAAATAATTTGTAGAATAAAAGATATGGCCGAAATAGTGAGACGGTGTTAGGTTTGGATAGAGTTTCGTATTTCTTTCATATCTTTTTCGTTATACTCGGAATTAATATTATAATATGTCATTGGAAAGATAATTTCAAGGGCTATCCAAACATCTAAGATTTGGATAAAAACTATGAGTCACGGATATCATATCTGACTATCTTTGAACATCTTTCAATTTGAATGAAATTAGGACTTTCAAAAAGAGGAGTTTTATTCAAATTCAAATTCAAACTCTTTAATCTTATCTTTTCAAAAAGGATAATTAAGATATTTTAGAAACTTATAGAAGATTCCAAATAATCCTAATTGGTTTAGGAATGAGATTAAATCCTTTGGACCCTCCACATGATCATTGGGTCGTAGGTAAGTGGGCTTGGATTCGGTTTGGGCTTAGTTTAGTATTTTGGCCATAACTTATTCCTTATAACTCATATTTGGGCTTATGATGTACCGGTTGGAAGCTCTTTTCAAGCCCTATCCAACTTTTCAATAATTGTACTCAGATTATGTACCAAAATAAACTACTCTAAACGTTTTTATAAAAAGGACACGAAATGAATTATTTTGAGTTTTAAGGCACGAAAATAAGTTATAGTTTAAGGAAATGGACTAGGAATAGGGATTGAATATGGATTTAAGCACTCCAAAGATTAAATACTCAACCTAACCGATAATGGCGGTAAAAGGTTGTTCATCATCGAGTTTGGTTTTGAGGAGACATTTTTAGGTGTCTACACGACCCATCGTCGTTCATTAAATTAGTCGATGAAACTCATGCTATCGAAGAAGAGGAGGAAAATTTCAATGATGCCATGAGTGATTGGGCTCCAAGTAAACAACTCGTCACTACAGAAGAGGTTTTGCTTCTCATAAATACAATGCAGAAAACAATAGACATGTGTAGTAAAGTTCTTAAACGCACAAAGTTGGAACAAAGCAAGCATGTCAATGACAAGGTTCTACCCATGTAAATTACTAAGAGGAAGCCATTTTCTCTCCAAGTAGTCGATACACCCAAAAGGAGCAACAAACCTTACACTCCAATTGGGACTTCCAATGCTAACATGTTCAAAGTGCTCTCCGAGAGTGGCAAGATCAAACCTCTCGAACCGAGACCATTTGAACCATTAAAGAGGACAGATAAGTACTATTGTCCATACCATCAATCAGGGGGACATACTATAGAACATTTTTTTTTAATTTAAGGATTTAATTCAAAAGCTGATTGATAATAAAAAGTTGGTTCAAATTCAATCAGACAGAGAGGTATTTTCAGAATTGATCAGCGGAGTCTGGGAAAGTGACGATGAGGACGTCTACTTCAAAGATGTGGAACAAACCCCCACTTTCCACAATATACCCAGTAGACAATATATGGGATGAAGAAGATTCACCCATAGATGTTCTCACAAGATCTGGGAGAATGCAACCTCCCATTACCACACAATCAATTCCTACTACCCAACAAGTTCCCATACCTATCATAGAAAACAACGATGTTGTCAAACAACTGAAAAAGACTAAGGCAGAGATGAATGTATGGAAACTCTTAGCTACATCCCGCGAGCATAGAGTTGCAGTCATGGATGCTCTAGCTAAGGTAGGAATAGATTCTGAAACCACTCCTGAGGGGTTAGCTAATTTTCTCACGAGTGATCTTCCTTGTCCCATCAACTTGATCACTTTTTCTGACAAAGATTTACCCCCAGAAGGTGACAAACACAATAAAGCCTTAAATCTCACGGTAATTTGCAATAGAATGAATGTCCCAATGACTCTTGTAGACAATGGATCAGCAATCAATGTCTGTCCACTTCGAACTACAAGAATGTTAGGAATAAGGGACGAAGATTTGTCCCCATCTACACAAGGAATAAGGGCTTATGACAATACTCATCGCCAAGCTCTTGGGACAATTACTATGAATGTAACAGCAGGAGCTATATAACATGCTACTACTTTTCAAGTGGTAGATATTAAAGCATCTTTCAACTTATTTTTGGGACGCCCTTGGCTTCATAACCTTAAGGCCGTCCCTTCATCCCTTCATCCCTTCATCAACAAGTGAAGTCTATAGTTGGAGGAATCCTTTATACAATTGATGCTTCACCCATGAGAATCAAGGCCATTGAAAATCCAATCATCAACGTGAAGCACGATGAGAACGATGAAGATTTGTGGGGCTTTAACGAAGAGGTCTCCTTAATCGAGGAGGATGAAAGAACCCTTCTTTACTATGACCTCCCCTCTAACATGACGGTAAACGTTATCCTCAGAAAACAGGGACACTTTCCTAGAATGACTCTTGGAAAGAAAAAAAGAGATAGCAAAACAAATGGGACTACCTGGTCTCCCTAAATTGGACACTTTTGGACTTGGTTTCGAACAGACTCTAAAAGATCTTAAGTGAGCCCGGGAGAAGTCTAATGCTCATTCAAAAGGTTCTACAAAGTGAGAGCTTTGATCCTTCAAAGCTTATTACTCCAGCGAAGGGACTAACTCAAGGATGGCAAAAGACCGTGAAGGTGACTACTCCAAGCAAAAGAAAGATCGCTATAACAACAGGACAAGGACCAATGTTTGAAGAGTCGTCGGAGTCAGAGTCTGATTCAAAGTCTTTCCCTATCGAGTCTTCTAAGTCCTTAGCTTTAGCACCTTCTCCTAATTCTTCTATTTTAGCAACTACTCCTAGAATAGTTAGTTAGTAAACAAGTCCCAGCGGACATATCTTTATTTGATGTAATGATTTCCGAGTTCTATAATATGTCTTCTTCCTTGTACTCCTCGTGTCATTCATTAACCCAAGATGACGAGCATTGCTTAACTAATAATGAAAGTGACAAAGAAATCATTAAAGTAATGGAAACACTTGAAAATAAAATACCGGTAATTGAAGACACTAAAACGGTTGATATCTCAAAAGATCCAACCATTAGAAGAGAGGTTAAATTCGGACTAACACTTAATAAAGATGAAAGAAGCGATTTAATCAATTTACTTAAAGAATTCATCGATGTATTTGCTTGGTCATATGAAGATATGCCAGGAATTAATAGAGAAATAGCTCAACACACTATACCATTTATACCAGGAATGAAACCTGTAAAACAAAAGTTATGTCGAATGAAACCCGACGTAGCTCTTAAAATAAAAAAAGAAGTTCAAAAACAAATAACTGCAGGTTTTATCAATGTATCCAAATACCCCGAATGGGTCGCAAATGTGGTCCCAGTTCCAAAGAAGGATGAAAGGGTAAGAATGTGTGTTGACTATCAAGATCTAAATAAAGTAAGTCCAAAGGACGACTTCCCTTTACCACACATCGACATCTTGGTAGATAATACAGCGAATCACGCGCTTCTCTCATTCATGGATGGATACGCAGGGTACAACTAGATTCTCATGGAAGAAGAAGACATGGAGAAAACAACATTCATAACATCTTGGGGTACTCACTCTTACATGGTAATGTCATTCGGGTTCAAAAATGCGGGTGCCATTTACCAACGAGCAGCAACTGCCCTACTCCATGACATGATGCACAAGGAAGTTGAAGTGTATGTGGATGACATGATTGTAAAATCAAAAGATCGTCCAGGATATCAAGTAGCCTTAAGAAAATTCTTCGAATAGATAAGGAAATACAACACGAGGTTGAATCCACCTAAGTGTGCTTTTGGAGTCACCTCAAGAAAATTCTTGGGATACGTCATAAGCTCTAGAGTAATAGAGATAGACCCAACCAAGATCAAGGTAATCATGTCAATGTCGCCGCCCAAAACCGAGAAGCAAATTCGAGGATTTATTGGTCAGTTGCAATACATAAGTAGGTTCATATCCAAGCTAACAACAATATGTGAACCAATATTTCAGAAGCTTAAGAAAATGTGCCAGTAATAAGGGACGATGTTAATAATAATATCAAAAGTAATTACAATAATAACAATAATGAAAACAATAATTTAAATCACGATACGAATATATATATATATATGTGTGTGTGTGTGTGTGTGTGTGTGTGTGTGTTCATATTGATAGAAAAGTGACATAAAAAGACAAATGTAAAACCAATAATATTATTCATTTCTAATGATCTAATTGACATTATAATGAATTTTATAAATAGAAGAGCTAAATAATTGTTTATAAACAATATCAATTTGATAAACGAATTGAAGAAATCACCCTATATAACTTCATATGTCAATATTGATATGATTGAACATAAAACGCCTTAAAAACCCTAAAATCATTTTATAATTATCGAATCGGCACTGTAGTCTAGGAATCACCCATGATGACTCATATCAATCACAATACATTAAACATCAAAATTACATATAATTTATGTGTAACACTTACTGAATTGATGCTTAAGGTTAAGGAATCACCCTTTGAGGCTAATATTGATTCTAACATGTCCAATATAATGAATTTATTAAAACTCAAATTAAAAACCTTTTAAATAATAAATTTAAATTGTTTCGTCAAAATATTAAAATTAGGGTTTTGGGCTTGGGATGACACATAAATTAGAATACCGATTTTGATGATTTAATTAACATTAATTAGAATTTGAGATTTTAAATTAATAATTAGGTTTAATATGTTAAAATGCACATAAAATAGTGGTTTGAAAATACTAGGCATTACAGAGTATATCGTGAAGAGTTGAAGAAGACTATTTTCTCATATGATAAAGCAATGACCTTGCGTATGCATCTCATTTAGTAGCTTAGTTGTCTATTGATTATTTCCCAATGAGAATCACATGCATGGATAATCAAGGTGACTACAATAGCTTAAATTAGTTGTCTTTTGATTTTTTTCAGTTGATGAGATTCACATGGATAAGCAAGTGGTTACACTATAGCTTAGCTTTCTAAAGATTATTTCCAATTAATGAGACTCACATGGTACACTATCTTATTAGCTGTCTATTGATTATTTGATTTTCAATAAAGAGATTCACATGGATAAGTAAGTGATTACATAAACTATCATATTTGTCTATTGATTATTTCCAATTAATGAGATTCACATGAAAAATAAAGGTTATTACACTAGCTTGTCTAGTAATTATTTTCAATTATTGAGATTCACATGTATAAGCAAGTGATTACACTAGCTTACTATCAATTGATTGTTTCCTATCAATGAGATTCATAAGAACTATCAAGTGATTACACTACTTTAGTTGTCTGTTGATTAGTTCTATTTAATGAGATTCACATGGATAAGAAAGTGATTACACTAGCTTAATTGTCTATTGATTATTTCCTATTAATGCGATTCACATGAATTATCAAGTGATTACACTTTTTAAGTTGTCTGTTGATTATTTCTATTTAATGAGATTCACATGGATAAGCAAGTGATTACACTAGCTTAGTTGTCTATTGATTGTTTCCTATTAATGAGATTCACATGAATTATCAAGTGATGACACTATTTTATCTATCTATTGATTATTTCTATTTAATGAGATTCACATGGATAAGCAAGTAATTACACTAGCTTAGCTGTCTATTGATTATTTAATTTTCATTTAATGAGATTCACATGGATAAGAAAGGTGATTACACTAGCATAGTTGTCTGTTGATTATTTGATTATTTCTAATTAATGAGATTCACATGGATAGGAAAGGTGATTACACTGGCATAGCTGTCTATTGATTATTTCCAATTAATGAGATTCACATGGATAAGAAAGGTGATTACACTAGCATAGCTGTCTATTGATTATTTCCAATTAATGAGATTCACATGGATAAACAAGTGATCACACTAGCTTGTCTATTGATTATTTCCAA
Source organism: Chenopodium quinoa (assembly GCF_001683475.1). Lineage (NCBI taxonomy): Eukaryota > Viridiplantae > Streptophyta > Magnoliopsida > Caryophyllales > Amaranthaceae > Chenopodium > Chenopodium quinoa. The sequence goes on along the minus strand of NW_018744239.1, from coordinate 7,481 downwards.
TTGATGAGATTCACATGGATAATAAGTGATTACATTGGCTTAGCACTCCAATTAATGAGATTCACATGGATAAACAATCTGATTTTACCAATTTATTAGTTGTCTATTAATTTTTTTAATAAATTAATGAGATTCACATGGATAAGCGTTTTGATTAGCCCATGATTTCCTCACGCATTTGATCTACGAATGTTATATAATGATCAATTTTTTTTAGATTTTTCATCAACTCTAAAATAATAAAAGCCTAAAGAAAACAAAAAAAAAAATTCTTTTAAAGTTATTTCATCAAAGAAAGGTTGTAAAATCCAATGGATACCCAAAACGCCTTTAATGAAACACAAAGTAGTCATGATCGACTTAAAGAACTTAAGGAATTCGATGAAGGAAAACTTGGGGTGAAAGGGCTTGTAGATGCAGGAATCCAAAAAATTCCTGGCATATTTGTTAGACCGATTGAGGATCGTTTAAAAGATTTTGGTACATATTCTGATGATATAAGTGTGCCGGTAATAGATTTTTCACATTTTGGTGAAAATGAAGATCGCACTGCTGAGATCATCAAGGAAACTATTATGGCATCAAAGGAATGGGGTTTTTTTTCAAGTGATAAACCATGGGATTCCTAAGGAGTTGTTAGAATTAATGATTGAACGAAGTCGAATGTTTCATGAACAAGATGCCGAGACTAAAAAATTGTTCTATAGTCGCGATTTTCAATCAAAGCATGTGTACTTTTTTAGCAACCATGACTTGTATCAGTCAAAGGCTGCAAATTGGAGAGACACTTTGTATGTGAACGCTCGACTTACTAATGGTGAAGTTGATCCTCAAGAGTTGCCTCCTATATACAAGTAAGTTAATTATTTGTCTCACACATGCACACTTATTTATTTTCCAATATTAAGTTACAAAAATGTTGTTATCATACATAAGATATTATACTCTCTTCACAACTAAAATAATTTCTAATTCACTCATAAACCTTGTACCTAAACAAAAATCCATTTTACTTTTTTCCGTTTACTTTTAAACAACCAAACCTTAATATCTGTTTTTTTTTTTTCACTTTAAACTACAACCCTTGTTATATAAATATTTATCTTTAAAAAACCAATCTCCATAGTTTTTCTTTTTATTCTCCTTCTTCAAAACTTGTGGTAAAGGCAAACGAGATTTTTAGTTCGTGGCAGAGGAGATATAATTTTTCTAAAAATCTAAGGCTATATATATGTATCAAATAGTCTGCTACAAAAAAAGTGCATTAGGCCTTGGTCTTAAACAAATAAGTAGTATATGTAGGGATGGAAATGGTTCTTTTATCTATCTAATCCTGATACGGTGAGTCTAGTTCCAATTTGTATGATCTAAATCCTCTAGTTTTGGACTCAATAGATCCAAATCTGTTTCTGATAGGCATAATCTACTCTATTACTAGTTTTTAGACCTAGTCTAGATCTGGCGGCCAACAAATCTTACTTTAAGTGTTTCTCATATTATTGATTTTATTTGAGAAACTTTTATTTCTTTACTATATACGCCATCCGTTTCTTTTTAACTGATTAGAGCATTAAATACATAAGTTACTTTGACTTATTTTATGATTTATTCTTAATAGATACATCAATATGAGAAGGTCTTGTTTAATTTATCTCAGTCTCTTTTTTTCAAACATTAATTGATATAATATTTGAAGTTATGTATTGAAAAATTGTGGATAAATGAAACGTGTCAATTAAAATGAAAAGGAGGAATTATTTTTTAGTGATTTTATATCTTTAGTTTTTGTTATTTTGAAAAAATGATGTATAAGCGCGGAATCAAATAAATAAACTTAAAAATAACATTGCACTTGGATTTTATAAAAGAAATATCTAAAATAATAACTTTTTATTGCAAAAAAAGCTCACATGGATTCGATTGATCTAGATCTAGATCCCAAAATTTTTGGATTCACGAATTAGATTCACCTCTAGAGATTAAATGTGGATCTGGATCCAATAAAATTTGATCCAAATTCAACTCGTTGTCATCCCTCAACATATAAATCAACTGATAATGAAACTAATGTATATAATAGTCATTGGTTTTTTTCATATGAGGCAACCAAATAAAAGCACCAGTGCGTTTATCCTTAACAAATTCAGACCATCATCAATGCAAATTAAATTGCTTCACATCTGCATACACATAACTATACTATATATTTTTCAAATAGTTTGTTTTAAATATTGATTTTTATATAATGAATTCTTTTTTGCAGGGATGTGACATTGGAGTATGTTAACCATATCCATAAGCTTGCTGATCTCATACTTATGTCAATATCATTAGGTCTTGGACTTGAACCCGAATGTCTTGGAAATATGGCAAAATGTACAAAAAGTTGGGCCATAATTAACAGTTATTATCCAGCATGTCCAGAACCAGAATTGACCATTGGATTAGATGCTCATGTTGATACTTCATTTATCACATTTACTCTTACAAGACAATATTGGTGGCCTCCAGGTCCTTCATGAAAAAAAAAAATGGGTTAATGTGGAGCCTATTTCTGGTGCTTTGATTGTTAACTTTGGAAAAATACTTCAGGTTTTGTATTTTTACCTCTAAAACTATATTATTAAAATTTCTAATTCTTATACTAGTGTGTAATTTGTAAGCTTTTTGTTGGTGTGTTTATATAAATATTTATCTTATATCTTACAGATGATAACTAATGATATGATAAAAGGAGTTTGTCATAGAGTGATTGCGAAAACAATTGGACGAAGGATTTCCATTGCAATAAATTATAATGGAATTTACTCATCCGAGAAGATACATGGTCCAATAAAGGAATTAACATCAGAGGAAAAATCCACCTATTTATAAGAAATTCTCAACTGAGGGCCTCATAAAAAGCTTTTTCTCGAAATCACTTGATGAGGTTGGAGCCAATCTTGATGAATTCAAACTTTAATATCATGGTGATGACAACTAATTATCATGGGGGATCATGCTACAAATTTGTGTTTACTTGCTACACAATAAATTAACTTTTATGATCTTTTGTAGCAATTTAATGTCTCCATTATAATTCATGAAACACCTTTAATTACTATGTACGCTTTTTTAATCTTTATTATGCGCTTTGTAGCATGAATGCCTTTTAAACAAAATTAGTGTTTGTTTATCATGATCATGATTTGTTTTATCTTTATTGTATAAGTACTTTTTTCGTGTCGTATTAAAATTGTTTGTGTTGTTAATAATAGTTTTATGTAGTTCAAGTTTCAGATTTTAATATTGTATTGTACAGAAGCATGTATGTTCGTTCTTATAAGCATCAAATTATATAATTAAGAGTGTAATTAGTTGATTATTATTTGGGTTGATTATAAATGTGTTTGTGCTCATATCAACTTAGGGAAGCCTAAGCTCAAATTTATAACTATGTATAAAAATATGTTAGTAAGTTATCTTAAACTTCATTTTAAAGGAAAAAACTATCGATTAACTCATGGTGGTCCCAATTTTGGGAGTGTCATTCTTAAAATAGTCCCTAGCTTATGATGATCGACTAGATAAACTGATTAAAACACATGTATTTTTACTGGTCTGTTTTCTTTCAAAAATTAACATGAAAATGGTGTAAATGGATAGGGGGTGTAGTGTTTATAATGGTAGAGGATTTATTTTGTAATTACGCCTATCAAAAACAAGGCATGTATGTGGAACTATTAAGCACTTAAACCGTTTAAAAATATATTCGGGACTCTTTGATAAGGACCCCCCTTTAGTTAGGATCATCTTAAGTTAATCAATAATTAACCCCTTTAAAAATAAGGTTAGTCATAGTTTGGACTGCTGGTGTTAAATTTTCCTTTTTTAAATCCAATTGAATTTTTTTTTTTTTTTTTTTGTGTTTTTCATAAATGAGATTTATACTCTCGATTCTTTAAAATCAAAATATCTTCTTTGATATCAATTCAAGTGTAAGATGCAAACATAAATTAAAAAATTAAAAAGTTATACATTACAAGATTCAAGTATAAGATTTAAGTTGATAAACTAAGTAATTAATAGAAATTAATTCATGTAAGTTGACAAGCTAAGTTTAAGGTAATTGCTAAGGTTTAATAGCATGACTTGCTTAATATTCATCAAGTAGTGTGTTTCTTGGCTGACGTTCCGAATTATAATTTTGTATACACTTGTCTATAAAAATATATTAGAAAACTAAGAAGGATAGAAAGATAGATCTTAATAAGATTAGCAAAAAGGAGTCAAATTAAATTTTTATAAAGTTATTAATTATTTGTCGTATGTAATAGCTCGGAATCACACAAAATCAACCAAAAAACTCAAAATAATAAGAGTAGGGTTAGAGCTTGATCCATCTTTCTCATCATTAATTATTTTCTCCCTCTTCTTCGTCTCCATGACTTTAACCTGTTACGCCTTGTTCATTGCCCCCCCCCCAAAAAAAAAAACTAGGAAAATTTTTCTGGAATAATACCACTTTTCACCAGTCTTCCAAGATTAGAACGACCCTTGGATTATTTCAAAATAAAACGCCATTGGCTACACATTTGCAAAAAATAGAACAAAAACATATAACCTGTTTTAAAGATTACATTTGACAAGTGTCACATGTGTGATTGGTTGAAATAATTTAATTTAATTTTAACATTTTTTTTAGTTTTTTTTAAAAAAAAACTTTAAAAAAAAATTAAAACCGAAGAAAAAACTGACCAATGGCATCCCTCTTGACCAAGATCCTTACCTTTGAGCCACCCGCCCAAGAAATAGGATTTCTGGGGTTCGATGGGATTTTGAACCCTAAAACGACCACTCGATTTTGGGGTTTTAGAGTTACTATGGTGGTTCAAAGGGGGAAGGGGTGGAAATGACTATCGGAAGGGTAAAATTGGTTCTCCAGCACAATGGAGGTGGTTTGGGTGCCGGTTGGTGGGGAAATGAGGGTTTTTGAGGGGAGGGAAGAGGGTTTTCGAGGTGAAGGAGTAGGGTTTTGGGTGTGACGAAGATGGTTGAGTGGAAGGATATGGGTGGTCGGTGTCTGAGGAGCGGTGTCGTCGGCGTCAAGGTAGGGGCTCTGGCCGCCGGTGGTTATGGGGAGGCCCGGTGATAGGGGTGGATGTCGACAAGGATAGGGCGTGTGTTTTTTTTAATTTCAGTTTTTTTTTTTCAAATTTAAATATTTTAAAAAAAATTTAAGGTATTTTTTAAAAAAGATTTGTTAAAAAAATTAACCAATGACATTGTAACACGTGTCACTAGTAACCTATTTAATAGGTAACCAACCGGTTAAATTTCATTTTTGGCAGATGTGTATCAAAGGTCGTTTTATTTTGAAATTATCCAAAGATCGTTCTATTCTTGGAAGACAGGTGAAAGGTGGTCTTATTTTTGGCTAATTTTTCAAACAACTAAGTGAAATAATATGTGTTTTAGATCTAAAAATGGAGTAAAAGATCTCGGATGGGTGAGTTAATTTCTTAAAGTGTTCTCTAAATTAGTTTTAAAAGAATTTTAAGGGGTGGAAGCTATGAAGTAGAATGGTAGATAATGGTGATAGATGTGGCTGATGAACGATAGGAGTTAATTAGGGTTAGAAGTGAGAGAATACTCATTTTAAGTGGCCATGTGGGTGACTGGTTAGTTAGAAACTAATATTGTGCTATGAATTTTATATGCCCAACGAAGAGGCTATGTCTTCCTAAATAAAGTGGACTAAGAGTTATACAGTTGTGGAAATGGTTCTAGCACAAGTCGGCAACTGGGTTGAAGAAGATTTTGAATTTGAACCAGTTATAACCAGTTTTAAGCTCGACAAGTTCTAGCCAGTTCTGGGTCCGGGACATAGTACCCCGTATATATTTTTGCTCACCCCTAGTTTTTATGCATTGTATCTGAGGCCCGACATATGAAACTTCTTTGTATATTTTTTAAATGCATCAATTTGATTTTTGCACTATTCTTATATCAAATTTAACTTTTATTTACTAATATATAAATGTAGACACTGATTGTGTCTCCCCAAAAACTAAACCCAATGATGAATATTTTACGCCATTGATTGTCGAACGAGGTGAAATGTGAAAGAGCCTCGTGGAATGCGGTCGTTTTAATAAAAATACTTCTTTCTGTTTTCGAAAATATTCCTTTTCGTACCCTATTTATGGAAAAAGTCCAATACATTTTAGTTTCTTCCATGATATAGGTCCAACAATTGTGTTGTTGGACGGGGATTACAAAGAGCTTTCCAACGAAATATTATAAGTCTAATTCCGATGAATAATGAGTAAGTTATGGCCAAAATACTAAACTGAGCCCAAATCGGATTTTACCAACGAGCCAATGATCATGCGGAGGTTCCAAAGTTTTTAATCCCATTCCTAAACTAATTAGGATTAATTGAAAGCTTCTATATATTTCTAAAAGATCTTAATTATCCATTTTTGAAAAGATAAGATTAAAGAATTCGAAATTGAATAAAACTCTTCTTTTTGAGAGTCCTTATTACAAAATATTATTTTCGTGCCTCATAATAGTTATCAAATATTATTTTCGTGCCTCATAATAGTCCCACTATTTCGGCCATATCTTGTAATCTACAAAATTTTAATCTGATTCCAATTTGGTTAGAAAGTAGACTTCTAGATTTTTTTTTCAACAACATATTATATGCCTTATTTGGACTTTTGGATCAAAAAATATGATAAAAACAAAATCCACAAAAACTGTTGTCCATCGAGTTCTATTCCGATTTGAATTCGGATTCTTTTCTTATTCTTCGACTCTCTTTTTTTCCTATATATAGAGGTCATATCTCCCCTTTCTCAAATCATCAACAATCTTGATCACCAACAATCATCTCTCTTCTCTCTCTAAGTTAAATATTATTCTCTCTCTAATACGTGTATTATTTTGATAGAAAGATATACGAGGCATCAAAGTAAGTAGTTTGATTACTTAATTATTTTTTGATATAGGAATCATGTTTAGATTATTTTTTAATTTCTAGTATCATGTTAAGATGTTTCTATTGCTTCCTAGTATCATCTTTAGGTTGCTTACTATTCTTTCTTCTATCATGTTTGTATCATGTTAGGGCTAAAGCTTTGATCTTTACTATTTAGTGACATGCTAGGGTTTGTTATTAGTCTTGTTAGTATCATGCCTAGGATCTTGCTAATATTATTATGCTTTAATGATGAGATTATTATGGTGATGAATTGTTATGTCCATGATATTAATTATTATGTTGCTTGATGTACATTATTGTTATTGCTTGATCACGCCCTCGCTGCGGGTTTAAAGGAAATTTGTACTTGAAATCACGTTAATAAGATATTTAATAATTTGGTTTAGGCTAATATGATTTTAATTCAAGTGATCGCCAATAATTTGTTTGTGCATTAATATTCAACCAACATAGATTAAACAGGTTTTAGGTTAACCTAATGATGGTATGT